>NC_133570.1:8125000-8750000 GCF_048773025.1 Camelus bactrianus | reverse complement strand
GAGCTGACTGAATTTGGACAAGCGAAAAGAAAAGAGTAGAGTGAGGAGGAGCAGCTTGAGAAAGCAGCTCATATGTCCTGCCGCCCACCAAGGCGCGAAGGATGGAGGGGGCTGACATTTGCTGGAAGAATACGCATTTTCAAAAGAAGCTTTAAGCTCTGATTAAAAAACAAAGAAAAGAATGACTCCATAATGGAGGGCTCCCAGGCACTGTGACTGGAGGCGAGGAAGTCAGAGGAAGCAAATCTACAATCCTCTAGATCTTTTAAAGCACAGCTCCAAGAAGACCCCCTCAAAACCCCAGTCCACTTTTTCCCTGGAAATGGATGAACCAGATTCTCCACTTCTGCTGGGAACAGATATCTATCGGTATCTCCCAGTCAGTAGCCAGTATCAGGGAGGGAGCAGAAGGAAAGCTGGCTCCTCATGTCATCACATGACTTAGATGTTCACCAAGCACCTAGAAGAATGACTGCGAGAGAGTTGGCTTTGAGTCCCACCTCTTCCACTCACTGGCTGTGTGACCTTGGGCAAGTCACTTCACCTCTCTGAGCCTTAGCATCCTCATCTGTAAAGTGAGGGATAATAATAATACCTTCAGTGTAAGTGTATGGAGATCATTCAACGAGATAAAATGTGTAAAGGGCTTGGTACATTCTGTAACGGGCCTGGCACACAGTAAGTGCTCAGCCCCTTAGTTGTTGTTCTTGTCATTATCCTCATTTTATTAGTTTTTTATCTCTACCTTCTGCCAGATGCTGGAGATACCAAAATGAGTAAAACTCTACCCCTCCGTGCTACAGGCCAGCCAGAGAGATAGAAAAAGAGTCTCCCAAATTGCAAAATGGTACAACAAGCACTATAAAAGAGCTGTGACAAGCACCCTACAAAAAGCACACTCATCTCTGCTGCATGTGTGAAGGGGGGAGAGGCTGAACAAGGTTACTTCCATGGGAGACCAGGAAAGCGGATGGGCGGCAGGAGGGGCATGCCACGGGACCGACCTCCCAGTGCCCTGAGCGTTTCTCCCTCCCTCCTCCAGCACTTGCTCCAACATCTGGGGAGCATCTCTCCTCCAAGGAGATTTCTCAACATCACACTTATGTAATCCTAACATGACACGACAGATATCCAGCAGGCTTGAAAAAGAAGAGGCGGGCTCTCCCCGCCAATCCCATTTGGCCAAGCAGGCAGGCAGTGAAAAATGCTGTGGATATGGTGACAGGCCATCTTTCAAGCAGCAGACTAGCGATCAGATTAGCCAGTTGGATAGGGGGCAAGGTACGCTGGCACAGCCTTCCTGGAGGGCGATCTAGTGCTCTGTGTCCCAAACCTTAAAAATTATATACGCCTACCATTTTGACCCATGAGACTCTCTTGAGGAACTTCACCTAAAGAAATAATCAAATGAATGTACAAAGTTAATCATCACAGCACTGCTTATAATGATGACAAATTGTAAACAACCTAAATGCCAACAATGGGAGGGTCATTTGAATAAATTGGGATATATTCCATACCGCGGGAGGGGGAGAAGCAGACCCACACCATGATAGGCTCGGCATAACCCTAAAAAGGTGTAATCTCCACATTTAAAAAAAAATTTGCAAAACAGTATTTATAGTTTGACTCCATTAATAAACATGGTCCCTGGGAACAGAGAAAGATCCTTCTACATGTACAGTATATCCCTCCTCCAAAGTCTTGGCCAGTCATTCATTTATTCACTCAACAAACACGCTGAGAACCAATTATGTGCCAGATACTAGGGATACAGAAGGATGCAAAAGTAATTCCATCCCTGATCTTGCCAAGCTTAGAGACCCAACGTCACTTCCTCCAGGGAGACCTCTCTAATTACACCAGTCCTGAATGAAGTTCCTATTTTCTGATCTCTAGAAGTTGTCCCTAGAACTTAGGAAGGATAATAGCAATTTCCCAAGACCTCAGCAAAGTTCTTTACATGCAAGATATTGTTTAATGATTACAGCAGCCCTAGAAAATAAATCCTAGGATTGATCCCCATTTTTCAGATGAGAAGACTGAGGCTCAGAGAGTAAGACATCTGTTCAAACTCACACATTGGCAAGTAACGAAGCAGCGACTCAGCCCACTTCAGAGCCCATGGTCTTAAGTGCCATGTTTGTGTTGAACAAACATTGAATAGCCTGCGTGGTCATAGAATTTATCTCCCAAGAGCCCTTCCTAACTCCCCCTGCACGGTTGGACCCTTCTCTTTTCTGCCCTCATGGGCACATAATTTGGCCATCATAACAGCCTGTCTCCTTCCATTGTGATCCCCAGTGTTGGGGCGGGAGACCTCTGACCTCCCCAAGTGCCAGGTTTAGTTATCATAAGTGGAATATATCAGCAGTGAATGGGATTCTGCAAGAAGCCCCATGTCTTCCAGATGCTGCTCTCTGTGAACAAGTTTAGCAGGACCTAGACTAGATCATCACCCCAGAAGATCAACGCCAAGGTTGCTGGTACATCCAGATATCAGTTCCTTAAGGACAGAGGACTACATCTGTCTTATGTACCTAATGCAGCGGCTGGCACATCATAAGTACCAAATAAACAGCTGATGAATGAGTGAATGAAAAAAAGGCACCATTTTTGCCAGCCACTTACTTCCTGGATAAAAGGTTCTTCCTCTGGGCTGGATGCCTATGGCTCACTGAGCCCTTCCACCATCATCACCACACCCAGGAAACTGCAAAGAAACTGGGCAGAAAGAAATTCAGGCCACTCATTCACCCAGAGCCCCTCTCATGGACCTGATCACAAGGCAGAGGAGGCTTGGAGAAAAGATGGGTAGTGATGTTTGCCGGGTAGGTCAGCTGCAAATCTCCTGCCCCAGAGCTGATGTTTCTAAAGCTGCAGCCACATGGGGCATTCCTGCTCACTCAGACAGCAAACCCAGGAACCTCACGCCAGCCCTTTCTAGCACAGGAAACCAAGAGAGAGAAAGCCACGGGGGACGCAAGTTTGGCTGCGTTTGAAAATACCTACTGGTTTTTTAGGGGAACCGGATAAGCTCTAGAGGGTACTTTTCGTAAGAATTTTTATGTCATTCTCAAGACAACCTTGAGGATCATCAAAGCACAAAATTGTTTCTCCTCATTGGCCTATCCCGATATTACCAAAATTCATTGCAAGGAAAGGGAGCAGAGGTCTGAGCCTCTCCATCCTCACCTGTGAAATGGGACTGAGGGTACCTATCTTCCTAGATGCATGGGTCAAAGAGGATCAAAACTCATGAAAGGGCCCAGTAAAGGGCTCAGCAAATAGTAAGTGTTCAAAGAATGTCTGCTGAGCCTGAAGGCAATAAAAATCACCACTGAAACGCCAACATTACCTGGAACATATACCCATTTCCAGCATATCAAGATTACATTTATCAACTTATCTTTCTCAAGAGACTTGACTGAATGTACACAGGGCAGGCAAGTTTTAAAGGAAGGAGAGAAAAATGAGGGGTCATGAGGTGTTTTCTCAGAGGTCAGGACGAAGCGAACCCCATGGAGAGAAATATTACGGAGTGTTGGATACACAGAGGGAGAAAGGGGGGTAGAGACGAGGAATAAGAAAAAGTAAGACACACTAATAGAAAAAGTTTCGCCAACTTCACAGAAGACCTCCCAGCATGGTCGGGAAACATGAGACGATCATGTTCTGATGTGGCATCAGAAGACCTGAGTTATAATCAGCATGTATTTGATTGCAAGAAACAGAAACCCCTCCGGCAGCTGGAGCCAAAAGAGAGGTTTATTGTAATGACAGATCTCATGGGGTCCAGACTCCAGCCTCTGAGCTGTTGTCAGCTCACCTGCAAACTGCAGTTGCCTCCTCCAGTCCTGCATCCTCACAGGACATTCTCTACACACGGCCAAAGTGCATCCTCAAAGTCAAATCAGAACCTGTCATTCCCTCTCTTGAAATCCCCTTTGGTATCTCCCACTGTACTTTTTTAAAAAAAAGGTTTACCTGCCCTCCGGGTCCTACATCATCTGCTTCTACTCCCACCTCCTGCTTCTTTTTCTTACAAGGACACCAGTCACATTGGAACGAGAGCCCATCCTCGTCTGCTTGGCTTCATCTCATCTTAACCTAACTGCAAAGATTCTATTTCTATTTTTTATTTTAATTTTAATTTTTTGCTTCACAATGTTGTTTTAGTTTCTGGTGTACAGCATACTGATTCAGATATAGATATATATATATATCTATATCTGAATATAAATATAAATGTAAAAGAATGTATATATTCTTTTATGTATTCTTTTTCATTACCGGTTACTACAAGCCATTGAATATAGTTCCTTGTGCTATCCAGTAAGACCCTGTTATTTATCTATTCGGTACATAGTAGTTCATATCAGCCAATCCCAAACTCCCAATTTATCCCTCCCTTCCCCATTCCACCCCTGGTAACCATAAATTTGTTTTCTATGTCTGTGAGTCTTGTAAATAAGTTCTTTTGTGTCATTTTTTTAGTTTCCACATGTAAGTGATAATCATATGATGTTTGTCTTTCTTCCCTTGGCATGGTAATCTCTAGGTCCATCCATGTTGCTGCAAATGACATTATTTCATTCCTTTTTATGGCTAAGTAGTGTTCCATTGTATACACATACCACATTTTCTTTATCCATTCATCTGTCAATGGGCATTTAAGTTGCTTCCATATCTTGACAATTGTAAAAAGTGTTGCTATGAACATTGGGGTGCATGTGTCTTTTTGAGTTAAGAGTTTTCTCCAGATATATGCCCAGGAATGGGATTGCTGGATCATACAGTAACTCTATTTTTAATTTTTTTAAGGAACCTCCATACTGTCCTCCCTAGTGGCTGCACCAGTTTACATTCCCACCAACAGTGTAGGAGGGTTCCCTTTTCGCCACACCCTCTCCAGCACTCATTATTTGTAGAATTTTTGATGCTGGCTATTCTGACTGGTATGAGGTGATGCCTCACTGTAGTTTTGATTAACATTTCTCGAATAATTAGTGATGTTGAGCATCTTTTCATGTGCCTATTGACAATCTGTGTAAGAGCCTATCTCTAAATGAAGTTACACTTTGAGGTTCCAGGTGGACGTGAATTTGGGGGACACTATTCAATCGAGTGCAGAACAAGTGTAGCAGGTAGGGAGGCAATGGCCAGGGTCTGAGTCCTGCTCCTCACTGACCAGTGGAGCAGCCTTGGACAGATCATCAACTCTCTCATCTTACCTTTCCCACCTGTAAAATGGGAAAAGACAATATTATTTGTATCACAGGCATTAACTATGCTAAGACCTGACATAGTACCTTTTGATTTATGATATATCTTATAAATGTGTTATTATCTGTGGCAGCCGTGATGACGTGTCTTACAGAACTCCAGCTACAGGAGGCTTAATTGACTGACAGCCCCAGCTGCTGCGCTCTCAAATCCATCGGTGCGAATGAGGTCATGTTTCCCATGGGCTGCTCTTAGCCAGGAACTGGATGCTGCAGGAACACTAAAACAGCCTTAATCGGGGAGACGTGGGACTCCTCTCACAGAAACTGAGGACACCTTACTGAAACTTCCTTATGCTGCACGGGAGTCTAGGACACTCCTACTCAATCTTCCTTCCCTCTCCCCTTCATTCAAGGTCTGCTGGCTCTCCAAGCCTTCCTGGTCCCCCTTCTATTTTCTCTCCTAAGTGTTTCCTCTAATTAAATCCTTGCATATTTAATCCCATCGTGGCGTCTGCTTCCTGGAGGACCCAGACTAGCACATTATCCCAGAAATCATCTGTTCTCTTTGCCTAAGCAGCACACGTTTCCCTGCTCCTGGCTGCCTTTCAAGTAAATCACTTCTCCGCCCATAGTTAGTCCATGAGGTCTGGACGGAGCTGATGCCTCCCTCTACGCCAGGGGCTGGCACATACTCAAGCCTGACTGATCCATCTACTAGATTGGCCACAATAGCAAATGTTTGGTACAGAGAAGGGCATGTGACCTGATGCAAGCCAATGAGATCCCTGTCTGAAACTTTCTTAGTGCTCTTAGGAAGAAGATATACCATTTACATTGGATTGCTAAGCTAGTAAATGTAAGCCTGGAGCTTCTGAGGGGAATCTTTGCCTCCCTCTTGCCTTAGACTGAAGTCTATGCAAAAGAGAGCGATGTGAGAAACTACTTCTCGATGCCATTACTTGAGCACCTGGATCCAGCCATGCCTGAAGCTCCCACACTTGTCTGCAATGTAAACCAATACATTTCATTTTTGTGCATGTGTTTTAGCCTATTTGAGCATTCCAACTAAAAAATTAAATTCATAATTTTCCTGACACCTCTCTCCAAAGTAAGGGCCAGAGGATGAGATTGGGGCTTTTGGAGAGAAACCACAAAGTCAAGTAAACATCAAGGATGGACAAAATGGATTCTTTTAATTCTATGTGTGAACTACTTTCAGAGTGTCAGAAGGATTAAAGAGAAAAAAGAAACAACCGAAGAAGCATCAGTGGGAGCCAGTTTGGCTTTAGGCTGCTTTTTAAAGAAAGCCTCTCCACAATTAGAATTTCCAAATATAATCCCTCTCTCATTCGACAGAGCCCAGTACCTAGACAGCTACTTCTAAAAATAAGAGAAATAAAATCTGTCTGTTTTCTGATGAATCACAAACACATTTTATCTCTGGCTCTTCTGTTTGGGGATAGAACTCAAAAGAAGGTGTTTCCCTTGTTTTAAAAAATTAAAATTTGTGGAGCTTTCTATCAATAAATTTGTTCTGCTCTTCTTCCTAAATGTACATTTTGTCATTGATGTTGTGAATGTCGGTGCCTCCCATTTGGAAGGGAGGCAGATGTCAGGCCCATAATATCAACCACTGTTGAGGTTTATCCCACGTGGTGAGAAGCATCTTGGTCAGTCTTTGCTTGGCAATAAACAAGAGCCCCAACAAAGCCAAGACTCAATGATCCCTTTTTGCTTAGCTCAACTAGGAGCACCAGCCTGCTGAGGCATTGTGAGTAGTACTATAGTAGTAAAATTGCAGTTTGCGAGGCATTTCTACCTGGGGGCTCAGTCTCTCTCTGCAAATAAAAACAAATAACAACCATTAACATTTGGCTGCAGAATCATGAATTAACATGAGGAAACCAAACCTCACCAGGCAATTAATTCCCCTTTCCTGAGTAAATGTAAGTGGCAAACGGAAGGTCTGTCTCATATCGGGACCTTTTGGCCCCCGTTTCAGATGTGTCTCAATCCCTGGCATGGCTTTAATGGCAAAAAACAAAGGTACCTACATGTTCTTTAAATAGATCTCTGCCCTGGCTGCCTTGACAGCTAATGGCCAAAGGATGCTAACACACAGTGGCAACTGTGTTCGCAAAATCAAGGAAGTTTTCCATCAACTGACTTGCTCCTTTATTAAGAGGAAAAGCAATCAGGCATGCAGGAGCAAAGCTTGGTTAGGGGATCTGAACCTCTGAACTGCACAGACCAGATGCCCGGGGGATGAGGAGGACTCAGATCGATAATAATAATAACGTAAGTGATCACAACTACAACGGAGACAGAAATGACTATTATTTGCTGAGCACTTCCTGCAAGTCTGGCTCAAAATCACTGCTTTAAATGCATGATCTCACTGAATTCTCACAATAACTCTAAGAAGTAGGTGCTAATATTATCTCAGCATAACAAGATGGTTGTGGCAGATTGGTTGCAAAAAACGGCCCTAATTCTTCCTTTCCCTATACCCACAGCCCTTGCAATGTGACTTCATATTGCAACGAGGTTTTGCAGCTCTGTCCATCAAGAGATGGAGTCAATTTCTCTACCCCTTGAATCAGGCTGGCCTGGGTCTTGCTTTGGCCAAAAAAATGCCAGGAGCCTAGACTTCAGGGAGCCTTGCAACTTCTACTTCCTCTCTTGAACTCCCGCCCAATAATAAGCCCAAACTCTCCTGCTGGAAGATGAGAGGCCAATGAGACAGAACTCAGCCCAGCTTAGGTTACCAGCCAGCTCCCAGAGACACACAGCCCATAGGCAAGTCCAGAGAGATGAGTCGAGCTCTGTCCTGATTCGCATTTCCACCCAGGATACCCACAGACTAGTGAGCAGTAGTAAATGCTTATTGTTATGTGCCACTGGGGTTTTGTGGTTGTTTCTTACGTAACATCATTGAAGGAACAGATAACGGATACAATAAGGAAACTAAGTCATGGAGAGATTAAAGTACCCTCCCAGCAAATTTCTTAGCACATAGTAGGTATCCGATAAATATAAGTCAAATGAGTGAATGAATGACTAAAAGAACTGGAAATCAAGTCCAGGTCTGTCAAACACCACAGTCTGAGCGTTTGATTAACAGGCTATATTAGAATGTGTATTTCTATCCTAAATAAGTTTGTTCCCTTTCAAAACCACCCAGCACGGACCTAATTCAATCAATACCCTCTCATTTCTTTTCTCTGCCACGCTTGATTTCTCCCCAGCCAATTTAACTCAATCCCTGCTTTGTTATAGGGTCCTTAGAGAAAGTAGGAAAAGCAAGTAGTGATACAAGATGTTGGATGCAATTATAATCCACTCCTGGGGGAAAAAGAAAAACATATTTCAATTCAACTTTTCGCTGGTTTTATGTGTTAGAGATACTGGATTCTCCCCAAACCCCATCTGCAATCTCTATCTTTTAACTGGCAAGTTTACACCATTTATATTTATTACCATGACTGATATATTTGAATTGTGCTCTAATATCTTATTCTGTGCTTCTGTTTATCCTGTTTTTTGTATGGTCCTCCCTCTGCTTCTCTTGTCTTCTATTTCCCCCACTGCTAAAGGGAAGTTCTATTTTCTTTCTATTCTTTTAGTAGTTACCTCTTATTTTTTAAACATGCATATGAGACTTAATCTAAAATGAATCCATTTCTCTACCCTTCTCAAGATGATGTCTTAGAATAAATTCTAATCTCTATCAACTGTCTTACACATCAAGCACTGTTTTTCTCTCTCCCTCAAAGTAGTCATCCCTGTATTCCAGGGTCTAGCACAGTGCCTGGCACACCCTACATACAAAATAAATCCTGCTGTATGAATGGATACTTATCATTCATTTATTATTACACTTTAAACATATACTATGTTCCTTTTGTAAATTGAAGTATAGCCAGTTTACAATGTTGTGTCAATTTCTGGTGTACAGCACAATTCTTCAGTGATACATGAATGTACATATATTCATTTTCATATTCTTTTTCAACATAAGCTACTACAAGATATTAAATATAGTTCCCTGTGCTATACAGTATAAATTTGTTTATTTATTTTATATATACCAGTCAGTATCTGCAAATCTCAAACTCCCAATTTGTCCCTTCCCACCTGCTTCCAAGCTGGTAACCATAAGTTTGTTTTCTATGTCTGTGAATCTATTTCTGTTTTGTAAATAAGTTTATTTGTCTTTTTTTTTTAATTTTAGATTCCACATATGAGTGATATCATATGATATTTTTCTTTCTCTTCCTGGCTTACTTCACTTAGAATGACATTCTCCAGGGCCATCCATGTTGCTGCAAATGGCATTATTTTATTATTATTTATGGCTGAGTAGTATTCCGTTGTATAAATAATACTACAACTTCTTTATGCAGTCATCTGTCGATGGACATTTAGGTTGTTTCCATGTCTTGGCTGTTGTAAATAGTGCTGTTGTGAATATTGGAGAGCAAGTATATTTTTGAATTAAGATTCCCCCTGGATATATGCCCAGGAGTGGGATTCCTGGATCATAAGGTAAGTCTACTTTTAGTCTTTTGAGGAATCTCCATACTGTTTTCCACAATGGCTGCTCCAAATTGTATTCCCACAAACAGCATAGGAGGGTTCCCCTTTCTCCACACCCTCTTCGGCATTTAGCGTTTGTGGACTTCTGAATGATGGCCATTCTGACTGATGTGAGGTGATACCTCAATGTAGTTTTGATTTGCATTTCTCTGATAATTAGCAATACTGAGCATTTTTTCATGGGCCGATTGGCCATTTGTATGTACTCATTAGAGAACTGCTTGTTTAGTTCTGCCCATTTTTGGATTGGGTTTTTTTTTATTATTATTATTATTAAGTTGTATGAGCTGCTTACATGTTCTGGAAATTAAGCCCTTGTCAATCTCATCTTTTGCAAATATTTTCTCCCATTCCGTAGATTGTCTTTTTGTTTTGCTTATGGTTTCCTTTGCTGTGCGAAAGCTTGTAAGTTTAATTAGGTCCCGTTTTAAACATATACTATGTTGTTTATATAACCTTATACTCTTCAGAGGATTTTCACACTCACCAACCCAAACCTTGCAAGGCAAGGAGTGGAAACAGTATAATCAGGATACGAGGCTACAAAGACTCAGTGTCCTGGAAGGGTGACAAACCAGAGACAGGCATTTCCAGAGGGTGAAGCCAGCTCACCGGGCTCTCAACTCAATGCTCTCAAAAGCCTCCAGGGCATTGGCAGCTGGACAAGGTTCAGTGTTCCCTCTTCATAAATATTTTGTTCACAGTTAATCATCATAACACTTTGTATGCAGTGACAGTCTGAGACCTTAGCTCTCATGCCTGAGAGTTCACTGTTCATTCCAAACTCTTTGCCCTTATTAAAAATTTGTTAATCCAAAACATCTATTTATCCATATCTATGTATCTGTGCCTATTTCTATAGATATGTATCTCTATAGGTAAACTAATCTACAGATATTTCTCTCTATAGACAGATGGAGATACTCATTTTTTCACAACATGGCTGGTTCCTTTGTCAAGACGTGCTGTGTACATCTTCTCAGCATCCCTCCTTTCCTTTGTGCCTTTCTCTGCAAAGCAGACTTGTTACTTGATTTTCCTTTCTGGCACCCTCAGTCCTCTCCCCTTTCGCCATGGCCCAGCGGTGATGAAGGCAACAAAATGACTGTATCCACTGACACTAGGAAATGAAGGAAGGTTCTGTGGAATGCTGAATATCAATACTAATTTAAGAAAAAAAAATACACCCCTACCCTCTGTAATGAGCTTTAATCTTTCTCCTCTGGGGGATTAAAACATTTCAAAGTAGCGAATAAAAACTAATTTAATCTTTCCATTCAAATGTGTTCCATCAGCCCATTGATTATTTAAAAAAAAAAAAAAAAAGATGACAGCACTGAAAGTCAGAAAAAATAAATAAACTCAATTCATACTAGCAACCAAAATTTCAAAGTTAGGGTCAGGCCCTGCAGTGGAAAATAAGGAAAATCTTTTTCACAGCAGGGAACCAACTCCACTATCATTATATTTTACCTCTTTCTGCTTCTGCAAAGCCCCATCCCTCAAAGACACGTCTTACTTATTTTCTCCTCCCTCTTGAATTTCTGTGCAAGCCTAGGAGAATGAGATCCTAAATGATAACCCTAATAAGAGCTAACAGTTACTGAGCGCTCGCCACGTGTCAGCCGCTAGTCTAGGTACTCGACATGTTGCATAACATATTCAACGGCGCCATTTTGTACTGGGCGCCATTATTATTCCCACTTTGTAGATGCAGAAACTGAGGCGCAGAAAGGTGACATACCTGGGGGTGGGAGGGGTAGGATTGAAGCCCAGGGACTTTGCCTCTGGCACCCATGGTCCTAACCACTCTACTCCACAGCCTCCCAAGGCCGTCCCACGACTGTCCCCTAAGATGAATCACTGTCCCAATCACCTTCTGCTTCTCCTTCGGAGGACCCTCTGTCTCTGTCTGCCTGCTCTGTATGGACTGAGCCTACTGGAGGCTGATTTAGGTAGACTGCATCACTGGGCTTCCTTACTCACTGGGTCCGGCTAATGGGAGGCCCTGCAGGAGGGCAGAGGATGGGAGGAGAGGGAGCTAGGGCATTCATTCTCATGCCCGCTTCTGGTGGGGTCACCACGGGTTAGCCAACTCCCTTAGCCAAATGTCACACTGCCCCATCAGGTGGCCCTCTCCACAGCTTTCTCTTTCAAGGTTCAGATAACTTTTTCTTCCCCTCGCCCCTTAATATCTAGAGATGGTAACATTCTCCTGCTGATTCAAGCCCCCAGGTTGTTGCACAATCTTTGGAAGATTCCCCAAACTCTGCCTTTCATACTTTGCAGATCTCTTGGGTTGACTGTCCCTCTGTCCCTGGCCTGTTCCTGCCAGGCCCCTGGCTGACACACCTGCATAAGACAGTTTATCAAAATTTCCTAAAACCATCACTTCACATATGGCAAAGAGCCTCTCACCAAAGGAAACACGATCATTGAGTACCCTTAGGATATGGTCATTGGTCCATCAGTACCTCTTCTGATACAAGATGAGAACATATATAAATCATTCTTTCTAGAAATATCTATAGAGTGCCTTCTAGATATTAGAACCATTACTGGGGAGTGGACAGGACAACCAGGGTCCCTGGCCTCGTGGAAGAGCATAAACATTGGAGGGAAATTCAGGTAACACACAGAATAAATGGGAACCAGAGTAAAACTATGGTGGTGGGGAGTGAGATGCAGGGAGAGAGCTTCTAACGGGGGGAGGGGGGGAACCTCCCGAAATGAGTGGTACTCAGACCTGAAGGACGAGGAGAGGAAATGGCCAAGCAGTGTGGGTGCGCGCGCGCTCATGCGTGTGTGTTTAGGGGAACTGGGGGCTTCGAATGTTGCAAACAGAGGGAACAGTGCATCTGAAGGCACTAAGGTAGGAAGGACTTTAACGCAAAGGTGACTGAGACAAAATTTGTTCAAGTACAGCTACAGCCATTGTTTCCACCCGCACCCCACCCCCCACAGCATCAGGGGCAAGACTGTCCACTGGGGATAGTACAGCCTCCTAGGGGGACCTCAGAAAAGCAGAGAAGGAGCCTTTTCTACATTGCAGGGACTAGGAGGGTGCTCCTGGCATTTAGGGTCTGGGGCCAAGGCTACACGCCCTGTAATGTACAGGACCGCTCCACACCGGGGAGGCTGATCTGCTCTGAATGTAAATGACTCCCTCTTTGTGAAGCCAACTGGCTCACATCTGACATGAGGTGAGGTGGGGTCAGGTGACAGAAGGGAGACAGGTGCATTTTTCTCAGTACGTTTTTCTCAAAGTACAGGACCAGAGATGGAAAGGAAAGGGAAACCACGAGAAAGAGAGAGTTTGGGGAGATTTTCTTTTTTCTTTTTTTAATTTTAGAGTGACTGTCATCATTGCAGAGCAACATTTTTCAAACTTTTTAGACCAACAGCCATGGTAAGAACTAGGTTTTACACCACAGCCCAGTTCATATATAAGCACACATACTCAAATGTGTGACCAGAGCAAAAGTTTCACAAGACCACACTTCCCTTCATAAATGATGCTCCCTGATCTGTTCTATTCTATTCTATGCTGATTTAACCCACTAAATTGACTTTACAACCTACTAAATGGACCTCACTTCTCATTTTGAAAAACACTGCTGAAGACATAACTATAGAGTTTTTTAAAGATTAAAAAAAATGTGATAATACATTATGTTAATGAGCATGGGGAGAAATGAACACTCTTCGCATACTATGAGTGAGAGCAAGAATGAATGCAATTCCATCAGTGGGCCATTTGGCAATCCATATCAATATTTTAAATGCATATGTCTTTGACTCAGCAATTCCACTTCCAGGAATTTCTTACAGATTTATTCATATATGTGCCCAAAGATGGGTGGAAAAGAATGCTCATTGTCACAGTGTTTGTAGTGACATAAGATTGGAAACAATATAAATGTCCATCAACAGGGCACTGGAAAAGTGAATTATTAGAGAATACTAAGCAACCGTGGAAATAAATGAGGCAAGTGCACACAAGCTGAAATGGAGTAAGGTCCAAGATGGATCAGAGTGGACAAGAGTCCGGACTATGCTCTGGATGGCACCGTTTGTGTCTAAGCCAATTCGCTGTCATAGACAAGGGGCTATGGAGGAGACTGGAGGTAGTTAGTGCGTGTCTCTGGCAAGAGGACTATGGAACAGATGCGGGAGGAAGGATTTTAACCTCATGTCCTTCTCTACCTTTTAATTTGTAACCAGGTGTGCCTTTTATCTAAAACTGATGTGCCAAACTTCATAAGGATAAACCTGATTCTACCTGAAATCAAAAGAATCCAAAGAATGCCTGAAAACAACAAACAGATCAGTTCACTCAACAGAATGAACTCCTAACTCTGACTCTTGCCCGTCCCCTGCCCCACCGCTACCTTTGGAGGTTTCCTGAGCAACTGAGTGAAAAATGGAATGGTATTCAATGATGTTTTTTTGGTCAAGTTTTTATTTCTTTGAATGGACAGGGAAAAAGCCCTGGGCCTCATGGGATGTCAATTAGACCCACGTTATACTGGAAATGATTTAAAGTTTAACTTGTTCGGTTTCCTAACTTTAAGAATGACAGAACTACAATACAGCCCTTCCACTTCTCAGTGTTCACCCGAGAGAGGAGGTGTGAACAAGGGTGTTTGTTACAGCATGGTTTGTAATGAGGAATAGTTGAAAACAGCCTAAACATTCACCAATAAGAAAATGGCTAAGTAAGTAAGGACATGTCTGCACTATGGGATGCTGCTACACGCCCTCCCCGCCAACATGCATGCGCTGGGTCCCTGACCACTAATGTGACAGTATTAGGAGGTGAGGCTTCGGGGAGATAATCAGGTTTAGATGAGGACATGAGGGTGGGGACCACATGGTGGGGTTGATGCTCTTCTAAGATGAGGAAGAGGCACCAAGCTTGCTCTCTCTCTGCCATCTGAGGACACAGAGAGGAGGCAGCGGTGAGCCAGGAAGGGGGTTTCACCAGGAACCAAATCATCTGGCACCTTGGTCTTGGACTTCCCGGCCTCCAGAACTGTGAGAAATAAATGTCTGCTGTTCATAAGCCACCCAGTCTGTGGCATTTTGTTATGCAGCCTGAGATGACTACTAGAAATACCACGAAGCTCTTCAAAACTAGAAGACACATGCATGTTCTGACACAGAAAGAACTCCAAGACATGTGATGGGTGGAAAAGCTGGTTGTGATGACAATATCACAGGATCGTACATTTACATAAAACACATGTTCACAGAACAGTGCTGTATATTAATACACAGATGCAGAGAAACTTATCTGTAAATATAAACTTCTGACAAATGACAGGATACTTCAGGAACATGGGAGAGTCACGGTCAAAGGGGATGTTTGTTTTGCTTGTAAGTGTTAATTGTTTATAAATACATATTCCTCTATTACTTGTGTCATTTAAAATTACTTCAGAATGTCCCCCCTCCAAAGGGTTCAGAAAGGATTCGCCTGACCCCAGGCCATATGTTCAGTCCACTGCAGGAATATTTCTAGAATCGAAATTCTAAAATCCGCCGCTCAGTCTGAGAGTTCTTCTCACAGCCAGTTAGCTCTCCATCTTTATTTTGAAACGAACAAAAAAATTAAATTCTTCTGCTCAAGCGAGAATAAGGTAGGTCCTGCATCCCACCAGACACCGATGAGGAGATAATGTTTTTATCCACTAAACAGAACATGGTTCGATCACAACAAGGTGAGCCAAGACAATTAATTTCAAAGCCTTCCAACTGACAGCAATACACAAATTAGCTTCCACATCGGCTTTAGGAAACTAATTTTGTTACGGTGAAGAATTCAGTAGGGGGTTCTGATGCCTTTTAGAGAAGAAGAGGCTTCACTTCAAAGGGAGATGAAACTGTTTTCTAGAGCAACTTCATAATCCTACCACAAGGACAATGTTTACCTCTAAAACCAACACCCAGCAGGAATATGTGCGGAAGGAAGAAAGAAGCCTCAAAACAGTGACAGGTTGAAATCTGCAAGAGACATCCGTGAAAAGAAAATAAAAAGATCCAAGGTCTCAGAAAGTTCATTAACCACTAGAGCAGTCACCAAAATTTATTCATGCAGTCAAAAAATATTGAGTGTGGACTGTGCCGGGTGCTAGGGAGGCAGCAGTGAACAAGACACACAAAAACCCCGCCCTCATGACATTCTGGCAAAAAAAAAGTGTGACAATAATCTGGGCAGGTGAATAGGAAGTACCTGGGCACGAGGTTTCTATTTTAAGTGCAGTGAGTGGTCACGGGAGGTCCCACTGAGAAGGTAATGTTTGAGCAGTCACCTGAAGGAGGCAAAACAGCAAACCCAGCGGATAACTAAGGGATGTTTGTTCTGGGCAGAAGGAATGGCGAGTGCAAAAATCCTGTGGCAGGGACATACTTAGCGTGTGTTTGGGCAGCAAGAGGCTAAGATGGCCGGAGCAGAGAGACCAAGGGAATAATCTCAGGAGGTATCATGAGAGAGGAAGCCAGGAGCCTGATGGTGTCGGGTCCTATAGGCCATTGTCATGACTTGGGCTTTTACTCAGAACGACAGGAGCCATAGAAGACTTTAGAGAGCAGGCAGGACATGAACGCACATACCATGGAATACTCTGATGAGGAGCAAGGGGAGAGGTGGAAAGACCAGCTAGGAGGCCAGGGCACTAACCCAGGGGGAAGATGATTCATCGAGTACTTGCTGTGAGCTTGGGACTTAAAAACACCATATCTCTTTGTTTGTTCCCTCGTTTTAATTGAGATATAATCCCTACACCATAAAACTCACCATTTTAAATTGTATGGTTTAGTTGTTTTTAACGCGTTCACGCGATGGGGCAGCCATTAACACTACCTAACTCCTGAGAGTTTTTATCACCCCCATTAGCAGTCACTCCCCACTCTCCCTGCTAACACTTACTGAGCACTTTCTATGTGCAAGGCAGTTCCTGCAAGCACTTCACACGTTAACTCATCTCCCTCTGCACACCACGAGGCAGGGGCCAGTCCTGCGCGCCATTTGTGGACGAGGACAGTGAGTTGCACGGAGTTAGGGTCGTACAGTCAATAAGCGGCAGAGCTAAGATTTGAACCCAGGCGAGGTGATTCCCAGCCTGGGCTCTTAATCATTCTGTGATCTGCCACCTGCTGTGTAGACTTAGGGAAAGGAGCTGGCCTCTAGGGGGGTTGCAATGGGCCAGGTGCAAGAGGAGAGGCAGCATCTACCAACGGAGAGGAAAGTGAAACTCAGAGGAGGGCTGAGGCAGGACTAAGGGGCACGTGCGTGGGGAGGGGTCCAAGAGGACATGGCGCGTCCTTAGTTGCAATGAAGCTCTGTTACAGTTCTTGTCACTGAGTGTTAGAAGATTCCCCGGATCCCACATAACACCCTTCGTTTCTATCTCAGCTGCTTTGAATGGATCTCTGCTCCTTGGAACCAAACTAACTCTCATACGTGCCAGGCACTATGGGTACAGAGGTGAGATGTGGCCCCGGCCCTCCAAAGGCCCATGGTCAGCTTCAGCGTGATGAGCTTGGTTATTGTTTGAGCCAATATTTATAGAAGGCTCATATGGGAAGTTACATCAAGCACAACACAGAGCACTTTGCAGGTACCCCGTGAGGTGGACGCTATAGTCAGCTCCATCCTCCAGGTGAGGACGTGAAGACCCACACAGAGGTGACAGCGTGATAAACGGCAAAGCCGGCACTCCAGCTCAGTGTGACAGGCTCTCAGGGCCACAGTCTGAAGCATGAGTTTCCCTGCATTGCTTGTCCATCCTCTGTTCCTTGAGGCACATCAGGGAACCACGGAGTCTTCCCTTAACTGCTTCTACCCTTGCTGTGGGCAGAAATAATCTCACAGGTCACCCCTAACATCTCAGAGACAAAATTTAGGGAAGGTGGCCTTTCTTCCAAAAAACCTGGAATTTGGGCCTAACAGTCATAGCACGTGTCCGGCTGGAACAGCACGCCCTCCTCTCTGCCACTTCCATGATGAGTATCTTTCAGTTCCCCCACTGACGAGCCCCTCCCTGACCAGCGGGGACCATGCAGACAAGCAGCAGGGGTGTCTGATGAATGGAGAGCTTGCAGCGAATACAGTCTTCAGGAAAGGATGACTCCTCTCTCTCAAACCAGCAGCTGAAAAATTCCTCTCGGGACAAATCAAAGTCCCTCTGCGGATCAGACGATTATACAGAGTAAGCGTGTTCCTAACGGCCTGAGGGCTCCCAATGAAACCCTCTCACCGGTTGGTATCAATCAGATACCAACCAGGAAAACCGACACCACTTTAAGTATTTTGGACAAATGAAATTGGTTGCACGGGGAACAGAAAAGGTCAGAAGACAAGATGGATGGCGAGACTACCCAGGGATCAGGACACAGCAAAAAGTCACACTGGTCCCTAGGTCTGGATAGCCAAGGGAGGACGAGCGCCCAGGGGTCAGGATCACAAGGCAAAAGCTGGAACAAGGTAGAGGAGACACAGCCATTGCGAAGGAAGCCTCTCAAGGTAGAGGGAGGTGGAAAAGAAACGGTCCAGGTTCTCCCTCCCTCCTGCCCTCCAATGTCTGGTCAAGGTCTCCCACTGGCTGCCCCTAGGCAGAAGCCAGGAAGCCTAAATTGCAGCCTGGAAGGCGCCCTTCCCCCAGGATCATAGAACAAGGAAGGAAGAGCACTGGATCTGAGGACAAACTTGCCCAGGACCACCACACTCTGCCTTCATTCATTCATTTCATTCATTCAGTGAACATTTCTTAAATGCTCACCATATCCAAGGCACAGAGCTAGGCGCCCAGAGCCTACAACAGTAATAACACACAGCCTCTCCCTTGAGGGAGAGTTATATACAATTGTATGAATTGTGGACTGATAGTGGAAATAACACCAGACTCAACCATGGGGTGGCAGACTCGGGACCACCTCACTGAGGCAGCGTTCAAGCTTCCTCCTGAAGGATGAGACGGGCTTGCCACGTGGGTGGGGAGCATCTGTTGTTTCTATCTGCCCAGTACCCACCGTTCCTTGGGGAATGAGCTTTGGTCCACTCTCAGTCCCTGTGGTTTCCCAAAGGATGAACACATGACCTAGATCTGGCCAACCAATTTATTCCATCTTCCTGGCCACTGTGATTGGATCAAGGACGGGCACGTGACTGAAACTCATGTTTCAATGAGAGGTAATCCTAGACTCTCTCAGGACCCAGAAATGGGAAGGATCTCTCTTCTGGTGTTATTACAATGGATAGAAGTAAAACTAAACTACTGATGGTCATCTTGCCCCTAGAAAGAATGAACACACTGAAGAATGAAGCCAACAAAAGGGAAATAGATCTGAGAGAAAGAGAAAGTCCTGATGGTATCGTTTGAATCCCTGGATCCAGCCAGACCTGAGGTCAGTAATATTAGATCCTTTAGTTATTTGAACAAAAAGCTTTTTATTTTGAGCTTCAGCCACTTTATCTTGGATTTCTATCACTTGCACTCAGAAAGGCTTTGACTGATCAGGGAAGGCGTAGGAAGTAGGGTTTGCAATGAGAAGCAGGAAGGAGGGTGATGTATTCAAAGAACCACAAATTGTTGGATATGCCTACATGGTAGAATTTTTTTTTTAAAAAATGGTGGGGAAAGATGAGTCTGGGAAGGTAGATGTGATCTAAAAGGGCCTTGAATGCTAAGTGGAGGAAGCTGAAATTCCCTCACAGAACCAAGAGCTTCTACAACTTAATATTTTTTACATCAAATAATCCGCAAGAAGTTTGAGCACCTCAGGATTATGTCCAGACTTGTGGCAAGTACAAAAGAGATGGTTCCTCCCCTCAGAAGGCTTACAATCCATCAAGGGAAAGAAGAGGTAAAAGAGGATAAATTATACCTGATAATGTAATAATAGTATTTAGTGAATATTTATGATGTGCCAGATACTGCACTGTGTTTACCTAGATTTTTTCATTGAGTCCACACCCATCTCTATGAAGTAGGTACTATTATTGTCTCCACCTTTTTTTTTTTTTTTTTTTGAGGAAACTAAGGCTCAGAGAGGTCAAGTCACTCGCCTAAGGTCACACAGTTTGGGAAGTGGCAGAGCCAAAACTTGAACTCAGGTATGTGACTGCAGAGTCCATATACTGGAACCATTTTGCTGAGTGGTCAATTGAGTTACAGGTGGAATGAGAAAAGTAAACAGGAAAGGGAGTCAAAATGTCAAGTCTTGAATCTATAACCAAGCTATAAATGGCTCTGTCCTGGTTTCATTTTGGAAGACAGCCCCTCCAAGGGCACAGCTGTGGGTCACAGATCTGCATGGCAAACAGCTCTGCTACCCATCAGCGGGTGTCCTTATGGGCTCAGGGGTGACCTGGCCCTGCTGAGGGAACAGGACAAACAGATCCTTTGTCGAGGGATGTAGAATTTAAAATGCAAAAGGAAGGAGCAGCAGGCAGCTGCCACTGGTCCCCACCTCTCACAGTACCCCTCCCCGTGTCCAGATGTCCCTGAAAGGCACCACTTTTTCCATGATTGTGACAGGTACCTCCTGGCAGGTACTGCGATCTGACACCGACCACAGTTTCCCCACACCATGGAGTAGACTGCGGGCGGTGTATTTGCTTTTCATTTTCGAGAAGGTAGATGGGAGTGGACTCTGAAACCCACTCATTGCCTGCTCACCAATTCCCTCGTGCTCTTAGAGCGTGCATGCCTGGGTGGGCGTGTGCACCGCGCACACACACATGCATACACAAACACACACATAGCTCTTTGTGGATGCAAATTATGCCCATTCTTCAAAGCCCCCTGCAAAGCTACCCTACCTCTTATGGTAAGCCTTACTTGAACACCTAAACTGGAACCACCTCTCTTATCTCAGAACTCTAAGAATGAGTCACCTGCAGGACACCAAGTTCAAAGTCCACATGGCACACACGTGTTGAAGCCACAACTAGATTTCAAGTTTCCTCATATCTCTTCCCAGACCAGTTCTCTTCCATGAGATCGAAAGTTCTAATTATCTGTATCCCCTTGCTGGACGCGTTTTAACTAGAGGGCAGCATTGATCATCTCAACGTTGGTTGACTGGTAACAGCTGTCTGGGACACTGTGTTGAGAAGGATGCAGAGGGTCATCATGTTGTGATCAGTGCCAAGACTGATGACCAAGGTCTGCCACGGACACAGACAGGAGAGTGATGTCACATTTGCCATGCATCTGCCATCTTTTTTTTTTTTTTTTTTTTTTTTTTTCAGTTCAGAAGCCTCTCCCAAATACCCCAGGCAGAAGGGGTAGCTCCTCCTTGACCTGGATTCCCATGTCAACTTAAGAACTTTTCACATTGTGCTGTAACTCTGTGTTTGCATGTCTCTCCCATTAGATAGTGAGTTGCTGGAGGACAAAGCATTTGCGCATCCCTTCCGTCAGGGCCTTGCCTGAACCAAAGCAGATTCTCAGTAACTGTCTGAATGTTGCATTGTTCAGACTTGTTAATTATAACTTCACCTATTTATTTCCTCTCTAAACAACTTTCATGAGACCCAGCATCATATTGCATCGTGTCTAGCATAGTGCTAAACATCTATTTAATTTAATTTAATTTAATTTAATTTAATTTAATTTAATTTAATTTAACTTGCTATAGGGTGTTGAATGCTTACTACATGCCAGGTAGTGTGATACGGGGTTCTCATATATCACTGTATTTATCTCTCCTCTGCACTCTGCAGGGTAACTGTTAACCCCATTTTACGAAGGAGGGCACTGAGGCTCAGAGAGTCTATTCAACTTGCCCAAGGTCACACAGCTAATAAGGAGCAGAGCTAGGATTTAAATCTGGGTCTCTGTGACAGCAATTTTGGCTGATTTATCACCATTACGATAAAGAGTAGTGGTCAGTGGAGAGGCAATGAAAATACCTACATTTAAAATATAGAAACTGGGTAGGGGAGGGTACAGCCCAGGGGTAGAGTGTGTGCTTAGCATGCCCGAGGTCCTGGATTCAATCCCAAGTACCTCCATTAAATAAATAAATAAACTCAATTACCCAATTTTTAAAAAATAAAATAAAATCTAGAAACTGACATGGGGCCTGAGGTGTCGTTTCATCTTATTAAATGTGGCGTTTCAGCTCAGAGCCTCTGTGGGGTAGCTGCCAGAGTCTGAGCCTGGCTGCAGTGGCCACTGTGCCATGAACGTCCACGCTGCCTGGACTCAGGCTGCCTGGTCCAGCCCATTGTGACTCAGCACCTGGGAACATGTGCATCTTTAAATAGATCCTGCTCTCAGCTGGTTCTCAGCGCTGATCAATGACTTACCTGTCATTGGAGGGACACATCCTGGGGCTTGCTGAGCTGCTGTGCCAGAGTGGAGCAGAGGGACATAGGGGCACTGGAGGAAGTTTGCTGGTGGCCGTGACCCTGCCAGAGAAATTAAGAGAATGACCCAGTGAGACACCAGCCCGAAGCAGGAAGTTTGTCTACAATCATCCACCAAACTGGCATTTTGGGATTTGGTGCCTTGCCCTTCCTTTCCCCCGAGCCCCTGCAGCTTTATGGAGGAACCGCGAACAAGGTGGGCCAAGGTCAGGAGACCAATGTTCCAATCCCAGCTTTGCCACCAAAAAGCTACACGACCTTGGCCAAGTCCTTCACTTTCCTATCTTCTCATCCATCAAGTGACACTCTAATTACAAATGCACAGCAGGAGGCTGACGACAGCCTGATTGTTCTCAATGGAGGATCAGCCGAATGACTTATGGTCTGTCCATACCATGCAACAAATGCTACTCAGAGGAGAGAGGTAACTGACATGTGCTGAAATGAATCCATCTCCAAGGAGGGTGTGGGACAATGAGCTATCATCTGAGTTTTTAAGTGGTGTTCTATATAGACACGCACAGCAGACTATTCATAGAATATCTCTGAAAGGATACACACACACACACACACACACACACACACACACACACACACACATACTCTGGTGTATCACATGAGTACTAGTTTGGAGCTGAGAAGAACTGCGTTGAAATCCTAGCTTGATCCTGTAGGTAGGAACAACTGAACTCCACAATGCCTCATGCATCAGCGGATACAAAGGACGTAAGGTATCAGAGCAACTGCCGCAGGAGGAATGACAATAGCAAGGATGGAGGCAACAACCATTGTCCCTAACACCTGTTGCTAAGCTCACTCTGGTCAGAAAGCAAGACAGGTGCATGGTTCGTGAAAGGCACTTATGTGAGGTCTAATAGAACTTCCATCCACGTGAGAGCCCAGATTTACCTCCTTAATAGTCACACTATGCTGTCAACCTGCCACCCGTTCATCTAGTGTATGAAGCACACAGACCCCACTCCCGGCCACCCATCTCAGAGAATGAATAAGGTCCCCTGGGCCTGGGGAGCATACAATCCCACATTCTCCACTCCCACAGAACGTCCTGCTAAGGACCAAGACAGCTCTCCTCTGGATGGTGTCAGCCCTTTGCTCCAGAAGGCTGCTTACTTGGACCTTGTTACTTCAGCCTCTTACAGAGCTGTCCATTAGAAGTGCCGCTTAAGCTTGAGATTCTGGGCTTTTTATCAAAGAACATGATGAACAACCACAACCGTGCCAAATCCATTCTCACTTCTGCTGGGTTTTATTTGGGATGTGGTGCCATGGTATTCAGTGCCCCCCTATTTAAATTCACCTTATTTCATTCATTTGTTTATTCAGCAAATACATATGAAGGAAATCAATAGGAAAAAAGACAGTCTAATAGAAAAATGGTTGAAAGGTAATGAATAGGCAGTTCATAGAAAAGAAAACGCAAAGGACTGTAAAGCATTTGAAAAGTGCTCCATCACACTCAAAAAAAGAGAAATGCAAATTAAAGCTACACTGAGATACCATTTTCCCCAGCAGATTGGCAAAAATTCAGAAGGTTAATAGCACACTTTGTTGGCGAGGCTGTGGGGAAATATGTATTCTCAGTCACCACTGGTGGGAGTGTTCCTGTGGTGTGTAATTTGACAATATCTATCACAATTATGAATGCAGATATCCTTTGACACAGCAATTTTGCTGCTGGGAATTTATCCTGCAGAGAGATTTGGACTTGTGCAAAATGATGTATGTACAAGGTTACTCACTGCACAATTGTAAAAGCAAAATACTGGCAATAACCTAGATGCCTTTGAGCAGGAGACTAGCTGAATATACAGGGACATATCCAAACAATGACATTCTATATAGGTTTTTTTTTTTTTTAAAGAATGAGATATCTCTGTATCCACTGATAATAGAAAGATTTCTGTGATATATTGGCAAATAACAAGACACAGAGGAACATAAATATGGCATTCCCACAGTAACACTGCCTAACAAACCACCCCAAAACTTAAAAAGAGCAGTCATTCATTCTTGTGCTCATGGATCTGAGAGTTGGTGGGGGTTCTGCTGATCTTGGGTGGGCTCAGCGGGGAGGCTGTGCTTCAAGTTGCGCTTCAGGACCTGTTTGAGTCTGTTCCACATTCTTCACTCAAGGGCCAGGGTGAAGGGACAAAGGTTAATAGTTAATAATAGCTCCTGTCTTGGTGGATCATGAAGCAAGAACCAACCACGTAAAAACATTTCAAAACTCTCACTTCTTGCCAGCTCACATCCCATTGGCCAAAACAAGCCACATGGCCAAGTCCAAAGTCAAGGGGTGAAGAAAACCCATCCTGAGACCAGGGCGAGTTTGTGGATATTTAATACCACCAGAGTGAAGAATGGGACCAATAACTGAATCTAAGACTACATAAACACATACATACATACATTCAATTTTACTTATTTTTGCATAAAGATGTCCTGGGGGAAAATGTAACTATGATGACCTGTACAGGGAGCTGGGGAGAAATGAGAAATAGGTAGATAGAAATTTGACACAATATTGTAAAATGATTATAAATCAATAAAAAATGTTAAAAAAAAAAAAAAAGAAATAGGTAGATAGAGAATAGGTAAGGAGGAAGACATTCCACTGTAAATCTGATATTTTTTTCCATCAGGTAAATGATTTATCTGTGCAAAATTTAAAAAGAATTAAAAATACACATTGAACACTTAGTGCCAGCCACTGGGCCAGATGTAAGTAAGACAGACCTAATTCCTGCCTCTAAGCAGCTAATTGTTAGTTTCAGTGGTTTTCCACCCTGGCTGCCACCAAAACCACCTGGGGAGCTTTTTAAAAAATATACTGATGTCCTGTTTCACTCCCAGAGATTCTGATGTAATTAGCTTGGGCTGGAACTAGGCACTGATATTTTTTAAAGGTCCCACACGATTTTAATGTGAAGCCAGGGTTAAGAATAACTAGTGTAGTTAAGAGGAGACATATTTAAATAGATAATTACACAATTAGTTGGCTAAGCATACCAAAGGAAAAATATATCGATTTCTTACAGTACTAAGAAAAGCTTTGCTTTCCTTGAGAAACTAATTTTTTTCCTGTCTCTTTTATTAAAAAGCATTAAGACTTGACATATCTCCCTTTTTACTTTGGCAGCCAGGAACCTCAGTACCAAATCTGAAACTCAACTGGAACAACTCCTTCAATTCATACTGCCTACATGTATATTATCTTTTCCCTGAATGGAATTTCTGCTCTCATTTTTTGATTGACTCTGAATCTCTATTTCTATTTCATCATTGGTTCATGGCTTGTGTTCTTATAAGGTGTTTCAAATCTTTTGTGATATGGAGGAATTAAATGATCAAAAATAATAATAAAATAGCAATGCCTTCTATTTATTTGCTTGGCATTTATTATGCTCCAGGCACCAAAGTAGGCACTTTAGATGTTTTATCTCCAATTGTTTAAAAAGAAAACCCACAAGAGAAGTATCATCACGCTCACTTTACAGATGATAAACTGAGGCTTAGAGAATGTAATAGCTTGTCTAGGGTCACACAACAGTGAGTGGCAGCACTGATGTATGAGTTTCCTACAGATGCTGTAACAACGTGCTACAAACTCAGTGACTTGAGACAACACAGATTTATCTTCTAGTTCTGAAGGTCAGATGTGTGTCAAATGGGTGGTTAGGGTTGTATTCCTCCTAGAAGCTTCAGCAGAGAATCTCTCTGCCTCTTCTAGCTTCTAGAGGCTGTGTGCATTCCTTGGTTCATGGTCCCACATGGCTCTGGCCTCTGTTCACATTGTCACATCTCCTATTATTCACTCTGACCTTCCTGCCTCCCTGATATAGGATCCTTGTGGTTACACTGTCCCCCTGCAACCGCAGAAAATCCAGGACAATCACCCCACTTCAAAATCCTTAATTGCACCTGCAAAGTCCCCTTTGCCATATAAAGTAACCCAGTCACAGGTTGTGGGAATGAGGACACGGACATCTTTCGAGGACCACGTTCAGCCAAGCATAGCTGAGATTCAAACCCAGGCCTCTCTAAGCCCTAATCATGTGCTCTTTTCACTATCCTTGGCTGCCTCCACAGAATCTGGGGTTTATTTCCGTGAGATCATTCATCTCAGGGCTTTGTGGGTTTACGAAGAGAGAGGAGCATTATTTCTCTGCAGAATGGACAAGACACAAGAATAACACACACTCTACCAAAGAGAAATGTCCCTCATTTTCAGTTGGAACTGGTAGGGCTACTTGTAAAGTCGGCGCCAAAGGATGTTCCTCACGGCCCTCTGCTGTTAGGCGGGTGAGGTTCCAAGAAATGGCCAAGGTGGCTTTTCTGCATTATTCACTTGTCCTCTTGTTTGTTATCTCCTCTGTCAGAGTCAGCCCCAGGAGGCTGGGGCCATATCCATCACACATACCATAGTGTCCCAGAGGCCAAAAGAACCCAGCGCAGAGCTGGTGTTCCACTGATAATTGCAAACCCCAGACTTGCCCTGACCCAATGGGTAGGATCTCACCTGGGTATACAATTTGAAGATGGGGGAGGGACTCAAGTAGGCTGTGCCCAGAATCCCCTACCTTTGGGAGAGGTTGATGTGAAAGCTGAGGTCCCTGGTCAGGACGTAATGGGGGTAAACATGAGCAAGATTCTGTTTGCCTAGCCGTGCCCTTCTGAGAACAGAGATTACATCTCTGGAACATTTTACGTGAAGCATTCTGAATCGATCGTGCTTAGACATAAGTAACAATCCACCTATGAAAAACTCTCCCACAAGGGCACGAAGATAGATGCACAAGGATAGTCACTGTACTGTTTGTAACAGCAAACAAATTGGACACAACCCAAACGTCCATCAATAGGGGTTTAGGGAAATAAATGATCATACAGTCACAATGATGGAATGCTATGCAGCTATTAAAAGAATGGGATAGACAGGGAAAGATGTCCAAGATATATTGCTAAGTAAAAATAGCAAGTTGCAGGAAACTGTATAAAGTATGGTCCTATTTTTTCAAAAAAAAATACATCAAAACTCATCAAACTGTGTACTTTAAGACCTGTGCATTTCACTATATGTAACTAATAGCGCAATAAAGAAAAAAAACTGTATACCTTCTAGTTCTTTGACTTTAAGAAGCATTTTTTCACATTGTTTCTGAAGTTAAAACTTGCCTTTTCATATAATGAAGCATTTTATGCTTTGTTGAAAGGCTGTCCAGTCAAAAGAGTAATTTACCAATGATGGTGGTTTAGAATAGAAGAAATACAAGGGAAATATATCAGCATATACAGAGAAAGTAAACACAAGAGGTAAGCATATGCATAGAAAAGCTTAAAATACACACATTTTGAATTTAGGAGTGAAATAATGGAGAGTGGAAGGTGTAGGAACTAAGTTATACATTTCCATAATTGAAGTTTTTCCTAGGAACACATATTACTTTAGTGATGAGAAAAAAATTAAGGTAAAGGAAAAACTTTTCTGTGGCCTAGATCTTTTGTGGGGAAGAGTGAAAACCCACTTTATATTCAGGAAAATCAGTGGCATCAAAGGGGCATTTGACAATTTAACAGGTCAAGAAAATTGAACCTCATTTGTGTTTTTAAAACAGAAAGAACTTTGCAGTTGTCTTCTGATTATAAAAGTAGTATGTGTTCATTGTATAATTAAACACCCAAACAACACAGAAAATTGGCATTGAAAATTACCCACAAAAATCCCACACTCCACCCCCGAAGAGAGGAAATCGTAACACTGGGATGCATACCCTTATTTACAAAAGCAGCACCAATCTTTACATACTGTTTTAAAACCCAATTTTGTCCCGTTTAATATGTAAAGAATATCTTTACATGTCATAATATTACAGTATACATCATCATTTTAATGACCCCCAATATATAACATCACATTTTTGTACCATAATTGGTATAAACAGAGACCCTACTGTTGAATATTCATGTTGTTTCCAATTTTTTGCCATTGGAAATAATGGTGCAAAGAAAAATTCTCATACATATGTCTTTAGGCACTTATCTGGTTATTTACTGAGGGTAAATCCCAAGAAGTCCAATTTGCTGAGTGAAGAAGCTTGCACAGTCTGAGGGCTGCTGATCCTTGCCACCACATTTTCTCTCCATAACAGGAGTGATCATTAGCAAATCAGCTATTGAGCGTGGACTACACAGCAAGCCTTGCACACCTTCTGAACAATCCTATGAGGTAGGTGTTTTTATTATCCCTCATGCTATGGATGGGGAAACTGAGGCTCAGAGAGGTATATAGTCCCTTGATATCATACAACTAAAAACTGGCAGAGCCAGAAATAAAACCTAGATCTATCTGCAAAGGGCAAGCTCACAGTCACAGCATTGCGCTGCCTGTTATTAACATGTCTCCCAGAATAGCCCCATCATTTTATCATCCACCCAACAGCACATGAGGAAGCCCATGTCCTCACTTCATCCCCCCTCACCCCAACTGAGTACTCTCATCTGAATCATGTCGGGAGTATGCGATTGCAAGCAACGAAAACTCAACTCAAACTGGCTTAAATAATCAAGTGATTCATTGGCTCAAATAACTAGACGTCCTACAGAAGGCTAAGTGTCAAGGACGGCTTGATTCACCAGCACAATGGCGAGACCAGTGTTCAGGTTGTGTTCCTTCTCCCTGTCTTCTAGGGTGTTGGCTTCATCCTCCACTTGACTCTCCTTCATGGTCTCAAGATGCTCCCCCCAAACTCCCAAGGCTGTGTGCTTTATTCCCCAAGTCCAGACAGGAGAGAGAAGGTTTGACTTTGGAAGTCCTCTCAAAAGGCTTCCCAGCATCCCCCAGCTTCTTAGTGGCTTGAATGGCCCCAGATGTTCATCTTTATCCAGTAGCTGTGGCCAGGGGGATAGGAATATGATGGTGAGCTTAAGCCTGAGCTACATATTTCCACTCCTAGATCCCAGCATGGGGGTTGATTTAGCTTCCTCTAAAGGCTAAATAAAAAAGGTATGGAATGAAAATCAAGGTGCTTGTCAAAAGAAGGAAGGTTGGATACTGGGGACTGTAGCATATATTCTGGTGCCCCACCCATCTCCTCTTGGGTCGTATCATTGTAGTGCACCTTTACTCATGGCAGGAGAAGTATCAGGGAATTAACATCCCCAGGGAGCAACCTTCAACCAATAATGATAGAGGAGGTGTGTAAATACCCCAGCTCCCTCACCCCTTAGGTAGGTCATCATGTTCTACAGTAGCTCCCAGCGTTCTCCAATGGGCTTAAGCACCAGTTGCCCACAGTAATAATTGGCTTGGTGACTCACTCTTTTTCGGTCCCTTCTCTTCCCTTCTCGTATCTTCCCCCCCACCACCAGTGTTTCCTGGGACCACCTCCTAAATAAACCACTTACACTTGACTCCTTGACTTGGGGTCTACGCCTGGGGAACCCAAACTAAGACAGTAATGTAACTAGAAGGTCCACTACAGTATTGCTTTTGGTCTTTGTCTAGTTTAAGCGCATTCTACAAAGATAAAATCACAGTGTCATGAGGCTGAAGATAGATGTCCGTGAGGTAGCTCTCCACACTGATGAATGAACAATAACTACCCCTAAGCTCCCCCCTTCACCTTCAGTGTGAAGGAGAGAGGCCCCCTTCCTCCAGAAACCACTCTGCATGCACAACTACCTCACCAGTGACCAGACCAGAATGCATTATTAAGCACCCCATTGTGAGACTGTCCTGCAGATACAGACATCTGGACTCCTTGGCAAGATTCCTTTAGGAAAAAGAGAGAATTCTAAAAACTAACTCAGCCCATAGTAAATCCGGGTTTTTACTATATCTCTTTCTGGGAGCATTTGCTATACAAACTACTAGTCTGGTTGAGAGATAAAAAAGAAGCCCTTCCTCAAAAGCTGCCACACATTAATTTTTAAGTTCGCTCCTAAAAGATGTCATCTCCCCTTTTGCGCCTGTTAATGGGATTTGTACAATAACTTATTTATAATTAATTGCCATATAGCTTTGCACGGCTGGATGCAGCATTAGCAAATGGCTGATTTCTATCAGAAAAAGATGTGTGAGCAGCTTCCTTTCAGGAGCAAGCCATAAACTAAGCAGATTTCTAGCTCAGAAATGGTCCTTTTCAAAGAGAAAACCTACACTCTTTATAATGGGGCCCAAATCCCTGAGTCTGCGAGGAGGAAGGGAAGTGAAAGATGACGGAATTCAACTGCCTCCTTTTACAGATGAGAAAACTGAAGCCCAGGAAAGAGAAATGCCCCATCTGTAAGATTACCATGTGACTTCGTGCAGAGCAAAAGCGTCCTAACTCCCTGCTCAGTGCTGGTCCCACTAAGCCCTCTGCCCACAGCCCAGAGCACTGATGAAACAGACAAAACATTTTGTTCCCAGTAGGCAGGGCTGCAGACTGTTCGATCAAATGGACTGAAGGGAGAGGCTGCAAGAATGCCTGGCCTAGAATGACCTTGAAACTACATCACTCTCTCCCTCTCTCTCTCTCAGAGAAGACTGATTCTGGAATAAACTGGAATTCTTGAGATAACACACAGAAGGTTCCTTAGACCAAGAGTATCAAATGTAAATGCCTTTAAGCTCCAGGTAGGCCACAAATGGGCAAAGGAGGTGAGAAGTGAACTTAAGGGAGTGGTGGGGACTGTGACAAACCTGAGGGCACATGCCCGTGTCAAGGATCCCAGCATCGACAGATCATCTAAATTTTTTAAAAGAAACCAAAAGTCCAAAGTGTTATGTAAAAAAAACCAAATGTTACATGATACTTTCCATGTCCTTTCAGGTCTTGGCAATTGACATGATTTTTTAAAATGAAAGATTTAAGCTCCATACCAGCCAAACAACACACGTCATCTCCCGAGATAACAGTTTGTAACTACTGGCACAGGGTATCAACAGCTGGCAGCAGATCTGGTCATTCATTCATTCAAATATGCATTCATTTGTTCAGGGCCAAGAACAATGAATCTTAACTCTTACTACACTTTAGAATCATCTCGGAAGCTAAAAATCCCAATGCCAGGTCTTACACCACACCAATCACACCAGAATGTTCAGGAGTGGGAACCATGCATCAGGAATGTTTTAAATACACCCGGCTGATTCCAGTGTGCAGTCAAGTTGGGAACTCCACGGAGTCTACCATGAGCCAGGCTGGGGGTTAGCGGCTAGGGACACAAGGATGACCAGGGCAGACATAGTCCCTGTCCCCACAGGGCTTATAACCCAGTGAGGGAGTCAAACAGGTAACGAGATGTGCCTGTGGCTGCACCTCTGTGTTCTTTGATCCCTGCTGTTGAGGATGGCAGGGCCACCGTCAGCCCAGGTCAATGGGTCTGTGCGTAACTGTGAGGACCACTTACTGACCTAGACCATTCGCCTCTGAACTACTGCTGACATCCTGTTACAGCAGCCCAACCAATACGCCAAGCAATTGTGATGAAGACCACGACGTTATGGCACCAGATGCCGTAGGGGCACAGACCCAGGTTACAGGGGGGAGGGGCGAGATCTGGGAGGGTCTCCAATTTAATCACTTATTCATTCAACAAGTATTTCCTGAACACTGCTTTGCACCAAGTGTTGTTCTAGATGCTGTGAATGAAATCAGTAAATACGTTATCATCATACAAATTTAAAAGTTGTGAGGGATACAGCAGTAAAGGAAAGACTTAAACATCCCTGTCTTCATGGAGTTTAGGCTCCTCAAAGTATAAGGCGGCATTAAACTTGGACCTGAAGGATGAATCAGGTAGGCAGAAATCTGGGGAGGGAGCACAATTATCAGTGCTCTTGGAAAGGGGAAGGACGTGCCATACAACAGCCGTGAGAGGTGGGAGAAGGTGGTACTTTGGGGGAGCTTCAAATACTTGGGCCTGGCTGGAGTACAGAGTGGGAGGCTTCGGGGTGACGAGTGGGTGATGATGAGACAGAGACAGAGAGAGACTGAGACCGAGAGGCATCCGGAGAGACAGAAAAAGACAGAAACTGGTAGAAACAGAGATGGAGACAGAGCAAGGCAGAGAAACTGTCAGAGACATAAATGGACAAAGACAGAACCAGAGAAACAGCAAAATAGAAAGATCTGGCAGGGACAATGTGACGGGCACCGCACAGCCACCTCCCCCTGATCCTACACCATTGTGGGCCGTATTTTCACCCGGGAGACAGATATCAGCGTTTACTTAAGTTTACTTTGCTTTGTTGAGAAGGTAAATATTTGATCTCCTACAACTCCCAGAGATTTCTCCTCTGAGAAGAGCATCGGTAATGAGCCTGAGAGCAAGCCTGTGCTTGGCTGGGGCAGAGCCAGCCGTGAAGTCTGCACCTCACAGCCTGGGGCTTGGGGTGAGGGATGGAGAGCAGCAGTGGGTGTCAGGAGATCTGAGTTCTAGACCCTTCCTGGCTCTGGACGGCTGTAGGGTCTGTGCCTGTTTCTTCATTTGTCAAATGAGTGGGTACATTCCGCCGCAGCACTTACTGAGGTCTGGGATCATATATTTAATTGTGGGGTTATTTACACAGGAGAGCTTGAGAGCAGATGTGTCCGTTTTAATCACAGATGAACACAGAATAGGTGTTCAAGAGCACTGACTTGTTAAAAGAAGGAAGGGAGGGAGGAAAGAGGGGTAGAAGGAAGGAAAGAAGACTGAAGGAGAAGGAAGGAAGGAAGGAAGGAAGGAAGGAGGGAGGGGAGGAAGGAAGGAAGGAAACCAAGACATGATGAGTACTGTGGCAAGGAAGCAAGAAAGAACAGGATACAAGGGGATTGAACCTCACCTGGATTAAATCTTCAGCAAGAGAAAGCCAGCAGGATGGGTCTAAAATAGCTTTGCTGCATTCCCCAGGGAAGCTCATAAATTTTTGTGCCTCTTGGCAGAGGCACCCACAGTTCCACAACCATGGACAGAGGAAGGAGAGACTGGCATATAGAGGCAGCCACCACCAGGAAACCACACACAGCTGGGTGGCCACCCCCCCTGCCACCCTACAGTGCAGGTTGAGTGACAGCGACGTGCTGGAGGAGATCCATGTGAGCAGCCCTGGCTCTAGAGTTTGTGGAACCAGCCCAAGCTTGATGATGGTTCCAAAAAGTCCCCAAACTTACGCTCCTCTCCCTCCTCCTTCTCAGGGTAAGAGTCCGGGAATTTGCTCCTATCCAGCTAATATTTCCAGATATTTCCGGACAGTGTGGGAGGAGTTCGGATTTTCAGAGGATGAAAGGGGAGGTGAATTAGTGCTGGGAACAAATGAGGAAGGGACAGCTCATCTGGGAAAAGAACCGGTTAGGAGATCAAATCCATAAAGACTGGGATGGATCCATGAGCCCGTGTCAATAAAGTAAATGTGAATAAATGAACAAATGGGGGGAACAGACGCTCCTCCTTACAGTAGAATGCAACAAAGAAACATACAAGGGATGGTGGAGTTGGAAAATCTTCAGTGGGTGCTAATACTAATGGGTAAACATTGATGAGTAGCAAGTGATTTACATAGTCTCAAAGTACCTCTCCACAACTTACTCATTAATTACGAAGGGGAAAATCATATTCTTACAGTGGAGAAATCTGTGGACCATGTTAACCAAGCGATCAAGGTGACCCTCACCACCAGGAGTAGGACAAACCAACAGCATGTACCTCCTGATGTGATGCGCTGAGAACTCAGCATCCTATTTGCATTATTCCTGCTGAAAGTACACAGCCTGACTCTAGTCACAGTGCAGTATCGGGAAGCCCAAGCTGAGGGACAGTCTCCAAAGTAACAGACCTGAGTGCTTGGAAGGTGTCAAAGTCAAGGAACAGAGAAGGACTGAGGAGCGACTTCAGAAAAGAGAAGGCTAAAAAGACATGATAACTCCATGTAATGCAGAATCCTAGACTGGATTCTGGACAGAGAATGAAAGGATATGACTGGGACAGTTGATAAAATTTGAAAATGGGCTGCAGATTAGATAATAATGTTATAGAGATGTTAAATTTCCTGATTTTGAAAACTGAATTGTGGTTATGTAAGAGACTGTCCTTTTTCGGATACACACTGAGATATTTAGAGGTTTAGAAAAACTAGAAGAATCTGAGCATCAAAGCACAGGGTAAGAGCCGATTTTAGGGGTTGGGGGAACTGTGTTCAAATCGCAGCTCTCCTATACCCTGGCCTTGGGACCTTGGGCAAGCCACCTGACTCTCGGAGCCTTGGTTTCCTTATCTCTAAAGTCAGACTACTAATAGTGCCTGTCTTCATGGGATGTGGGGAAAGATTTGAAGAGGCAGCCCACTGCAAGACCTCAGCACAGGCTCTGGTGCATACGGATATCAGAGGCAGCAATAAAGCTAAAGGTCTCAGAGCTGGATGAGATCCTCAAGTCCTCCTGTCTAACTTCCCTCCCAAATGTGGGTCTCACGAGGAAATGCCCTCCCAGCAAAGAAGCAGGATTCTAAATACCACTAAGACAGGGATGTGAGTAGCAGAGTCTAACACTTTCTTTTTTTTTTTAAACAAATGAGGAAACTGAAGCCAAGAACTGTCAAGGTCAAGTGGCTTTGCCAAGTTCAGTCTGACTCACCAAAATTTTAATTAACACCTACTATGTGCAAGGCCAGTACTAGACACCATGGGAGTTTCAAAGATAATCAGGCTCAAATTGTGAGTGTGAAAGCATGTGTGTGTGCAATTTTTAGAAAGCACTGATGGAGGCAAACCAGAAGGAAATCTCACCCACGTCTCCCCATGAAATCTCACCAGTCCCCAAACCTGCATCTTTATTCTAGATTGTCCGGGTGAGCCCTGAATGTAATCACAAGTGGGAGGCGGAGGGAGATTTGACTACAGAAGAGGAAGTTGGAGAGGAGATGACAGAAGCAAGAAGTTGGGAGTGATAAATACAACTCCCGGCTGTGGGCTATGATGCAAGGAATGTGGGCAGAAGCTGGAAAAGACAAGGAAATGAATTCTCCCCTAGAACTTCCTGCCAACACTGATTTTAGCCCCGTGAGATCCATTTTGGACTTCTGGCCTGCATGACTCTGAGATAACAAATCTGCATTGTTTTAAGCCACTAAGTTTGCAATACTTTGTTACAGCAGCCATAAGAAACTAATACACACGCATTGTGCCACCCCACAGCTACTTTGGTCCTCATAGCATTGTGAGTCAGCAAAGAACCTGACTTTCTCTTTCAGACCTGGAGGGATAATGACCCTCCCACTGGTAACAGCCCTCAGGACACAGTTCTGTTTCCAACTGATTCCTCCAATCCTGCTCACAGTTTTGGAAGTAGCCCTGTGTTAACACAGTTCCTTGAATAACCCAGTCTGAGAAAGCAAACTGTTTCCTACTGAGACTCTGACTATTACCGACTCTGAAGTAGTCCAAAGGTTCATCCCTAGACTTCTGCACATTCTAGAACATTCTTGTCCTTAGATTCCCACCCATCCCAGAGGCTGATTTCCACGTGGTCCTCTCAGCATCCTGGCTCCTGCTGCTGTGGATGCGTTCTTCAGATACGTGAACTTTATGGCCAGCGCTGGTGGCCTTGCTGCCCCTTCAAATCCTCAGAAGAATCTACTCAGCAGCAAGAATTTCTTAACAATGTAACCTTTAATTGAATACTCCACAGGTGGCACAAAGAAGAGGCACATCACAGCAGCAAGAACTGTGGTTGGTGACCAGTGTAGCCATCGCCACTCCCAGCATGTCACAGACAAGAACAAATCTGACTCTGTGTCAGCTCTATTTCCTTAGCTCTAACTTTGGGGCTCTGTTGTCTGTGCTTAGTCATGCTGGCTCTGCACCTTTATCTCCTCAACCAGTGAAAGAATGTTACCTGTAGCCTGAAATACACATAGCAACCCTTTCTCAAGGCTCTGCTTCCCAGACTTGACCTTTAAAGGCATAACACTTTTCATTCATATAGAGATAAAAAATTTACAGAACAGAAAATGACAACCGTCCTGTTGAAGGTTTACAGGAACATGGTGACCAGACCTATGTGGAAGCTGCAATAAAACAGGATTGTCACGTCCCCTCCAAGGTCTGGCCAGCACCAAAGAGTCTGCAACAACCAGCCACATGCCCTCCCCTTTTAGGAGAAAAGAAGCCTGAATCCTAACGTGGGTAAGATGGTCCTTTGGGACCCTAGTTCGCCATCTTCTCAGGCTGCTGGCTTTCCAAATTAAAGTCACTATTCCTGGCCCAAACACATTGTCTCTCAATTTATTGGCCTGCCCTGCAGCAGGCAGTCTGAGCTTGTACTCAGTAACAAAAAGATTTATTGGTTTCTCACTTGGGTCTTCAACTGCCCCATTCCTCTCTTCAGCTTGCTGAGGCAACTCTTCTCCTCCTCCCATCTCTTTCCTCCTCCATGCTCCTGAAAGCTTTGGAGTAAGTCCTAGGACATCCGGGCAGAAAGCGCTTCCTCTCTCCAAATACTCATCAAAACAATCTTCTAAACAAAGATAGCTCTTTGCGTATGAGGAACTCCACTGGCGGCGGCGGGGGGGGGGGGGGTCCTTTTTTCACCTTCAATGCACAAGTAGCATGAATTTGGAGTCTGGAGGCTGAGAAGCGAAATAAGATAAGAGAAGGTGGGGAGAGAGAGAGGAAGGAGGAAGGAACTCTCGCAGCATGGCAGTAGGTGGAAGCCCAGGAATAAAGACGATGGATGAGAAAGGCCATGTAAGGGGAGTGGCTAAGGAAATACACAGTGTTGAATATTACATTTCAACCTGCTTCCTGTTCTGTCTTGAGCTGTGGTCCAGCTTAGCCATCCTCAAGGCTTCAGTGAGAGTCTGCTACACACAAGTCATTTATTTCGGTAATTCTTCAAGGTATAGAAGAGAGGGACTGTGTTCAAAGCACAGGAAAGAGAGGACAACAGCTTCAGGAGGCAAGACAGCACATGAAGCCATCTAGAATTCCAAACAAGAGGTGACCAAGAGAATTCTCAGATATATCCAAGGAGGCATTGGATTTCCCACAACACATGGGAGCTTGGACCATTTTTATTTTAATTGTAAAGGGACAAGTAGCCCTGAAAGTGTGGAGGAACGAGAGACATCCAACTGGTACGTGCAGGTGGCACTTTCAGACTTTGAACTTGAGGGCTAATGGTCAAGGCCTCACAATCATAAGGCAAAGTTGAGATGTGTCGGAATCTCTGGCAAACTGGGGTGTTAGTTACGTGCCTGCAAGGCAGAGACAGTCAGTGAGAAGGCTAAAATTAGCCAACAATCTGATATGTTAACATGTGGCACCGGTAGCTGAAGCTTCTATGAAAGACAGATTTATAAGATGAGCTTATGTTTCATGATGACTTGCAGGCATTCAGGAGCCCCAAGAAATTCTGAAAATTCAGCATTTCCTCTGCATCCACCCGGCTATGTGTGGTGGTGAGAAAAGCTGCTGGCTTTCTGCCTCCTTGAGGTAGAAAAGGGAAGAAAAAGAGAGGGGCAAAGATGCTAGATGAAACCCCCAGTCTTAGTCACAATGCGTTTTTCGTGTTGCCAGTCGTTCATATGCAGACCCAGAACCAAAGCTTTTCAGAAAAGTAAAACAAAATAAGGATCTGTGGTTAACTATAGATTTAATTATGCTTAAATTGCTGAAACTCATGCCGAGTCTCCGAGCTGGGGAAACCATCCTTATTTTATGTCAGGAACTGAGCCAAAGGTTTAACTAAAATGATCTCATTTAATCCTCAGAAATACATTAGGTGGTAGGTACTCTTATTGTCCTCATTTTACAGATAGGGAAACCAAGGCTCGGAGAAGTAAAGTCACTTAGCTGGCGTCTCAGTTAGGGTTTTAACTATTTACAACAGAGAGAATTTAATGCAGGGAATTGGTCACATGGGTGAAGAGGGAGCAGGGATGGTGAGGCCACCCGGAGATTTGCAATAGAAGGATGCTCTACCCCTAGTCCAGATGGACAGAGGGAGGGGGCAGTAGTCCCGGGTCCCTGAGACTAGGTTCACCTAGTGGAAGCTGGAACCTTGAAGGAAACAGAGGAAGAGGGAAAGAAATACCCTGGTTTCTCCCCTCCTTCCTGCTTTTAGTGTAACGGCAGTGCCTCACGTTGGCTGGACCCAGCAGGAAGCTGGCTAACAAGGAAGTCTAGCTGATGCAGCCCATAGGAATGAGCCCCCCAGGACCAGGAGAGCCAGTCTTACTGACAGCTAGTCTGCCTCAGCCAGAATTTGACCCAGGTCTGCTCCATCCCAGTAAATCTCAGCTCCTCTCATGGAAGAGCACAGCAGCCAACTTTAAATTTCTTCAGCACCTGTAGTCCCATGTGGAAACAGGAGAGGCTCAGATGACCCTCCTGGATTCTGGCCAGTGCTCCCTGCAGAAACAAGGGGGTCACTCAGAGGCATGAGTTCCAAGGACAGCTCTTTCTGTGACTTTAAACAGACCTTTCCAAGCCTCAGTTTCCTCCTCTGGAAAATGGGAGATAGAAATGCATAGCTTGCAAAGTTGATTTAAAATTGACAGAGCACCTGGCTCACAGCAGGCATTCCAAAAGTGGGCCTAATTATACCACCGTTATCATCAATATTATGTAACCTATTCACAGAATTGTTTTATTTACAGGCAGGGGGCTCCCATGAGGAGACAGGACTGGCAGAGAAGAAAAATGAACTCCTCAGTCGCGTCTGCAGAGCTGTCCTGGGGATTCTCTCAGAGACCCATCTGCTGTCAGGCAAACTTATTCAAGTTCACTAACACTTACGAGCTGCTCCCAGCAAAGAATGCCTAGGGATGCCATAAATTCTGTTTGTTCTGGCTTCTTCTCCTTAAGGAGTGACCCTACTTTGCTTTCCGTAGAAAATTATTCTCTAAAGCAAACACACCCAACACACAGAACCTGTAGATCTGTCGTGAGCATCTGCTTTAGAAGGGATCAGGGAAAGGCAAGCCGCCATTAAGACAATGAAATGTATGAGGGGGGGACATTCAGCATGAAGTTGGGTGGACCACTCTGCTGTGACGGGACAGGTTTCATTTGTTCTGCATATGCGCACCCGGGAAGTCACCCACTCTTTCTGATTAGGCTGGAGGAAGGCTGGCTCCTCAAACATCACCACCACTCATCTCCCAGGGGGGCCTTTCTCAGTCTCTCTACATCCATGCAGTTGAGGTAGCAGAAGGGAGGAAGCATCTAAAACACTGCCTCTCAAAATACAGTCTCAAAAATGCTTACTCTGTGTACCATGTTGAATAGTGTCCCCCCTCTGCCAAAATGCACACCTACCTGCAACTCCCAAACGTGACTTTATTCGGAAATAAGAGTCTTTGCAGGTGTAATTGGTTAGGATGACATCATATTGGATTTGGGTGGCCCTAAGTCCAATGACTGGTGTCCTTATAAGAAGAAAAGCCACAGAGATACACACAAGGAGGAAGGTCATGGGACGATGGAGGCAGAGATTGAAGTGATGCATCTACAAGTCAAGGAATAACACAGACTGCTGGGAACCACCAGGAGCTGGAAGAGACAAGGGTGGAGTCTAACCAGACTCTCAGAGGGAGCGTGGCCCTGCCAACACCTTGATTTTGCACTTTTGGTGTCCAGAACGGTGACAGAATACATTTCTGTTGTTTTAAGTCACCCAGCTTTGGGTCATTCGTTACCACAGCCCCAGGACACCAACACACTCACTTTCTGGACTTACCTCATCACAGCCCAGCAGCAGTTTGTGGACCAGCAACGGGTACACAGGTCACACTCTAAGTGTCTCTGATCAAAGACGCTATGGATGTGGATTTGGGCCCCATCTTTCGCCAGCGGTTGGGCTCCCCCAACGGAGCTTGTTAAGTCCTAGGCTTTCCTAGGACCTGGCACTGATATTCTGGAGGGATCTTGGGCGACAGTATTCCAGGAACAATGATGACCGCAGGACGGGTGGTAGCAAATTCAACCCTGAGGTCCAGGGAAACTATCCTTCATGTCATTGATCCCATAGACTAGTGTAGCTTCCCCCTACCCAGAACTCAGTACTTAACGGAGATTCCCAGGGATAATTAAAGCAGAGGTTCCACATTGTACGCACGTAGCCATGCATTGGTAGTGGGTGTCTGGAGAAGGATTCTACAGCTCAGAGAGGGAAGTGCTGCATGATCAACTAGTCATGTCTGCCTGGGACTGAAATAGGGAGTAGTGGTATGTCTGTGATTCCCAATCATTCCAGATTCTCTTAGGAGAAAATCCATTTTGGAACCATCATTCAAGAATACATGTAAAAATTATAATGATGATGATGACGGTGATAGTTAAGACTTAGCATGACTGTCTGTCATTTTACATAAGTTCACTCATTTCACTCTCACAGTAACCCTATGAGGGAGCCACTGTTGTTACCCTTATTTTACAGATGAGCAAACTGAGGCTAAGTAAGTAGCTGTGTCCATTTCTGGTATACAACATAATGCTTCAGTCATACATATATATACATATATTCCTTCTCATATGCTTTTTCATTATAGGTTACTGCAAGACATTGAACATAGTCCCCCGTGCTATACAGTAGGACCTCGTTGTTTATCTATTTTATATGTAGTAGTACTACTACATATAAAAAAGAAGTATTTCCTTTCAGGTAGCCTAAATTTACGTGTTCAGCTTCAAAAGGGATGCCCCCACTGTTTCCACCTTATCCATGCCATTTGTGGCCCTCAAGTTACCAGTCTTTCTGAAAGAGAGAGCTCTGGAGAGAAAGGAAAAAATGATAGCAACATTAGCTAACATGCATTAAGCACCTACTGTGTGTCAGGCCTTATCCTGAGAGCTTTGTATCTTTTAAGCCATTCAATCCATGCAACTCCACGAGGTGGTCACTGTTCCCACCGCAGGGGTAATTAACTGCCTGTGGCTAATTTGACTTCTCCTTAGAAGCTCACACGGACACAAAGAAGTTTCTAAGGTTCTGTCCTCAACACTCACCCTTCCTTTCTATTAACTTTGTCTGCAAAGGGGTTTTAGGGTCGCAGTGGAGTGCACAAGCCTTACAGCCTCCCAGGGTCATGGAGACCCCCAACCTCCCAGCAAACTGGCCGCTCGCCATTTTTGCTATCAGTCCACTTACTCCATAGTGTGCTCTCAAATTCCGGTGTTCTCCTTGAGCGATTTCCCTGAGGACTTTCTCTCTGCTCTGTGGCAGCCAGAGTCACAAACAGTCGAGTTCCCATTTAAGGAACGTGGGCTCATTCACCATATGACTTGGGCAATGATCTCTTCTGCGGGCCTCCTGTTCCCCATCTGTAGAATGGGAATATAAGGTCTCTAACTCAAAGGGTTGGGTGAGGATTCGTGGAGACCATGCATGTAAATGGCTTAGTGCACTGGTTGGCACGTAATAAACACTGAGGTTTTGTAGTGATGACAGCACTGTTACCCAGCCACCTAACACAGGATGACCTCTCATACTCTCTGATTTCTTGCTACAAATTCCAAAACCACAAAAGAAAAGGGTGGAAGGGAAGGAGGAACTCTCACGGCCTTCTATGTGTCTACCATACCTACTATGTGCAGGGATGCCCTCCTCTAATCTTACATGGCAATCAGGGAGATGCGCTGCTCAGATTTTCCTTCAAGTAGCAGTTCCTTCAAATCTGAGAACTTTCAGGATTTACTGCAGCACTCAAACCAAAGCCACCTTCTTCCCAGGCAGCCCCAGCCAACGACTAAGCATGGCAGGGGTGCCAGGGCCTGGCCATTTCTGTCCAAGATAGGGTTCCTCTCATGGGCAATCTTTACTCCAGAGTCCCCCCATTGGAGTGGCCAAGATTTGATCAGATCTGCGCCATAGCCTGCAGGCTCTCCCTGACCATCCTGCTTCTTCCCCATTTATCTTTCACTGGTGTTAACCCTCCAGTAAACCCCTAACTCTATCTCAGTCTCTGCTTCTCAGAGGACCCACTGACCTACCTCTAGATGCTGCATGAGTATGTGTACATGGGTGAGCACGTGTTCAGAGTCTATTTCCTTCCCTGTAGCGCGGAATCATCCTAGTCTACCTATCGCATGAATCAACCTTGCAGAACATATGACCTTCATCTCGAACGTGAGATGCATGAGAGCAGGTGGAGGTGTCCCGGCGCCCAGCATGGTGCCTGGCACATTGCAGGAGTCACTCAACACATATTTGTTACATAAATGACTAAACTGATGACTGTAACAATGTTTGGCTAGGATAGTGCTCTGCATCTTACAGAAGCAAAAAGCACACAAAAGTCAAATTGGTTTTCAGTCCAGACCCAGTAATAAGAGCAGCCAGCATCTTCTGAGAGCTGTGGTGGACGCAGGGATGCCCCGATCCCCCTACAGGAAGGACGTGCCACCCCAGCTGCAGAGGCATCTCACCCACGGTCACAGGTCTCCCAGGGTGGCCCACACCAGCGATTGACTGACGTGGAGCATGCAGACCCAGTCATCTTGGCCATTCTAGCGCCAGAGGTCGCCGTGGGCTGAGCAGGAGCAATCATTTGGCCCCCACTGAAGCTTCAGCCTCTCCTTCTGCTCTCTCCTGCTCGCGCCCCCTCCCCTCCACTGGTGTTGATCCCAAGAGGTGTCCTTAATAAACATCCTGCCGGCTCAACTCCATTTAACTGTGCTGACGGCATTCACCGGCAGCAGCTCACTGCATGCTCACTACCACTCCAGGGGTAGGAATTATTCATCCCATGTTGCAGATGAGAAATCTGAGGCTCTCAAGGGTCACCATCTCCAGCAAACAGAGAGCTGATACATAAGCCCTAGTGAGTGGGACTTCAAAGCGGGAGATGTTACATTTTTGGAAATGAATGTTGCCATCCTCTACCTCCAAACTGAGTAACAAAACCGAGTCTCAAAAGTGAACCCCAATCTTGCTAATAAGCCAAGGCAAGTACCACAGCCACCTGACTCCCCAGGCTCCGGTTTTCCCTTGAGTGGCACCCTAACGAGACTCACTGGAACCCACTGCGGATGAAGAATCCCAACCAGGTAACAGGAAAGGTCATTTTGAAAGGAGTCACTGCCAAGCTGATAACAAGTTTAAAACGATGTTGAATCAAACCTATTTATCTGATTGAAGCCTGGATCTGAGAAATGAGCTTGAGACTTTTCATAGCCCAATGGAAACCTGTCAAAGCAATCAAGTAAACACACAAAACATGTAGCTTCTTGATGGATTTTTTTCTCCCACCGTCTCACTGGGCAAGAGAAAGAGATACGAAAAAAGTACAACGGCTGCACCAATTTGATTGAAATATTTGCTGTCTTTGGGATCAAAAGAAAACCTCTCTCCGTAATGAAATGTCATTTTTCTAGAAGACTTAATTAGAAAACCTTCAAGGGAGAAATCCCCTCGAATGGGTATGACATGACACCTCCATCTGAGACTGCTAAATTAGGAGGGAGGGGAGGGGGGACAGGTGACACAAACCACACCAACCGGGAGAAACCAGGAGGCTGCTGAGAGCCTCTTCAGCAGAGCAGAGATGGGGAGAAAGGAAATTAAGAAATCTCCCCCGATTCATCGTCTGTTGTGAAGTCTCTAAAACACATCCACAGGTGATTAAGCTTTTAAAAGAAAGGCAGTCTCTCTAAAGTTAATAGGAACAGAGAGCTGGCCATTTTTTGAGGCTCCAATGCTGCATAATAAGTCATACATTTTGTACTTGATTGGCAGTTTTTAGCATGCACTTGGGGATGGATAAAATGACCGTCACTATCTGACACTCTGACTGCCAAACGTCCAGGCATCAAATCTTTAAAAAGACAGTGATGGAAACTTACACATCTATGTATTAATGTATTCCTCTCTCTTTGGAATTTCTCCCTCTCTCTCCCCCTTCTTCTCTTCCTCACCCTCTCCTTCTCTCCCTCCCTCCCCCTCCCCCTCCACACACAAACCACAGAATGAAATGAACTATAGAACTTGAAGCTCCCCTTCCCCCATTATCCCCAATCCTCAATATTTAGCATCTCAAAATACAGCCAGCTCCAACACAGAACCCTTACAAAGGATTAATGACAGGCCAGGATCACTCTGGAACACGGCCCAACTCTTTTCTTATAGGAAATTGCAGAGAATTTCATAATGATGTAGTCCAAGCCCTCCCTGTTCAGCCTATTGCCGGGGGCAGGGGCGTAGCCGCCTGCAAGAGCTGGTAAAATGCACTGATTCAAGCCCCCAGATGCCCACTAAACCAACCCCGGAACAGACGACCAGCCTCATTCCCTGCTGTATTCTTCCCTTGGGGTTGGAAGCCCTTTTCATGGTCCTCACTTCCCTCTAGGGCAGCACAGGACAGGGAATGGCCAGATATTCAGCTTCCACCAACATCGGCAAAGGGCCGTGCCTGGGGTTTCCAGGGGTTGCAGATGGGAAAACTGAACCCCCATGTCACAAGCTGGGGTTTCCGAAAGCAGGCACTGAAATGGCGTTTGGGGTTCAAGACGTTTACGGGGGATCAACACTTGTCAAAGGAGGAGGGAGGAAGCAGGACTGGGCAGAGAGAGATGTCAGCCTGCGATGCCGGCAAAGCCCGGGCCAGCCCCCTGGGGAGTTCCGGGGTACATACTGTTCATAGGAGTTTCCCACATTGGGCTGAAATGGCCAGGTCTTTATGCCCCTCCCTGGCTCAGATGCTGAATGCTGACTTCCCAAGGAAAGACACGACCTCAGGCACTGTGGCTGTCTGCAGCGGAGGCTGACCCTGAAGGGCTGACCGCCTGCTGGCCACACTCCCTGCAGCTGGACAGCAAATCCAATCACGCATCTCTGTGTCTGCCTCCCCCAGTGCATTAGCTTCCTAAGGCTTCTGTAATAAAATGCCACAGACGCGGTGGCTTAAACTACAGAAATTTATTGTCTCACGGTTCTGGAGGCTAGAAGACCAGGATCAAGGTGTCAGCAGGGTTGGTTCCTTCTGAAGGCTGTAAGGCAGAATTTGTTCTGTGCCTCTCCCCTGGCTTCTGGTGCTTTGCCAGCGATCTTTGGTGTTCTTGGGTTTCTGCTATATCCCTCCAGTCTCTGTCTTTGTGTTCACATGTGTATGTGTCTGTGTCCAAATTTCCCCCTTTTATAAGGACACCAGTCAAACTGGGTAAGGGACCCACCTTACTCCAGTGTGACTTCATGTTGACTAATTACATCTGCAATGACCCTATTTCCAAATAAGGTCACATTCTGAGGTACCAGGGGTTAGGGCCTCAATATATGAATTTGGGACTGGAAGGGAGACACAATTCAACCCATAACACACAGAAAGGCTAAATAACATGCCCCTATTCACACAGGATGTGAGTAGCAGATTGCAGTTGAAAGGGAGGGTTTTCAACATTTAAGAGATCACAGCCAACTGGATTACAGATTGCCATAAATTAAGCAGTTCACTATCCCCCACTCTATTAATATGCAACTAGTCACTCCCTAGGACTGCAGTGGGTTCCTCTGCTCCACTTGAGGCGGGTGGTGAATTCTTTTAAGGTTAAATCCTGGGAACAGTCTAATGGTTAATAACCACCTACAGGCATTGGCTGTTAAGCTTTTATGGGTCTCAGAACATTCTGGTTTCCTAATGAAAGGTATGACTCCTAGAAAAAATTCTCGTATGGATATGCACCCAAAATGTCTGCGTACAAGTTCAGGGCTCGTCCCGGATTCATAACGCTTATCCATGGCCAGCAATTTTATGCTACTCTCACCATCAAGGCAAATTGGAAAAAAAAAAATAGAAGCTTAAAAGGGAGTCAGAAGTTATGAAAAAAAGCTAAAAGCTAGAATCTGTCAACTTCGCCCCACAGATGTGGGAGCAGGGTCTTCCATAAGTCTGGTGACTTGGGAACAGATGGAAGCTGGTGCTAAATTCCCCTGCTCCCATGATTTGCTACTTCCAATCTTATGTTACCAGCAGAGAAGGAAAATTCTGCTTCTGGAATAGAGGAAGGTTCTACACACAGCACCTCACCCTCAAGGGGATCTTACCTGCACTTGACAGTAAATCCACATCAAAGTTTCCCCCTTTGAAGATGAACTGAAGGGAGCAAGGGGGGTAATTTTGTTTTCCTCTTCCACAGTATGTCTACTTTATGTACCTATGTGTTTTCATTTATTGAACTATTGGGCCAAGGTCTGGCTTTGTGACAAACTGTTGTGGGGAAAGAAATCCTCATCCCAGGAGAAAAGTTATTTTTTCCTGAATCAGTGAAGACCTCTTTTGGTTGTCAACAACAGAAAACCCTGCTCAAACTGGCTTAAGATAAATATAGAATTTGTTGTTTCATTTAATATACTGGTATGGCCTTCAGGTAAGGTTTGATCTAGGAACCAAAACCACGTCATCAGGACTCTTTTTCTTTCTTTCTAATCCTTAGAATCTGTCTTTGCTACTTGGCTTTATTCTTTGACTCCATGCAATGTTTCCAACATTGTCAAGGTTCTACCCTCTCTAAGTTCAAGTGCATGGTAAAGAAATCTCTATGGTTCTCTCATTGGTTTCAGCTAACATTTCACTCCAGTAGTCATCTAAGAAAATATCTTTATATTTTGGAGATGTAAACTAAAATACTTAGGGGTAAAATGGCAAATGTCTGGGTTTGCTTTAAGAAACCTCAGCAAAAATAGAGAAATAAGGGGTAGGTGAAGGAAGTGTGGCCAAACTTACACAACTGCTGGATCTGAATGATGAGTATGTGGGGGGTTCTCTATAGTTTTAGTTCTACTGTGAGTTCATCTACAGATTTTCATAATAAAGGTGTATTTCAGGAGTCAACACATCTCAGTAGCTCTGATTTGATCCTGTGTCTATCCCTGAATCAATCACTGTGGCCAGAAGAGCACAAACCTCTAACTGGTCCCACTTAAAGTGGTTTCCCAACCCGACCTGAGGATGGAGCCAATGTCACCTGAAGCATCCCCAGGAGGAAACCAAGGGGTCCTTACTAGAGGAAGGGTGGAGGGAAGCGCAATCAACAGGTGTCTGTCACTTCCCGCACCGCCTCAACCAACAACGGCCATGGCCATGAGAAAGCTGACAGAGGCCTCTTTTTACCACTCAGCATCATTAAAGTGCCTTTCCTTTCTCCCACCTTCTCCACTTTTCTAGAAAGTAGGACAGTGGTATAACGAGGTCACAAAAAGAGTGCCCCTTGAAAGCAAAAGATGCACTTATTCATCAAAACGTATGTGTTGCTTTCCTACTATGTGCCAGGCACTGTGCTAGGCACTGGGGCATCGTGGTGAAAAACAGTGACATGGTTGGTGACTTTAAGCAAACACTTAATATCTCTGAGCCTCGATTTCCTCATCTATAAAATGGGAACAGCAATATAGATAGAAAATAGAGATAGAGATAAAAAGAAAGAGAGAGACTTCAGGACTGTCAGACAAGAGAGATTAGATATATGAAAGATTTCAACAAATTATAGTTATTATTTCTCCTTCTCTGTCTCCCCCTCCTCCTCATTGATTCTCATAGTCCCTCTCTTGGTGTCTAATAAGTGGTCTTCCTTGACATCTATTATTTAAATGATAACTTTTAAATTTATTTTATTAGTTTTATTTTTATTTATTGTAGGTTAACTTATTATTATTTAACTGATAACTTTATATCAGTTAAGATTCAATTTGGCTTCATATTCACGGACACAAAAACATAATTAGGGCTCAAACAAGATGGAGGCTATTTATCTCTTATGTAAAATGAGTCCATAAACGAAGAGTCCAAGGCCACTTTGACAGCAGCAACCCAAGCTCCTTCTATCTTTCTTCTCTGACACTTTTAGCATGTGACTTTCACCTTCAAGTTCACTTTTCAGTCACAAAATGGCTGCTGGAGCCCCAGCCATAACATCCACATTCCAGGCAGGAAGAACTGAAGAAAAGGAGATGGCCAAAGGACTTCTACCTCCCAGTTTGCTCAGTGTCCTTTAAAGAATTTTCCCAGAAGTGCCACCTAACACTTGCACCTATATTTCACTGGCCACTTCCGTCCACAAGTGAAGTTGAGGAGTATAATTTTTCAGCTGAGTATACTGATATCCAAACAACATAAGGATCTATTACTGATTAAGAAGTAGAGAATAGATATGAAGTTTAGCCAACCTAGTAGAGTATTCCACAGCATTCCTTAGAAGGTACAAATGCCAGAAATCACATTTTCAACTTTATTAAAACACTTACTTGTATAGTCTTTTAATAGGCCAAATTCTCTATTCCTGAGTGAGAATTTCTTTTTGGCCTATTCACATTTAGTCCCAGATCTACCCACAGAATGTAGTTAGGACATTTCTGAAGAGCTACACATTCCTTTCCAAAGGAGATGATTCCAATGGTTTTCATGTTTTCTCAGAATGAGACATGAGAGAAGGTAGGAGCGCCTGCCAGAAAAATGCAAGTCTAATGGGCAAAAGTTCTCCCAGTCAGCCTCCAATCCATCCCCAAGACAAGGCGTTCTCTCATCTGTAAATGAGGGAGTCAGCGAATGGAAGATTTCTCTTAGCCCTTCCAGCCCCAACATTTTATAGCACTTTTATAAAGTCCATTCATCAAATCATCATAGGTGTAGATAGATTTTATCTCAGAAGAGTTTGGAGAAAGGAAGATTCACTATTCCTAATCCATTTCAACTCTACTGAAAAAGCTTTTTTCCCCCTTTTGTTAATGGAGCTAGGAAATGCATGAAAATTGAGGACATAAACTCGTGGACAAAAAGTATTAAAAGCACCACTTCCCATCCGCCTTATCATCTTCATTTCATTGGGTCATGTGTAACTTGGGATTACACAATGAAAGCGGCCATATCTCAAATGCAATCCCCCTTGCTAAGGTGGGTTCCATGAGTATGCATTACTGAGATCAGCAGCTCCTGCCCGTGGGCTGGAGTATCTAAATAAGGTAGACCACCACTAGAAAAAAAACTCATTATCTAATCTTACTATTCATTTATACTGCAAGTTTTCAACACACAGCAGTCTACTTTAACTTTTTAATGAAAGGATAATATTTTGCTTATAATTTATTAGCCCAACAAGTTTAATACATTTAACTTGAACAAATACGTTACTGTTTTCTAATATATTCCTTGGAGTGTCGTATAGTTACAATCTGGTCTTCCATATGTTTGCTTCCCTGAAATATTGCTATCCTAAGTGAGTGCTATTGTTTGTTTTTCTGCTGATCAATTTAAAGCTTAACATTCTTCCTATTTCCAAGAGTCAGATCTGTTAAGATCATCCATCGTGACCCAAGCCAGGCATCTCTGAGGATCGCAAACTCCTCCAGGCCACTGAAGTTCCAGGAAGAGCAATGAAGCAGTAATTTTCATAGCGGCAAGTGTCAGGAGTAGATGTCTAGCTCTTCTTCACACCCCTAGAGGAGTTTATTCTACTATTTAGAGCTTGTGTGTCCAGCTACAATTTACTGAGCACTTGCCACATGCCAGAAACTCTAAGTGGCTTATGTGTATCATTTCACTTAATCCTCAGAACACCACCAAGGTATGGATATCTTATTACACCCATGTGTCAGATGGATGAGAAACCAAAGCTTAAAGAGGCTGAATCATTTGCTCAAGGCATGATTAGTCAACGGTGGAGTGTTTACTATTGGGTTTAAATCCAGGTCTGTCTAACTCCGTAACACCAGCTCTATACACTAAGATAGATTAAACTCTTCTCCCTTTCCTGGATCCATGCCCTTGGCCATATAACTTGGCAGATCCTCCCACAAAAGACAAAGTGTACCTCCCTGCTTCCTGACTTTGGGCTTAGCCATGTGACTTGATTTGGCAATGTGATATGTGCAGAAGTGACAGAGCATAGGCTTGGAATGTGTTGCCAAGTCAGGCTTGCCATGTGTTGCCCAGTCAGGCTTGCCCTCTTGAAATGCTACCATTAAGAGAAGACCACTCCTTGGCTGGCTTGCTAGGTCCACGAGCAGGATAAGAGACATGTACAATAGAGCCACTCCACCCAACCTGCAAACTTATGGGCAAAAACTAAATATGTCTATTACGTGCCACTGAGATTTTGAGGTTGTTTGCTATACAGCAATAGCTAACTGATACAAAAAGTACAGTTTATTGTCCCTTGAGTATCATAGAATGTCATCATAGCTGGGGAGAAAATTCTCTTCTTTTATTTCAGTGTTAGTCACTAATATTTATAGAATGAAGAAATTATACAGCCATCAACATATGGGAGATATTACCTGCTTGCCACAATCTGATATTCTCAGACCTACTGGCTCCACATCATTCATCATTATGTTCAGATACATGGCTTGATTAGCTCACATGAAATCCTTGAGTCTGAAATTGAACTCTGCAGGATTTCATCACTTCCTCCAGAAATCTCCAAACACACACACACACCCCTCTCTCCCAATCAAGGAGACAGTTGTCAATCGTAAACGTCGATCTGTTTCTCTGCTACTGCAAAGAGATTCAAGAAACAACTTGAGCGCAGAATGAGCCTGAAATACACTGTGGGACCATAATTCTGACACTTCTTTTCTTCTGAGTCTTTTGGTGCAATGAAGAAAGGGGAGAAAAGGGGGAGAAGCTGCAGGTTCAAAGACCAGCTGCTTCGGGGCAGAACACAGGTGACACATGAGGGGAAAACTAATAAATAAGGAAAGAAAAAACAAGGTAGTGTTCAGATTCAGTAAACAGGATGCCCAAACATTTCCAGCTCCACTGGCACCAGGGAAGTTGTCAATTCAAGTTACACACAGGTTGAGGCTGCAATTTACACAAAGTTCTGGAGCACCATCTACCTCTGCTCCTATTACAAGATGGGCAATTCCTTAATAAATTATAAAAACTTAGACTGGTCAGCTGCTCCCACCTTTCTTGTTGTAACACCCTACCCAAGAGTCACAGTGTGTCAGTCAACTGCCCTAATTTATTGCCTGGCATCCTTGCAGGCAGACTAGCTGATCCAGAAGAGGCTGCCTGTCATCTATTCATTCCACAATTCTTTATTGAATGTCTGCTACATGCTGGAGCTACCCATGGTAAACAAGATAGATGTGAACAAGGCCGAGATGGTCCCTGCCCTTATGCAGTTCTCAATTTAGCAGGGGAGACAATTAGACAAACGATTACATAGAGTGCAGCATATGCCATTTTCAGGGACTAAATAGTGTTCTAGAAGCAGGGAGTGTCTTAGGTTGGGTTTCTGCAGAGGCAGACCCTGAGATATTTTTAAGAGGTGATCCCTGGAAACACCAGTAGAGAAACGGGGAAGTGAGGCAGGGAAAGGAAGACGTTCAACAAAGGGTCCATTGTCAAACCATCCACCAGAGCTTAATCCTGCCAGGAGAATCTAGGAGTCGGTGTAGAGCACATGCCTCAGTTATCCAGTCTGAGGGGTGAGGGAGCTGTGGTTGGTATCCACCAACCCTTCAGAGTCAGTACTTGAAAGCTGCTCCCAGGTAGCATAAATTTCCCAGCACTAGACTGCTCCAGGGATGGGAAAGTGAGCCCCAGGCGGCCAAATAGAGACCTTAGGGAAAGAAGGAAAGAAACTGGCAGTTGGAAACGCGGCCAGTGTGCACTGAGCTGATAAGGGGTGGGGGAGTATGGGTGAGGCATGAGCATCTCCATTGTAAATATGAAAAAACTAAGGGAACCGAGAGGTTACATATCTTTCTCAAAGTCACACAGCAAAGAAGGTGGCAGAGCTGGAATTCAAGCCCAGGCTCCTAAGCATTACACTCTATTATCTCTCATGTATTAAACATTTGGACTTTATTCTGGAGGCAATGAGAAGCCTCAGAAAGGTTTTAAGTAGGGCCAGGGGCGGGGAAGGTCATATGCTCACATGGCTGCCCTGTGGGGAATGGACCAGAGAAGGGCAGAATGGAGGCAGAGTTGAGGAAATCGGGGTAGTTAGATGGACAATGGTAGAAATAGTGTTGAGAAAATCATGCCTAGGTTATTTGCTTCACAGCCAAGTACAACCAAAGGTTTGAGCCTGTGGCTTGTTAAATCACAAGGTCTTGCCTGAAAGGACTCAGCGTACCTGGAGCCCTATTTTCCCCCAGGGTTTCCCTACTCTGTGCCCACAAAGATGGACAGATTCTAAGTCCTCATTCAGAATCCCAAGGGCAGCATATCTCCTTATCTTGGTCTGACCATTCTTTTCGTAGAAAACTCCTTTGTCCCTACACAGTCCTCCCTTAGTCCCTACATAATATATGAAAGACTAGGTCATGGATTTAACCCCCAAAAGGATGAGCTCACTTTTTTGTAATCCGAAGACCCTTTGCTATAGACTGTAGACATAATTCCTCAGGAAGAAAAAAGTTTCTTTCTTTCTCTACATTTGTCCTTTAAGAAGCTGTGAGAATGTTACTCATGCATGGAGCCCTGATACATTCAACTGTAATAATCCAAATATGTATTTCAATATGTTTTAAACTTAATGCAATCTGAATTATGACTTTAATTTGAATAGGTCAACCTAACCCTGCCGGCTAATTGAAGGAAGATCATTCTCAAGCTCTGGGCTAGAATAAATTTCTTTTTCATGGCACTGCTTCCTTGGAAAAGCTAACAGCTGCATTAGCCAAGCACAATGAAAAGAAAAAAAATAACCCCCCTTTTACCTCTGTGGATAGCAGGAGAGGACAGGTTCAATTTGACAGTGAGAATCTAAACTGGTACAAAATTATATAGATGAATTTGCCTGAAGGAGAAATTCATGTTTAAAAGCATGACTAAAATGTCTTTTAAAGGGTGTGGAGAAAAGGGAACCCTCCTACACTGTTGGTGGGAATGTAGTTTGGTGCAGCCATTGTGGAAAACAATGTGGAGATTCCTCAAAAGACTAAAAATACACTTACCATATGATCCAGCAATCCCACTCCTGGGCATAGATCCAGAAGGAACCCTAATTCAAGAAGACACTTGCACCCCAATGTTCATAGCAGCACTATTTACAATAGCCAAGACATAGAAACAACCTAAATGTCCATCGACAGATGAATGGATAAAGAAGTTGTGGTATACTTATACAATGGAATACTACTCAGCCATACAAAATGATAAAATAATGCCATTTGCAGCAACATGGATGGCCCTGGAGAATGTCATTCTAAGTGAAGTAAGCCAGGAAGAGAAAGAAAAATATCATATGATATCACTCATGTGCAATCTAAAAAAAAAAGACAAACAAACTTACATATAAAACAGAAACAGAATCACAGACATAGAATACAGACTTGTGGTTGCCAGGGGGTCGGGGGGAGGAAAGGGATAAATTGGGAGTTCAAGATTTGCAGATACTGACTGGTATATATAAAATAGATAAACAAGTTTAAACTGTGTAGCACAGGGAGATATATTCAATAAATTGTAGTAGCTCACAGTGAAAAAGAATATGAAAATGAATATATGTATATTAATGTATGACTGAAAAATTGTGCTGTGCACCAGAAATTGACACAACATTGTAAACTGACTATAATTTAATCAATCAATCAACCAATCAATCACCAATACTACATATCTATTAAAGTGACTTAAAACAACCACCACCAAATGACAATACGAAGTTGCCAGCAAAGATACGGAGCAACCAGAACCCTCATACACGGCTGGGGAGATGCAACATGGTAATTGCATGAGAGAACAGTTTGTCAATTTCTTGAAAAGTTAAGCAAATATTTACCACTCAAACCAGTGATCCCACCCTTAAGTATCTACCGAAATGAAATGAATGTTTTCATACATTCGCACCAAAACTTGCACACAAATGCTTATGAGGGGTCTAATCATAATTGTCAAAAACTGGAAGTAACCAAACTGTCACTCACTGAAGAATGGATAAAGAAACTGTGGTACGTGCACACAATGGGATGAGCAACAAAAAGGAATGAATTATTGATATACGCAGCAACATGGATGAATCACAAACGCATTATTATAGTGAAAGTTGCCATATTCAAAAGGAGGGAGGTACAGATATATACACATATATTCTTTTTATGTAGGATTTATATTGAAGAGATATATGTGTGTGTGTGTGTGTATACATACATACACCCTTTTGAATCTGGCACCTTTCATCATATATATACGTATATAAAATTCCAATTATATGACACTCAGGAAAAGGCAAAACGGTAGGAATGAAGAGCTGACTACAAAAGCGCAGCATGAGGGAATTTGGGGACGGAGTAGTGGTTCTGTGTTTTCAATGAGATAGTGGTTGCATGATTGTGCGTTTGTCAAAACTCATAGGCCTCTGTACCATAAAGAAATGAATTTTATTGTATATAAACTTTAAAATAAATAAAACCAAAACAAACTGAGAGCAACTTCTCAATTTATTACGCCATCCACAAATCCATGATGTCTTAGAACACTTTTCTGAACCTCATCTGGAGAACAGGGCTGGATCATAGGCTGTTATAAGGATTAAGTTGGACCAAGAATGCAAAGTGCCCTGCACGTAATAAATTCTCAATAATTGATGTTTATTATTATTCATTTAATAACCTTTACCCTGGGCAAGGCTCCAAGTATTGAATTTACTTGCCTGTCTTATCCACTGTGTTATAGACTTCTGCTGGGCAGGGAACACGCACAATGTTTATCTGCACACACCACAGTGCCTATTCCCATGCTTCACACAGGGGAAACGATCAATAAATTTTTGTCAAATTGAAATGTATGTGTGCAGACTGCTAATTGTCCCCAACATCCATTCTCTATTTAACAATACTCCTGAGTTTTAGCTGGAAACATGACTGCCTAGCTAGAGACTACATTTCCCAGACTCCATTGCAGCTAGGTGTGAGCATGTGACTTGGTGTGGCCAGTGAGATGTCAGAAGTAAGGTGCACCCTTCCAATTTGTGCTCTTAAAAGGCTGAGTGTGTTGCTGGCTAGAGAGCTAGGACTACAGCCATTGCTTTGAACCCAAAGACAGAAGTCACATATGAAGATGGCGGAGGTGTCCATCCTCCTGTATCTAGAGACTATTACATCAGCAGGAAATGAATTTATGTCTTCTAAAGCCCCTGTTAAAGCAGGCAAATGAGACTCTAACCCACACAAATGGATGCCCACCATGCATACTGTTCCTTCATTCAGTCGTGCAAGGATGTTTAATTGTTAAAAGCTGCTATAGGGGTGCCAAGGGGTCTATGACTGGTCTCTGCCCACTGTAAGCTGGTTGGGAAGGGAAAAATCTACAGTCAAGAAGAGTTTAATAAAAACATACAAATTAGATCTTGAGATGATGCAAGAAATGTCGTAAGAATTCCACTGAGTCAACTATTAACTGCCTTCTAAGTGCCCAGCACTGTTTTAAATACTGGGAATACAACGAGGGGGAAAAGTCAGGATTCCTGCTCTTTGGGGGCTTACATTCAAGTGAGGAGGAGACAGAAGAGAACACAATAAATAAGTAAACAAATCAACGAGAAAATGTCAAACAGCAGTAAGTGCCTGGATGAAAATAAAACAATATGGTCTGACAGATATAGAGGAACTTAGGGAGGTAATATATATGGAGTGGTCAGGGAAGATTGCCCAACTAGTGACATTTAAGTTGAGGCCTTAATAGTGAGAAGCAGCTAGCCACATGAAGACCTGAGAAAGGGAATTACAGGGAGAAGGAGCAGAAGGTTAAACCACCTTAAGGCAGGAGAAAACCAAATTTGCTTAAAATTCAGAGGGAAGGCCAGTGTGGTAAAAAACATATTGAGAAGGGAAGAGACAACGTTAATATAAATATTTATTAAATAGTACAAGCACTAAGAATGTGAGGAAGGAAAAATCAGTGTGGATTCTATTGATCAGAGAAGGCTTCCTGGAAAAGATGAAGCTTAAGCTGGACGGAAGTGTTGCAGCAAAGTCTGTTACAGCTCGGCATTACAGCTCAGCTGTGACAGCAACCTGGATCCAGGCAAGAGACCAAGCAGCACTCAGAGGGTTGGAGAACTCAGGTTTATCACCCCGCTGGGCCCAGAGGAGTTAACACTCTAAGCGCTAGACACAGGCTTTTATAGGCTGCCAGTCTAGACTTTGCAACATCATACGCAAGTAAGGTGTGACAAAATTGACTAATCAGGAATGAGCTTTTTAGAAATGAACCAATCAGGAGTGATAGAAATGGACCAATCAGGAGTGAGATTTATGCAAATGAGGTATTACAAACGGACAAATCAGGAGTTAGCTCAGGGAACCAATAGAATCTTAGGATTAAGTTCGGCTTGAGCCCTTTTATAGAGGCAAAAAGCGAGATAACGCTGGTCCAGGGTACCGGATGGAGCTGGCAGGAAAGTAGTGGCCCTGCCAGGGGGTCCTGCTGGTCTTTTTATGGGGCTTCCCACCTCAGAAGGGGATTTGGATCAGCAGAGAAAACAAGGGAAGTAATTTTAGAAAAAGAGAAAGGTGAGCAAAGTATGGAAGCAAAATGGACCTGCTCTCCTTTAAATGGCTACTGTGAACGGCAGATATGCAGTATACATTACTCTATTTGCCACTTCCACACCCATGGTAGACATTGCTAATCAACCACAGCATTTTTCCTATAGAGCCTGAGTATGGTCGTAAATTTTCACCCATCCCTTCATCAGTTCTAATCAATCAACAGGTATAGGAGGGGAAGACTCTGAGTGAGCCCTGAATGAATTTGAAGGCTCCCTTTACTGCCCAACAAAGGTGGAAAGGGGAAGCCCCATATGTGAAAATAATATAATTAGACTTCTACAGTTTCTTGCCAACTACTCAGGCAAGAATCCCTTACTTAGCAATATGCAACTACAGCTCTCCCTTAAGCCCTGCACAACACGGAGCCCTAAACCCTAAACTAAAAGGAGGTTGTGCCCCTCCTGTTCTCCTGTTGGCATTCTCATGGTGGTGATTGCTCACCTCAATTTATGTGGTTCCAGTGAGCCTTGGCTCCGCCCCCCGAATCCTTCCCCACAACCCATGTGGCTTCTCACGTCTTCCCATGTGCACCAGCTCCTCGCCTTACGGGTCGCGTTCTAAATCATTTTCTTTGGCATTTAAGGCACTGCCTCAAGATGCACCAAGAAGACTATGTGATCCAGTTCCAGGCACATGGACCCTCTTGAGTGATGACTGCTCTCTGGGGTCTGGGGTTCCTAGGAGGCTGCTTGTGACCTGTGCAGCCACTCTTCAGGGATGGGCACAGTGGGACAAAATCATAATGTTGATGACATTGACTGAGCACTTACGAGGGGCCAGAACCTGTGCCAAACACTTCACAAACCAACCTCCCTCAGTTCTCGTATTAATCCCGTAAGACCCTCTTATCATGAGACCTATTTTACAGATAAAGAAACTGAGGCACAGAGAGGTAAGGCAGCTTGCCCATGGTCTCTAATAAATGCCAGGAATTGAGCCCAGATCTCAGCCCTGAACCCAGCTGTTCTGCTTCACTAATTCAGTTCCTCTCATTTCTCATCTACACCTCCTACCCCATCCGATAACACAGTTTAACTCAAAGCAAAGGACAAAACCAATTTTAACTCAGAGCTACCTTCTGTCGTCACTTGAGTTCTTTCAGTCTGGGTGCCTCTTCTCTTAATTTGTTCATGCAACAAACATTTATTGAACATCTCCCATATGCTAGGCACTGCCAGCTGGTGGGACTCTTTCCTGACTTTGTACCAGGAAATTCTTTCACTCTTGCAAAAGCATGATTCTCAAGCTGGTGACATACCTTCCTTGTTTATTGTTAGGCTGCATTTTTTTTCTTCCTGCAGATCTCATGGAATCTTTCTCAATACAAATAGTTTCCAAAAATACAGACTGAAATAAGTTTGGGTTGAAGGCTGGGGAAAAGATTGTAAAAATGAAATGTGCTTCCTTTTCTATGCACTGTTGATTTTACTGCAAATCCTTTCAGCTATTTGGTTTCTGAAAATAACACTAAGTTAGAGCTACACCGATCAACATGAATGAATCTCAGCCATGACGCTGAATGAGAAAAGCTGGTTACCAAAGGATCTGTGTACCCAATTATCATTTTAAATAAAGTAATGCGCAAAACAATACACTGTGCTTTGTTTGAGGATACATACATAAGAGATAAGAATATAAAAACAAGTATGGCAATTATAAGCACCAAATTCAAGATGTGGGTTACCTCTGGTGGGGGCGTGAGGGAAAGGTGACTGGGGAGGGGACTCCCAATTGTTTTGTAGTGTATTATATCTTAAACTGGATAGTGAGTACATGGGTGTCCACTGCATTATTCTTTATACCGCTTTGTATGTCTGACTATTTACACAATTAAATTAGTATCTTTAAAATAGACATCTGGATAAGTTACATGGTTTCTATTAGATTGAACCATAAGAAATCACCACCACTCAGCCATTTCTGACCTACAAAGGGGTAATTTCATATTTCATCACAGAATACAGACCTGCAGTGCATAATTCATCCAAAATCAGCCTTTCTAATAAATCCCAGTTAAGAATAATTAAGACTAGAAAATGGTGATCTGGGCTGATCTGTGTGTGTGTGTGTGTGCGCGCGCACGTGCATGCGCATGTTCTTGAACTCCAATTAACTACAGTTTTCTGGGGACAGAACTAAAATTAATCTCAGGGTTAAGACATGCAGAGAATGAGGAAAAGAGATATTACAGCAAAAGGGGGGGAAATACAGCATTGGCCCCAGAAATCAATGTGGATTATTTCTCCTCTTATCTGCAGGGCCCACCCGAAAGAGTGCCTAGAATAATTGTCACTTGTCATTTCTCAACATTTCTGAAGTCCAATGAGGCAAATTTTGGGCCATTTAAATCATGAGAAAGGCTTTGTTAGAAATACAGAACAGGCCATTCATTTCTAAGGTGCTTGAGCAGATTTTCATTATCTTTCCCACCCCCATCAAAAAAGAGAAAATCTATTTATGTCAAGTAATGGAACTCATTCTGAGAACAGAGGAATAATGAGAAAACTATTGCATTGCTAGCATTTCACCCACTGATCAATTCTCAGCTGAGAGTTGTCCCCAAAGAGATGTGCTCCTTTTTTTTTTTCACTCAAGGCTTAAAAGGGAAAAAAAAAAAGTTTACTAGAGAGAGGGATAGAGGCCCAAGATTACAGCACAAATGATCAAAGCAAACAAACTGTGCTTATATAGGGCAGCTGGGGCTTTAAAACTCGAACGCCCACAAGAAACACTCCAGGGAGCTTATCAGAAATGCAAATTCCTGCCCCTGCCAGGGTTTAGATTCCATGGGTCTAACCAGGAGCCCAGGAACTGTGCCTTTTAAACAAACATCCAGGGAGATTTGGATGCAGGGCATTTATGGACCTCACCAGGAGAGAAACATGGTAGGAGGATCTGGCTACCCTAAAACTGGTCTCAATTCTCCCCAACACTGTTCTTGATCAAAGAACAGGCAGTGATGCCCCCTGTTCAGGGGTTCATTCTGAACTCGAGATCAACACGTTGAGCCAGCTGATTCCGGTTGCCAGCCTACAGAGGGGTTTCACTGACTTATTCATTCAACACATATTTACTGAGCACCAACTACGTGCTAGGTGCTGTGTTACAGTAAGAGGTTCACATTCTTGATCAAAGGGAGGGAGGGAGGAGAAGAAGGAGGGAAGGAAGGGAGGAAGGGAGGGAAGGAAGGGAGGAAGGGAGGGAGGGAGGTAAAAGGACCCATTTAAAAAGAAAATACAGCTCCGGGAAAAGGAAGGGAAAGGAAGACTTTTTAAAGAGAATTCTGAGAAATCGTCCAGCAGCCCACTGCAGAGACATAATACATAATTTATGATGACTGCGTATCCTTCTGCTCAATGTACCTAGGTCCTTTGTGTCTTCTCTTCCGGACTATAAGCTCCAGGCAAAACCACCTCATTTGTTATCTCCAGCTAGAGACGGTGCATGCTGGGGACTTCTTGCTCCAAGCTTTAGGGGCCTTCAGGATATGTCACAGCAGCACAAACACGATTGGGCCTGAAAGGAAAAAGCAGAGGCCAGGCGCTGGGGTCTCGGAACAGGCAGTGACCGCCTGGGGACTTCACGGGGCACGGGGAGCAGCCTCCCCTTCTCCTGTGATCTTTAGAACCGCCCCTCCCTGCCCTCTTCGCTTTCTCCCAGCCAAACATTCCATCCCAGGGTGAGCAACCGTCCTGCTTTGTCCAGGAGTGACAGGCTTCTGGGGACGTGGAACTTAAATGCTAAAACCAGGGAAGTCCCAGGAAAACCAAAACAAGCTGGCCCCCCTCCCTAACCCCCTCTCCTAGGTGCCAACTAAAGACAAAGAAAAGCACCCAGCCGTGAGCCATGGCCTGGGACATAGTAGGTGCTTGATGAGTATTTGCAGAATGAATGAAGGTAGGTACATAGCATAGCACCCGACACAGAACGAACCCACCAACCTTTCTTATTATTAATTGTTATTATTGGAACTAAGAGTGAGCAAGCACCTACACAGTCTTAAACACCCAGTGAGGCAGGCATCCTGCTAGGTTCATTCTTAAAACTCAAAATAAAATCTCTGATGTCACCTTTGCCATACGTGCCCATCAAAGTGGGCTGCAGTTCAAGAGGTTAAAGGTCTGGTTGTTTTTTGTTGTTTGGGTTTATTTTGGAGTGGGGGGGGGGTGCCATAAAATTAAAGAGAATTGGTTCATGGAAATTTCTCATAACTGCTCTTAATTTTAATTCTCTGTATCACGTATTCCTCAAGTCCAGTAAAGGATAGTGAGAATCAAAGCTGTAGCTACACGGCTCCTCAGAGGATCCAGGTCTGGGAGGGAAAGAAAACAAGAAACAAAGGGGAACAAGCGTGTATGTGAGACTCCCTCACTATCCCCCTCACCTGACACTGTCAGGGAGTTTGGTTTCCACGGAGGATCTTGTCCTCTGGGCTGCTCGATAACTGCTCGAGGCTGAAGTCAGATACACAGAAACTCATGCATCTGCCAAGCCTTTTAGGCACAAGCAAAGCTGCCCCCTGAGCCCAGGGATGCTGACCCTGCACACAGTTCCACAAACACTTGCTGGCGGGATAAGTCCCTTACACACCCCCTCTTGGCATCTCATTCATAACCAGTCTGCCAGCTTTGAAGCCAATGTCAGTGAAGGACCCATTTCTCTTCTCAGCAGGCTTGCAGATGCAGCCATCCCCCTAGACAGCCTGCTGAGGTTACATGCCCTCTTTCTCCTCCTAGCCCTGGAAGACTGTGCTAGTAACACCTTGACCGCCCCTGGGAGAGAAGAGGAAGTGAAATTACAATTAGCTATACTTCTTGGGTAGATAAAATCTCCCTCTGCTATGTGAATGTCCCCAAAGACCCGGTCACATTCTGGGATTGCAAATACCCGATGATGTAATCAAGATGAATGTCTTAATTGCTACAATTTTTAAAATGCCTATTGTACGCCAGGCACAGAGCTAAGCAATATACATAGATTCTCATTTATCCTGACAACCACTCTATTAGTGGTTAAAACCACAAGCTTTGAAGTCAGACAGATCTTGGTCTAAACCCCAGTTCTGTGGCCTGTTGGGTGGCAATGGACGAGTGATGCAAACTTCCTAGGACCCAGTTTCCAATATACTTGTAAAGTGAAGGCACAGATAACTGCCTGAAAGGATTGGTGTGCGAGTCGATGGTAGAATGTACCTAAATAAATGGTCCCAGTCAATGTTTAGGTAAACGACACTGATGCTGATTCAGAAAAAAAGAAGAAGAGGAAAGATAAACCAATTCAGAGAGGCTCATTAGCTTAACTAAGGTCACTCAGCTAATGAGTGAGAAATATGGGATTCACAGCCAGGGTTAGCTCATGTTCAGATGATTTTTAGCACCAGAAGACTCTCTTTAAACATCTTACAACTCCGAGTATTTGCATCCTACCTGCTATACAGCCCTGCTCTGAAGGAAGCTCAAAAGAACATTTAGGGCACCGAGGAGCACTGTTTGAAAACTACTGCTCAATATTTTTACTCTCCTAGAGTAATGGAAATAAAAGCAAAACAAAAACAAAGACAAATGGGGACTAATTAAACTTAAAAGCTTTTGCACAGCAAAGGAAACTATAAACAAAAGGAAAAGACAACCTATGGACTGGGAGAAAATATTTGCAACAATGCAACTTGACAGGGGACTAATTTCCAAAATATACAAACAATTTATACAGCTTAATATGAAAAAAAACCTAATTTAAAAATGGGCAGAAGACCTACACAGACATTTCTCCAAAGAAGACATCCACATGGCCGACAGGCATATGAAAAGGTGCTCAATATTGCTAATTATCAGAGAAATGCAAACCAGAACGACAATGAAGTATCACCTCACACCAGGCAGAATGGCCATCATTAAAAAGTCTACAAATAATAAATGCTGGAGAGGGTGTGGAGAAAAGGGAACCCTCCTACATTGTTGGTAGGAATGTAAATTGGTGCAGTTGCTATGGAGAACAGTATGAAGTTTCCTTAAAAAACTAAAAACAGAGTTACTATATGATCCAGGAAACCCACTCCTGGGCATATATTTGTAGAAAACTAACTTGAAAAGACACATGCGCCCCAATGTTCACAGCAGCACTATTTACAATAGCCAAGACATGGAAGCAACCTAAATGTCCACCGACAGATAAATGGATAAAGAAGATGTGGTGTACACACACAATGGAATATTACTCACCCATAAAAAGAATGAAATAATGCCATTTGCGGCAACATGGATGGACCTAGAGATTATCATACTAAGTGAAGTAAGTCAAAGACATATATCACGTGATATCACTTATGTGAGGAATCTTTAAAAAATGATACAAATGAACTTATTTACACATCAGAAACAGACTCACAGACAGAGAAAACAAACTACGGTTACCGAAGGGGAAAGGGGTGGGGAGACAGATAAATTAAGAGTTTGGGATTAACACATACACACTACTATATATAAACTAGGTAAACAGTAAAGACCTACTCATAGAACAGGGAACTATATTTACTATCTTATAATAGCCTATAATGGAAAAGAATCTGAAAAAGAATATATATATAATATATATATAACTGAATCACTTTGATATACACCTGAAACCAACACAGTATAAATTAGCTATACTTCAATAAAAAAAAGAAAACTGCTGCTTCTGATAATTATTTATTTAATATATTACTTCCTATGTATCAGTTATCTACTGCCACAATAATGCCATGTAACAAACCACCACAAATAATTAATGTTTATTGCTCACACACCTGGGGTCACCTGAGAGTTGGCTAATCTAGGTTGGGCTCAACTCTATCCATCTCTCATCTTTCCTAAACCAACAACTAACTGGAGCACGTTCTCAAGACAAAGGTACAAGAGAACATGCAGAACACGCAGGTCTCTTGAAGCCAAGGCTCAGAACTGGTACACTGTTTATTGGTTGAAGCTAGTCACGTGGCCACGTCCAGAATCAGAGTAGAAGAGCACTGAAAAACTAGATGGGAAGGGGAGTGGCACCTTGGGACTTACCAGATCTTTTAATATTGGCATCTGCAGTGGAAGAGTGTGCCACACTAGCTTGCCTGAATGTTGTTTAGGCTCCTCGCAGAGAGGTTGGCAAATTCCCCCATGAGCAGTACACAGCTGTCCTAGCTCAGCCTTTCTCCCCTCTCTGCAGGCACCCCTCCTTGCTCAACAGTTACAGCTAGTTATTTAATATAGCCTAGCACAAGGGAAACAGCTCGAAGGCTGGATTCCTGTTCCCTACTAGCTGTGTGATCTTAGGCAAGACACTCAACCTCCCTGAGCTTCAATATCTTTATTATGAAACGGAGACAATTATATCTGCCTTCATCTCTCTGGCGATGATCAAATTAAACCATCTAGGCCAAAATGCATCCTGAATGCTAGAATGATTCCTGAGCTCCTGAGCAAATCTTTCAAGGTGTTTCTCTCGGCCCAGCTCCTAATACCAGGCTCTGCCCATAGTTAACTCAAAGAGAAATTGTTGCAAGTCTATGAGTCTGGCCAATTCTTTTAACCTTGACATAGAGTGGGAAGGGGCAGCTGTTTATCTCGTTGTTTGTTCAAAGACAAATGGAGAGTGGGAAAGTGGGGGGAAGTTCCTGGAATTTTCTGAAACCCAAGAGCATCTTGGTGTGGCTTCTGTCTATAAAGTAAAAAGGGAAACAAACGCAAGAAATGCTGAAACTGAGCCAATCTGTCTGCATCCATTGGCAACTTTTGTCCTCCAAACTTTTCCAGACACACAGGCAGCTTAGTTGGTATTCAGGTCCTGGCTGTGCTTACTGAAGCCATCCAGCATTTATCCCAAGTGGAGTCCCCAACTCCCTTTTGCTTTGTTCTTAATCCCAAAAATAGGGTGGAACGGGGGCGGGAAGGAAGCTCATTTCTGAGGAACAGCATACATATTTTTTGCAGCTGAGTACTCATAGCCCAGATGAGTTGACATCATCATTGCAGGAGTGCGGGACCTGACGTAAGTTTCTGGGTGAACACTCTCAAAAGAAGAAACGTGAGGATGGGCTCTTGCATCTCGGTTGCCCTTGCTCCTAACCACATCTCTTCTTTGCTATAGTTCATTACTGTCCCTTTGTCTTGTGCCTTTAAGCCACAGGTCAGTCAGTCCTTGGATTGGGACAGGCATTAGAACTCATTCAGCTCAACCACAGAATCTTGTCCTCTCGATCACTCCCCAGTCCGGAGCTGAAATCAATCCACCACATTTTCCCCATGCTCGGCTGAAATATGTCTGGTGACAGAGAATTCACTAAATCGCAAAGCAGCAGCCACAGCTGTTGTAGATCTTCAGAGCCTCCCTTAGTTAGGGTAAACCACAACCCACCTTTCCACAGCTCCCTTAGCCCCGATTCTGTTCACTGAGCCTTCACAAGCTTTATTTCCTCTCTCCTACCATTGTCCTTTGAGTATATGAAGGCAACTAGCACATCTCCTCGCTGAGAAATTTTAGGCCATCAGTCTTGATCTTTTTCAGCTTCTCACCCTGTACCTGGTCCCCACTCCAACCCCATCCATCATCATGCCCTTTCCTTACACCTAAAGAGTACAATTACCTCTCCTTCCATTTTCAAAGCTAACCTTTCCACCTGTGTTCTCCACTCCATCTCCTCCTGCCCTCTCCATCACCTTGGTGATTGAACTGGACTTGGGCAACAATAAAAAAAAAAAGGGAGAAGGAAAGGTTCAGTCTCAAGCTGGCAGCTTGTGCAGCTGAATGAATGGGGAAGCCATCAATTACAAGGGGGAGAAGAGAGAGAAGCAGGTTTAGGAGGGAGATCATGAGTTCAGGGTGGAGCCAGGTCGAGTTTGAGGTGTCTGGGGACATCCAAGTGGAAATGTCTAGCAAGTGGCAGGACATAAGATTCTGAAGCTTGAGGAGGCAGCTAAGGCTGGGGCTGGGGATTAGGGAATCAGCAGCAGAGGGAAGGTGGTTGGAACAAGAGAAGTGACAATGTTGCCCGAGACAAGCTTCAACTTTTAAGAGGTAAATGGAGAATAATACAGAGATGAGAAGGATACAAGGAAAACCACGAGAACTTAGTGAAATGAAAGGGATAAAGATCAGGGAAGGGGGAGTGACTAGCCATGTCACATGCGACATGAGGTCCAGGGAAAAGAACAAATGGAAAATACCCAACAAACTTGGCTGTCGGAAGACCAGGGATGAACTTGGAGAATGTGGTTCCTGTAGAGGGATGGGGACTGTAACCAAACTGCAATGGGTGAGAAAAAGTTGAAGGGAACACCAAAACAGAGTTCCCTTTTGAGAAGTTTATATGAGAATAGGAGGCATTTTAATAGGAGTTTCTGATTTAGGAGTCATATTAGTTTCCTGGGGCTGCTGTATGAATGAGCACAAACTTGGTGGCTTAAAACAACAGAAGTTTATTCTCTCACAGTTCTGGAGACGAGAAGTCTGCAATCAAGGTATTTCCAAGGTTGGTTTCCTCTGGAGGCGCTGAGGAAAACTCCATCCCATGCCTCTCTCCTGGCTTTGTTGGCTGTTGGTAATCCTTGGTGTTCCTTGGCTTGTGGACACATCACCCCAATCTCTGCCTCTGTCTTCACATGGTTGTCTCCCTCTGTGTCTCTGAGGTGTGATTCGAATTCCCCAGCCTTTTGAGAGAACACCAGTCACTGGATTCAGGGTCCGCCTCAAATCCAGAACGATCTCATCTTAAGATCCTTAATTACGTCTGCAAAGATCCTATTTCCAAATAAGTTCACACTGACAGGTGTGAGGGATAAAGACTTCAATGTGTCTTTTGGAGCCACTATTCAACCTACTGCAAGGGTCCAAGTATGGATAGAAAACGAGCTTTGATGAAAACTCTCCTCTCCTTTGCCAATCTATGACGCCTAAAAAGTAAATCATCATATTAGTATCTCATTAAAGATGTATTCATTTAGGTAAATGGACGTTTTAAAAGCCTCAACAGGGGTAATGTTCATTCAACAAAGATTTATTGACTCTTCTTAGCTATTGCCAGGGTTATTGCTAGGCACTGGGGATAATGAAACGAGTAAGATATTCATTCATCAAGTAAAAATCATTGTTAAATTAATTTCTGGAATCCCTAGTAACAAAAAGCCAGAAAACCCACCAGCTTCTGGAAGTGTATATAAATTTTCTTTAGTGCATACAGGATTTTTTATTTTTCACTTTTTTTATATGGACCTTATTGAGATATAACTTGCACACAGTAAAATGAATAGATTTTAAGTGTACAGTTTGATGACTTTTGACAAGTGTAACCACAACCCCAGCTGAATAGAGAAGACTTTTATTACCCCCTAAAAGTTCTGTCTCCTTATAGTCAAATCCACCAGGCAGTCACTAGTCTGCTTTCTGTCATTAAAGATTAGTATTGCTTTTTCTATAGTTTCATAACAATGGAATTGTATTCTTTTCTGTCTGGGTTCTTTTACTCAATGCCATGTTCTTGAAATGCATCATGCTGTCGTGTGTGTAAGTAGCACATTCCTTTTTTCACTCAGTAGTATTCCATCGTACGGATGTAGCCCAATTTATTTATCCATTCACCTATTGCCAGACGTTTGGGTTGTTTAGTTTAGGGTAATTGTAAGTAAAGCTGCTATAAACATCCCCATACAGATCTGGTTGTATGTTTTCATTTTATTTTGGATAAATAACCTAGATGTGTGAATGCTGGGTCATAAGGTAACACTACATTGTACTTCACAAGAGACTGCTACTGCTACACTTTTTTTCAAGGTGGCTATACCACTTCGGTAATGTATGAGAATTCCAGTAGCTTTATATCACCACCAATACCTAGTATTAATTACCTATTTAAAAAAGCCATTCCAGGGGAGGGTATAGCTTAAGAGGTAGAGCACATGCTTAGCATGCATGAGGTCCTAGGTTCAATCCCCAGTACCTCCATTAAAAATAAATGAATAAATAAATGAATGAATAAATAAATACAACTAATTACCTCCCCCCCAAAAAAAGAAGAAAAAAAAAGAAGACAATGAACTGACATCTTTAAAGTGCTGAAGGAATGCCAACCCAGAATTCTATATGCAGCAAGAATATTTAAAAAAAAAAAAAAAGCCATTCCAGTAGGTGTGTAGCGGTATCTCACTTTGGTTTTCATTTGCATTTCTCTAATGATGAGTGATGTGTTTATGTGACACCTTATTTCCTCCTTGGAGAAGCATCCGTTGAAATATTTTGCCTATTTTTTTTTTAAATTGAAGTATAGTCAGTTACAATGTGTCAATTTCTGGTGTACAGCATAATACCCCAGTCATGCATATATATATACATATATTCGTTTTCATATTCTTTTTCATTAAAGGTTATCACAAGCCATTGAATATAGTTCCCTGTGCTATATAGAAGACATTTATTTTTTAATATATTTTTACATATAGTGTTTAACATTTGCAAATCTCAAACTCCCAAATTTATCCCTTCCCACCCCCTTTCCTCTGGTAACCATAAGATTGTTTACTAGGTCTGGGAGGCTGTTTCTGTTTTGTAGATGAGTTCATTAGGGTCCTCTTTTATCTTCTTTTTTTTTTTTTTAATTCCACATATGAGTGACATCATATGGTATTTTTCTTTCTCTTTCTGACTTCATCCATTTGTAAATGGCTTATTTGGTTTCCTACTATTGTACAGTGGGATTACATAGATGTACATACGTATACATATACATATACATATATGTGTGTTTTGCAAAGAGTTTTACAGTCTGTGGCTTGTCTTCTCATTTTCTTAACAGTGTCCTTTCAAAGCGTAGAAGATCTACATTTATGAAGTCAAATTTATCAAAGTTTCATGGTTTATGCTTTTTTTTGTCCTTTCTAACAAATCTTTGCCCAACTCAAGGTCACAAAGATTTTTCTCCTGCGTTTTACAAGACGTTTTATAGTTTGGGGTTTTACATTGAAGTCTGTGATCCATTTCAAGTCAGTATTTGTATACGGTGTGATGCACAGGTTGGGGTTCATTTGTTTTCACGTGGATATCCAATCGTCCCAGCACAATTTGTTGAAAAAACTATTCTTTATTGAGTTGTCTTGGCACCTTCATTAAAAATTGACCACACATGCATGCGTCTATTCATCAGCTCTCTGTTCCATTCTGTTTGTGTCTATTTTTCTATTCTTTTGCAAATATCAGTGTATTGACTACTGTAGCATTAATAAGTCTTCAAATCAGGTAGTGTGAGTCCCCTGACCTTGTTCTTTTCAAAAGTCTTTTGATTATTCTGGATTCTTTATACTTCCATGTAGTTTCTAGAATTAGCTTGTCAATTTCTAAAACAGAAGGCTGCTTGGATTTTGAATGAGATTACTTTCTAGTCTATAGATCAGTTTGGAGAGGCTTGACTTCTCAACAATATTGAGTCTTCCAATCCATGAGATGAAATATTTCTGCATTTATTTCGATTTTCCGTCATTTCTCTCAGCAATGGTTTGTCATTTTCAGTAGAAAGTAGGTTTTACATATATTTTGTTAAATCTACTCCTAAGCAATTCATGTTTTAAATACTGTTTTAAATTTTTTATTTTACAATTATTTATTGTTAGCGTATAATAGTACAACTACCTTTTTATATTAACCTTGTATTCTGCAAACTTGCTAAATTCTCTTATGCATCCTAATAGTTTCAAAATAGATTCTTTGAGATTTTCTATACACATGAGCATATTGCCTGAAAATAAAGGCAGTTTCATTTCTTCCTTTCCAAACCGTACCCCTTTTTCTTTGCCTCATGGCCGTGGCTAGGACCCCAAATATGATGTTGAATAGAAATGGTTGAAAGGGGAAAGCCTTGCTTTGTTCTCATTTTAGGGGGAAAGTTTTTCAGTCGTTCACTATTAAGTATGATGCTAATTGTAGATTTTTCATAGATGTGATCATGTAACACTTTTTAAAATCCTACACAGTATCACTGTTACTATTAACGTTATAAAGAGTAAGCATACTTAGCATAAAACATGCAAACAAGACCAAAGGGTCTGACATAAAATGCTCTGACCCAATCCCACCAATTTTCTCCCTAATTATTTGGATGCTGAAAGAGATAGCGACAGAGACAGAGATTGGGGCAGGAAGCGGGCAGGGGGGGCAAAAAGAGAATAAAGGAAAAATAACTTCAGTTATTCAGAGCAGCAAATCTTTTCAATGGGAGAATTCTCCCCTCTTCCTGGAGTTTTACCAGAACCCAGTTCATTCTGATTCAGTTGTCATCTCTGGATACAGAGGACAAGGAACATTGCTCTTGGAGTCAGAAGAGTAGGGATGAGAAGTCAGCACAGCCCAACAATTAAGAGCCTGCGTTTGCGAGTCAGACGCACCCGAGGCTACCTCTCCATTGCAGTTCAAGCCTCTGCTCGCTCGTCTATGAAAAGGCCACGGTCACAGTACAGGTTTCACGGGCTGAGGTATAACTCGATGGGTAATGCACAGGTGGAATACGCTCAGTCCTTTGCACGTAGCAAATCCGCCACGAAGGAGCAGTGCCTGGGTGTCTCTGGGCCAGTTTATTAACCTCTACGACCCATAAAATGGGGATACGCCCACTGCCTCCCAAGATTACATGCAAGTGAGATGAGACGATAAATATCAAAGACAGAGACAAACAGCAAAGTCCGACCGATGACAGAGGTAAGAATCCGAATTTGGTCCAAGACCCACGTTCGTTCTTTTCTCTCAAAAATCGATTTCCCTGCAAAGCTACAACACTTGCGCCTTTATTGATCAACTTCCGAGATGACCTACATTATTCTGGATAGGCAATAGCCTCAATTTTTTTTTTTTTTGTTTGTTGAGTTATAGTCAGTTTACAATGTTGTGTCAATTGCTGGTGTACAGCACAATGCTTCAGTCATACATGAACACACATATATTCATTTTCAAATTGGGCTTTTTCACCGTGAGTTACTGTAAGATCGTGAATATATTTCCCTGTGTATACAGTATAAACTTGTTTATCTATTCTATATTTACCTGTCAGTTGCCCCAGTTTTTAAACAAGGATTAAATTGTTACTCTGGGATGAACACACTTCATTCTTTCTTCCTTCCAAAACTATTTCCCTTTTCTAATGAAGTCCCAAAATGGAAGAGGGTTTGGCGAGTCACCCAGTCCTATGGATTTGGAACAGGACATACCTCAAAAGCAACACCAGTTATCTTAAGAACATACATCCCCAAATCTTATCTATGGGTAGGGTCAGTACATTTAGTGAATAAAAACCCAGGATGACCAGTCAACACTGGATTTCAGATAAACAAGGAATCGAATTGGGGTTCTTTTCTATAATATAACCCATACAATATTTGGGACATACTAAAAATTTATTCACTGTGTATCTGAAATTCAAATGTAACTAGGAGTCCTGCATCTTATGAAACAACTCCACTATGGCGTTCATTCCCAAACTGCATCTAAAAATTCCAACAAACTGCTCGGGTGTGAGAATTCAGAAGGCAACAGCCGAGATGGAGTGACTTCTGAATTTCATGGATGGTGCCAGATATTTCAGATACTTTTCCTCATTTAATCTTCACTCACACATTCCAACAAAAGCCCCACGGGCTGGCATTACCTCCCATTCTGTGCATGAGGCGACTGAGGCTGAGAAAGAGGAAGCGGTCTGTCTGAAATCGAAAGTAATTCTCTAGGAGGGTTTCATGGCAGGTGAGACCAGTTCGAGCGAAGAGAATGAGCAGGAGGGGATCCAAGGATGGGAACGGCTTGTCCTGGGGATGCTGAGTGTAGGAAAGTGGACGTTTCTCGGAACCTCACAAGGGAGTGGCTCTGACCTGAGGGCTCGTCAGAGCCCAGGATGCTGCCGGGGCCACTTTTGCTAGTGAACTGCATCACTGTGCTTTCCTAGGTCACTCACTCCTGTGGTGTGGCGCGCACGCACGCTCATGCTCTCTCTTTCTCGCTCTCTGCCACCTCTTCCTCTCCCCTTGGTGCTGCTGCCTGCTCATCTAGTATGCTGGTCAGCCCGGGCTAACGCTGTCCCTTGGAGGAAAGAAGAGCTCCTACTCAGGCTTTGGGACTATCTTACTTGCCTGCCAACCCTGCATGGGGATGGGGTGCTTGCCAACTAATAACCAAATGGAGCTTCAATTTCCCATTTGCCACCGAGCCTTGTATGTGTAAAACTGCAGTTCAGAGGCGGAGTGGCTGGGCCAAGCAGGATTCAAGCAGCCCCTGGGTCCTCCCACCAAATTCCACCAAATGCTCAAGGCCCAACAAGCTGGAGATGGGAGTCGGGGAGTATTGGGAGGAAGATGACGAGTAAGCCATGGAAGAGAATTGTAGGCAAAGAAGAGCCTGGACTTCCGGTGTCCGGACAAGGCAGCCGCCGTGCTAAGAGGGGCTACAGTGCTAACAAAGGCTTGTTGACCAGCTAATGAAACACCTTCAGCCTCACGGGGAGTTTTGCTATAAGCGTGTGCAGGGCAGATTGGATACCAGTTAGGAGGCCACTGCAGGACTCCTGGCCTTCGGTCAGCAAATATTCACTGTGCATCTTCTCCCGTGGAGACCCAGGGCCAGGTGCTGCATTTATTCTAGGTGCTGGGGACACAGCATCTAATGAGGACGATCTGGTTCCTGCTCTCCTGGAACTTACATTTTAGGAGGCAGACTGACAATTAGCAAGTAAACAACTAAATAAATATGCATGATTTTTTTCAATTGTCACTGAGTGCTTTGAAAACATAAAACTAGCTGATGAAATGCATACTGTACAGCACAGGGAAACAGTCAATATCTTGTAGTAGCTTACGGTGAAAAAGAATATGAAAATGAATGTATGTATATTCGTGTATGACTGAAGCACGGTGCTGTGCACCAGAAACTGACACAACATGGTAAACTGACTATACCTCAATTAAAAAAAAAAATTAGTTGATGAGATGATGGGGAGTGAGGTGGAGAGGGAATCATTAGAAAAGAGAGTCAGGGAAGGCACCTCTGGCTTAAGTAGAAACCTGAAAGATCAGAGGGGGCCAGCCATGCAGAGATGGTGGCAGGGTAGGGGGAGTGAACGTTTTATACAGAGGAAGGAGTAAGTAAAAGGGACTGAAGAGAGAACAGATGGGTCATGTGGCTGGAGCAGAGTGAGCGACGGGAAGGGGTTGAGGTCAGATTGGTGGGAAAAGACCAAATCACACATGGCCTTGCAGGCCAAGGTATGAAAGGTGAACTTGCCCCATGTGCAAGGGCGGGCCTTTGGCAGAAGTGATAAATGATGGCAGCTGGGAGGAAAGTTTCTACAAGTCATTTCAAACCTGGAGAAGCCAGGCCTTTATAACAGGTGAGCAGTGAAGAACCCAAGAGGAATGCCAATCTCGCTGGGTTGGATTCCAGGACACGGATGGGCCCACGTTCACCCGCCATGGGCAGGGAGTTCTGCCGGGAGAGGTGTGTGCTTCTTATGTCTTCCTCCTACATCCGCGGATTCCCCTCCCTCCAACCACTTGTCCCATGTGGTCAGAGAGGTATAAGATTCCAGGATTCATACTGGGCTTGGAGAAGGATGAAGATCCCTTAAGAAGCACTGGTAATAAACCACGGATCCAGCCCCGCTGACCAAAGAGAACAGCACTGGGTTTTCAGCCCAAGCCCAGCTAATAATAAAATATCACCTCATTCCCTCTCCCCTTCTGTCTTATGCGCGTTTATTTCCACCCGGGGCCTTGGGAGAAAAGGGGCGGCTGAATGAAGACTGGCTTCAGGCATCCCTGGGTCCTCTAATCAGATACCATCTAAAGCTTCCCAGAGCTCACCGTGGCCCCTGACACACACAGGACAAATTCTGATGGATATGTTTGACACTTTTCTTTAAAAAATGATTGTCCCTTGGAGCTAAGGTTATGGATGGTTTATATTTTCTTTTTATGCTTAACCATGTCTTGCAACACTATTTTGTTACAAGTAATACTTGTTACCTGAATGGCAGAATAAATAAAGAGAATGACAATTTATACAATTAGATGGGACAAATCCCCCTGTGGTGTAAGTGCTCCTCATATTTTGGGAAGAAAACTAAATATTCTAAAGGAAAACGTCCCCTCTCCACGTTTCAGAAAGGCATGAGTCTCCTCTTTTACAAAACGCATGACACCCACAAGTTAAGATCCAAGTTTCTCTGTGGCGTAATAATCCCAAAACATTAACCTTATCCCCAAAAAACCTGACCTTTGAGCTTTGTGTTTTATTACCTTATTTGCTTTTACAGCTCTGTCGTAAGGATGTTTATTTTCAGCAACACAAGTGATCAGTTCTCTCCCTCATCTCCCCCCACCTGCTTTCTCCGCGTCCCAAAGTGACTTTGACAGGCCCAGGACAGAGGCCAGCATCCACTCAGGCTGGCTGTGCCTCCCTGTCACTGCTTATGTTCAAAAGATCGTTTTGTTTTCTCATCTTTGTCCTGACCAATTTCAAAGGGTAGTTTTAAGAATGAAGCTGACAATTGTCTGACCGAAATTAGTGCAGGTTTCCCTCTTGCAACTGAGAATCATCAAATATCCAATTTCCCGATGAAAAGCCCAAACTCCAAATTCAAGCTTAGAAGCCAGCACTCTGGGCAGTTGAATTTGGTGGCCATGTGTGTGTTAGTTCGCTCTTACACGTAGCACTTTACATTGGAATTTGTTGCCAATATTCACAAACCGGGAGATTTAACTCCACATTCCAGATTCTCAACTACTCTTTAAAAAATCTGATGCTGCAACAGTCCTGGGTTCATACAGCCATTTGGCAACGCCAGGCTGAATCTAAGTAACAGGGCAGGGGCTCTCCTGTTCACCACTGCCCCCACCGTTCCCGATGGGAGAAGCTGACAGAGCAGTCAGAAGCAGCCAGTTTACAGTAATCAGGGAGGGAGGGAATTAAGGAATTAAGAGCCAGTTGCCCCACAAAACCCCAGAAAGACTCAAAACTATGAGACCAGATTTACTGAGAAACAAGACAGCAACCTGGAAAAAGCGGTTCACTGGAAGTCTAATTCCCTTTCCTCCACACACTCCCCAACTCCAGCTCAGAGAACGTGGACAGGAGATTAGAATTTTCTTCTCTGAAAAATATACAGTGGCCTCTGAGAATATCCTCCACGCACTACATTCGGGGACTCCCTGGTCGAATACTCAAAACAAAAGCTGCCACTTGACTACGACTCTCTCTAAGTATGGGGAAGGGACCAAAGATCACCAGGCATTTGAGGAAACTCTCCAAAGCGAAAGAGGTCCAAGACAAGCCACATCATTGCTGGCACAGACAGTGTATCCCAGGGAATATCTATTTGATGAGGGTCAGCAGCCAGCTCCGAGGCTGGAAAGACCTGCCGGATACGTTTTAGACGTGCTCTGGGAAACACCGGACAAGGCTAGGAGACCCTTCAAAGGGCATCAGTTTCTGGCAATTAACCAAGTGGTGACTCACTCAACAATGAGTGTGCAGAAAAAGTGTAATCGTGGTGTTGTCACAGATCTATGAGGCTGGAGGCATGCAGGTCACTTAATAATACACTTTGAAGAATAATAAAAATAGTAATAACTTGTTTATTTTTGGAAGGAAGGAAGGAAAAATTTAGAACATCAATGAATGAAGGTGGAATCTACATCCATAATGTCCAAAAGTGTCCACCTATAAGGTTATCATCTATAGCAATGGAATATCAACATATCATTTACGTTGTGTTTCCAGACTTGGAAGCCACTCTGTAGAGCCAGGGAGATTGTCAACAAACAGAAGGGTCAGTCTGGAGAAACAGAAGGGGAAAGACCAAGTTCAAGATCGCAGGACAGAAAACAGAGGCAAGATTCAGCCACCGTCTGGAGCATTACCGGTCACCACGTGGAGGGGAGGAGAGAACACGGCAAGTCCTGCCTTGGTTTTACAGTGTTTATATATGTCCCTTCTACTTACATTCCATTGGCCAAAGAAGTCACATGGTCATGCCCAACTACAAAACGGGTAGGGAAGAGTGATTCTACCCTGGGTCTTGAAGGCAGAGAGCCAAGAATATTTAGTGAACAGTACAAAGAACTAGTGCACCTTCTTCTAGTTTTAGCTACACACTGGGTTTTCTAGTACGTGCAGCTAGGCTAGACTCTAACTGGTGTTGGGACCAAGTTGTCCAGAAAAGTTCCATCCCCATACAGGCCAGTGAGCATCCCCCTGAGAGGAGCAGGAATTAGGAACTCCCATTTGCTACCTTCCTTTCTTCCCAGCAGTGGCAAAATAGAAGGACAGGAGCAGCAGTGACTGGGACTTACTGGGAACCACTATCCCTCCCACTCATGCTCCCAGAGGCTCATGGTACCAGAGCACACAGCCAGTTAGAGGCAGGGTGACAACCGAACACACACTGGCTGACTTGCCTTAATCTCAGTGTCTCCGAGCACCCGGTAAGTCCCTCAGATACCCAGATCCAAGCCCATGTCTCCTGGCCCCAAGGGCAACCAGAACCTGCCATCCTTCACTTCCCAGCAAAGGCATCCTTCCTGTCCTGGTGGACACAGGTGGTTCTCATGGCCCTTTTCCAGCTTTGCCTTCTAACCCAGGAGGCTGCACTGGAAAGTCTAAAGGGGGCTTTAGTAAGTCTTGCATTTATAAGGAAGATCTTTTCTTGACTTTTATTTCCAACCAGAGGTCACCCCCTAGCTTCCTCACCCACAGCACCATCAGTTCTCTCACTCCCCCTGGCAACGTGGCATGGGTTAGTGATCGTAGCTAAATGGGGTTCCCATGGGGGCTCTTCTGAGTGCTGGAGCCGGACACTAAGACCAGAAACCATGAAGGAAAATATTTTTAGACTTGAACGCATCATTTTTTTTTCTGTACAGCTTAGACACTGAAGAGAAAAGTAAAAGACAAATGACAAACCAGAAGAATATTTACAATGTACATGATAGAAAGTGGGTTAATATCCGTAATATATAAAGAACTGAAAATCGGCAAGGAAAAAAAAAAGAGCCAGACAGTAGAGACTGAAGAAACAAGTGACAGACTTAGGAACAGACACTCAGCCTCCCCAATAACCAAACAAATAAGACTCAAAATTAGTTTCTTTTTTGTCAGATTAGCCAAGAAGGTTGATCTTTTGCAGAACTGACGAGGGTAATTAGAAATGGACACTCATATATTGTTGGTGGGAGTCTAAAATAGAACAGCGTTTTGAGAGAGCAATTTGGAATATCCATCAAAATTTTAACACCAAGTTGTATAGATTAAATATTTACGGCTTTTTGTATGTCAATCATACTTCAATAAAGCAGTTAAATTTAGGAGAGAGAGAGAAGGGAGGGAGGGAGGAAGCAAGGAAAGAAAGAAAGGGGAAGGAGGGAAGGAAGGAAAGAAGGAAGGAAGGAAGAGAAAGAAAAGGGAGGGAAGGAAGTAAACTACAAGCCTCCTCCCCAGCGTGGCTGGGACACAGCAAGTGCTCGAGGCACAGCCGGTGAGTCTGAACGCGCTGGGTCTGCCAGTGCTGCTAATAACAGATGAGCATTGTTTTCCCAATCACCTAAACGCTGCAGGAAGAAAATTTCCACTCTGCAGCAACAGGGATCTTCTAAGAACCAAAATCGCTCGTATTATTTAACCACCTAAAACCCTCCAATAAAAATTAAGTCCAAACTGCCCACCACGGCCTTTGAGGCCCCACCCACCTCTCCAGCCTCACCTGGCTCATCTCCCCAGTTCGAGTTACCGAGCCCCACAGGCACTTTTTTCCCATCCTTTAACTGCCCACCTACCTGGAACAGTGCTTTTCCAGTGCCAGGTTTCCCCTGTCTTGCGCAGCTTGGCTGAAATGTCACACCCCAGGCTTTCCAGACGGCCCACTCCAAAGCCTGCCACCCACTGTCAGTCTCTAACGAACACTGTTTTTGGTTTCTTTTTTTTTTCCTTCCCAGCACTTAGCACACTCAGCATTCTGCATATGTTTATTACATGGGTTTTGTCCATCTCTCTGCCCTCGTTGCACTGTGAGCTTCACAAGAGTGCTTGCACTATGAGCTTCACAAGAGTGCGCCCCTGTCCACTTTGCCCCTGCCCTTGAATGCCAAGCCCCTGGCACAGCTGGACCTCATTAACCGTTTGATAAGCGAAAGGATGCCAGGGTCAGCAAAAGACTTTCTCGTCCACGAAGCTCTATCTTCCAAGAAAGAATGGGCCCCGTCGCACCGGGAGAGTGGGTTACAGCCTGCAAGGGGGCCGGGCTTCTCGGTGGAGATTAAATTGGCCTTCTAATGTTTGGAAAAAGAGAAGAATGGAAGTGGAAGAGGTTGCAGCCCAAGACAGAAGGCACCAGAAGCAACAGCAATAGGACATTAGTGTGCCTGGGATGGGGAGCCCCTCCCCTGGGCTGCAGGGCCTTGGCTAGTCCACCACACGGAGCTGAGAGTCTGTTTCCTGATCTGCTGCCTCAGCAGACGGTCGGCTATGAAAGCGGAGACACGGAGATGGTACAGCAACACCGGGTCCCATCGGTGCCTCGTGCATCTGAACACACACCTGATACAGAGTCAGCACCCAATTATTTTTTGCTGAAAGGCTGTTAAATCCCACATCTTGTTTCTTCCCTCCTTACAGCCTGTTCTGCAAAGCAGGTGAAAATAACTATATGTCCAGAGCCTTACAGCTTTGAACAGGAGATGAGTCCAAACAGAAAGGAATAAAGGTGTTTTTCCTGATAGAAAACCCTCTGCGGCATGGATTTTCGTTGCTGCTGTTGACGACTGCATTTATTTTGTTATCTCTGCGTTATCGGCAGAGTGAGCCAAGTGATACCCAAAGCAGATCAAGTTTCAAATATCCTTTCCTCTTACCCTCATAGCTGCGCTTGTATTTCCAATTTCTGGCTCTGGGTTCTGATTAGGAAAAACCCGAGGAAAGACACAGTCACTTGGAGAGAAAAACTCGTTCTTGAGTTTCTTTAATTAATGCCAAGGACAGTGGTTGTCTCGTTTGACTAGTTTGCTGTCTGCCGGGCCCTAGGCTGTGTGCCTTGTAAGCATCACACACCGCTGAAGCCGGGACTCCCCGAGGTGGGTGTTGTTGTTGTTCCCATTTTACAGAAGAGGAAACTGAGGCTTAGGGGGTTACAGATCACTCAGGGAGGAAATGGCAGGCGCCACACCGTGTAACGACGAAGCCCGCGCTCTCAATGCCTGGTCCCATTGTGCTTCGTTTGCTTTTATTTTCATGTCCTCCCTGACAAGAGCTAGGTCATATTCCTCCTTCCTCTTGTAAGCAAGGGCCATCCCACGAAGGGGGCTTTGCTAGGTCAGCCTCCAGAAGCCACGGGGTTACTTTGCTAGGCATAATTCCTCTTTTTCTGGGTGCCTGACTTCATGGGCTCTTCCATCAGAGTTGAACTGCCTTCTTAGGAGCCCATGAAAAAGTTCTATCACAGAAAACCAGATCTCACTGCAGCCAGAGGTTATTACTGAACTGGAGAAACCCAGGCAGGAGGAATCCAAAAATTCCAGGCTGGTGAGGAGGGTGGAGGGCAGGGCATGCCACTCAGCAGGGCAGAGAGGTTCCGGCCACCTCCTCCCCTTGATCCTCCTCTGCCTCCTTCCCTAATATTGTCATCCTATTTCCAGCTGCCCCCTTTCTGTCCACCCCAGCCTCTGAGACCAGCTCACAGAGACACCAGAATGTGCCTCCCGACATTTGCACAGAGAAGTTCGTTTTTCCCAGCTGTCATTAACACTCCAACGGCATGCTCTGAGAGAGGGCCAGGTCCAGTGGTCTCAAAGTCATCAGAGCACCTGAATAATTTACTGCCCCCAGGAAAGGGCCCCTTCCCCTGCACAATTTCCTCCCACACCTTCAGATTTCCTCCAAAGAGCTCCCGTCGGCCCACAGGAGGGAAGGAAGCGGCATTTGAAAGGAGGGCCCAGTCACATTCTTATTGGCATCTAAAGCTATTACCTGGGGCCCAGAATCCAATTTTGAAATCAAATAAAGTCACATCAAAATTACAGTTTAATTTGTGAGTTTAACCCTGCTGGGGAAAGAAGCAAGGAAGCAGCTTAGGGAGAGAGCCCAGAGCAGTTCTGATGGGTAAACAGCAGCCAAGAGCCCTTGTCCCAGAGGGCTGACGGATTAAAGAAAAAGACAGGAAGATGCGGCCAGGATGAAGTCATGAGGCAAGTGGGAGGGAAGGTGAGTTTGGTTGATGAACATCCGGTTGATGCCTGCACCAGCCTTGGGCCCGCTGGCCCTCAGAGCATCCTTCCTGACTGTGTCACACGGACGGCATTTCCCAGACTCCGTGCTAACTGGCATCAGGTTGGTTCTGCCAGAGGGAGGCCCTGGTAGAGATCAGAGGGTAGGGGGAAGGAAAAGCAGGGACGTTTGCCTCGAGCAGCTTCTCTGGGAGGAGTGGCATCTCCACGGGTTCGGCGCCTGCTGGGCAGGCCTTCTGGCTGCAGCTTCCACTGGGAGATCTCAGCTCCTGGAAGCTTCTGACCCCCTCTCCTCTCTCTCCCTTCCAGTCCTGGGGCGGCAGTGGCCTCCCGCTATTGCTGGTCTCGGATTCCCTCACCACCACCTGTTTAACCAATCCCTGCACTTAATTTCTCCCTCCTTTAAATACTCAGAGTCATTTCTGTTTTCTTAATAGGACACTGACTGATACAACCACCCATACTGATTAATACAATCCTGAAAAATAGAAGATTTTCAGGAAGGCAGTTTGTCACAGAAAGCAATGAATACCAAGAGTTCAACCCCACAGATACAGGCAGAGCTGAAAATCAAGGCCTCCCAGAGGTCAAGGCTTTTAAAAAAACACAACAAAACAAAAACAGAAAACAAAACAAAACAAAACAAAAGCACCTTTCCAATTAAATTTGAACGAGCTTTCAAATCCCTGCCTCTACCCGCTGAAGGACTTTGAACAGGGCACTTAAACCTCTGAGCCTCAGTTTTCTCACCTCTAATATGGACAGAATCATACCTGTATTGTATATACTTGCCTTGAACAGAGACAGAGCAAAGATCCTGGCATGAGTTAACTGTTACATAAATTTTGGTTCTCTTGACCTGAATAAAGTTTATAGTCCCCACAAACGCACTCTGGGGGTGGCAAGTGTGCCTCTGACACTTTCTCTAACATTTTGGTTCTCTGTGAAATTTCAAGAAACATGAAAGGGTGCCTTCAGCCCTTCAGAAAAACCATGGTGTTGGTGTCTCTTGAGAAAATTCTAGAAATAAGTCATGGGGGTGGGGAGTTCTTTCCTTTAACAGGGAAGTAGCAAGTTCTAGTGCCAAATAATAAAACTTTTGACACATGAAACCTGCCCAGTGCAGTTTTAGCTTTGACAGAGATGAAAGAGAGAGAGATTCGGCTAAGACACGTCTGCAAATGCCATCTCATTGGAGCCAGAGAAAGATTGCTTACTGTTTTACAGGTTTGGAAGCTGCCCCGTGGGACCTTACTGCTCAGAATTCTTTTGTCTGCGGTTGCTGCGACAAAATTGAAAAGCCAGCTCTGACTTTCTCTTGTGATGTTGAAAAGAAACTGAGGATAGAGAGCCCCTGAGCGAGAATGTTGATTGGGTCTTTTTCCCCCCAAAGAAACCCCTGCTTTTTATTGCCCATCAGATAAGAGATTATCCCGCTGCTGCTTAAACAAAAACTCGGATAGCTGACCCTCAGGAGTGTGAGAGGAAAACTCTTATTCTGGAATCTTGATGGATTCCTGTACCGGGTCAGAGACAAATCTATACACTCGCTAACTCCAGATGCTCGTGGGGAGGTAGCCTGGGAGGGTGGGTATAACTCAGGAGACTAGAAACAGCCCCTCACTCAGCTGTGTCAGGGACCCCTGTAGACAGAAATAAAGCCATAGGGTAGCAGAGCCCAAACCACCATCACTCAGAGCTGTTGCAAATCCAAATCCAACAGAAGAGGTTTCTAGCACTGTCAGACACCTGTGCGTGCCAGGTGATGGCCACGTGAACAAAACTCACTAGCTGCGCAAGGAGCCAGGGGTGACATGAGGGGGTAGAGCCCCATGGGGTGAGAAGGCCTTGGCTCAAATCTCAGTGGCTCCTTTCTGTTACTTTTCAGTCATTAGCAAGCCGCCTGCCTCTCTGAGTCTCTGAGCTTTATTCTTCTCAGCTGCTGTACATAAATGATAAGACACCTAACAACAATCATCAGCCGTGGTCCTCACAGCATCACTGGGAGGATCAAAGGAGAGAATGGAGTGGAAAGTGTTTAGTAGTAATAATGGTTCCACTGCCCTGTCTGAGATTGTTTAGTCTGAGATAAAGACGAGGCTGCAGGGCTTTATCGGGGAGGGGGCGGCTGGGGGGATGGGAAGAGAGACGGAGCGGGAAGGAAGCTGGGAAAGGGTCCATGGAACGAGCTGTGGGCTCCTCGGGCAACTCCTGCTGGGTAAACTTGGGACAGGGGACAGGACACACCGCAAAGAAACCCCAGCCAAGGCCTCAGTCAGCGGGGTGTTTCCTCACCAAGTCCCCATCACTGACCTGCGAGGCGTCGGCTCCATCACACTCCTGGCTGGTCTGCTGCAAAGGCACCTGGGAGCCAGGCTTAAAGGTGCCCCCGAGCTGGGATGCTCTGGGACAGAGAGGTTTCTCAGGATACAGGACCTTCAGTGCTAAAAGGGGCACAGTCCTGAACACAGAGAGGGTTGGTCACCCTCGAGCTGCTCCAGGGGCACTAACTCCCGGGCACTTCCAGCCTGCCCAGAGGAGGGGAGCGCATGCCCCAGGGTCAGGTGACAGCTCAGAGGCAGAGTCGCAGGTGTTTGCAATGAGCAGCCTTCAGCGTGTCGAGGGGAGGGTCGGGTCGGGAGGGGACAGGCAGGGCAGCAACGGCGCCTGCTGCATGCTGGGAGCTGGGCCTGGCGCCAGGCACTCCCGGGGCATCACATGCCATCTCCCCACAACCCTGGGAGCTTGCACACGAGGTACCCGACGGGCCGAGTATTAAAACCTGGGATGGCTCATTCTGTGTGTCCACTTAGCTTGGCTGTGATGCCCCAGTCTGTGTCATCAAACTCCAGGCTAGATATTATGTGAAGTTATTTTTTTAGATGTGATTAACATTTAAACCAGTAGATTTTGAGTAAAGTAGATTACCCTCCATAATGTGGGTAAGCCTCATCCAATCTCCCCGCCCCTCCTCTAACCTGGCCCTGATGTCCCTTCAGTCCTCCTTGTTTCTCACCCCTCCCTTTGTTCAGACGTTCATGCTTCTAACAGGCTTTCTTCCTGGAGTGAGGGCTGGGTATGTACCATCCCTGCTTTGGATTGGTCTTGAAAGTCTTTTAACAAGATATTAACATCAGATTATGATTTGATTTCTCTCCCTCGACCCCCATACTCCCCATTGGTCTCTTGGTGAGTGATTTCCTTCCTGCCTCCCCCTGCCCTGTCCTTCCCAACAGACACACACAGACACAATCTCTTACCTTCTTCTCTACCTTTGGTTTTTCTTATCGCCATGTAAAATTCTTAAAAGACAATGTTACATAACCACAAGGAACGCTACCTTAGTTTATCCACCTGATCCCCATTCTCAGTTCCCAATATTCTCAGACACTTGTGCCAGGTTTTAACTGACCTTTAATATATTTTATTAATTACAAATTAACAGTAAAAAAAAAAATCTCTTTAGAGAGAGACAGAAAGAGAGAGATTGATTCTTATTGAGTCTATTTTTCTGGCGAATCCTGAGTAATACAAAGCCAGTCTATCAGCCTCCAAAGACTGTGTTCTCATACCCTGCCACTCTAATTTGTAGGCTAGAAAATGCCTCTGACTCTCATGCTACATTCTGGTCTTTAGGCCATCAACTGATAATTCTTCATAAAGCTCAGTTCTGCCTGGTGAAAATGCAAGAGAACACAAACTGTGTCCCTTAATATCCATTCTTCCCTTCTTTTAGTAATAGAGTCCTTGAATTTTAACCGAGCACATAGCCACCCAAACTAAAGACTGTCCTTCCCTTGCAGCTAGCTATATGCCATGAGAATAAATCCTGGCCACTGAGATGTGAGCAGAAGTGATGCGTGCCAACTTTTGAGTAGTTCCTTTAAAAGGAAGAGGCATGCCCCGGTCTTCTGTTCCCTCCTTACTGATGGAATGCAGATGGAATGGCAGGAACTGGAACAGCCATTTTAGGACATGAAACGATACCATGAGTTTGAGGATGGCAGAGCAACAAAATAGAAGGTGACTGCCTGGGATCCTATGACTGGAAAACAACCACATCAATCCAGGACTGTATTCCCAGACATTTACTGAGAAGGAAATAAACGTTTGTTTTCTCATTCCAGGTCTCTTTATTACAGCAGCAAAACCTACATTCTAACTAAAACAGTCAGAGTAGCAATTGGCTCCTGCCAACTGCTTCCATGTCCACTTTTCAAAGTCAGACACAACCACCCACTACCTTTTCAATCTACTAATCATGAAAATAAATGACTCATGGTTGGTGGCTCAGAAATCAGAACAGTGTCTTAATGCCAAGATTTTTTTTAACAATCAAACTTGGACAGCTCCCCTTTGATTGATGAATTGCTTCATGGTCTCAGTTAATACCCTCCCAGTGTCCATGTCTTTGTAACATGATTTTGCAGCTCATCCCATCAAGAGGTGGGGTCTGCTCCCCCGGCTCTTAAATCTAGGCTGGCCTTGGGACTTGTTTCGGCCAACAGAACAGAGTTGAAGTGACGGTGTGCCAATGCCAAGCCTATGCTTCAAGAGACTTTGTGTTCTTCTGTTCTGTCTTGGGACATGTCATCCTGAGAACAAGGTTGGAATAAAGGGCTAGACACTAGGTAAAGCAGATATAATTCATCCCCAGCCAAGACTGTCCCAAATCACCTAACACCCACATGACCACAGACAGGTGAGAACCCAGTCAAGATCTGCTGAGCAGAGCCCAGACCAGAAAAACCACCCATTAAGTCCAGCTTAGATTGTCAACAGAAAATCACGAGCTAAATAAATGGTTGTTTTAAGCCACTAAATTTGGGGCCATTTGCTACAGTGTAGTAGCTAACTAACACACCTTCTTACTCCACGTGCTGTTCAAGAACTCAGAAGCGAAGCGATGGAAGCTTTGGGTTACCTGCAGGTGGATGAGTAAACAGATACCACCTCTTGAGAAGGCTCTTGGCAATACCTAATATTTTAAATATACACACCCTTTGATCCAGCAATCCCCTTCTTGGAAACAGATCCTACAGAAACAACTGCGTATGTACTGAAACCTAAATACAGTCATCATCCCTCAGCTTTCACAGAGGATTGGTTCCAGGAACCCTGAGGACACCAAAATCCACAGATGCTCAAGTCCCTTATATAAAACGGCACAGTATTTGCATATAACATATGCACATCCTCCCATATACTTTAAATCATCTCTAGATTACTTACACTACCGATGGAAATAGTTGTAAATGGTATGGAAATAGTTGTAAATACAATGTAAATGGTATGTAAATAGTTGCTGGCATGTAGCAAATTCAAGATTTGCTTTTTTGGAACTTTCTGGAATTTTTTTTTTTTCTGAATATTTTCCATCCAAGTTTGGTTGAATCTGTAGGTGCATAACCCAAAGATACAGAAGGCTAACTGTATAAAAGATGAACATAAGAGCATTGCTCATAAAAACTAGACATTAGAAACAATCCAAATATCCATCAGTTGCAGACACTAGATAAATTATGCTATAGCCATGCGATGGAATACTATGCAACCATGAAAACGAATGAGATAGGTCCTTATGTACTGACAGAAAAATGTACAGGATATATTAATGAAGACAAGGAGTAGAACAATATTCTTAGTGTTATCTCATTCATATAAACTATGAATGTCAAATGCACATGTGTACACCTAGAAAAATATGTTTATAAAAACATTTTAAAAATCTGGAAGTAAATCAAGCAAATGCTTATTAGTGACCAGCTTTGTGGAGTTTAAAAGGAGTGGGAGGAGTTTTGGTTTTTTTACTTTTTACTCTACTTTTTGATCTGGATTTATTTATAAAAATGAGCATTAGTCTTGTAATTTAAAAAAATCACAGGGAAAACTTTTAAGCAGCAATGGCTACGATGAGTTGGTGGCAATACATTTACCAAGCTTTTTGGCCACCATTTCTTTGACCACAAGCCAGCTTTGTTCTCAACTATTATTTTCAGGGCCACTGCTAGTTCACATCACTTTTTGTGCAAATTAAGAAAAGGAGCCCTTTTTCCAAGTCCATCCAGGTGGTAAGCAGATTATGCGCTGTACTTCAACACCCTCTCAGCTCTCACCCTTGAGCAGTGAGTGACTTGCACAACCATACCCAGCAACTCTGGTTATCAATGATGTATTGCTGTCTTTGGTGGATTTAGATGGAGTAGGGGATCTGAAATAGAAAGGAGGAGAAAGAATCTCCATTTTTCATCGCTCATGAAGCTACTGGGAAGACAAATGCCTGCATATATATCCACATTGGTATTCTGCTCTGAACCCAAGAGAATAAAGCCCATAAGGAATTCTGAGAGGGTGAAATCAGGACAGTATTGAGAATGCTGCACTACTAATTCCTTCTCTGCCCAAGTGCACCTATATTAAAAAATGAACCAGTGGGAAACTCAGTTTACAGAGTGGTCAAATTGGTAAGTGACTTTTCCAAAAGCATCTCTGGTCCCCCTAAGAGATATCTGCAGGAAATTACCTACCTGTTACAGAAAGTTCATTTATTATTTCTTCATCCCACAAACACTTTGTGTGTGTGCCAGGCATTGTGCTGAGTGAGGGGATGGATGAAGAGTAAGACAAATATGGCCACTGCCATCACAGATCTTACAGCCTAATCTATGAATTGAGATACGAACTACACAATCACACAGATACATAATTACAACAGGTGGTAGGGCTGTGAAGGAAGCCAGAGGAGTGTATATCGAGGTGCATGATCTAGTCTGGGGGAGTCAGGGAAGGCTTCCTGGAGGAAGGGACATTTGAGCTGAGATCTGAAGAAAGTATAGGACTTAACTAGGTAAAGGGGAGCAGGGGAGGACTTGCCATCCATTCATTCAACAACATTTTTTTGGTTCCTTCTCAGGCCGAGCACTGTCCCAATAGGGAGCAAGAGATCAGATAAAGCATGAGAGTTAGAATTTATTCCCCACCCTTTCTTTGCAAAGTTTCCTCGGGATGGCTATGGCCCCTGACCTCAGCGGTCCTCCAAGGTGGCCTGCTCTATGCGGTTCTCTCCTTCTGGGTTCCAGTATCTTCTCTCTTTTCACTCACCTCAGCCTAGGATTAATAGCTCTCCTGCTTCTAGCCCTGGGTCCCTGTGCTATTCCTAGAAGTTTCCTTCATTCACATCTTTCTAATTGGTCCCTTTATAAACAACTCCACCTTCAATTATCCTGATTTGAATGTGCCATGTTTCCTGCTGGGACACTGATGGACATGGAAAGAAATCACAAATGACACCTGAATTTTCTGCCTGAACAAATTTTTTACAGAGATGAAAACTTGGAGAAGAGAGGGTCCAGGCTGGGAGAGGCAATCAAAAGCTATTTTTGACACATTACTGAGTTTCCTAATAGACATCCCAGTGAAGATGTAGGTTTATATACAATTTCTATGTATATATACAATTCTGTATTGCAGGGTAGAGGTTGGGGCTAGAGAGACATACCTGGAATTTGCCAGCATGTCCATGGTATTTAATACCTTAGGGCTGAATGAGATTACCTGAAAAGGAAGAGCAACAGAGCAGAGCTGAAACAGCATGTGCAAAGGCCCTGTGGGAGAAGGGAGTGAGGCACTCTACTTTCAAGGAACTTGGAAAAAGCCCATGTGACTGGAGCAGAGAACCAGAGAGTGGCTTGGGATGAGGCTACAGGGGTACATGGAGAGAGCATGGGTCTTCATCTTAAAAGCCTTGGAAGGATGGAAAAGTTTTAGGTAGACAGAATGATGATGCCAATTAAGGTGTGGAGAATGGATTAAAGTCCCTGCTGACTAGAGATGAATCATAACTAAAGGGAAAGCCCATCTAAACATATCACGACAATGGTACTAAGATTTGGGCTCCAGAAATGTGGTTTACACATTTTCTCAGGAACTTTGCTTTTGGGCAAAGTAAATGTATGGGGGGGTCAGCATTGGAAAACTAGAAACAAAGACGCCTCCCCTTTGCCCATATACCATCTAGAGCCTACCACGTGGGTGCAGGCATCTCTTCCTGCACAAAGCTCTCTGATTCAGCAATCTCTTTGCCACTCTAGCCTCCTCACTCAGTTTGCTTTGACCGGAAAGAATTTTACATTAGGGGAAAAAAAAAAGCCCCCTTGCCTCTTATTCTCCCAAATCCGAAGTATGAAGAGGGAAACTTGAGCAGCCCGATTTTCACACCCTTGACTGCCCGGCTGGACTGTTGCAGTGAAACAGGCTCAGTTCTGGGTGAGGCGCACACCAAGTGCAGGTGTCAGAGATGGGAGGCACAGGCGGGTTCCAAGGGCGGGGAGAACTGACGGCAGTGAGGGCTAACAACTGGCCCGGGGAGAAAACCCAGAATGTGGTCACTGATCTAGTAGATGAAACAGGAGACTAAAAGGCAAGGCTCTCAGGCACACCCCCACCTTCCCTGAACCATTACAACGATCCTGGCACCGCACAGCAGAAAAAAAGAGACATAAGCTATTAGGTTCCATTTCCGTCTGAAAACAACAGCAAGATAATTTGCCACTGGTGACCTACATTGTGACTGCAGCCATGGCTGAATCTGCAGAATCTGACTCCCAGTGCAGGTAAGTGCAAGAAACTGGAGTCGTCCGATAGGTCAGTGCTTGTTCCAAAGGAGCAGCAAGGGGGCAGCTCCGCTAGCCTTGAACCTGATGCTTTTGCCCCTCAATTCACTTAGATTCCCTGATGGGAAGTGGCTTTGTGCCTTTGCAGTGACCGTGCCCCCTTCAGAGGCCACACGTGGCTCAGGAAGGCCTTGCAGTAGCAAAGAATCTTTCAGGAAACCTGATGTTTTTAAAATCTGAGTTTATAGAAACAGTTAAGGGCAATTATTTGCATTACAAGAAGGTGCTTCCTCTATTCCAAATGAATTCACAACAAGGCTCCAATACATAAGTATAATCTCCTTATGTAATTAAGCTTTTGTTTATAGGCCGTAAACTCTGAGGATGAAAGAAATCTGAAGAAAGACCCCTAATAGCCAAAATCAAGCAAACATTCAAATTCAAATGATAGTAACTAAAACTTTATAGAACATTGAATCTTGGGCCAGGCACTGTTCTAGTCTCTTTATATTTACTCATTTAATCTTCACAAAGTTTAACCTCTGAGATAGGGAAAATTACTACCCCCATTTTACAGATGAGGAAACTCCTTCATCAATTTATCAACCCCAGAGAAGTCTCTGATTGGCTCAGCCTGGTCACGTGCCCACCCCTGCAGCTGGAGGTTGGGGGAGAATGGGTCACCATGATTCACAAAACAGTCCTCAGGACCACAGAGCAGGAGTTGGCCAGCTACAGCCCAGGGGTCTAATGTGGCCTGCCTCCTGTTTTTGTAAACAAAGGTTGATTGGCATACAGTCAGCGCTTTCGTTTGCCTATTGTCTGTGGTCGCTTCCATGCTATGGCAGAGTTCAGTCTTTGTGAGAGGAACTGTATGGTCTGCAAAGCTTAAAGGAATTACAACCTGGACTTTTACAGGAAATGTTTGCTTCCCCTGCCATAGGCTATGAGAGAAGAGTGAGTTCCCTTCTTTGCTTATAGCAAAACCCAGCACTTCATCAGATTGGCTGCATAACCTTAGGCTTATCACATACACTTTCTTCAGAGGATGAACTGGTGGATGGATGGATGGACAGGTGCATGGACGGATGCATGTGTGCATGCACAGAGGATCTCATACTAAAACCTCTTTGCCCCGCATTGCATTCTTTTGGCGTTGGATTTAATTGTGGAAATGGTTCATTTGGAATGAGCTGAATGGGAGACACGCCAGGGAAATGCTCCCCTAAAGTAAATAAAACGCTTAATACAGAGTCACGCACACAGTAAGCCCTCAATACAGAATAGGAAAAAAAATTGTTAATGGAAACCCAAGAAAAGCAAAGCTGTCTTCCTTGAATGAGAGCAGAGTAAATAACTTTGTAAAGGAACAGGATGACTTTCAGCATTTCATCCTGCCTCCTCCTTTCTGAGATCCTGACGTAATTATGCCTCAATCAGAAGAAAGCAATTTTGTCCCCATTGTGTAGAGAGGAGAGGATGGTCCCTGCTTTGATGTTCGAACACCTCCCGATGTTCGGGTACGGATGCAGGTGGCTGCTGACCTGGAATGCACTGGATGGCTTGTGTCGCTGGGGAAGGGTGGCGACGCAGAGGGATGTTTGTTTAAAGCTGCTGTGGAAACAAAGCGCTTTCATTCTAATCAGAAGAAGTCCTTCAAGAATAACTTCCTTAGTAAGTCAGACAAAGACAAATATCATAATGTCACTTAAATGTGGAACCTAAAAAAACATGATACAAATTCTATTTACAAACCAAAAACGGACTCATGCACACTGAAAACAAACTATGGTTACCAAAGGGGAAAGGGTGGGGAGGGATAAATTAGGGGTTGGGGATTAACAGATATACATTACTACATATAAAATAGATAAACAACAAGGACCCACTGTATATAGCACAGGGAACTATATTCAATTTCTTACAATAACATATAATGGAAAAGAATCTGAAAATAAAAAATGTGTAAGCACATAAATGTGTAACTAAATCACTTTGCTGTACACCTGAAACCAACATTGTAAATCAAAGACACTTACATAAAAAATTTTAAAAGGAGTAACTCTTCTTTAATTGCTCACAGAAGGTAGCACACCCACTTCTAATGGAACATTCTGAAAACTGAACAGGAGACAACACTTTAAATGCTACATCTGCTTCCTTTCAAAAGCCTCTCACTCTCAGTGGGACTCAGTTGCCTCATCTGCAAAATGGGAAGACAATTCTTTTTTTCCATGAAGATCCCTTCCGTGGGTGTAGACCAAACTGCATCTCTAATTACTCTTTCCCCCTTTTGAATGAAACACTATTTTCAGGGACCTAAACAAGAATCCCAGAAGTGCATTTATCAACCGCTTTCCGTGGGCCAGGCTCTCCACTTGGTGATCCTCACACACTGCCCCCACGAATCCACACACCCCGCCCTGAGAAAGCAGGTGCTGTAATTAGCCCCTTTTTCAGACGGAGAAATTGAGGCTTAAAGAGTTGCTCTGTCATGCCCAAGGCCATCCATAAAGTCAGGGGTTGATCCAAGATTTGAACTTAGGTCTATGTGATTTGAAATCCCACACTCGTAACCATTTTACACTAGAGGAAACTGAGCACCGAAAGTGAAACAACTTACTGTCAAATGATTCAGCAGAAAAAAAACAAATTTTTTGGTACTGTACTCCCAACTTTTCTGTAATTTTGTGATTATGTCAATTTTTTTCTATATTACCAAGAGTATCATCTGTCTACTCCAGGAGCTCTAAGTGCTAAGAAGAGTGCCTGGCATAAAGCAAGTTCTCCATCAATATTAGTTGTTATCATTATCTGCATCTTCTTCCTGAACCTGATAGAATGTGAGGCACCAGCAGGTGAAGGTCAGTTAATCTGACCGTCTGGGCACTACCCCAACAGCAACCATCATCTATCAACAAAATGACTTTGCCCCAATATATCAAACACTTAGCAACCATTCGTACAGATGCAGCAAAACATTTGTTTTCATTAGAGAATTTTACTGACAAACAAGTCACACAATCCATCAGCAAACTCTGTGGGCTGAGCCTGCAACACAGATCCCGAATCCAAGCACTTATCATGCCTGCAGCTAACAGCGCGGAACACAGTCTCACCTTCTCTCACCTGGATCATTGTAACTGCTTCCCCATCGGTCTCCCTGCCGTTACCCTGGTCCCCCTCGCAGGCTACTCTCAACATAGTAGGTGGCATAATCCTGCTTTAAAAAAGAAAGGGAAGGCAAAGCAAGGAATCAGATCCCACTGCTCCTCTGGTCAAACTGTTTCAGGGACGCCCTACTTCGCTCAGAAAGGAAGCCAGTAACCTGACAGGGGTCTACAAGGCCCTACACATCCAGCCCCCACGGTCCCCCCAACCTCATCTCCCCCACTTTCCCTCTTGCTCACACTGTCCCAGGAGCACACAGGGAGTCTCCTAACTCAGGGCCTCCGTGCTGGCTGTTCCCTCTGTCTGAAATGCTCTTCCCCTCATCCACATGGCTAATTCCCTCCTCTCCTTCACTTCTTTGCTTAAACGCCACCTTCTTAGTGAGGCTTTCTCTGACCCTCTGTTTAAAATTGCAACACCCCTCATCCCAGCACTCCCCACCCCAGTCCCCTATTTCTTATTTTCCACAATTATCTTCACCTTCCAAAATTTCTGTATTATTTAGTTTGTTTGTTTGTTGGATTGTTTATAATGATCATAATATTAGTTCCTTGAGGGTAGAAGTAGTGGATGCTCATTTTCACCAAAATGTCCCAGCCTGGAACATGGCAAAATCAGTCAATATACATGCGCTGCAAATGAATGGAAGGGTGTTTGCAGGGGGCAGAGGAAAGAAATGTGCACAGAACAAATGTGCACAGAAACCGCACCAGCTGATGGGGGCTCTTCATGGCCAGAGCTGTATGTTTTCTCTTGGTTCACTCACCAGCTGCCGCCCCAAACCCCCCACCCACTCTGGCCCTATGGTTATGAACACAAATACAGGAAGTGACTGATTTTAAAACAAATGAAGGTTCCAGTTTGGTGGTTGCTCAAAAAGAATGACTGTATGGTCCAGTGGTTCCCCTTCTCAGTATGTACCCCAAAGAATTGAAAGCAGGAACTCAAATAGATGTTTGTACACTCATGTTCACGGCAGCATTACTGACAATTGCCAAATGGTAGAAACAACCCAAATGTCCATCGACAGATGAATGGATGAACCAAATGAGGTCTATCCATACAATGAAATATTACTCAACCTTCAAAGAGGAATAAAATTCTAATACATGATGCAACATGGATGAACCTTGAAAACATCATGTTCGTGTGAAATAAGCCAGACACCAGCACAGAGGAAAGGCCAGTGAGGACACAATGAGAAGACAGCCTTCTGCAAGCCAAAGAGAGGTCTCGAGAGAAATCAACCCTACTGTCACCTTGAACTTGGACTTCCAGTCTCCAGAACTGTGAGAAAATTAATTTCTGTTGTTCAAGCCACACTCCACCCCCATCTGTAGTATTTTGTTCTGAAAGCCTGAGCAGACTGACACAGCTGTGAATAAAGCAGACAAGGTATCTGACCTTAGGGAGCTTCTAGTCTAATGCCGTATCCTCAAGGGGCAGGCGCTCGATTGCTCAGTACATGCAAATAATGCAAGTGCTCAGAACACAGGAGCCCTGCGGTCTTTGTGACACATGGGGAAACTGGTCCAAAGGGAAGGCAGGACTTGCCCGGGGTCACAGGTCTGATTAGTACTTTTATCTTTCATGCCATCACTTTTACTGACTACATCACCTTAGTTCCAGCAGGACCAAGAGTCATAAAGTCTCAACAAGGCATTGGCTAGAGATCTTTTTTAATAATTTAAAATGAAAAGCGCTAAGGGCACCAAATGGCAAGTCTCATTACTCTCAGAGATGAATGGACATGAACTTTTCCAACCTGAAAAGGGAATAAAATGGAATGTAGCACGATCTGAAGTCTACCAAGAGATCTGGCACACTTGCATCAAAGAACTGACCCCTGCTTTCAAATAAACACTGCAGGTTTTACACTTCTGTAAGTGAGGAACCAACCACCTTGAATTCTGAATCAGCCATTTCATATTTGGGAATGTCAAGTACAGAAACAACCCAGAGTCTCAGGGGGGGAAAACATGATGCATATTATGCAAACAGAGAAAAATGAAAACCAGCCTAAATGCCCATGAACTGGCCACTAGATGAGCACGTTACAGTCAGCAGAGCATTATTCAGACCTAACAAATTATGTCTGTGATACATCTGTATCGTGGGAAATATTTGTCATCAAATCAAGTAAAAAAATAGAATTGCATACAGTATACACAGCGATTGTAATTGTGATAGATGAAAATCTAAGCATATAAAAATACTAAAACATTAACCGTGGTTGTCTCCATATGTCTCCTCATCTGTATTTTGCAAATTACTGACAATGACTTTATATATATGTGTGTGTGTGTATACAAACGTAATATAAAAAGGAATATATACATTCCTTTCAACATAGAAGAAAGCTAAATTTATTTTTAATATATTTTGTAATATCAGGAAAATATATAGCCTAGATTTCCCCCCCAAAATAAGTTTTATATTCTGAAGACTGATGGCACTGATAAGAACAATGACAATTAACATGAATGCGTTTACTATCGTGCCAGGCACTGTTCTAAGAACTTAACTTGTATTAACTCACTTAAACACTTGCTCACTCTGTTCTATCTGCACAACCCTCCCTGCTGTTCCTCAAACTCTTGGCTACCTCAGGGCCTTTGCACTTACAGTTCTCTCTGCCTGAAATGCTCTTCCCCCCAGATATCCATCCACAGGGCTCACTCTTTCCAGGTCTCTACTCAAGTGTCACCTCCTTGGGGAAGCCTTCCCTGACTCCCTGACCTAAAACAGCACACACGTTCCTCTCTAGTCCCATTACTCTGGTTTCTTTGTCTTCAAGGCATCTGTCTTACTGTGTAGTTTACTTGTTTATTGCCTGTCACCCCCATTAGAACATGTCTGTTTTACTCACTGCTATCTCCAGCACTGAGAATAAGACATACATTACTAGTAGATGTTCAATAAAAAGTGAATAAATACAACAATCCTACGACGGAGTTACCTTTATTATCCCCATTTTACATATAACAAACTGAGTACAGAGAGACTAAGCTACTTGCCTCGAGGTCACAGGGCCAGTAAGTGGCAGAGCCGGGGTGAAAATAGAGACAGTCTCACTACAGAACCCACATTCTTAACCAAAAAATGGCTTGAGGTGCAATTATAATAGTCAAAGTATTGATGAAATGGAACAGATTTTTAAAGAGACATCTTCAGGAAAAACAGGCCAAGGGAAGCGTAACTTCCATTCATGAAGCATAAAATTTGGGTCTTCAAACTGGGGGAAAACAACTGGTTTGTGCAGGTAATACATTCAGACTCCTTGATTTCTGGTGTATTCTGGGCTCTGGAAGAACCAAAGCTGATCTGTGGCTAAATGCCCACTTCAGAGCACCCTGTGGCCCCAAAGAACTAGCGGTCCTCAAATTATGATATGTGAACCATCCAGTGTTAGCAAAAGGGATTGTGCAGTTAAGACACCCATTTACAGAATGATCTCCACATCTGTCATCAGAACAACCTTGCAAATTGGGGCTCTCGCCGGCTGTCAGCAACATGACGACAGAGACCGAGCCCGTCTTGTTCCCTGCCAAGTCCAGGGCCCCTCAAGTGGCATCTGGCAGACAATCAGCAAACAATCAATATCAAAAGTAAAATGAGTATTAGGCATGAGAAAATGGGAGGCTCAGAGAGGGGGCGCCACTTTTCTAAAGTCACACAGCTAGTAGGCAGCCGGTTCCTCTGACTCTTAAATTGTCGAGGGCATATCACTTCTCCTGCCAGGACAAGGATAATTCAAACGGCCAGACTTCACTGTGCCCTTGATGGTTTTAAGGCAGAGAAGAAGGAAGCTCCCCAAACCTGTCTGGTGATCTGGTGGCCATGAGAGAGCGCAGCTCAGATTTCCCTGCTGCAACGAATGTGATTGGCTGTCAGCCTCCGGCTGCTGCACTTTCCCGAGACCCCAAAGCCCCACTTTCCCAGGGCTGCTCCCGACCCCTGACTCTGCACGGCAAGGGTAGTCACAGCTGGGCCACTCGTGAGACACAGGACTCCTGAAAGGGCAATCCTTGCTCTGGGGCCCCTGGCTGAGACCTTCTCTTGGCTGCACTGGGATCTCAGGCTCTTCCTACCCAGCCCCTCCCTTTCCCCAGGCGTCAGACCCACCTCATACTCTATTCCTGCTCCCTCTCCTCCTCATCCTTGGCAGGCACTCACCCCCACAACTCTCTCCTAACATCCACTTCTTGCAGGACCTGAACTGGCATAAATGGATTCTCGAATGAAAACCTGATCCATCCACCAGGGTTTTGAAGGATTTGGGGTAATTGCAGTAGGGTGAATAATGACCCCATCCCCCACAAAGATGTCTCCACCCTGGTCCGCAGAGCTTATGGACATGTTACCTTATATGGAAAAGGGACTTTGCAGATATAATTAAGGATCTTGAGATGGAGAGAAAATTCACCTGGATTTTTCAGGTGAACCCAATGTAATTACAAAGGCCCTGATAAAAGAAAGGCAGAAGGTCACAGAAGACAAGATGCCACATTGCTGGCTTAGAAAAAGGTCCCGTGCAGCCTCTAGCAGCCCAGACCCCATGCCCCCTGCTGTAAGTCCTGGTCTACTGGCCATGTAGGAGAGAATTTCTCCACCAGCGCTAGATGTCTACCTTATTAAATTCCAGTCCATTATTACCATCGTCATCATCCCCTCTAACTGTGCAGCAAACACAGTGGGTTGCCTTCCTAACATCCTTTCCTCCCTTGCTTCTTTCCATCAAAGCTCCAGTTTTGTCCAGGGGTCACCTGTTATGGTTCTTTCTTTCTGTGTAACAACCACTCCAACACTTAAGTGTCTTAAAATAACAACCGTCATTTGTTTTACTCAGAAATCTGCGACTTGGGCAGAGCTCAGTGGGGAGAGCTCATCCTTGCTTCATGCAGTTTCATCTGGGGCAACTTGACTGGCAGCCGGAGGATCCTGTTTCAAGATGGCTCACTCACACGGCTGGCAAGATGGCACTGGCTGTTGGCTAGAGTTCAGCCATGACGATGGGCTAAGATCCTTGGTTCTTCTCCACATGGGACTCTCCATCCCAAGAAAAGCAGCTGAAGCCATGGGACTTTTATAACCTAGCCTCAAAAGTCATATGGCTTCCCTCTACCGTGGTCACAAGCTTGCCCAGATTGACAGGGAAGGAATGTAGACACTGCCACTCAATGGAAAGAGCATCAAAATCACATTTTAAGAAGAGTATGTGAGATGGGAGATATTGTTGGGATAAGAGGAAAATGAAATCTGCCACAAGATTCCTGGGTGAAGGTTACCCTCTCCCATGGTCAGCATTTCTCGTCCCTGGCATAGGAATGTGATGTGGTTCTAGCCAGTGACTTGCAGGGAGAAGTCTGCTGGGGTCTTCAGAGCAAGGTATTTCTCTTGCTCTCAAAAAAAAGATACACAAAAGAAAATGGAACTCTGTCCATGACTGGACATTAGACTGCACCTGGAAATGGCAACTAGGGCTGGGAGAGCCGTCTTGTGACCATTAGGGCTGCTGACATTAAGTGGCAGAGGAGAAACATGAGAAGAACACTGGTCCTTGGTGAAGTTAACAAAGCACTGAATTCATCATGGAGTCACTGTTACTTGAGATAGTAAATTTTTCTTATTGTTTAACTTAGTTAAATCAGGATTTTTTTTTTTTTTTGGTCACAAAAAAGCATCCTGATTGATAAAAATAGCTACCTTTTTATTGAGCCTTTACTATGCACCCATAGCACATAGTGCCACAACTCTGCCACTGGCCTAAGCACTATACATTTGTCATCAAATTTAGTCTTCACAGCAACCCGTGAGGCAGGCACTGTGATTAATCTCACTTAATAGAGAGGAAACTGAAGCTCAGAGACAGCAAGGAAATTGTCCAGGTTCTCACAGCTAGAGGCAGAGCTGGGATTCAAACCTGGGGTAGATGCCCTTGTACTGCACTGCTCTTCAGAGAAACTGCCTCCCTGACCCTCCTGCACTGTTGATGGGAATGTAGTTTGGTGCAGCCATTACGGGAAACAGCATGGAGATTCCTTAAAAAAAAAAAATATGATCCAGCAATCCCACTCTGGGCATATATCCAGAAAAACTCTATTTTGAAAAGATACATGCAGCCCAGTGTTCACGGCAGCACTACTGACAATAGCCAAGACATGGAAGCAACATAAAATGTCCACTGACTGGATAAAGAAGGTGTGGAATATATACACAGTGGAATACTACTCAGCCCTAAAGAAGAATGTAATGCCACTTGCAGCAACATGGATAGACCCAGAGATTATCATACTAAGTGACGTAAGCTGGAAAGAGAAAGAAAAATACCATATGATATCACTTATATGTGGAATCTAAAATAAAAAACACAAGTGAACTTATTTATAAAACAGAAACAGACTCACAGACATAGAAGACAAACTTATGGTTACCAGGGGGAGAAGGGATGGGGAGGGATAAAATGGGAGTTCAGGATTTGTGATAGTAGCTGCTATACATAAAATAGATAAACAACAAGGTCCCACTGTACTGCACAGAGAACTATATTCAGTATCTTGTAAGAACCTATAATGAAAAAGACTAGGAAAAGGAATATGTGTGTGTGTGTAACTGAATCACTATGCTGTACACCAGAAACTAACACAATATTGTAAATCAACTCTACTTCAATTTAAAAAAAAAGAAAAAGAAAAGATATTGCAAGTCAAAAAAACCTCCCAAACTGCCTCCCTTGACTGTCCACAGGCTGTCTGCTCCCTCCATTCAAAACCCCACTCCGATTTACAAACTGATTCAGAGAGCAGCTGCTGCAGCCATGAATTTATGAATCAGATCTGGAAGCAATTGCAATCTTCGAACAATTCTGTGGAGATAGTTAAAAGCCACACAGTGAAATCCAAACCAGATGTGATTTACCCCCAAGCATGGCAATTCAAGCTCCAGCTGGAGTGGAAAGATGAAATTTGCAGAGGAGAGCTCTCTCTGCTTTGAAGCATCCTACACCTGCCTCCCGAAAAGTGAGATCCCAATTTAGTTCAAGCATGGCTTGCAGAATATTTTTTAGTTGTGGTAAGTCTTAAAACACAGTTCAAGTGCTTTGCTTGAGTGTTTAAAGCACACCTTTCACAGAACAACAAGGCTTTCTGGCAAAAAACCAAGTAGACCCATAAATTGTTGGATGAGCTATATCCAGAGAATCTAGAAAAAGCCACAGAGATAAGAACACCATTTGCCCAAACCAAAGAAATCGGCAGATGTTTAATGAAACCAAGTGCACTAACTTCAAACAAGGCAGAAACTCATATGTACTGATATTAGATAATATGACCCTTCGATCATTATGGTATTAAAACAAGGGTAACATTAAAATTAGCGATGCCCTGTAGTTTGATCCAGTTTGATCATTTCAAAGTCTGGACCATGTAAGCTTCATTTCCACAACTCTCACAGTATCTGCATGTTTGATTTATGGGTCAGAACACTTTAGGTTATATCTGAACAACTCCTCCCACCAAAAAAAAAAAAGAGAGAGAGAGAGAGAGAATGTGTTATTCCTGGTAAATAAAATGACCAAGAGTCTTCTACTTCAGGTAAAGCTGGATCCAGGCACTCAGATAATATGATCAAGGCTTGTTCTCTCCCCAGGTCATGATTCTGCATTTCTCTGTGTTGACTTCATTTTCAAACAGAGCCCCTCCTTGTGGTGAAACTCAGCTACTTGGGGTAGCATCACATTTTTATCTATCTACCCTAGTGGAGAGAGAGCCTCTTCCCCACTCATGCAAGTTTTTGGTGGACATTCACCCCATCTACACAGCAGCTAAAGCTGAGGATGAGTAAGGACTGAGAAAAAGCTGTTGGAGATGGTGACTTGAGGATCTTTGGTGGAATTCAGAGGAACGAACTAATGGAAAGTCCCTGGAGCATGGCAGGTTCTCAATCAGTGTTTGCTGCCCACTGTAGTAGAGACTGGCAGTGCTCATCCATATCTCCTCGGGACTCATCAGACGGCAGGCCCTTGTGACCCTGTACCCGAGGGCTTCCCTTGGCCCATTTACAGGGCAGGCCAGAAGCGAAAGGGAGCTCATGTGCCGGGCGTAGCCCAGTCAGTCAACAAGAGGTGCATGTTGGATGATAAATATCCTGGCTTCCTCATCCCTCGGGTGGGATAACTCTGAGACTGGTGTTCTATGCTGTCTCCCAGCACAACTGAGCTCCAAGCAGTGGTATCAGGCTTAATGCTTCACCCTTTACTGACTTACTCTCACATCCCAACCCCCTGACCTGTGTTTCCTGCGATCACCTCCCCAATAAAGCACTTGTACCAAATCCTCACGTCAGGGTGTGGTTCTGAGGGAATCCAGCCTAAAACAAACATGAATGCAAATAAGCCTAGAAACATAGAACTTTAAACTGAAATGAATGTGTGCCTGGATTTTAAGCCCCATGTGGTGGAAGCTATGTCTTGCCTTTGTATCTTCACTACCCAAGCAGAGCTGGGCACAGAGCAGGTGCTCGGGAAATGTTGGCTGAGTGAATGGATCAGGAAATGCATCAAACAAAAATGGATCAACTTTAAATTCTACTCTGAAATACTACACAAACACACAAATGCTGGGAGTTACTGATGGGGAAGTTACAGATTTGGGAGTAGAGAGCATAATGAATTAGGAATCAAGAAACATATGTTGTGGTTTCATCCTTGCTACTGACCGGCTGTGGGACCATGGTATTCCAATCTTCCTGAACCTCTCCATCCTCATCTGTAAATTGGGTGAAGTGCCCAGATCCTGCAACCATGCTGCCTGGGTTCAAATCTCACCTTGGCTATTGACGAGCTTTGTGAGTTTGGGGAAGTTACCAAACCTCTCTGTGCCTTAAGTTCTTCTAGTACAGGATTTATTCATCTTGAAGCTAGTGACTTTTTGGACCACATAAGGCTTTGTGGTGAGGGAGGGGCTGTCCTATTCATTGTAGGATGTTTAGCAGCATCTCCGGCCTCTATCCCCTAGATGCCAGTAGTATCCCTCACCTGACACAACCAAAAATGCCTCCAGACATTGCCAAATGTCCCCTGGGGGCAAAATCACTCCCAATTGAAAGCCACTGCTAGAAAATGCGACCATAACAGAACATGCCTCGTGGAATTGATGTGAGGATTAAATGAGTTCAACAACTGGAAGTCTTGGAATAGTGTCTGGCACATAGTAAGTACTGGATGAGTGTATTATTATTATTATCATTATTATTATTACCTTTGCCCTATCAACATTTACAGGTAAATTGTGCACTAAAGCAATTAGTGAAGCTCAAGGTTAAAAAACCACATTTGAAGTCACTCTTCTTGACTCCAACTGGTCAACTGAAGCATTTAAAATCAGAAGACCTGGGGCTGAATCCCAGTATCGCCACATCCCGAACATGTAGGATCATCAGACAGAATACAAGATACCCAGTCAAACTGGATTTTAGATCCACAACAAATAATTCTTTAGTATAAGTATACCCTCAAATATTTCGTGCAACATACTTATACCTAAAAATGATCTGTCATCAGAAATTCAAGTTTAGGGGTGGGGGTGTATGTAGCTCAGTGGTAGAGTATTGCTTAGCATGCACCGGATCCTTGGTTTAATCCCCAAGACCTCCATTCACCAAAAAAAAATAAATAAATAAATGAGTAAAAAACATTTTTAAAATAAATTCAAATTTAATTGAATATCTTTATTCGCTAAAGCTGGCAACCCTCTAAATGTATGATTTTAGACAATTTAACTTAATCTCTCTGAGCTTCAGTTTCTTCATCTGCTGGACAGAGATAAAAATTTCTACCTCATCGAGTTATTGTAAGGGACAGAAAAACGCAGTAAATGTAAAGTGTAGCGCCTGGCATACAGTAGGCATGAAACACATGACAGTTACTGGAATTACATAGGCAGGGATTGAAATGCTGGCTTTGTTATTTACAAGGAAGGGGACAGCCTTGAGAGCAGACGCCATCTATCTCATTCATTACAGCCTCTCCTGTGTTAAGCAAGCAGCAGGGAAGTAGGAGCATGTGCTCAGAAGCCAAACACCCTGGGTGTGAGAGCCCAGCTCCATCACTTACTGGCTGTGCAACCTTGGGCAAGTCACTCAATCTCTCTGTGCCTTTGTTCCCTCACCTGGAAAATAGGAATGATATCAGAACCTACTGTGTAGGGTTATTGCAAAAGTTAACTGAGTTAAGAATGAGTTAATAAGGAGTTAACTGAGTTAATAATCCTGGTTGAATTTATGAGTGAATGAATGGAGGCACTGAACTTTACCGCATCACCGCATCTCAATTCATACAAGAATCCACGTATCTGTCTCCTAACTATATATATGTAATCGCAGATCTCCACAATTTCTAGCCTTTCTCTGAGAGTAAGGGTCTAACCTCCACATTCAAACACATCTAACACCCCTCTCTGGTCCAGGTCACTTAAAGCATGCTGTTTCAAGCAGTAGCTAGAATCCTGAAAGATGCTCACCGGAATAAAGTAAACAAGCATTTACTGTGCATTTACTGTGTAGCTTGGAATTTAACAGAGCCGAGATGCAGGCTGGCTGCACGAGGCCAAAATCAAATGATGACCTTTCCAAAATTTGCTTTCTCTGATGCAAATGCTAGCCCATGGCTGCAACCAGACATTTATCACGTCTGGTTAGCAGATTTATATTCAGAGAATTCCAAATGCGTGGAAAACAGAATGTGCTCTCATTTAACTGCACCCAGACCTCTCTCTTTACCAAGCTTCTCAGTGTTTAACTGTTCCATGTGAACTGGCCATTCTCCATGCCCCGGACACACAATTTCCCATCAAGAAGAACTGTATTTCACCTGCAGTTATTTTTTTCCCACCATTTATGCTGGGAAGTGGGAGGGAGAGAGGGTGCTGAAGATGAGAGAGGGAAACTGACGAAGAAAAGGAGAGAAAATGCAGAGCGCTGAGGAGACTTCAGAGAATAAAGGATTCCCACTTGTCATGTTCATCATTCTTCATGCTCCTCCACTCCTCGCCCCTTAAGAGAATTTCAGGAAGTTACTGAGATTTGCAAAAGGTATTAAATTCCATGGCCACAATCCTCTACCTCCGCAGAACTTGCACACATTCAGATTTCTCTGACAGTTGATTCAATCAAAATTTAGTGACCTAAGCATCTATTGCTCCAAACTGGGATGCTATTCAATTCAAAAAATATGTGTTGGGCATTGAGTGTCCCAGGATAACTATCCTGAGAAGGAGAGGAGGAAAGGAGGGAGAGGGAGGAGGAAGGGGAGGAAGGAGGATGGTGGAAAAGACAAAAGGGAAAGGAAGAGGAGGGACAATTAATAAGCATCCGTGTTATATGTGATGTGTAACGAGGCTGTGCAGCGCAGTGGATAAGGTCACAGCCTTCAGCCGGGGCTTGACTTTGAGCTCCCAGTATGTGTGACTCCTGATGTGTTACAGAACCTCTCTGAACTTCCATTTCCTCATTTGTAAAATGGAGATCATTGCCCAGAGTTTCTTGAGCTGTTGTGAGGACTCAACCATGAGCCTGGCACCTTAGTCAATATCCAACAACCGGCAGATGTTATCACTGTCACCAGGCACCATGCTGAGCGCTCCTGGGTCCCATCCTCACGGAACCCTGCCATGCAGCGTCAGCACACTGTGTGCAGATCGGGTTAGAAGACTGGAGCTGATCCTTGGGCCTTAGCCCTTCCGTGCCCTCCAGCCATTTCCAGCTGCCAGTGGCTGCATCTTCGTGGGGCTTTTGACAGAATGATAGAAGCCTCTCTGGCCAGCAAGCAGAGCAGGTAGTGCTGGGGCATCACTCCCACCCCTACCCAGGAGGCAGCCCTCTATCTCCCACTCCCTGGTCCCCTCTGGAGGCCAGCTTAATACTGCCCCTATATTGGCTGCCTTCCCTTCCCAGTATCACTCTCACTCTCTTCTGGCATCTCCCAAATAAACCACTTGCACAGAAATTCATACCTTGAGATCAGTTTCTTAACAGAGACTCAGCGAGGTTGAGGCAATTGCCCAAGGACACACAGCTATCAAATAAGGGTGCGAGTAGGGGAGGGTGGTTAAACTAGATCAGTCTCATTCCCCAAAGGCTGTGATCACTTACCTTCTGCTCTCCCTAAATTAATGATAGGCCAGTGCTTAGGGAGGGTGGCACCCATCAAGAGTTTTCCAGGGAACCAGCTTTAAACAGAAAAGGCTGCCAACCTCACCCACGTTCTCCTCCTTGATCCACTGATGGTAGGCTGCACTTTCTCTAACATCTCTTCATCCTCACATAGGGCAACATGGCAATATTCTGCAGTCTCTCTCTGGGATACCTGAATAGATGATTCAGGGAGCATTTCCAGGTACCCATTCCCCAAAACAGTGGTCCTGTGAAAACTGGCGTTAAAAATAAGAGTCCTGGGGACAAAATTAGGTGGGGCAATTCTGGATTTGCCAACCCCCTCACAACACCATTAATGTATTAAAGGTTCTGAGAAGTCCTGCTGTAAACAACCCTGTTTAGCCCAGGGATTTCCAGGCTTTTTTGACTATGAAATCCTTTTGGGTTATCAATTATCAAGATCCCTGTAGAGTCTCTTCAATAAGTGGTGATGGGAAAATTGGACAGCTACATGTAAAAGAATGAAATTAGAACATTCTCTAACATCATATGCAAAAATAAGCTCAAAATGGATTAAAGACCTAAAGGTAAGACCAGATACCATAAAACTCCTAGAGGAAAACATAGGCAGAACACTCTTTAACATAAATCATAGCAATATTTCTTTGGATCCATCTCCTAAAGCAAAGGAAATAAAAGCAAAAATAAACAAATGGGACCTAATTAAACTTAAAAGCTTTTGCACAGCAAAGGAAATGAACAATAAAAGAAAATGACACCCTACTGAATGGAAGAAAATATTTGCAAATGACATAACCAGTAAGGGACTAATATCCAACATATATAAACAGCTCATACAACTCAACATCAAAAAAACAAACAATCCAATTTAAAAATGGGCATAAGAACCAAATAGGCATTTTTTCAAAGAAATGCAGATGGTCAACAAGCACATGAAAAGATGCTCACCATCACTAATCATCAGGGAAATGCAAATCAAAACCACAATGAGGTATCACCTCATGCCTGTCAAAATGGCTATCATCAAAAAGAACACAAATAACATGTTGGTGAGGATGTGGAGGAAAGGGAACCCTCATACACTGCTGATGAGAATGTAAATTGGTGCAGCCACTGTAGGAAACAGTATGGAGATTTCAAAAAAAACTAAAAATAGACCTACCATAACCTAGTAATTCCACTCCTGGGTATATACCCGAAAAAAACCCCACTAATTTGAAAACATACATGCACCCCAATTTTCATAGCAGCATTATTTATAATTGCCAAGATATGGAAGCAACCTAAGTGTCCATCAACAGATGGACAGATAAAGAAGACATGGTATATATGTATACAATGGAGTATTACTTGGCCATAGAAAAGACAGAAATTTTGCCATTTGAAGCAACACGGATGGACTTGGATGGCATTATGCTAAGTGAAATAAGTCAGACAGAGAAAGACAAATACTGTATGATATGACTTATATGTGGAATCTAAAATATACAACAGAATAGTGAATATCACAAAAAAGAAGCAGACTCAGATATAGAGAACAAACTAGTGGCTACCAGCGGGGAAGAGAAGGCGGAGGGGCAACATAGCAGTAGGGGATTAAGAGGTACAAACTATTAGATATAAAACAAGCCGCAAGGACAAAACCTTTTCAGATAGATAGATAGATAGATAGATAGATAGGTAGATAGATAGATAGATATGTGTGTATGATGTATACATATTATATATTTGTGTGTTTGTTGGATTGTGATGTAAAACGTATTTTTTAGGTCAGAAAAGTTTGCAAGACACTGTACTTAAGTTATACTAGCATATAAAAGCACAAATTAACCCCCCCCCCAAAAAAAAGCCACTAGGATAGCCTGCAGTAGCTTACAATAGTATAATAGTACAACATGGAAAATATAGCCAATATTTTATAATAACTATAAATGGAGTATAGCCTTTAAGACTATACATCACTATATTATACATCTGTAACTTATATAAAATTGTGAACCACCTAGCTTCAATTAAAAAAGAAAGATGAGAGAATTAAATAAATAAAAATAAATTTTAAAAAGATCCCTGTAGAAATCAGTGTTCCATGGAACACATTTTGGCAGCTACCAGACTGATAGAGAAAGAAGTCTTCATCTGGTTTGTTACATAGGCTTTAATTAACTTGTGTATGGTTATTAATTAGCCCATGTGATCTGGCCACTGGAATAAGACGTACATGGGTTTAAGGAGCACACTTGGTGCCAATATGCCAACACCAACTAGGGCTATCCAGGGAATATTATTGTGCCAACTGGCAAGTACTTACTGTCTATATCATGAGATGCCAAGACTCCAAAGTCTGTAAGGCAACCGGGTGGACCCCTGGAAAGGTCCGTCACAAACTGTCTTCAGGCTCACCTCATCACCGCCTTGTTCTTGACCACGGTTGTGTTACCGAGTCCAAACTCGTTCTGCTCGCCGCACCACAGGCCAATAAATCGGGAGACGAGGTGTTGGGGCAAGGAGTAGCGACTTTATTCAGAAAGCCAGCTGACTGAGAAGATGGCTGACTAATGCCTTGGAGAAACATCCTACTCCAGTCAGAATTCAGGCTCCTTTTATACAAAAAAAAAAAAAAAACAGGGGAGGGGTTGTGGTTGGTTGTTGCAAACTTCTTGCTATAGGAATTCTTTGTTCTTGCAGCTGTCCACATGGGTCGGGTCATGGTGCCCCCTGTAAAACCTCTAACAAAAGAAACTTTATTTTCTATTCTGCAACTTGTTATCTTTATATAAGTGCAGAAGTGTTAATATCCTTAAAGGTCAGAGCCTTGAGAATAGGCCCTCCTGTATATTTCAGGCTAAAGGCAACATTCTTTCACAAAAGGTGCAGCGCTGGCAAGACTGAGCCTATAAAACAGGGCACAGGTTAAAGCTAAAGGAACTGCTCTAATATGGAGACAGATTTGTTCTCCTCTATTACAGTTGTGGGATATGGTGATGAGAAGTGGTTGAATAGAGAACGAAATGAAAAAGCTAACATAGTTTGGAAAGAGGTTTGGCTATAGTAACCATGGGATAAGTTGATTTGTTCAACATTCAAAAAATACCATTTATATCTAGAATTTGCCCCAAAATAATAATGGGAGGGAGGAAGTGGGCAGGAGAATAGATTAAACAACATTGGTCATGAGCTGATAAAGACTAAACTGGGTAATGGGTACATGCAGGCTGATCATACAATTCTGTCTACTTCTGCACATCTTTGGCATCACCCATAAAAAAGGACAGAGTCTATATTTATATGAGCAGTGCATTAGGAAGGGTTATGCTATAGGGAGACATTGTAGAAGAGGGAAATGCATTCAGGTGCATAATAAACATATAAAATGTATTTGGTTTGAAGGATTATAGAGATGTAATTATGAATGTTATACATGTTTGAAAATATTCCGCATAGTACTGGAATAGAAAAGAACAAATCTGACTCCATATTAGATCTGTCCCTTTGGCTTTAACCTGTGCCATTTTCTAGGGTTAGTCTTGCCAGCTCTGCACCTTTTGTGAATGTTGCCTTTAGCCTGTCATCATGATACACAGGAGGGCCTATTCTCAAGGCTCTGACCTTTAAGGATATTAACACTTCTGCACTTATATAAAGATAACAAGTTGAAGAATAGAAAATGACGTTTGTTTTGTTAGAGGTTTTACAGGGGGCACCATGACCTGACCCACAGGGACAGCTGCAAGAACAAAGAAATTCCTACAGCAAGAAGTTTGCACCAACCAACCACACCCTCTCCCCTTTTTAGTATAAAAAGAGCCTGAATTCTGACTGGAGTAGGATGGTTCTCCAAGATACGAGACTGCCATCCTCTCGGTCTGCCAGCTTTCCAAATAAAGTCGCTACTCTTTGCCTCAACACCTCGTCTCCCGATTTATTGGCCTGTCGTGCGGAGAGCGGAATGAGTTTGGACTCGGTAACAGTGTGCTAATAGGAGTACAGTGCAATGAAGGAGTGAATTTACGAGATACAGGATGACGAGAGGAAGAGCAGGAGGCTAGAAGGGATTTATATTCAGGATTCAATAAAGTGGGGCAGAGGGTCTGTGGGATGCTGAACTCCACACGCATCACTCCCAGGTACCCTGGGTATGGGGCTCCCTCCTCTACATGTGAGGAAGCCCTATGTCAATTCAAAAGCCAGTAATCAGGGCAGAGTGACCAGAGCTCGGGGGGGGGGGGGGGTTCTGGGATCTCCTCTGGAGGTCTGCGGTAGTCTGGGAAGAGCCTGAGTAGACACAGAAAGTGATCATATGGCAAATTGAGGGCTACCCCAGCCCGCACACTCAGGAACTCTGCAGGACTGCTTTCCAGCGCAGTTCTGATCACTGTAAATGAACCAAGGATGGCAGGTGGCAAATTGTCTCCTGGCCCCCATTTTCCACTTCTTCCCTAGCAGTCCTTCTCAATGGAGGCACCACTGGCACTTTGGGTGGGACAATTTCTCACTGCATGGGACTGTCCCACATAGTCCAGGAAGGTTAGACCTGGCCCCCACCCACCCACTTCCAGGAGGATGCCCTAGACATCATAAAAACCAAAAATGTCTACATACATTACCCAGAAGGCTACACCCTAACCCACCCCTGGGCAGCCCACAGCCAACAACTGGCCAGCATCGTGGTCCAGAAAGCTGGTCCCCTCGTCTCAATGTGGCACCAAATCTGTGCTACAATCTATGCTCCAGCGTTCCCTGCAGGATCAGGCTGAAGTGGTCTCCCTTGAGGCCATCTTCCTGCTTAGCTTTTTGCCTGCCCTCTCAGGTTTGTCTCACTCTCCTTCTGAGAATGCTCCCTTAATAATCACTTGAACAAGAATCCCCACCCCAGAGAATCCTAAAATGGGACGACTAAAATGGGTGTTAGGGAGGAGATGAGATCTGGGCAAAGCACCGTGGCATCACTAGCACTCTGCCTAGCATACATGGGACTCAGTAATATTCATCAAATGATTGGGTGCGTGGACAGACGGACAGGAGGGCCCATTACCCTATGAGGGCCAAAATTAAAACATACCACACCTCAGAGAATGGTAAAAGATCGTCAGAGGGACCTGAGTCTGACTCTTTTTCTACCTCTTCCTAGCTGTGTGACCTTGGACAAATCACATTACATCTCTGAGCCTTAGTTTGCTCATCTTTAACGTGACAGACAGCTATGACATCTACTTCATAGGGTTGTTGTAACAAGCCAATGATTTAATGATTTATACATATATAAATCTCCCATCACAGTGCTTAATACATAAGTGCTTGACAAATGGCATCCATTATTATTATCATGACTTTTAGTATTACTATTGATCCAATTAAAAGTCAAATACAAAGTGCATTCCCCTTTGTGTCACAATGTAGAGTTGACAAGTAAAGCTAGTTTAAAAAAAAAAAAAAAAAAGCAATCACCAGTAGCTAATTGTTCAAAAGGGAGAGATTAAGTTCAGGGAAGTGAGCTTTTCCTTGTTGTGGTAAAATTAAACCCAACACGGGAAACAGGTTAATTTCTTGGGGAAAGAAAGTAATGATCTCTCACACAGGGAGGTGCCCTAAGTGAGTTTTGTGAGCCTGAGACCTCGATAGAAGCATTTATCAATGAGTATTTTAACAGCCTGGCCTTTTCATCCAGAGCCAGTCGATAAGTGTCTCCAGCTCTCTCCGGTTGGTGATTAGTTGTGTTCATTATTTATGTTTTGCTGCATGCAGATGGAATACAGTTTTCACATTATCCCTAAACACCAGGAATTAATAGCACATGAAGTTCTGAATGTATGAGGCACTGGGCCAAGAGTCAAGCAAGGATAAATGATGCACTGCTTAGCTCTCTGGCCCCCCTCCCCCTACACTGCCACCGACATGGTCCAAGGCACTCTCAGGAGCATCCTCCTTGGTCCCCCTGCTTCCTCCCTCATCCCCACCTGCTGCAGATTCCCCTCACAGCAGCCAGCAGCCACAGGAATCCTGTTAAAATGTAAGTAGGATCATGTCACTCCTCTGCTCTAAAACCTCCTGTGGTTTCCCATCTCAATCAGTGTGACAAAGTCCTGCAGTGGCCCAGTGCTCTACCCAGTATGCCCCCATTATGTCACTGGATTTGTTTCCTCTGTCTCTTCCCCTGGATTGCACCACCTCCAACCAGATCTGCTTCCTTGCTTTTGCCTAAACATTCCAGGCATACTTTGACCTCAGGGCCTTTGCGCTTGCTGTGCTTGCAGCCTGAGACTCTTTCGCAGTTATTAGCATGCCTCACCCTCCCACTTCCTTCAGGTCTCTGCTCAAATGCCACTTTGTCAGTGAAGGCTCCCTGACTTCCCTATTTAAAATGGAAGACACATCCACCTCATTCCCACACTCCCTATTTCTCTTTTCTCAGTTTTAACTTTCTCCATAGCGCCTTATTACACCCCGCCTCCCCGGATTTGACCATCTCTCCCACGAAAATATTAATACCATGTGAGCAGGAATCTTTCTCTATTTTGTTACCTGCTATAACCCCAACACCTAGAATAGTGTCTGGAACAGTAAGTAAACACTGTACTAAATATAGTATATAATATAAATATGAAGAGTATAACATAATATATAATTATATGTAAATGTATAATATATTTATAATTATAATAATTAAATATATGTATATAGTATACTTCTAGTAATTATGTTATACAATTGTAATAAATATATGATGATATATTTATATCATAATCATATGTTATATATAATATTTGTGTTATTGAGCTGCTGTAACAGACATATCATAGACTGAGTGGCTTAAACAACATATATTTCTCATAGTTCTGGTGGCTGGAAAATCCAAGTTCAAGGTGCCGGCAAATTTGGTATTTGATTAGGGCCAGATTCCTGGCTCACATATATGGCTGTCTTCTTCCTTTGTTCTCACATGGCAAAAAGAGGGCAAGGGAGTGCTCCGGGATCTCTTTTACAAGGACGCTAACCCCATATACGAGGGCTTTACCCCCATGACCTAATTACCTCCCAAACCCACTTTTCAACACCATCACCTTGGGGGTTAGGATTTAAAAATATGAATCTGAAAGGGACATGCAAATATTCAGTCCATAACAATATATAAAACATAATACATAATAAGTTATATTACATATAATTATAACATATAGTGTATATTTTATATAACATTATTTATTATATATAATTATATAAGATATAGTATACGTTATAAATAGTAATATTAAAAAGCGACTGCTCAACAAATACTCACTAAAGGAAACAATTAACTGAGGCTGAAATTCATGCCCAGAACAACTCTTCTGAGCCCTGAAATTTCTTTTCCTCCTGCACCAGCCCTTCCAGTTTCCCAAAGCACCCCCACGCCCTCCTCCTTCCCTCCTCCACATCCTTGCTCAGCCTGGCACAAGTCCAAACCTTACTCCTGCTTCCCCTGTAGCCCAGATCAAGCACCTAAATTGCTGGGAAGAACTTCCCATTATTCCAGCCCCCACAGTGGACTCCTTTGCTAGCTGAGGCCAGCATCTGCCCTCCATGCCATGTAAGCAGCCATGTGATCATGTCCAATTTAACACTTCATCCCTTCTTTGATCATTTTATGTATATTAATCATGCCAGCCCCTATCCAGTAGAACGCAAAACATATTGATGGTTTTGTTCTGAGATCAGGGACCCAAGCTATAGGATTTGCCCCTCATCTTCCCTTACAGTACCTAGACTTGTAGTCTAGGTACACACACTCCCAGGAGAATTAAATACACACATATAATATAATACAGTATAATATAATATAATATAATATAATACTATATATATATATATATATATATATTCCCAGGAGAATTAAAAACATATGTCGACACAAAAACTTGTACACAAGTGTTCATAGCACCATTATTCATGATAGCCAAAAAGCAGAAGATACCCAAATGTCCACCAACTGATAAATGGATAAGTAAATTTTGGTCTATCCATATAATGGAATGTTACTTAACCATAAAAAAAGATGAAATACTGATCTAGGCTTCAACAACTATGAACCTTGAAAGTAATATGCTTAGAAAACAAACTTACGGTTACTAAAGGGGAAAGGAGGGGAGGGATAAATTAGGAGTTTGAAATTAACAGATACACACTACTGTGTATAAAATAGATAAACAGCAAGGATCTACTATTAGCAGAGGGAACTATATTCAATATCTTGCAATAACCTATAATGGAAAAGAATCTGGAAAAAAATATATTATGTATATATACATAGGTATATATAATTAAATCACTTTGCTGTACACCTGAAACTAATACAACATTGTAAATCAACGATACTTCCGTTAAAAAAAAGAAATAAAAATAGATGTTTGAACATATGTATTGTATGTATGTGCATGTGCTATATTTTATATAAGATACATGAATACATACACACATATTATGTATACAGACATATAGGTAGCATGATAGAGAAAGATGTGGATACAGAGAGAAAAATACAGAGTGAGAGACTTTATAGATCTTATCTACCTTATTCACTCGCAGTTTAATTTCATGTACAGGGGAAATGCACTAGAAAATAAAAATTGGAAGAGTAGGCAGTATGTTAACCATGACTGTCTTTGGGAGAAGGGAATGTGGGTAATTTTTGTTATTTGCTCTTTCTAGTTATTTAATCATTATATATTTACATAACCTTTGTAATTCGTGTAGTATTTTAAATAAAAAAATTTTATATCCAAATTTCCAGTCATTTCTAATAAAAAGTATATCAGCAAAACGTAATTATTTCATCTTTCGTCAAGAAATAAAACTCATACCACATTTTCTATTGTTATGAAATGAAATTTGGGCATAGTCAGTAAATAATATCGACCAATAAAATGAACCTTGAATGGTTCACTTTAATTAAGCATTAAATGAACATATGCTACGAAAAAGCAGGCATTAAAGACGGCTCCTCAAATCATTCTTAAAACATCCTAAATTCAATACTACAACTTTAATTCACCCAAGTTAACATTATACAACTACATGTAACACATTTCGAAATAACCAAGTCACATGAAATTTTAAAGTAAAAAGAATTCAGAGACGTCTCCAGTCAAGTATTACATGGGATTTATCATTCTGTCAGCCAATGTACCTAGGAAGCACGATAATTGATAAATATCTTTGCTTTGTGTAGAATGGAGGCACACGGCTTTTCTTTTCTTCTTTTTTTTTGTGGGGTGGGTAGGTGGGTGGGAAGCAATTAGGTTTATTTATTTATTTTCAGAGGAGGTACTGGGGATTGAACCTAGGACCTCATGCATGCTAAGCATGTGCTCTACCACCTGAGCTATACTCCCCCTCCTTTTTTTATCATGGCTTTAAGTACTTTTTAGTATAGCACTATTGAAAGCAGAGTCAAAATTAAATCAGGAAACTTTGTTTTCTGTATTAGTTTATTCTTGGGATTTTTTTTTTTTTTTTTTGTACTGGCTCTGTTCTACCAGGCAAAAGGGATGAATGGGGATTTCACAGTCCTCCAAAAGCTTCTCCAGACCTTAGTTTACCGAACCTTATCATATCACATTAGAACAATTTGCAAAGATGGGGAGGAAACTTCAGACGAGGAGGACCCAGATCAGAAGAAAATAGCCAACTGCCTTCCCTACTTTGTAGCTCAGCAGAAACTGGGAAGAGAAAAACATAAACCGGCTCTTGGTGTGCGTATTGGGGCCTGGGAGGTGCGGTATGTAGCAGACAGGCTCGGAGGCCCTACCTCATCTTGGGAACTGTTTTGATGAACATGCAATGTCTCCTACTTTGTAAAGTTCCTTTCCTGTACTGTGTCTTAGCCCATGACTCAAGATTTAAGAAACTTCAGTCTTGCCCCACATTTTCAGGGACAGTGTAGGTGTGCAGACTGCTTTGATCTGATGGATAGTTACAGAGAAGGCCAAGAGAGAGTAAGGGCACTTCTGAGAGGATAAAAACCAATGACGTTAATAATGACCACAGTTACAAGAGTTAGTGGGAAACTTTTATCAGATTATCAAAATTGTGAAATACTGGACAGTCTACAGCTGGGAAACCTGATACCTGGGTTGTGACTCTAGATTTCTTACGGTCATTTATGTGAGTCTGGGCAAGTCAGAGGCTTTGGAAATCAGTTTCTTCAACTTAGAGATGAGTTTGGGCCAGGTTTATTAAGTTATTAAAATCCCTTTCAGATGCATAGTTGCATCACTCTAAGGTACATACAACTGTGGACACTTAACAACCATCAGGTACTGCTTTGGCAACAGTGAAAAATAGCAGTTCCAATCCTATTTAAAGCAATAAATGAACTACTAACATTTTCACAATGTGGTGCAATACAAACCACTGGAATATTGTTATCCCTGAGAAGTTCTTATTTTCTTACATTAAGAAAATTTTAACCTCCTCCTGATCTAAAAATACCACATTTCCTTTTCTGTAACACTATTTCTTTTTCATAGTTATTATAAAATTTTAGTTCTGAATAAAATTGTATTTTTCAGTATTACTATTTCAGTTTCTAGGGAATTGTTCTCAGAAATGTTTTAGGTTTACTTATTTGCTTTTTATTTTTATTTTTAGAGGAGGTGCTGGGGATTGAACCCAGGACCTTGCATGTGCTAAGCATGCGCTCTACCACTTGATATATACTCTCCCCACTTAGTAATGTTTTAAAATATTCATTAAAGTCCTACTTACTTTGAGGTGTCAGTATTCTTCAAGTGAGCAATACAGTTTACAGAACTAGAAGTTTAATCTGAAAATCTATAGGCTTTTAGTGTCTTTAATTTGAGTTAATATTCCTTCATATTATAATGAAAACTTAATGAAAGTTAGTGATATTGATATCTGATAATTTCTAAGGAAAAATGGGGAAATACCTCTTAAATAGATAAATATATTGAGAATTACCAGGCTTGATTCTCCCCTTTGGATCTCAGAAAGTAAAGAGCACTGTATTTTCACCCAGCTCCCAAAACTCACTTTATTTCTGCTACAGGAGAAGAGGTTGATTTCATTCAATGAGACAACTGAATCCGCACAGCTTGCTGTAAACAGGAAATAATACATTATTTATGATAGTGAGAAGAAAATCCCCATTTAAGGGAAATTACTTGTTAGGTCTTTGCAAACACCTCAACTTCCCACCTCAGCCTACGTCACAAGCAACACTAAGGGATTAGTGTTTCAATTTCTTTTCAGAAGGTCCCAAATACAGATTCCCTCTTGAGCGCTATGGCCGAGCCTGGGCAGAAGGGCCGAGATTTCTTCCTGTAGGCCAAATAGGAGCAATGTCAAATTACCACTATCAGCCCCATCCATGTTAACCTTCTCACAAACATGAGGTGGGGAAATACAGGGCTCGAGGTAGGAAATAAATGAAAACAGTGAACATTTATTAAGCCTTTTATTATGTGCCATATGCTTTACATTAATTAACCAGCTTCATTCAGTTCCCACAACTAAGAAGTGGTAACAGTTAATCCACTAAACATGATAAATTAGAAGAAAACAATCAAGACATTTAAGTAAATATACAATGTGAAATCTACGACGCACACACTTAAGATCTCACACCCCTAAAAGTAGCTGTGCTTTTTTCTATGTTTCCTTCTACTTCCCTGGAATTCAAAAATACCTTTTAAGCTCTGAATAGTTAATTTAATACAATAAACACTTAGCAATCTGTTCTGGTAGGCATTGTGTTTGGTACTATGGAGGACACACGGATGAATAAGAGAGGCTTTTTAAATCCCACGCTGATAACACATATTGCTGGTAATTATTTCAATTTCACGACATATTCACCCAGTTCCTGCAGTATAAAAGGCTTCTAGTTTCACTTATGAAATTTTAAAAATCTATCTGTAGCACTGATGGGATCTTACAAAGTGATCCACGACATCTATCGTGTCTTGCACATACACTGCAGCAAGAAGGCTAATGCTCAGTGTGAAAACTCCTGAGTGACTATCGCAAAGCCTAAGTTTCATACCCGCTGGGAGTTCTGACATTCTAGTACTAGATACAGGCATTTGACTAATTCCTTAAATATTATGAATTCTTTTTTTCCTTTTATAGATCTAATGAGGTTCACTGTCTCTAATAACAAACAGCCTGTTTCTTAAGGGGAAGATAATCTCTGGGTAACAATTCATGATTCAAGGATCTGAGAGGTAAAACGTGTCTATAAGGTTAATATAATACAGAGGTCTTAACAGAACTTACCAAAGAGCATGAACACGAGCATCCGGATTCCAGAGGTAGAGAGATTTCAGCAGCTCTAATCCCAGCTCAATCACGTGCTCAATGCGTGGTAAGTTCTTTGATTTCTCTGAGTCTCAGTACTTTTATCTGCCAAATGAGGCTAATAACACCTACTCTGAATAATTGTTGTAACGATGAAAATAACATTTGCAAAGATCCAGCAGAGAGGATACAACAGCTGCTTGATAAATAGTAACTGTTTATCCTCATCTAACACTGCACTGCATCATTGGCTAAAGCAGCATTTCAACTCTGGGAGTATTCATTTGGTGTGTGATAAACTAGCTGACCAGTTCCAGTGTGAGTCTGATTAACGTAAGGATATGCAGAGACCAAATATAGATTCTTTGGACATTTTCTACAAATTACCTTCCCGCATAGCTGTCTTCAAATATAAGCTATAAGACTCTGGGTTAATTAAGAGGACAAAAACTGCCTCTATCATCTTTATGGCTTTAGTCTGGGAAATAATAATAGTGATAAAGACCTTGGATTCTTGTGGAATTTCTATAACTAATGTACATCACTACCATGAAATGGATATCTTTTGATATCAATGAAATAATAAATAAAACAGAATTTAGAAAGACATGTTTCAGAGGTCCGCTCATTATAAAGTGCCTATGATTGTCACTTAAGAAGGAACAGATAAAGATACTAAAACATAAGGGAACATTCTTAAATAAAATGCCTTGATGATTGGTGTTCTACTGAACTCAACTGACCAAAATTCTAACTTACACAGTATAATACAACTGCTTTGAGCTAAAGATTAGTTTTAAAAGGAATAATATATGCATACTCCTCAGGGACAATTCATTTTAAAATGTGAATCTAAATGCACAATCATTCACAAATTCAATTTTTGTGATTATGGTACCTAGATGGTTTTCTTTTTATATTGGGGAATAAACATACTTAAACAACATGCACAGGTTAGTAAAAAGTGATCATGGTTCATCAGACTATAAGAATTATCAGGACATGATAAAGGGCTATGTATCTGAATGGTAAAAGCAATCTGATTATTAGGTTTTCATTTGAGGCAGTTTATCTACAGTTCAAAAAATGCTTTCAATGCTTTCCTTTCACTGATTAAACTCCAAAGCATCTTTTCACTGTCAGCAGAAATAACCAGCATCTAATTAAAATAGACTCTTCTCACTATAAATAACTGAATGAATAGCTTTAAATTTAGTTTGGCTAAAATTGGTGAACTGATAAGTAACTAAATAATGCGAGAGTAAGAATTATCAAAACACTTTGGAGAACACAGTTCTGCTTGGAGGGCTCCATGGAGGAAGGGCCTCATTTTCAAGAAAGGAATGACGTTTCTTTTGTTTTCGTTCAATTCTTTCCTGCCTCTCTTTCTTTTCCTAAAAAGAAAATATAGAACTATAAATTTATATACATATATGACCATTATTTTCAAATCAAGTTGTCTGCTGAAGAACAAAATAATCACTATAAGATACTCAAATGTCATTTGCTAGTTTAACTGGTTATAAAGCAATGGCAGCTAACGAACATTGCTATTTATAAGTATACTCTCAATAGGCATTAATGCACTACTTTAAAAATAATTGTGTAAAATAGAAAAAAAAAAGACCTGTGATCTCATAATTCAAAGAGAATAATTATTAGAAGTTAGTGATGACTTTCTGAGAACAGAGTCTCAGAAGTAAAGTTCCTGGGTGCAAAGGTTGAACACGTGATGGCAGTAGGGGATACGCCACATTTTTACAAACAGTTGAATATTGAGGCTCATTTTTCTTTGCTTATTATTGAGCTTGAGCACATTTTCATTTCTTTGGCCCTTTTGTGAATTTTCTGCTCGATTATTTGGCTCTTAGAACCACATGGGTGTCAGTGCTTTCAAGCTGAAGCAATTTTCATAGAGTAAATACCATCCTTGCAGCATTTTAGCTACTTTATTTGTAGTCCTTAATTTTTTTACCAAAAAAAGAAAAAAGAGAGAAATATTTCAACCACAGACAGCTAAACTGTTTAAAGAGTAATATAATCAAAACCTGTGCACCCTCTACTTGCCTTTTGAAATTAAACATGGCCAATACTTGTGAAGCCCTGTACCCACTCCCTCACTGCACTTGCCTTCTCTCCGCCCTCCAAAGCCAACCATTAGTCTGAATTTCCTGCTTATCGCTGCAGTGAACCTCTTAATACCTTTATTACACATGCATTCGTCCCAAACAACAAGCAATTTTGTTTTGCAGGTTTTTTTGAATTTATGCTAAAAGGTAACATGCTATATATTCTTTTGCAACTATCTTTTATTTATCATCCTATTTCTAAGATCCATCTATATGGAGCTGTAGCTCTAAGTTCACGGAGGCCCAGAATTCCAGCATATCAACATATCACAGTTTATTAATCTATATGTTAATCTATTTAGACATCATGTCCTAATGTTTTTTCCGCACAAAGACAATGCTGCTGTAAACATCCCTGTTTGACTCTCTGTGCTTATAAGCCAAGATTTTCCCTCCACATGCATGCCCAGGAGCAAAACTGCCAGTTTTCAGGACATAGATATGTTTGACTTTGTTGAACAACGACAATTTATTCTCCAAAGAAGCTGTAGGAAATTACCCTCCAACCAGCACCTACACTGACTTCTGATTTTGATGTATTAACGATTTTAAAATCTGTATCTGTTCACGGTTTCCTTTGTTATTTCTAGGGCCCTTCTAGACTTAGAAATGCATTTCATCCCCATAAGATCTGATAAATATTGTTTCTTTTTTATTCTTCTAATGTTTGGTATTTTATATTTAATGCTTTAATTCTTCTGAAGTTTCTATTCAGAAGTAAGGTAATTGTTTGAAGCAATTTTATGTTCAAATGTTACAATCTCAATTTTTATTGCCTCGCATCCACTAATTTGTGTTACTTTATTATACAGCACATCCTTACAGGTAATAGGTTCTGAGGTGCCCATGGGTCTATTATTCTGCTGTTCCCGTCCCTTAGGGAAATTTCAAAATAGATGGTTAATAAACAAGTAAATAAACAACAGATAATTCCAAATTATGTGAATTTCTATGAAACATATAAACAAGCTTTTGTGATTGACAAAAAAAATAATAAAAGCACTTATTTTCAAAGAAAAGCAGACTCAGGGAAAGTCGCGTTAAGAGAGATGTGACGGTTCAGAGGAGCCACTGGTGATGTGCACGGAGGGGAGGGCATCCCAGGCAGAGAGAGCAGTGTGTGTGAGGTTCTGACAAGTGGGGGAAACGCTGGACAGGGCAGGAAACGAGAGAGCCAGTGTAGCTAAAGCCTGGTGGGAGATGGGAGATGGAAGATGGAACTAAAGCCCAGAGGAGAATGATAAGGTAGATGAGTAAGATGAGGTGGGGCCTGGCAGGCATGGGTAACATTCAGAACACAGGTTTGAAAAAAAAAAAAAAAGGCTGTCAACAAGTGACTTGGAGAAGAAAAGTATGAGAGGTAAACCGGGGAACAGGGCAGCCAGGGAGGAGACAGTCACATGCAGCAGAATGCCCAGAGTTCTAGGAAACAGGGCAGAAAAGAATACATTCCATTGGCTAAATGGTCTGGCAAAATCGTAACTCTCAAAGTGTAGTTTTGTGAAAAGGACAAGACTGGAGTTTATTGAGGTTGAAGCGGATATGGAGAACTAAGGAAGGGTAAGCAAACTTTCCAGAAGTTAAGCTATAAAAAAGTGCAGAGAAATATGGGATTGTAGCTAGAGAGAAATGAAGAATTTAGAGTTTATTTATATGTAAGATTACATATCCTGAGACTTTTTGGGAATAATCCAGGAGGGTAGAAGAATGCTGATTCACAGCAGAGTGGAATGGTACGTTCATATTTCATTGCTTGATTGGTACAGTTCTGTTTCCTGTTATTCTGAAAATATTACTTTCCATAGCCTCACACTGTTAGCAAACCAGGTGAATTTTAGAACCACTGGTTTCCCTGCACATACTCCCTTCCAAGAAGTGACTAAGTATGTGAGGATTACTATGAAATCTAAACGTTGATCTAGGAATACCTCAAATGTTAACGGCATTAGGCCTTTCCATCCTGCAGCAAAGACTGTCTCTTCATTTCTTTAAGTCTCTGCTAAAACTATAAAGTTAGGTGGTTTCCTTGCATTCCAAAAGGGCAGTGGTGTCAGGCAAACTTTGGACAACCCCGTCTCTGCCCCTCCTGGATGGCTTGGGAGGAACGGCATTTTGGTAAATTATTAAGATGTCTACACATCCTTCATCAGTACATATATGGAACTGATAATATCATAAGAGGAATACAGTAATGTAACGTTTCCATTAGCATGCAGTTATCCCCATACAACAAAAGGAATGAAGAGAGGTGTGAGTTTTTTGTTTGTTTAACGCCTTGCTCTTCATCATGATAATGTCTGCATCGTTGCTACTCCTAACAAAGCAAAGAGGATACCTCCTTTCAGAATCCTAATTGAGAATTAGAAGTTGTATCTGGACGACTGGGGAGGCAAGCCCTCCAGCTGGATAAGGGAAAAGCAGTGACGGGCTGTGGCCACAGAAACTGACAAACCTCTCTGTCCATTCCGCCTCACGTGGGGAGAGAGAGGAACTTGAGTGTGATTTTACTAGCAGGCGCTAAAAAGTCAGGGCAGGAAATAGGCAATTAAATTATCCACCTTAATATCAATTCATATGAATCAATGCTATCTTGGGTAATAATTAAAAAAGCCTTGTTAGAACGTCCTCCTGACTGTTGTCTGTTGGACGCTGAACCTTTTGCTCATTTTCTTATCTTAGGTAACTATGAATTAATCTGGGAACCAGCATGAAGAAGCATCTTACCTGATCTCTGGCAACAATTTTCCCCTAAAACAGTTACCCATCTAATCCTCACCCCCCAAGCTAGGTTGTACATCAAAATTTTGAGATATTACTTTACATGAAAATGGAAGTAATTAGCTCTCCTGTATTGGGGTATTTTTCCATCCTCTTTGCCAATAATTTTAATAAGATATTGGTAAGATGGGGAATAGATTTTCAACATGTTACACATGAATGTTTTCATAGGTAGCACTATATTTGTAGAGTATACTATATATCAAAACAAGTTATTTTGTCTTAGGTCTTTGATGAGTTTTTGTTCTCCAGAGGGTTGATTAGAATGAGAAAATGACTAAATACTATAATAAAACATGATGTACCTACACGGGACTTAGTCATTAAGGGAATTCTATCACCTTTTCAAGATAATGTGAAAATAAAACTGAAAACTGAAACACTTACATTCAATTCCTACTACCCTAAGTGATACTAGCAGAATCAGCACACATCTCCTTAATATAAGAAGATTTAAAATTTTTCCTAGAACAAAGCATTATTTAAGAGTTTAATCTAAGGAAATCATGGAACACTACTTCCCTTGTTCAAACCATTGAACCAAGGCTGATCGCCTTATTTTAATGCTCTTTCTCTGCATGGATGTAGCATTACAGCACTGCCGAAGTCAACACATAAAAAACAATAAACTGTTAGTATTTTTATTAGGATTGCATTAAATGTGTAAATTACTCCAGGGAAAACTGACATCTTTATAACATCATTATAAGATGAAGTGTTTGTATCCATAAGCAGTTTTGTTCCATTTTGATCTCAAGTCTTCATTTGTGTCCTTCAGGAGTGCTCTTAAGTTTTCCTCATACTGGTCTTACACATTTCCTAAGTTTATTCCTAAGTGTTCCATTTTTTTATCCTATCTTTAAATAGCCTGCTTTGGGTCCTGTGCGCCTCTCTAGCTACTACTAATTCTAAAATTTATGTGGAAAAAACAAACAAACAAAAATATTCAGAAATATTTTGAAAGAGCAATGAAGGGAGATGAATCTGAATGACATGAAAACATATAAAGCCCAGTGTGGTACTGGAATAGTATGAGATGGACCAATGGAACAAAGCCAAGAAATAAACAGACTCTAAAATGTGAATGTATCTAATGCATCATATAACAAAGTACCTCAAATCAGTGGGTAAAAGATGGGCTGTTCTATGAAAGATGCATTTGGAAAAAATAAAGGTGGAATCATATTTCCCATCATACATCAGGATAAATTCTAAGTACAGCACATGTTAAAATATTAAGATATTAAAATCATAAAGTTATTAGAAAAAAATGGGAGCTTTGATCTCAAATTATGGAAAAGGTTCTTTCAACTATGCCTGAAAATCAGAACCCATAAAAAAAAAGATTGATAGGTTTGACACCTGAAAATAAAATTCTTTATGGAATAATATAAGCAAAGTTGAGAGACCAAGAATACAATGGGGAAAAAAATTTGTAACTGGTATCAGAAATGACAGGCTAATTTCCCTAGTACATAAAAAAGCTTCCAGAAAACAGGAAGAAAGAGACCAACAGAAAAATATACAGTTTATGAATTGACACTTGACAGAAAACAAAATACAAATAATCCTTATCCAAATGAAAAGATGCTCAAGCTCAGTCCTAACCAGAGAAATGCAAATTAAAACATAAACTGGATGATACATATTTTTTTAAACTAGCTGATAGACAGAAACTCAGAAAAAGTTTGATACGTAACGCTGCTGGATCCTGAGTCCTGCGGAGAAATCCTGCACTTTTTGTTTGCTGAATCACTGAACGTGTTAACTACTCATACAAACGTTGTCAACTATTCACTTAAAGTACTTATTCATTGGAATGTATCATTAATTCAAAAATTAATTAATAAAATAAATATTTATATTGGTATTTTAACATAGAAGGTGGTATTTTGTTTGACATAAGGAAAAGTAACTATAAACGTTAAGTACACGGAGACAAACCAAAAAAATGTAAGTCACCAAAGTGAGTGACTGAATGTGGGATGCAGGGAGGGAAGAATATTCTGGCTGAAGTTTCAGGCCTGAGTGCTTTAGGGAACAGCAGAATCATTAATAGAAGTGAGTGAACCGAAGCAATTATGTGTTGGGTATGTATGAAGACATGAATTTGAGAGATCGAATTCAACAAGGCAGCTTCCAGGTAGAAGTGGTCAGCAGGCATGGAACAAACAGGAATTAGGGACAGAAAGGTCACCAAAAAAGTGCATTTAAAAGACACAAGTGTGTTAACAAGTTACACCTACCAGCCATTTTTCATATTCATCAAGAGCTTGTATATCTTTATCTTTTTTCTCAGCTCTTTTCAGTTCTTCTTTTCTTTTCTCATTTATTTTCTCTTTTTCCTTTTCCTTGAAAAAAGCTTCCTTTTTTTCATTCCTAGGTAGAACAGTACAAAACACTGGAAAGTTAAAGGAGAATACAGAAGAAAGATTCCCGAACGTATATTTGCAATCATGAGATTGAGTGCCTTAGTAACATTCAAATCAATGAATTTTAGAAAAGCCTAAAGTGTTATTAATTTAAAATCTATCAGAACATTTATTATTTTGGATTACCATTTTTCAACAGCAGTCAAATTATCTTTCCTTTTCTCAGCAACAGTTTCCTCCTCTTTCCGTTTCTTGGCTCTTTCATATTCTTTCTCTTTCTTATTTTTCTCTTTAAGATATTCCATCTTTTTCTCTTTCCATTTTTCAAAAGCCTGAAAAAGTTCAGAATTATTTTCTTAGTTAAGGTGAGTATTATAAAATAAGTAAAAACACAGTTAATCACTAATTTTCAAGTATTTAAAAATAATTAGGAAAGATAGTTCAAGCCCCGGCATACTTGAAGTGCTTCTCCTTTTCTCACAGCATTTTCTTCCTCGGTTTTCTTCTTGTTTTTTTCCTCAAGCCTCTTTTTTGCAGCCATCTTCTTTGCTTCCTTTTCTTTCATGGCTTTCCAGGCCTCAAATGATGCTAATGCTTCTTCTTTTTTAGCAGCTCTTTTCTATTTTGGAATGATAATAGACAGTTACATGTGTATGTAAAAACAGCCAAATACAAATAGATATGACAGACACATGTGCCCTTATCTTTAATTCCCTTCATAGTCATCAAATGAGGTTTCAAAGCAATTTATTTAAAATTATTTAGAGAAGTTAATTTATAACAAATGTTTCTGAATTCTTCATTGCATTCAAAAATCTTTCCGGACCCTCCTACACTGTTGGTAGGAATGTAGTTTGATGCAGCCACTGTGGAAAACAGTAAGGAGATTCCTCAAAAGACTAAAAACAGACTTACCATATGACCCAGCAATCCCACTCCTGGGCATATATCCAGGGGGAACCCTAATTCAAAAAGACACCTGCACCCTGGTGTTCATAGCAGCACTATCTACAATAGCCAAGACATGGAAACAACCTAAATGTCCATCGACAGATGACTGGATAAAGAAGTTGTGGTGTTTTTATACAGTGGAATACTACTCAGCCATACAAAATGATAAAATAATGCCATTTGCAGCAACATGGATGTTCCTGGAGAATGCCATTCTAAGTGAAATAAGCCAGAAAGAGAAAGCAAAATACCATATGATATCATTCATATGTAGAATCTAAAAAAAAAACCAGACAAACAAACACATATATAAAACAGAAACAGACTCACATAGAATACAGACTTGTGGTTGCCAGGGGGAAGGGGGAGGGAAGGTATAAACTGGAAGTTCGAGATTTGCAGATACTAACTGGTATATATAAAATAAATAAACAAATCTGTACTGTATAGCACAGAGAAATATATTCAATATCTTATAGTAGCTCATGATGAAAAAGAATATGAAAATGAATATATGTATGTTCATGTATGACTGAAGAATTGTGCTGTACAGCAGAAATTGACATAACATTGTAAACTGACTATACCTCAAAAAAAAAAGTCTCCTTTCCTAAGCATTTATCAGATATTGATCTACTACTATTCATGAGAAGGAACTTTTTTTTTGGAAGTGTACTGAACCAACATTATCAAAACAAACTGTAATAGGCTAAGTGATACTGTGAAATGATTGTAATAAAATATTGCATTAAAAGATAAATTTCAGGGAAGTTACTGGCTTACAGTCAGTCAGAGTAAGGTAATTTGGCCAGGTCACACAGTACACCACAGATCTTTGCTTTGACCCTGAGGTTTGACTGACATCAGAGCATAAAATTCTTACTGCATAAACTTATCCCAAATGTTGAAAACATGTGCCAGGTTGGAAAATAGGTAGGTGAATGTACAGCAAGTATGCTATTACTTTACATACTTCAATCTAATCCCATAATATTCCATGTTTGCTCCATAATACTGCCTAGCATTAAATCATATAGAGCCTTCTCATAGAGATAACATAATTTAGAAGTCAAAGTATGACCTCCCTCACTGCGTCGTGAGACCAAATGAGAAGGTGTCTGGCACTGGCGGCAGAGAACTCCTCAAACGTGGTGCCAAGGTCCAAGCACGCCCCCTGCAGGGCTGCTCCACACAGTGCTGTGCGCTGGGGAAACAAGTTTCTATCCGTGGTGGTATTAAAAAGCAAAATGAAGGATCTGCTTTGTTTTGTTTTTTTTTTCGATTTTACTTTAGAAGATGGGAAAGAACTGAGCATGTTGTGGGCTACGGGGCAGGAGTCAGAGGCAGGAGAGACTGAAAGAGAGCCCAGCTCCAGTCCATGTAGGGGCTGGTCCTGAAGATACATACAAAATACAAGACAGTTTTAAAAGAGGAAAACTGAAGGGTAATGTCTAAAGACAGTATTCTTGGCTAAGTTGTAATACTGAAGTCAGCTTTTAAGAGTGAAGTAGGTTTCTGGTCACAAGAAAAAATAAGTTCAAAATCAGTAGTACCAAAGCTATTCCACACATACAAAAAGCAAAATATCTCTGTGTATTTGTGTTTTCATTTAAACAGTTATAATATATTTATATCAAACTAAAAATGTACAAAGTACCAGAGAAATAAAATCAGAAATCAACCCTTTTATATATAAGTTATTTCACTGTTTAAACAGTTGATTCAGAAATACTAAACATTCAGAGCAAATAGCTGACTTAAAAATCCAGAATATTTTTCTCTTCTATATTTCAGAATACCTGTTCATTTTGAATCCTTAAGTTTTCACTTTCAATTCTTTTAATTCTGTGCATTTCATGTAAATACACATTTTTCTTTTCTAACCACTCCTGTGAGAACAAGAAAAAGGCTATATAACATTCAAAGTGTCACAAATGAATTAGAATTCATTTCTGAAACATATAATTAAAACTTTAAAAAAGCAAAACGTAAAACTTACAAACTATATATACTAATACCACTTTTCTTTTTCTGATAATATTCTAATATATAAAGATGAATAAGAATTAAGAAAACCCTATGTATGTTATTTTTAAAACAGATTTCAAAGACTAAATATAGTGGCTAGATATATTAACATTTTTCTCTGAAATTCACATGGACAATTTTCTAAACTGTACTATATTCTGTATAACAAATAAAACTAAAAAAAGACACTTTTGGAATTGTGAAAAATTTAGGAAAGTTTTTTTTTTCTATGCAAGTTTAACTTAAATACAAAGTCTCAGGAAAGAAAAAAAATGAAACCCCCTCTTGTTCATTACAATATAAACTTTAAGGAGAAAAAGTATAAGAACACATATGCCTTAACTATATTTTGCTTTTGCTATGTTTTTATCAATTGCATGGCATATTCTCTTTCTTTAAAAACAATGATGGTCAGTTAAGCAAAGCTTGGAAAGAGATAATGCAGTACCAAAAAAAAAAAAAAGCTGTAGATTGCTCAGGTATTATAAAGGAAATAAGTTAAGTATTAAATCATTATTTCTGACAGGATCATTTTGTTCCCTAATAAACAAATCTTACGTAAGTGATTAGTTCTTCTAATTTTTTAAAAAATATTTTCCTTTTTACCTGATAAACAGCTGCCCTTATGTTATCTGCTCCGTCAGGCTCTGCATTCTGTTTCTGTGAGGGTTTTTGGTCCAAGACTCTCAAAGTCCCTAAATAGTGAGAAGTGGGAACTGTTGACGGAGTTCTCCTTAGAGAACTAGATTTCTTTAAGAACTCAGAGGTCATTAATCTGAAAAGATCCAAATGAATCAAGATAAGCTATTACAACTGCACCTGGTAGAAGAAAGATTCATTAGAATTTGCAACTATATTTGCAACTATATTTGAAAACTACATTATAATTCAATAAATTATAATCACTTTGAAAATGATGTCTAGTCTTAGTATACAAAGATCCCCATTCAACATAATTTAAATTTTATTACTTTAAGTTATATAGCTTCAAAGCAATTTTTCTTTTTACATATTTGTAATTAGAACATTTTTAACAAACATGGGCCGCATCTCAAGTAACATGGAAAAAAATATTAATAAATCGGTTTTAATAATTTCTTGTATCACTTTGTTACACAAACCACCTTAAATATAAAGTTAGATTAGTATGCTCTGTTTCAGGGGTTGGTGGGAACACCTAGCCCACCATCTATTCTGGGATATAAAGTTGATTAAAACCATGACTATTTCATCTGTTTACATATTGCCAACAGTGGTGGCTTCCCTGCTACAACAGCAGAACTGAGTAGTTACAACAGCACACTCGCCACGTGGTCTACAAAACCTGACACAGGTACTCACTGGCAATTTACAGAAAAAGTTTACCGACCACTGTTCAATTTCACTGATGATAATTTAAGATTCAGAAGGTTTGGATTAGCATTTTTGAGTTAGGCAACCATTATCATCGGTATGAACAAAACTATATTAGTTCTTCTCATTTTAATAAACCAATTTAGTCCATAAAACCTCAAAGTTTAAAGTATAATTAATTTTTCATGTAGTGGACAAAGACACTTAACAGAAAAGTACCATGCGGGGCTTCAGCTTTATTACCACTTTACTGCTACCATGTCAGGAAAAACAAGAGAAAGAAATTTTATCCCAGGAGCAATGCAGAGCATGGAGGATCCTTAACCAATTCCTTTTGATAAAAGAATATAATCAACTATTGGGATGTATCATGAAATAACTACTTCATTCTTCTCATGAGATAAAAATTAAGAGAAAATTAAGTAACACCAAATGAAATTTACTTTACAGAAGTCACACCAAAACTAGCTTTGTTGGAATGTGAACCCATAACTGAGGGATACTGATAAATCTATTACCTGCCAGATGCACTGGATGCTCTGTTATTTGCTGACTTCTTATTCGTCGTATTTCTATCTTGAATTGTGTTCTATTAAATAGAAAAAGCCATAAATGGGTTGGTTACTCAATATATCTATCACAGACTCAGCGGTCAATCTGCTAGTACATCAATATTTTTTAAGCATCTACTATGTGTCAAGAACATCTGTCAGCAGGGACAAATAAGAACATTAGATTTTAGAGAGGGTTGACTGATGATAAATGCATAAACAAATGTGACTCGTGAAGGTGATGAATTAGGGGCAGTGACAGTCAGAGCGGAGTTGAGGGGCTACTTTACTGAAGGCGATCGGGGAAGGCCTCCCTAACAGCTTGACATCTAAGACAAATAATGAACAGAAAAGGGCCACATGAAGTTCTAGGGAAAGACCCTGACAATTTTGAGGACCAGAAAAGGGCACGCAAGCAGAGGCACAGTGAACGGCAGGGAGAGGGGAGGAGTGTAAGGTCCGGGAAGAATCATATGAGATCTCCAGAAAGTGCTGAGTTTACGTTTTATTCCATAATGAGAATCCAGCAAAGAGACCTTACAGGGGAATGATTCAATTCAACCTTAAGAAAGATCACACAGTAGAGAGGTAAGAGTAAAGCCAAGAATTCAGTCAACAGAAGTATGTTGTAATCTTCCTTGCTATACATAAATCACCTGTTCTAATTTACAATTATCTCTGTTAGACATATCTGTGGCCCTGTCTATAAATTCCAGAATACCTTTCTTCCTTTTAAGGGATAAATTTTTACTTTACACAGACATGTGGGTACTAGGACTAAAATGAGGGCACAGAGTAAACACTTTCCTAACTTGGCATTAGTGTTTTTCCCTAAAGAACGTGGTTGAGGACAATATACCTGGAACATGGCTTAATGAACCTTCTTCATAGAATGTATAAATAAATAATATTCTGTATTTTAAGAGTCCTCTTCAACCACAAGTTTTCAGCTAACACTGTTATCTTCCCCAATAATAAATACATACAGCCACCAGCTAACTGCAGACGTAAAAGATAAAGAAAACTCAGGGGAAATAAAGATTAAAAATGCTATGCCACAGCTTTTACAAGTACGGTATTCTGGTGCAATATAGCATAGGGACAAGTAATTCTACACACCACAAACCTGGTTCTCAAGGTAATTCATAATAATAAGATTCCTGATAATGATTCTGTTCATCCATTTAAATAAGCACAGATGTTGAAAAACATTTCTTAAAGATTTCCAGTATAGTTTGTAAAATATTTAAAAATGATATTCAAAAAATTATCTTTCACTAATTCAAAATCTCAGAAATCGTCCCAGACAGCTACACTTTTATAACACGAAGACCTACAGAAACCTACTCACTTGTGGGTATGTATTTCTGAAACATTTAAAACTATATTATGGTCATATACCTCTGATAATTATAATGAAGCACTGGGTTTTATTATATTCACTGCAAAACTTCCTTGAAGTTAAAATGCCATTGAATTAAGAATCACCTGACAGTATAACACCACTATCAAAAGATGAGTTTTCCACAGATAATTCAGAAGTACCTAACATGGAAGTTAAAATATTTAAAAGTTCTATTTCAAGATTTAAGCTGTAGTATAGAAGGTACAATTTTATATAAATACCTTTGCAGACTCAGTGCATAAGATCCCCTGAGGTAGCAACAGTGGTGGATTGTCAACTGTTATGTCATCATTCGTAATCGGTTCAGCTTTCTCCTTTTCTTCTTCAGGGTCATCAGTAATCACTCGACTTTCCTTGGGTTCCTCAAGTGCACTAGTGACAAAGTCTATCAAAAATTCATTTTCGTATGATTTCAAGGAATTACGGTTTTCAGTGCATTCTTCATTCTCATCTATTTTGTGACAACGTATCAGAACTAGATCCCCTTTCTGAATTAATAAGGTGGATAACAGATTCATTTGCTTTCCACTAAATGAGAACTGTATGTAATCTCCTTTTCTTTAACAATAAAATATAGAGAAAACTATCATATTCAACTTGAATAAACTTTTTTCCAAAGTGATCTATGAAAGAGAAAATGGCTACTAAATCTACTAAAGCATTTGACACACTTAATACTTAGAATAATATCATATAAGTACATAGATATACCACAAGCACTTGCTGATGTGTAAAACCAAGTGAGAGGGTTATATCAGTTCTACTCAAAACCCTGTTTCTTAGCTGGAACAGGAGGCACAGATCTCTAAGCTACTACAGTTACCAACAATGCAGTTGTAAAGTTGTACAGATGCAGAGAATCAAGAATCCATGCACTATACCTCAAAAATAAAAAAAAAGAATCCATGCAATTTGAGATGAGTCCACCACCCAGAGATTCAAGCCACCCTGTAGAGTTTTATTCCCACTAAGGTGCAGTGTTGCCTCTGACGCCGCACAGGCAGTAAAGGCTTAGTACTTATCCTCTCAGTGCTCGAGGGACAGGCCCAAGCTCTGGCATGGAGGGTTCAGCTTTGTTTTTACAGAACGGTTTCTGTTACTCTGATCCTAGCACACTTTGGCATGCTCAACAGAAAATCAGTGCTCTCCGTACTGATCACCAACTTTCAGTTCCACTAGGACCCACCTACTGGCCAAACTTGTGTCTTTACTGCCAAAGTCTTAACTCTGCGGCCTTCATTACAGCCATTTTGGGGGACCTCGTTTTGAGGTAAACTAGATTTAATATCACTTTATAATTCCAGTTATACATTCATATTTGGAGAGTACTCGTGATTCACAGTATCATTAATGGATTCTTTAGAGCTGCTGATCAATGTACTCAGTGAAAAGAACAAGGACTTTGGAGCCATAGATTCAAATTATGGCTCCGTCACTGACCTTGGGTATGTTTCCCAATCTCTTTGCACTTCACTTTTTCTCATCTATAAAATGACAAAAATCACACTACACAGTAAGCACTTAATAAATGTTAGCTACACATCGCAGTCCTAGAAACGGCTTTGCCTTCAGCTCTCATTAAGCTGTATGTCATAGGAATAAGGGAAGAAACAATACTAACTACTAGTACCTCACGTTTACTACATACTAACTATGGTCCTATTCTGTGCTTTATATGTATTAGCTAGTTGAATTCTCACAACCACCCTACTCTTATTATGCTTATTTTAAAGATCAACATACAGGGCCAAGAAAGGTTACTTTGCTCATGTAATTGTGCCTGGATTCAAATCTAGCTTAGTCTCTCTCTAAAAGTCCACCTAATCATCATGCTGACTGTTGCAGCAACACATACATAACAACAGCTCACATTTACGGACTACTCTGCTTGTGCCAGGAATTGGGTTAGCAGCTAAAATGCCGAGTATCACTTAATTTTCACAACAGCCTTATGAGATTGGTCTTATTATAATTTGGGGAGATGGAGGCACTGAGAGATTAAGTTCTGCATCTAAAATCACATGGTTAGTAAATTGCATAGTTGGGCTTAAAACTCAGGCAAACACATATATTGTTCCTATATCTATGTAAATAATTATTAACTATCTATTACAGGTAACATTCTAAGCAACACAGAGTTCACAAATGAAGTAGAATAATTTGACATAACCACCAGTAGTGGATGCTTTTTCCCCAGATTCTGGTGCAAAGGAGTCTCCAAGACTTTCTTTAAGGGATGATGATGATAGACTTGTTAACCATGGATCCTATGAAAGAAAATGTATTTAATATGTAAGTTCAGTTCTCAAGATTTGTTGGGGGGCAATAGCATGACTAAGACTATTTCATAACTCTGACATCTGCATTATTAGGAGTTTTCTGCTGAAACACCACAAGTGTTAAGTCGATAGAGGTTATAATATGCTTTACTTTCTAGCCTTGATGTCTTGATCATTAAAAGGGGTCATTAAGAGCTAGTCTAGTTCTGCATTTGTTTATAGCAAATTTCAAAGCTCCTGTCGCTCGAAAATCAAATCTTATAAATATTTAAGGCAAACATTTGATATCTCTAAGTATATACTTTCTAAGAAAGTATAAAGAGGATAGTAGGTAAAAACCCTTAGTTTCAAACAAATATTACTGGTTGTTGAAATAAAAGTAATTTATAAAACCAAGTAGACAGCTACTTCCAAATATTTTAGATTAAAAAAAGTAGATTTCATGCACTTTAGCTTTCCTCAAAATTATTGCATCTAAAATAAAGTAATTATTGTATCTAAAATGAAATAATTGTATTTGTGTGCCTAAACTAAACAACTCTTTACAGAACAATATTCAAGTCCAAAGGTGACGATATGATAATGTAAGAAGTTTCATTTTGTTGCATAAGTAATAAAACTCAATTTTCTTCCCCACAATATTTTATAGGTACAAAGAAAATCATATGTCAAGAGCAACAGAGAGAAACCATCTGGGAAGATGGCAGAGGGGGTGAAACAGTGGAATCTACCCTGAGAGAGGATGCTTTGCCCAAGGAGATTTGCAAGTTAATAGCTTTTTTTCTTGAGGAAACTCCCTCAGCTATGCAGCTCAAGCAGTAGAAGGCTGTAGCCTTACTGGACTGGCTTGAGGGGTCAGACAATAGAGTTTAGGACTGTAAGATTAGCTGATACATTTGGAGAAGGGCTGCAGAGGGCATGAACCCTGAAATCTGCATATAGAATCCACCTCAAACCCTTGGCTCACCTATGCATGGCATGGGAAACACCCCAGAGGGTCCTGTACAATCACAGTAGCTTGAAAGTGAAAAAATTAAGTAGACATTTCAGTCAATGCCTACAGCAAGGGAGACAGAAATGGGAATTTGAGTCTAGACACATAATATCTATGTGCTAAACACATGTTCAGAGGAATAGAACAGAATCCAGAATCTCTACAACGTATCATTCATAATGTCCAGTATTTAAGCAAAAAGTTAATAAACAGGTAAAATAACAAAAAACACTGATACATACTCATGAAAACAAAAACAAAACAATAAAAACAGTCTATAGTAACCAACCGTGAGATGACTCAGATGTTGCAATTAGCAAATAAGAACTTTAACGTAGGTATCATAAATATATTCAAGCACTTAAGATGAACTATATACATAGTGGCTGAAGAGATGGGTGTATCTTATTACTAGAGATACTGAAAATACAAAAACTATCACTGGAAATTCTAGAGATGAATACTACTGAAATAAAAAAAAATCAATGGATAGACTTTAACAGCAGATCAAAGATGGCTGAAAAGGGCAGTGAACTTGAAGACAGAACAATACAAATTACTCAGTCTAAAAAAAAAAAGGAAAAAAGACTGAAGAAAGATGAAAGAATTTTAGAGCTCAGTGAGACATATCAAAAATGTGAATGCACATGTAATGAGAAACAAGAGGGAAGAAATATAAAACAAAAAATATTTTTAGACTTCCCATTTACATGGAAAGCATCATTTTACAGATCCTGAAAGCTCAGCAAAACCCAAGCGTGATAAATATAAAGAAAACCACACCTAGACATCTTGTAATCAAACTGTTGTAATTCAAAGACAAAAGGCAGTATCTTGGAAAAAATTCTGAAAACAGTCAGAAAAAAACCAAAACATTATATACAGAGGACAACAAAATAATGTTTTGCTGATTTCCTAAAAGAAGTAATAAAGGGTAGGAAAAATGGAAACCTATAAAGAGCTAGGAATAGGAGAAGGAAACTGTCAACCAGGAAGTATCATCTATTCAGCTAAACCATCCTTCAACAATGAACATAAAGTGAATATTTTTTAGATAAGACTGAGAGAATCCATCACTGGCAAATCTACATTACAAGAAAAGCAAAAATAAGTTCTTAACACTGAATGGAAATAACACTCAAAGGTAATCTGGGTCTAGAGGAAGAAATGAAGATTCCCAGAAATGGCATATATATTTAAGAAAACTATGAATATTTATTCTTTCCTTTCTTTAGTTCTTTAAAAGTCAAAGACAAAAGGTTTAAAAGGCTCTTTAAAGAAAAGTTATAACACTATATTTGGGAATTATATCATGTAGAAGTAATGTACATGACAACAACAGCATGATGGATGAGGGAAGTATATGGAACTATACTGTTATAAGGTTTCTATATTAAATGTAAAACAATGCAGTGTCGGCTACTAAATTACTATCCTGTAATTCACAGAGCAACCACTAAAAACAGAATGTGGACAGGTGCAGCTAAAATGGCAACAGACTAAAAGGTATGTGATTAACTCTGGGGAAAAAAAGGCAAGAGGACTCAAGAGATGAACAACAATAACATCAATTTTAAAAAAGATAAAATAAATAGAAAACAAACAGTAATAAGTTGGCCCTAAGTGTACTTCCATTAAAAGTATATGGACTAAACACTCATAAGTGGAAAAATGGATTCATAAATGGACCACAATTAACAAGCAGATTGTCAGACTTGATAAAAAAAAAAGTAATACCAAACCGTTCTTATAAGAGTCCTTTAAAGAAAAAGACACAAATAGTTTGAAAGAAAAGTGATAGAAAAAATTATACCATGCAAACAGTGAAGTACTGAAATATCAGACAAAGCAAACTGGAAGACAGGAAGCACGACCAGAGATAGAAACATTTCATAACGCTAAATAGGGCCAAGACATAATAGTAACACATGTGAATGTGTCTGACAGAGTCATGGAATGCTGCCTGATCTAAAAGGCAGTGCAGAGAAATTCATAAATATTACTGGAGATTTCAACACACTCTAGGTGGTACTTGGTAAATCAACTAGACAGAAATTCAGTAAGAGTGGAGAAGATCTGAATGACACTACCAACCATCCTGACCAAACCAAAATTACAGAATATTGTATATAACACTTGCAGAATACAGTCTTTGTAAATGCAAATGAACTTTCACAAGGCACACTTAGTCTGGGCCATAAAAAAAAAATCTCAAAAATTTTAAAAAATGTGAATTCATGTAAGATTATATTCTGTTTACAATAAAATTAAATCATAATTAATGCAGAATAGATCAAGAGAAGATACAAATGTTTGGAAATAAAATCATTTGCCACAAAATAACCAACTGGTCAAAAAAGAGATCACAAGGAAAATTAGAAAATATATTTAAAGGGATGATGGTGAAAAGAAATGGCATAAAAAAAATTGGGTGCTGTTAGTCAGTGCACAGAGTAAAATGTACAGCTTTCAATGGTTTTGATAGAAAGAATGAAAGGCTTAAAATGAATGGACACTTAAAGGTAACCAAATCAAACCCAAAGAAAAGAAAAGAAAGAAATAATAAAGAGTGAAAATCAATGAAACTGGAAACATACAATAGAAAAAACTAACAAAGCCAAAGCTGGTACTTAGAAAACAAAACTGAGCAATGCCTATCAAAATTTAATAAGAAAGACAGAAAACACGAACTATATATTAGAAATGAAAGATGGAATGTCATGATAACTATACTGCCTTCAAAAGGATAAGGGAATATCACAAACTTTATGTTTATAAATTCAACATCTCAGATAAAACGGACAAATTTCTAAATAGATATAAAGTACCACACTGATGAAGTAGAAAATCTGAATACCAAAATACACACACACACACACACACACACACAAAATCAAATTTAGTGTCAAAGACCTCTCCAAGAAAGAAAATTCCAGGCCCAGATCATTTCACTGGTGAATTCTCTCAATTAAGGAAAAAAAATGATACCAAACTTTTGGTCATACCAACAAACGTTTAGAAAAAAAGGAAGAAGAGACATTCTCCAATTCATCAAATACCCATGCCTGATAATAACATTATAAAGAAAAAATTATAGAAAAATAGCCTCCATAAATATAGATGTAGTTCTAGCAAAATATTAAGAAATCAAATCCCACGCTAAAATAGTCTATTATGATCAACCAGATTTTATCCCACAAAATTAACATATAAGCATGAATATATATCATCATACACACTCATACACACAAAGGAAAGCTGGGAAGTGCAAATAGCAAGAAAGAAAATGTCACCCTTTCAATATCTAGCTATGGCAGCTGCAGGAAGCTAAGGCAGTAGGGAGGGAGGTGCAGTTTCAAATGAGAGTTCATACAAATTTTAAGAGGTTTGAGCACAGTTGAATGTGGATGGAAACAGACCCTTTCAGAGCCAAAGGTTCTGAGAGAAGGGTTGGACAAAAAAAATACATGGGAAATCCCTGAGAAGGTTGCCTTGAAGAAGACTCAGAGCCTGGTCAGGAAAATTTTTATAATGAGGAATATGGAAAATTTAGATTATTAAAAATAGGAGTATCTAATATAGCCAACAATGAGATGATAGCTCTACATTATGAGCTATGTCGTGGTCATAAAGGTGAATGCAATCTCAATGTCACCCAGCAACACAGAAACGTTTTATGGATTAAAAAAAAAAGTATGATACAAAACGTTATGAATGTTAAGATGACAAATATGATAAAACAAGTAAAGAAAAACAGCCCAAAAGGGAATAAAAATAAAAAACATAGTTGTTACTATGTGGTGGGACTATGGGTAGATAATTTTCAATTAATTTTGTCATAGTAGGATGTTACTTTAAAAACTTTAGGAATACTTTAATTAAGCGACACAGAAATGCACTGAAAAGAGAAGTTAGGTATCACGACCAGTTTGCATAGTGTTCTCTCAAACTTCATGCCTATCCAGAATCTCAGAATGTGATCTGATTTGAAAATAAAGTGTTTGCTGATGGAATTAGTTAAGATGAGAACACACTGGGTTAGGGTGGACCCTAAATCAAATGACTTATGTCTTAATCTTAGAGAAAAGTGAGAGGAGACCAGAGACTCAGGGAAGAGGGCCATGTGACCACAGGGGCGGGGAATGGAGAGAAGCAGCCACAAGCCCAGGAACACCAAAGATTTCTGACAACCACCAAAAGCTGGGAGAAGCAAGGAAGGATTCTTCCCTGGAGACTTCAGAGGGAACATGGCCCTGTCCACACCTCGATTTTGGACCCCTGACCTCCAGAACTGAGAGAATAAATTTCTGCTGTTTTAAGTCATCTAGTTTATGGTAATTTGTTACAGCAGCTACAAGGAACTAACCGTAGTCACTTGGCCAGACGATTCTACCAAATGTAAAATAATTGTTTGGTGTTGATTAACACCCTCTCTTCTTCTCCTGATTTTCGGAACAAATCAGAACACAGCATACTGAAGTCAGATTTATATCAAATTGCCAGCTTTACTGGTAGAGCTAATCTACAGAACAAGACTGAAATCAGTAGCCCGCTGTGCTCATCCTTCTGGTCTGAATTAGAGAGATTCATCCATTCATTCACGATACAAAGGAGTTCCTCTGACTCCCTTTGTTCTCCCTCCCAGGGAGCACACCCGTCCTCACACCAGTACCAGAGAGGAGTCAGAAGAAGAAGGAAGCTCACTTGGCCAGGCATCTAGTTCCTTTTCTCTGATCTGCTCCAGTAGATTATGGAGGAGGAATGTTCTTTCCATACTTTTCCCTTCTGAACCGTGTTGTGGAAGTTCCCTAACCGTAGTGAAGTGGAAACACAGGGGGCCAAGTGTTCTTCCCTAATAACAACACACAGTTGACTCCCTGATGAAATCCTGGAGGATCACATCTCCTCCCATCCTGGCACATCCCCCAAAATATCCCACAGTGCCACGAACGTTCAATATACATTTGTGGAGGGAATAAAACCAAACGAATAAAATGACATGGCCATATTATCCTTAGCCATAAATTATACAATTCAAAGATATGCAAAGGAAAACTTACTTATCTATAAAATAAACTTGTTTATCTATAAAATATAAAATAGATAAACAAGTTTATACTGTATAGCACAGGGAAATATATTCACTATCTTGTAGTAGCTCACGGTGAGAAGGAATATGAAAATGAATATATGTATGTTCATGTATGACTGAAGCATTGTGCTGTATACCAGAAGCTGACACAACATTGTAAATTGACTATAACTCAATGAAAATAAATAAATAAATAATAAAAATATTTTTTGAAAGTTTTGCAATTAAAGTGCTTCATAGATTCAAAAAGGCAACTTTTTTTCATGTTTCTCTTTCTCTGAAATTGCATGCGTCTTACATATAATTCCTGTGTGTTTTGGCTTTACCGGCAGTTTTCTTCTTTCTTAGCAGTACAAAAAATAATGCTATATCTTTGCTATGTCTTACAATCAAGTTTTAGACCCAACAGAATATATCTGAAAAAACTTAAAATTATTTCCTTATCAATTGCTGAAGAAAACATGTGAAATACACACACACATGCATGTACATAAATAGTCTCTCTCTCATAATCAGATGCAGAAAACTGAATTCAAAATACAATTAAGTGGTAGTGCTAACCTCAGGATCAAGGTTTTCAGAGACGGCATGTTTCTCAGCTTCCGGCTGTCCGCCATTCAGCTGTGGGAGGGACGCAGGTACAGAATGTGCGTCTAATTCTTCACGGAGGGTGGTTTCTCTATCTTCTCCCAGCCCATCTTTCTCCTCCCTGTGGCTGTGCTTTTTCAACATGCTCCTTGGCCGAGGTGAAGGCTTAAAGTGCTTGTCTGCTTCAAGGCTGCTGTTGTTTTCTGCAGAAAAATACAATGTTTTCAGGTGAGTGTATAAAAAAAATGACCACAGCTCGTACTACACCCCAAGTGCCCCCACACTTCCCTCCTGTGCCCCAGCACCTTGGCCCTCTGTCCTGGAGCGTCCAGAGGAAGCCCACACCCTTCTCTACACCGAGCTCCAGGAAGTACAAATAAGTTCACAATCAAAACTCGAAAAAAAAAAATACGGGGGACGGTATAGCTCAGTGGTAGAGTGTATGCCTAGCATGCATGAGGTCCTGGGTTCAATCCCCGGTACCTCCATTAAAATAATAAATAAACAAACAAAAAAACCTAATTACCCCTCAGAAGAAATTTAAAAACACATTAAATAAATAATGAGAGAAAAAATAAAAATTAAAAAGTTAAAAAAAAAAAGCTGCCATCTCAGAACTAACTAGTATTCATGTTTTAGGAAGAATTAAGCCTTCAATGTCATCAACTCTCACAATATTAATTTTTTTTTTAAACAAACAAAACAAAACCATGCCTCAGTTTCAGCCTTTATAAGACGAGGCAGTTCATCCATCAGACCTTTAACTGAGTGTCTGCTGCCAGGCCCCCCCCACATCACTCACAGTCCTGCACCTCATTATCAAGGTGCTGGCAGTGGCCATGTCCAAGGACTTTAGAGGATGGGAAGGGAGCCAATTCTAAACAAATACAATTATAGGACAGAGGTAAGTGCTGTTACGAGTATGAAGATGATGCCAGTACAGGAAGCAGAACAGCCAACTGTCACCGGAAGAAGAAATGGAGAAGGAGATGACTTATGAGTTGCTGTTCTCTGAGTCCATAAAACTTCTGCAGCAGTTATTAAAGTTTCTCCATCACAATTTCCAGTACTTCTAAGTGTAAAACAACAATCTAATGTTGGTACACTTCCAGCCCTCAAAACATAAGAAAGTTTTTTTCACATGAACTCTTCCCTGAATTGTACCTATTGCACATAACCAGTTCTCCACTGTTCCACCAGTGTAGTCTTCTGACTAAGCTTCAAAACTGAACCAATTAACACCTTTCTCCTTTCTATCTCTAAGTGGGCTTATAAATCCTGCTACAAGATTCTACAACCATACCTAACTGGAACCACTATACGTGTGTTGTTGCCAATTTGAGCTATGTCCTAAACTCTGGCTGAATTGTTCAATCCAAAATCCAAGAGTCAACTTAGATTCCTCCATCTCCATCCAAGGCACCATGATACCCTATTGATTCTATGTGCTAAATTTCTCTCTCATTTATCTCACTTTCTTATCCCCACTGCCAGCTCCTTGTCCACTCTTACCTAGGCGACTACCTCAGTGAGATTTACAAAATACACATCAGATCACATCACGCCTCTCCAGAAAATTCTTCACTGGCTCCCCATCACCCAGTCCTGCAGAATAAAAACTTCATTGCTGCTGAACAATATAAATGTAAGGTTTTACGGTCTCGTCCATGTTTACCTGCGCTGCCTTGTCTCTGGCAGACCCACTTAGGAACCTACCCTGAAATGCTAGGCTCACTGCCCTGCAGCTGTACCACATCCCTTCTGCCACTACGCCTTTACCCAAGCTCTCCCTCTGCCTAGGATGTCCGCCTCCTGCTTCTCCTCCTGATAAACGCTTGCATGCCTCTGGAACCTGTTTCAGCAGAGTATTGTATATCTGAAAAGAGGTGTTGAGTCATTTTTTTCATTATCATTTCAGAAGAGGTTCCCTCGTCACAAGTTTTTAAATGCACAACATGGTATTGTTAACTAAAGGCACAATGCCATACAGCAGATCTCTAGAACATACTCAACTTGTGTAACTGAAACTTTGGTGAATATCGGCTCCCACTCCCCCCTGCCCCCAGCCCCTCACAACCACTGTTCCACCCACTCTCTGTTGGGTTTGTCTATTTCCGATGTTTCCCATTTGAACCTTGCTCTGACACGCATTAGCACTGCAAATTTACACAAGTCAGATGATACCACACACCCCCGTTTTCCCATTGGTAGCATCAGTTAGGAGTTGCTAAGGTGCTCGTGAGACTTGAGTGAGACAGTATTTACAAAGTACACCGCACAGTGCACCGCACACGGGAAGTGCTCAATGAAACATCAATGACTATAGACATTTCCTGTTTTGGTTTGTCCATCACTTCAGTTTTCCTCCTCTCCTTTCCCTCCGTGTGATTCTGGTGGACTAACAAATACGTCCTGCATACCTCAGTGAGAAGGGTGGGTCCACCATGCACCCCCTTCCTTCCTGCCCAACTGGTCACAGAACCTTCCCTTCCCCTGCCCACAGCAGGCAGTCACAAGGTCAGGATTCTACCTGGAGTTGGTGGGTATGCCTTTAAGGCCATGGAGCGGCAGGATGCGATCTGGAGACTGCTAGGGGCATCTCCACTGCCAAGTGAAGGTCTGGCCGAGACAGACCAAATGACAGAAAAATAGGACTAAAGGATGGAGAAAGCGGGGCAGTGACAGAGGGGGAGGAGAGAATGAGAGGGTCAGGGAGTCGGGAAGGGAGGACAGAAGTAAAGAGAGAATCCTGAAGACACAGAAGTACTGATTCTCTACACTCAATCACACCTAAAGCAAGGCCTTCTGACATCCCTGCTCAATATGGTGATAAATTCCTCTTTCAACTGGTTTCTGGGTCATTTACAACCAAGAGTCCTGACTACAGGTGCTATTATTTGTCAGTTTTTGCTATTAACACCGCTTCCTCTAGGAAGCCTTCCCTGATGCCCTCAGGTAAATTTCTGTGCCCACTTTCCTGTGTTCTTACTGTACCGTTTAGACACCTCCCCACCAAACTGTAGAGTCTTTGCTATGGCCTGAATGTTTGTGCCCCCAGCCAATCCTTCTGTTAACCCAAAGGTATTAGGAAGCGGGGACTTTGGGAAGTGATTAGGTCATGAGGGTGGAAACTTCATGAATATGACTAATGCCCTGAAAAAGATGCTCCCTCTCCCCTTCCATCGTACAAAATTACAATGAGAAGTCTGCGACCCAGAAGAGGGCCCTAGCAGACCATGTGAGCACTGTGCTCAGACTCCCAGCCTCCGGAGCTGCGAGAAACAGGTGTCTGTTGGTTAGAAGCCACCCACACTATGGAATCTGGCCACAGCAGTGCGAGCGGACTAAGACAGTATTGGAAGACTGGTACTAGGTCTCGTAATGTCATAGTCTCAGTTACCATCACAGCGCTTATAACAGCGAAATATATTTTACCCACAATAAATTGTGTGGATAAATAAAATGATCTGCTTATGAACAAATGCTGAATAATCAAATGAGCAGTAAAAGCATTACAGAGTGCTTAATTTATGCCAAGGTTGCTCTCAGCACTTCAAATATGAACTCATTTCATTGCCTTAAACCTCTAGTGGTGGTTCAACTACTGTCCCCATTTTACAGATACATAAAATGAGGAACAAAGAGGGTGTGTACCCATGGACATAAACTCTATGTTGTGGGATTAAAGCAGGAGCACCCTGACTCCAAAGTTCATGATTTTAGTCATTTTGCTGTTAAAATTAAAAAAAATATACCCGGTAAAAATTACTTTCTAGTAAATTCACATTCACTACCAATGTGACCATTACTTGATAAAGTGAAAGAATCTGATAATTGTACTTTTTACAGAAGACAAGCAAGAACAAAGGAAACTTTCAGGTTCTAATGTTTCTATAAAGCATTAAATGACACTCAGCAATATCTCACCACATTAAGAACATTAAGTTCTAAACTCTGTAATTAAAAGTCTAAAAATTCAGAGAAAGATAAAGCTAAGCTCATGAACCACATTCCTTCTTTCATGAATGACTCATTCATTTACACATTTATACATTCAAATACTTAATGAATTCTACATGCCAGGCACTAACAAGTAGCCTCAACTTTTTTTTTCCAATCTGAATTAACCTATGGAATAATAATTTTAGGGTATTTTATATCAAAATTCCACTTCCAGAAGCACTGTCAAGTTTTCATAAAGAAAAAAAAGTCTATATATTATCAAAATGTTTTGTTTTATAATGTACATGATTACCTATTTATCAATTATTTTTATAATACATATACTGAATTGCAAATGGTTAGTAATTGTTTAAAAATATAGTATTGTACAGTTAGAATCCTGGTGCCATCTTGTGGTCAAATACAGTATTTCCCTATTTGTTTTAATTTGTCACAGGTTTTTTTTTTTTAAGTATTAAATAGGCAGATTATTGCTGATTATCTACCATAAAGGTCATTATATACCTCTATCTATATCAGAATAATTTTTAGCTTCTATGATGTGCTCACATTTTCTTATTAACCTAATGAAAAGCTTTTCAGAATCAGGACAAATAGGACAAACATAATCCACAAAAACAGGTTTCTAAACTCAGTTAGAACCAAGGAATATTGCCTACTCTTTCTTGAAGAGTCACTGTGCATATTTCTTTATTAACGGCTCCAAGACGTTCTCTCATAAAAAAATCAGTTTAAAATTTCTATAATTCTGTTTTCCCCTTAATACCAATGAACAAACCGTGGAAATGGTGACATAGGGAATTAAGTCACCGTATGATCACATTTCCCTTCTCCCCATTTTTGATTTTATTTGGTACACTGGAAAGGTGCATTTTAGCAAGTTAATTCTATTTCATTCAGCCTTGTCCTTATGTTTTTACAGAATTTCATAGTTTGAGACAAACTTCAGTAGATTCTTACAACAATTCAGTAGGAAGGAAGAACAGGTTTTCTCCCCCTCCTCATGAGGACAGTAAGGCTAACCCTGTATTTAATTGACATTCAGTGGCTTTTTCCCTAGTATCTCTGCTTGTTCATATCTTCTCCCCATTTGAAAGTAGATGGGATGATGAGGGTGGAAAACATAATGGGTCCCTAATACATGGATGAAATAAAGCTCTGCCTGAGGTTACCAGTGGTATCTAATACGTAAAATACGAAATACTTACCAGTACCATATTTAATAATGATATAAAGGAAAGAGATTTTTATTAAGGTTAGCATCAACAACCATTTTTTTCTATAAAACAAAAAAAAGACTGGAAGACCCCCAAACCCTTAACCTTCCACGCCCTCCTTTCTGCGTGGCAGCCCAGGGGACGTCACAGCGCTTGGTAGCTGCTCAGCTCCGTCTGTGCTGCTCTGTGCCCAGAGCTCAGTAGAATTGTGGAGAAACTATTGTAATATCACACCAGGAAATTTCCCCTCAGAAAACTGCGTTTTAGCGGGTTTTCCCGGGGAACGGAGAAACCAAATGGAGATTCTCTTTTTTTAAGGAAAGCCTGGAGGCTTAAACAACGACAGTAGCGACAAAACACCCCCCTCAATATACAAACAAATGGCAAATGGTTGTGTGGAAATGATGGTTTTAAGGACTAGCCTCAATGCTGCTCTAACTCTAATATCTGGAGTGGCCTCCCTCCTATCATGCACCAGCAGAGACACAACACTGAACGTACAACTGGACATCAGAATTAGGGCATTTCTCTAAGGTTCTATTAATTTTGATTTATATCTGTAAAATTAAAAAGTCTGATTTTTTTCCCCTAAATATTTACTAGCCACCATATAAAAGTATTTTGTGATTGAATATCTTAAAATAAATTCTGAAGAAATGCAATGAAAGTAACCTAACCAACTACCTGGAGATGCGCTTTTGATTGGAAGAATTCTGGGTTTAGTTTCCATTTTAATGTTCTCTCTTTCAGGTTTCTGTGGCTTACTTTGAGATTCAGATAAGCGATTCACTACCAAGTCTTCACTACCATCGGGTACCAGCTCCTCATCATTTTTGACGGTGACTACAAGCTCATTTTTCTTCACTTCATTGTTTGAGTTCTTGGTTTTCAAAAAAGACAGTTTTGGAGAATTCTTTTCTTCATCATCAGATATATGAAAATCATTCATTTTTTCCTTAACTGAATTTTCATCTACTGAAGTGTCAGAAAAATCACCTAAGGAAACTAAAAAATAGAAGAGAAAAAAAATGTTTTCAACAGAATGTTTTAACATTTTGAAGGTTACATTAATCAAAAAGATTATCTTAAAGACTAGAAATGAACTTACAACTGTGAATAGATTTGTAGCTCTAAAAAAACAGCTAACTTAGGTCGTTTTATTGACATTTATAAAATAAAAATTTCAATTTCATTCATTTATTCAAAACATACTTATCAAGTGTGAATGGTATGTCAAGCCAAGGACTGTATTAGCTCCGAGAAAAGTCATCCAAAAGTTCTTCAAAATAACAGTCATGGACACTTAAATTAGATTTTGGACTGTAAAGCTTTTATTTACAAAAACTTCATCATACAGAATCAAGAATATTTGTAAATGGAAGAATTTGCTAACTATATATTCTTCCATAAAAATTTTGGAATTGCCATTCCATCTACACCAGAGAATTAGATTTTACTATGAGAAGAATAATAAAGAATGTTAACCTAGCTATATGGCAATGAATTAACTATTGTTCTGATTACTTTTACAGAGACCACTGAGTTCCTTATTGAATATTAAATATAAAACACTGAATTTCAAGTTTAGAATTTCGCATGTTTATCCTGAAATGTAACATGTTAGTATTTTTACATAATCAAAAGAAATAAAATTAATCATTACAGTACTGACAGATTGTGTTTTTAAAACTGATCCCCTTTCACAGCCAAGAAAATCTGATTTATAAAAAGCATTATAAGAGATTCTGATGTGCACAAAGTTTAGTTCTGTGCTCTCTAGTTATGAACTCTCTGTAGAGTCTCATAGGGTTGACCTTAAAGATGAACTTGTCATCTCCAGTGTGGTTTATCACTGACAGTAAGTCTGCTGTCAGTTAATTTTCATTTTCATATACATATTCAGAAACAATCAAACAGGACTATCATGCAAATTCTTGAAAATTAAGAGTGGCTTTTTACTCATTAAAAAGTTGGAGATCTAAAACCAGTGAATTCATAGGCATTATTTTAACCTAGTGATTTTCTTGGAGGGCTGGGCTAAACGAAACCATGGAAGAAAAGACAAGAAACATGGTTTACTTTCCCACATTCCCACATACCAATCTCATCACTGTCAAAGTCATCTGAGTATTCAGAACTCCTTTGTCTAGCTGAGCGAGCTGTAATTGCTTTTATTAGCTCATCCTGAAATGAGATAATTAAAATCAATTTCCAATCAGATGTGAAGGTCTCACATTTAATTCTTGAAACAAATAAGCTCGATTAATGTGTGCTTTAAAGCCTAGGTTTCATTCATCTAACAAATATTCCCTGAAAGCCTATCTTGTTCCATGCACCCAACCCCTCAGACTCAATGCAGAGCATCACAGACATGATCCCTCCCCTCATGGAGCTTACAGTTAAAGGAGACAGACAATATGTAGTAAATTCATTGAGAAACTCAATTTAGACAGGGTTCATTATAAACTGGCATTTTGGAAGAAACTGGCATCCTTTATGATCTTTTGTTTCAAGATATTGCTGTTAACAGATGTAATCAATACTGCAAATTTAGAGGCTGAGTTCAACATTGTACTGACTGGACAGAAAAAGCTTAAAGATTATGTTACAACAAGAAAAAAAAACATTAAAAAATTTATATGAAAATAGCAATCTGAAGTTGTTATTCCATTTTAGAAGCTAATTTAACTTGTAACTTTGTAAGAGCCTAGTATTGAGTCTAGTTTGGTAGTCTTAAAGCCACACAGAAGAGTCAGTAATATTGGAGCCCAAATACAATCAATCACCTGCAGAATCTCAAATGAAACATGAGATTTACTCCAGCTTTACACAGGGCAGTTCTAGAACCACTTTCAAGTCCAATATTCCTAATACAGTGTTTACCTTGTAAAATCATTTAAAATAAAAAAATCCTTTACCTGGAAAGTAGTTCTTTTGGTGACTTTTGGACTCTTTGTATATGCCAAAGTTGTACTAAAAACTTCATCGGACATAGTGTGTGTTTTAATTCTCTACCTTTATCAAATGGCTAACAAATGACAGGAATATTTCATCCTCTGATGGTGGCTGAAATATACAAAAAAAAAATCAGACTTTTTTGCATGCTTGAGAATTTCTATTACTACACTTAGTGCTCCACCCCCCCCAAAAAAGCCAAACAAAAACAAAGAAAGCATCATATGAACAGTGAACTACTTCTTCACTTAAAAATGTAGAGTTCTTGTAAAGAAATAGCAAATTCTAACTAACTTATTTTCAAAAAAAAAGTAAAATTCAAATTGAACTTGCCCTAAAATAGTTCTACAGTGAAGGATGAGCAAATAAATGACTGCAATAGGTTGTCGCCAATTAAGACAAAGTTTTTCTCTGTGCCATTCAAAAAGTGTAATATTGACAACAAAACAGCCATACTTATTTAAAAGGCTACCAAGAGGACAATTGTCAGCATAAAGTATATAACCAAAACCAATCATCACTAAAAGCAAAAAAAAAAAAAAAAAAAAAAGCTAGCGCACAACGCTGGGGAAAAAAAAATTATAAATAGCGATATCTTTCTTGTCACTCTTCCCTCTCATAAAAGTGTTGATAGTATTAGATAAAACAAAACGAAGCTTCCGCGATGGACTGCACTAAAATCACTATACAAAAGGTCCCGTGAACGTTTCCAGAGCTCGAGACGGAGGCCAGAGCCCGGCCCCGCCGCCCGCCGCGCGCTGGGACCGCTGGGCCCGACCAGGTGGCGCCGGGTCCCCGGCCGCTCCGCCCCGCGCGGCGGGCCGAGCGCCCCGCATCAGCCAGGCGGGTGCACAGCCGAGGGCCGCCGACGCTCCGATCCTCTGCGACGCCCAGGTCCCCAGCTGCGCTCACCCTGCATTCCCGCGGACAGCCCCCCACGGCTTGGAACCCAGCGGCGGGCCTCGGGTAGGAGCCCCTCGCCTGCGCCTGCGCTTGGCTGCTCTCGGAGACCCGGCTCTGCTGGCAGCGAGGAGGCGGGACTAAGAACGGAGGTGGGAGGCGGTTGCTAGGAAACAGCGTCTCCGGGAGGAAGTGACTTCCCCGCCACCTGGTCCCTCGGTTACCTAACACCGCCCTACAGCCCGACGCGTCACTGGGGCAACGGCCCAGACGACGGAAATGACATCAGCCCTCTGGGTCTGGGGAGAGGGGTGCTTTATTTGCGGCCTGTGTTTCAGTCGTTGCCTAGGAAACAGGACCCGCGCAGCTCCCACCGGGGAACTGAGAGCTGGCGCCTGCCAGTAGCTTGAGGGTCTTCATGCGCACTGCCATAAAAACCAAAGCACATCCATCATTTTGTCACAGTTAGGACATGAAGTTCTATGAATCGGAGTAGTGTACTGATGGAAGAGTGCACTGACAGATGGGACAGAATAGTACAATAGTGACGTTTGCACAAACGGTGCGTTTGAATCCTTGGCGCCCCTCCCTCTATTCGTGTGATGTCGTGCAAGTTAATGTCTGTGTATCCCAGTTTCTTCTGTTAAAAAAAAAAAAGCCACCTTAATAGCTTTGCTATGAGTAGTGAATGAAATCATGCAGATGATTGCTTGGAAGAGTGCCTAGGATTGCATTCAGTCAATGTTAGTGAAATTCTTTTTGCAATTCAGCCGCAAAGGACCTGGACAGAATTCATCCCTGTCGACACAGCGAAAACCCATACAGAGTGTTTCTTAGCTGTGAAGTTTCCCCCTTTGTATACTCAGTGGCAAATCTGGCTAAAATCAAAACAGTCAACAAAATGATCTAATGGGCAGAGGACTGTATGTTGATAAAGGAACCAAAATCAGCAGCACTTAATTATTATAGGTAATCCTTAAACAAAAGACAAAAACACTTCTTTAAAGACTCTAAAATAATGAGGGAGGGGGGATATAGCTCAGTGGAGAGCGCATGCTTAGCACGCAGGAGGTCCTGGGTTCAATTCCCAGTTCCCCCCTTAAAAAAAAAAAACAAATGAATAAATAAACCTAATTACTTCCCCTCCAAAAATTAACAAGGACTTGTTATTTTGAATTTAAAAGAAGCTTAATCCTAGTTAAATTGTCTGAATGAATTTATTTGTTATTGATTAGTAATTAAACTTGTTACCGGTATTTTTTCCTTATCTCCGAAATTCATTTTCACTTGTTCAACAATTATTTCTAAACAAATCACACTGAGATATATGTTTAAAAAATCAACGTATTGAAAAACTAAATGTACATAGAAAGAAATAAGAAATATAGTTTAAAAAAAACTATGCTTTTAACAATATGGGCAATGCAACTTTTTAAATGCTGTGTTCAGTTTATGCTCAACTTGTCCTTGTTTGAACAACTCAGTTTGATCAACATTTGTTTCATGTTTAAGTGTCTCTGCATAAGAAAAAGATTTTTCATTCATTCACTACTTAGCGTTAAATTTCTGACCTATATAAGTTATTAATCAACAAATGTGATTCCATCATAGTAGCAGTGCCCACAGTGAGAGGACAATGTCCACATTTTGCTTATATGTGCAGTACTAATTTTCTCATGTTGAAATATTTATATTCATTCAAAAACCTCTACTCTGTTAATTTTTTTCATCCATTTGGCTAAAATAGTTTTCACCTAGATACGATTTAAGAAAATAAAATTCCAAAAAACTAATAAAAAGAGCCTGTAATGAAAGATTCTATTTTTTTACAGAACGCATTAGATTTATATTTTCAACATTATTCAAAATAATTTTAAAGTATATCAAAGCTATGCCAGACATAGCCACAGTAAACAAAGACAGTTAACCTGAACCGGTTCCTTTCTCCACAAGCCCCAGAGCACAATGCTTTTCCACTATTATCTTAAGCAGCAGAATATGATGCATTTTATTAATATTTTCAGGTTAATATATTAATAATATCATATAAAATCTGAATTAATAGTATGAAGTTATCTAACGTATAGTTTGCAATAAACAATTATTGAATGAAGGAACTCAAGAATAAACAAATATTTTTTAAACCAAAAAATAATTTTTGAAAAGTTCCTAAAATAGCTCACAGATTCTCAGAAAATGAAAACACAACACACAAAATTTCAGTAGTGTGTGTAACATTTTCTCTATATTTCATTTTTATAATATATATTCGATCACAGAAGTTATTTACCTAGCAAATTTAAGTTTAATACTCTTCACTTCTGAACCTTGGCTTCACTCATTCATTCACTGGATAAGAAAGCATACCCATATCAATTACATTCTGGGTCAGATTTGGTGAGTTCTAAGGTGAAGTAGACTAGGTCCCTGCCTAGGGATCCTGTCGACTAGGGAGAGCTAGAAGACTGGGTGAACACATGATGACTGCACACTGTGATCATTTCTCTATAGCAATGCCAAGTGAGAAGCTCTCAAGGCAGAAAAATTCTTCCTGGACGTTCTAGAAAGTTTTCACAGAGAAAGTGAGTTTGAGTTGATTAACGAGTTTAGGAGATAAGGAAGGGTCAGTAGTACATTTCAAGCAGAGGAAACTATCAATATGAAGGCTACTCCATTGTGGGTGTAAGAAATTGAACAGAGATTGTGATGGTGCTCAGACTGTGCTAACTACTGGGCAAGGAGGGGAGCGAGAAGGTCCATTTCTAGATCAAGAAGCCACTGAGAAGTGACTCTTCTTTAAAAGTTCCCTGCCTTCATCTCATCAGGCAAATTGTTTATCTCCTGTGACTGGCACAAGCTAGAGACACAGGATCTTGTACTCACAGCCAGCGCTGGTTGGAAAAAAAAAAAAAGCACTTGTCTAACATTTTGAGAAGTCTACTACAAAAGCAAATCCCCAAGGGTGTCGATTGCTAAAGATTACACTTAAACACTGAATGCCCACGTTGGCAGAGGGCAAGAGCCCAGATACAAGCACACTTACCAGTCAATACCAGCGCTGACTTACAAGATGAGAGCAGCAAGAGGCTTACAGAAGGGAAATATCTGAATCTTGAGGAAGGACAATCGTGATCAGCTTCAGTGGTGAATGTGTTTATCAGCTTCTTATGAGTGAGGGAAAAGTGGCCATTGCTGGTCAAATATACCAGTACGTATTCTTTTGGATTGTTATGTAGGGAGACATGAACTATTATACGGCAAGAGAAACGTGATTCCTCATGATTCCAACTCAGAACGTGTCATTCTGAAAAAAAAAATTACTTTCGTTATTAGGATAATGTCCTTAGTTAAATGCTCCCTACAGATATTGTTCTAGACAAAGATAACTGATCTGGGCGGATACCACATCTATTACCTGTATACTGTGCCTAGTATAATTCTTTGTACTTATACCATTTTTTTAAACAAAACTCAGTGAAATTGTGGCTTTTTATATCTACATTTTACAGGTGAAAAAAAGGAATTAATTATTAGCCCCATTTTACAGATGAGAAAGCTGATGCTCAGAAAGGTGAAATAACATGGCCAAGGTCATCCAGTTTGTAAATTGCAAAACCAGGCATAAATCCAGGTCTCTCTGACTCCAGACCCACCCTGTTTGCTGCTGCCATGCCACTCCCTGCCACGTACAAGGGCCCCTTGAGGGCAGAACTCCCACCCGTTGGTCCATGACGATGTGGAAATGTGGGTCACTGTTTTGCTAATGTAACCTCTAGGTAGAGGTCTTTAATCCACTGATGAGGAACTGGTCATCTAAACCCTCAGACCCCTTTAATTTTAGGGCAGCATACACTTCTGATTCTTTTCTGTAACATTTATTTCACACCTAGGCACTATGCTGAGAGCTGGAGATAAGATAAAAAGAAGCAGACCACGTACTCCGGTAGCTTACAAATCCAGGGAGAGAATGGACATGCAAACAGAGTGTCCGAAACAACGTAAGACTTCATTATGTCCTCAGACTAACCCTGGAAGGTCAGGAATCTAATCCCCACTTTAGAGATTAGAAAAAACAAAGGCTTGGGGAGGTAACATGACTTGCCCAAGGTCGTCAGTAGAAGACCCAGGGCTCAGCTGAACCCTGTCATCGGGGCCTGGGGTCTGTCTGTTCCATGACAGAAACTCACATCCACTGGTCTGGTCGTGACAGAAGAAATTCTCTTCTTCCTGTGATCACTCGAGAAGAAGGACCAGGTCTTTTTTTTTTTTTTTTTTTTTTTTTTTTTACCATTTTTTTAATTAATAGACTTTATTTTTTAGAGCAGTTTCAGGTACACAGCAGAATTGAGCAGAAAATACAGAGTTTGCACATAGCCCTCCCCACCCACATATATACTCCCCTACCCTCAACATCCCTCATCGGTGTGGCATATTTGGTACAATCGATGAACCAACATGGACACATTATTATCAACCAAAGTCCATAGTTTACACTAGGGTTCATTCTAGATGTTGTACATTCTATGGGCTTTGACAAATGCATAATGACACGTAGCCACCACTATAGGATCATACAGAATAATTTCATTGCTCTAAAAATCGCTTGTGCCCCATCTATTCATTCCCCCCTCCCTCCCTCTCCCCAAACCCCTGGAAATCACGATCTTTTTATTGTTTCTGTAGCTGTGCCTTTTCCAGAATGTCATTTGGTTGGAATCATACAGTTTATAACCTTTTCAGACTGGTTTCTTTCATTTAGTAGTATGTCTTTTAAGTTTCTTCCATGTCTTTCATGGCTGGATAGCTCATTTCTTTTTTTTTTTTTTTTTTTTTTAACTGCACATGTATTTTTTAATTTACATATACGTACTGTTCATTGTTTCTAAGAACGTTTAGACCTTTAGCTTTTTAAACTTACACAGTTATCAAAGGAATAAAGCCAACCACAAAATGAGAATTAATTCAAAAAAATACATACACCCTGCGATTAACAGCAACATTATTTATAATTGCCAAGATACGGAAGCATCCTAAGTGCACACCAATAGCTGAATAGATAATGAAGATGCAGCATATATATGTGTAATGAAATACAACTCACCCATAAGAAAGAAGGATACTTTGCCATTTGTGATCCTTCATTCACTTTTTTTTTCACTTCAAAAACCAGAATTTTATAACCAGCATAAACATTTCCATTACATCAAAAACAACAAAATACCTAGAAATGAACTTAACCAAGGAGGTTACCTATACTCCGAAAGCCGAAATGACACAAAGAGATGGAATGATTTCTTGTGCTCTTGGATTGGAAGAATCAACACTATCAAAATGGCCACACTACCCAAAGCAATCCACAGAGCCAATGCAAGCCCTATGCCAGGCGCTGTTCTAGGCACTAGGGATACAGCAAAGAAGTCTCTGTCCTCTCGGAGCTGATATTTCAGTGGAGAAGACAGACAATTGACCAAAAAATAAAGAGCAGAATAATTTCAGGTAGTGAAGTGTGCTGGGAAGGACACAAGACAGAGTGACATGATAGAGAGTGACTCGGGTGGTGTCCACTTTGCTTAGAGTGGTCCAGAAGGGTATCTTTGAGAAGATGAAATTTGAACTGAAACATAAATGACAACAAGTCAGCCATGTGAGGATCTAGAGCGAGAGCATTTCAGGAAAGAGGATCAGCATGTGCAAATATCCTGCAGCAGGAATCGGCTTGGGACATTTGAGGACTAGAAAGGAGCCAGTGTGGATGAAGGGAGGTGAGAAAGGAAGACGACAGAGTCTGGAAAAGTGTTTGATATATGATGTGAATGTATCACTGCTTGGTCAGCATAGAGACATGGACAGAGGCCAGAGCATCTCAACCAAGGGAATGCTAACTCCCTCCAGGGAAACCTGGTAATGCTTGGGGCGAGCTTGTTGTCATAGTGACTATGGGACCACTGACATTTACTGGATGGGGGCCAGGGATGCAAAATATCCTCAGATATGCCAAAGAGTCCCACACAGTGAAGTTCTGTCCATTCCGAAATCCCGGTAAGGCATTTGGACTTTATTCTGGGTGTGATGGGAAGCCACCCGAGGGCAGGGAAATCCAGCATGTGTGTTTATGAGATAGCTGTGTGTGGAGAAAGGCAGTAGCGGAGCATGAGCAGAAATGGAGGCCACTTCAGATCTTACCTGTTTCCGGGAACACTGCTGCCCTGTCTCCCTGACCTTCAGAAAACAGCAGTGGCTGGACTAGGGTGGCAGTAGCAGAGCTAGGGAGACGCGACCTACTAGGTCGGGATCTATGCTTTAGGAAAGTAGACAGAACTGGCTGCTGGGGAGGGGTCAAGGAAGATCCCTGGGTTTCTGGCCTCACAGGGTGGTGGCCATGCCATGTCCTGTGCTAGTGGAGGAGACACCGAGAGCGTCCGCCCAGATTTTCAAGTGGCTGGTGCAGCCTTCTCCTGGCACTGGGGGTGATGGCTCACAGCTGGCCCCAGGGGGTCAGGGCGGTTCTGCCTCCACTTGAGACCAAAGCTGCTTCTCTCCTGCTCTCTCCTGCCCCCCTCACCACTCCCCTTCTCCAGAGGACCTTCCTTCTGCAGATCACTTACCCAGGAGTCCTCATCATAGGCCCCACTTCTCTCCAGACTTTGACCTAAGACAGATGGGGCAAGGGCTCCCTGAAATCTTATGATTCAAACACAAAAAGTTTATTAAAAAGGTTTTTTGTTTTTGGTTAGGAATAGGAGGGCTGGGGAGGGGCTGGGAAGTAATGGCTGAAGGGAACAGGGTTTCTTTTGGGGGTGATGGAAAAGTTCTAAAGCTGACTGTGGAGCTGGTTGTACGTACCTGTGATAGCCTAAAAACTACTGAACGGTATAGTTTACAGTGGTAAATTGTATGGACTGGAAGGTGAATTATATCTCAATAAAGCTGTTTAAAAAAAAATAGTTGTCTGTCTTCTGTCCAAAACAAAAATAAGGCCACCCTCCTTGATCACAGCCCTGCGTGCCTTTTCAGTCACATCTCCCACTCCTGCCTTCAGGTACGGGCTCCAGCTAAGGTGATCACCCCCTAAAGCATGTGCTCTTCTGCCCTGTGGCTCTGCCTGCCTGCCCACCCCTCCACGTCCCCCACCTCTCCCCATCCTCTCACCCACAGCAAGTGTGAAGCCGTCACTCTCCCTGGGACTCCTCAGGGGTCAGTGTGGTGAAAAGGAGGCGGCAGACAGCCTCAGCTGGCCTCAAATCCTAGCTCCCCACGTACTAGGTGAGTGGGGCCTCTCCTAAGTCAGTTCGTGTGCCTGAATCTCAGTTTACTCATCGGTAAAATGGAGATCAGCCATTCGTCCTACAACTGCTAAGTTCCTGGGGCACCACACTCGGCATGGGGTGTATGGCGGTGAGCAAAAGACAGGAGGGGACCTGCCTCACAGGTTTCAAAATCGCCTGTTTACCGCCTCTCCTGGTATTTGGCATGTAACTGTCACTTAGTAAATGAAGCGTATTAACATCATTTCCTTCTACTTTTTAGTCATGATCCAGGCGTCATCCAGAGCTGTTTCATTTTCCATCTTGTATTCCGCCTAAGTGTCTCCTTTGCCTAAATTGGCCACAAAGTCCTTTAAGACAGGGATTAAGACAGATACTTGTTTTGTGTTCCTCATAGCAGTGGCTCACTGGACTCATTAAAAAGTGGCTGAACAGATGCGTGCATGCAGATTCTTTAGAGTTTTTGAATCTGAAAGAAAATCTGAAGGCATTCTGAACTCACTGGCCTGGATAATTAAGACTGGTTTCACAGTCAGGGCTGGCACAGAGCGACGCCGAGAACGCGCTCCCCGGCTGCTGCGCGCACCCCCACCGAGAACGCCCGTCACAGCGCGGCCACAGCCACCGCGCGCAGACAGGCGCACCCCGCGAGCACCTCAGGAGCGTTTTCTAGACATTGATCCTGATGACTCATAATTCCAGTCAGGTCAGCCAGTCATCGAGAATTAAGTATCTCTATTCCTAAACTCGAAAAAAGACAGATCGAGAATGCGCTAGGGGAAAAACAGTCAAATGACATAAAGAGTTCACAGAAAGGCAGATACAAGGCATCTGAAAAGATGTTCAGCCTCCTTTTTTAAGAGAGATGCAAATATAGTTATACTGAACTGTCACTGTTCGCCTATCAGACCGACAAGGGTCCAAGTTTGATGGAAGGTAGTTTGACAAAGGTGTGAGGAAAGAGGCTGGGAGGGCTGTAACCAGGTTCAGCCTCACGGGGGGACAATTTAGTATCACACGTCCAAGTAACAAGTGTAAACCCTTGGAACCAGCACCTTTACAGCGAGACCTATGTTCAAAGTTGCTCTTGGTCCTCGGGGTTAGTGGGAAACACTTCATGCGAGTAGGCGTGGAGGAGAGACTTCCCTGTTCTAGGTGAGTGTGTTACCTATTCAAAAAAATACACCCGATTTTTAAATTCGGAAGAGCTTTAAGCCTAAGGGGGGAACTTTTTAAAAAATAAAAACAAATTGGTTCATTGGAATTGGTTGTCTAATTCCTGCTATTCCCGCTTTGCTTAGCACCCTGTATCTTTAGTAGCGCTTATCCCAAGTATAATTAACTGCCTTCTGACGTGTTCAAGACCTAGTTCCCGTTAGAACATCACCCCCATGTCTGTGTCAGTCACTGCCTAGCCCCCGTGACCAGCACAGATGCAGGACGTGGCGTTTCGAAGGTGCTCCGTATTTCTTGAATGGATAAATGACCGGGCCAGCCAGCTAAAACCAGCTGCATCTAATTTACATGCATTAAGAAATCAGTTGAGACCAAGAGGAGGGCAATAGTTTTTTACACCATAAATAAGTAATACAAAGCACTCCTTAGATTTATCAGAGAGAATGAGTTTTGTTGTTTATAAAAATGATTTCTTTCTGCCAGTGTCGGTGCAGTGCTTCCAGGAGAAGCAAATGGCCCTGATTTGTATGAGGACTGAGGCCTAAATCTACGTGAAGGGAACAGCTGGTGTCCTACAGCACATAATTTACTCCTACAAGCCTCCTTTATCATAGCTTTACTTCATATCCCCATCCAATACTATTTACATTCAGTTCTGTTTTCTAATCATTTCCTGTATGTTACACAGACACACTTCTTATTTGCTACTTACTCAAAGTTCTTCCAAATAAAATTTCCTTTCCGTCTCCCAAAGGTATTCATAACGTAGGCATTCAATAAATGCCTGAAGAACTGATTCATTTATTCCATATTCCAAGTTCCCATCTAGCTAAGAGCTGCCGAATGCCAGCATTTCTCTAGTGTCAGAGGTTCAGGGACCCCTAATCCCAGTTTTTCCTGGACATTTCTGATGAAGTAAATGACAAATACTGTAATATAAGAAAATGGTTTTATTCCTAAGTTTTAGTTCCCATACAGTTTACAAATACACTTTTACTCTGATAATACAGCTTTGCAAGTAGCAAAGCAGTTGAACTAACACCCATAAATACAGGTGGGGAGACAATTAACATCCACTAATGTTTCTCTACATAAACTATTCTTTTAATGTCACTTTTTTTTTTTTAAAACAACTGCAAACAGACTACATAATATACGTGGGCAAAAAAGGCAATTAAGTGAATCTCTTGAAACACTAAATGTATAATAAACAGTGCATATTATCAACATTTACATGATTCACATCAAAATGATGACATCCTAAAACGTATTCCTTTTAAAGGATAGATTTATCAATAAAATATTACATATCTTTTAATACTCTGGTACAATACTTCATATACTGCAGGAAAATTAACTGTAGGCCTAGTCATCAGCTTAAGAAAGGATCCTTTCCCATTAGCTTTTATTAATAAAAGAATCACAATTAGGTCATAAATAAACAGGCAAATTATTAATTACATGATTTGAGGTTTAGGATGAAAACTTGTAAAAATTAGTTTGATATACAGCAAAGTTATACAACACGCTAAAACCAACTGTTTAATATTGCTGCCTTGTGTGAACCGCCCACAGCAAAAAAGGAACAAACTTTTTTAAAGATGGAAGATACAATAAACTGTATTTTGGAACTTATTTTTCAAGAGGAAGAGGGGAAAAGATTTCAACGAAATTAAGGGCTAACACAGATCCTAAGAAAGGCATATTGAAATCGGGGAGGCCATGTGCTTGCTATACAAAACTTCATTCCCCCAACAACACACAAAACAAAAAACCGCACTGGGTTTGTACTTATGTCTACAGTCTAAGTGTCCCTTATGGATTAATAAGCTACAACAAAACAGTTCACAATTGCATACCTTTTCCACATTCCTCTGAACTAGAAATAACCCAGGATATTATATTAGTTCTTAAAAATCCCAGTAAACCCTTAACAACCCCTTAATAACCCCTAAAAATAATCCAGATGATTTTTCTTGCCTGTTCTAAAGCAACTGGGCTCCGTAAAGGACGCACAAACACCAAGAAAGTCGTGCATGTGTTTTCGCAGCCCCATTTAGCCACATTTGGAAAGTTATTGATTTTGATGAGAGAGATGACCAGAATCTGCAGGAGGGCCACACTCTGGCTATGAGGTGTCTTTTTGGTTGTTGTTGTTGTTTAAAAAAAAAAAAAGCTATTAAGACTTTGAAATTTGGCTTTAAAAAAAAAAAACAACCCAATACCATGTGCCAGATAATTTCTTCACCCCAAATAGAAAATCTTATGTTTATCATTTTTAAATACTTAGCCAGCTATGGGATATTGTGCAAATTTAATGTCCACCAGCAACCCAGAAGCAGGTGGCAGACATGCATCTATCACACCTGTTTTCCAGGTAACCTGATTCAACCGTTACTGACTGTTGTGGCCCCAGGCCCTCTGACTTCCTCAGAAACCACCTCTTTGGAACTTTCATTTCCACTATTTTTTTTCACACCCACACTCAAGCTGCACCTCCGCCCCAATCCTCACAGCCACTCCCCACACCTGAATCCATCCCGCATAATCTCATCTGAGAACCTGCTATCACCTTTACCAAACACACGACAAACCTCAGCAACCTAGGGACTATTACAACCGTGTCTTGGCATCAGTTTATATCACAGGATGGTTTGTTGACTTCGTGGAGGGAAATCCAAATGAAATCAATGTCCTATTACAAACGAAGCTGGTCTAGATCAGGTGTTTCCGTTCCAAGTGCAAACACAACTGATCTTAAGCTACAGGCAGAGACGTTAATGCAGCAGATATATTGTACAAGCAAACCCTTGTATGCTGGTGAGAGACCCTGCCCCCGAAGTCAAACGTTATCACAAAATCGAGGCAAAATGAGAACCATTCACTGTGGCAATGCAATAAGAGTAACAGGATTCAAGATCCTTGTTGCAAATACTGACCTGGAATCTCTTTCTTTACAGGCTTGACAATAAGACAGTAGTCATTTACATCCTTCTTATAAGGTAATTACCGTCAGGCCACACGTGTGTTCTGAAGCAATTCTAAGTTCCATAGATGGGTGCGGGAGGTGGGTGGGCAGAAAATCAATGTACGTTTTATCTGAAAATGGCAGCCAGTCTCCCCAGATGACCTCAGAGTTTCAAGGGAGGTAAAGACACCAGAAAGGAACTACTAACAGGGCTGGATCTCGCCCTTCCATTTCAGGAGACAAAGCAAGAAGAATCCGATTTAGGAGACCATGACTTAATGGCAGAGCTGCCGTGGCATTTTATTATCTTTCAAAGGCCACCAATGATACTTTAATTGAAATGCAGTCACTGAATGATGATTCAACACACCGGGCAAAGAGGGATGGCTTTGGAGAAGGCACTTCAGGTAGAACATTAGCAAATCTTACTGCTCGGTTAAAACAAAAATGAGCTACTGCTAATTCTGGCTGATTAGCGGCCTCATTAGAACTGCCCCTCCTCACTGCAGCCCGGCTGCGAGCCTGCGTGCGGGGCCCGACCAAAACCAGGGGCGTGAAGAAAGTGCCCCATTCACCTCCCTCTGCAGGGGCCGTGGCCATGGGGTGGTTCTGCTTTCAAATGCTCTGCCCTCCCAAACACAACCATCCTGATGAGACCAGTTTCCCCAAGTGATGGCTCAGAAAATACGCTCAGAGCCAGCAGAACTGGTTCAGGAAGCTCACTGAAGGCCCTCTGCTTCTGTCCGACTTCCAGCTTACACCAGCTGTCACAACCAGCTTCAGCTTCCCAGGGTCACTAGCAGCTTCTACTTTTGTTAACTTTTTTTGTTTTCAGCTCTTTTTCCATGACACTGGTTCCGACAGTCTCAATGGCTGGGGGTCTCCAATGAACCTCACCTCCACTTCACACTCTCATGCCCTCTTCCTAGAGTCTGGGCTGGGCCTGGGACTGGTTTTAATCATTAGTAGAAGCAATGCTGTGACAGTTCCGGGTTTAAGTCTTAAGAAGGCCCGGTCACTACTGCTTTATACTCTTGGGACCTCTGAGCTGCCATGAATATGGTCCAGCTACCCTGCTGGCGAGGCCACATGGAGAAGGGGATACCTGAGGACCACCTGCAGATGGAGAGGTCCAGCCATCTCGCTGACCACGAGAGATAACCAGCAAGACAAAGAGAGGAACAGTTCAGCGGGGCCCAGCCCAGACTGAAAAACAGTGGGGAAAAGCAAGTTGTTGTTTTAAGCCACTAAGTTTTGGGTTGTCAGCAATAAACGATAACCAAAACACTGGTTATCCATCGATGCCTTTGTTTTTTCTACATACAAGACAGTTACTCAAATGAAAAGAAAAGATGGCAAACGTTTGTCCACCACAAACTTCTCAGTCAACAAGCTGACTGGTCAACTGCTAAGAAGAAAGCGTGCCTTTTATCCTAAGTTCCCATGGTTTTTTTCCCCCATGATTTTTTAATGGTAATACAAAGGTAGACAGTCTGGGGCACTGAATTATTATTATTTAGCCAAAATAAGAGGCCGTCAAAATAAACTATCCACTACTGGATAAGTGATGATACATGAAATTGTTTTCACTTTCATAGGACGTTGTTACTTAATTATCCCAAATCATTTTTCCTCTTAAAAGTGCCCTATCATTCCCCACAAAGAGGAGGAAAAAATTAAATTTGTTGAGGTTATCAAAAGAAAAAAATGCCAATAACTAGAATTTGAGTCAACATCATCTGTAAAATAGAGAACACATTTTAACTGCTTCCTCAATCTAAAATAAAATTCCATAAAATATAACACTGTCTACATTGTAGAGATTTCTTCTTATTTGAGGACATGAGATTAGAAATCACATATTGTTGAGTTAGAATACAGTGGTCTTTAAATGGTTTCAAATTTTGCTTATCAAAAGGTAGTCAACCACAATGCAAGCCTTCCAAATTCAAATTCATTCTTCATGTAAACTTTCTTGCATCTGTTCTTAATCTTTTCAGGGAGAGGGTGAAAGTCCATATCTGGGAAAGAAATAAGTTAGAATTTTTAAGGAGCATACAGCTAGAAGTTTGGCAGAGCATTAAACCATTCTAAAGTAGATTTAAAGCTTTTAATAACACAACTCATTGAAATGAGAATTTCAACATGAAATACTAAAAATTATGAGTCTCTCATTTATCTTTTAAAGATACGTCCCACATTTGGGCCACTGTCTAAAAAGGTGATTGACAGGGAGGAGATGTACAAGGGAGGTGAATTTCCAGCATCAGAGCGGTAAGGGATATGGGGTTGACCAGTCAGAGGCCTGGGAAGTCCAGGGTCCTGTGCCACAGGGCTAGCCAATCAGAGGCCCACAGGGGTGGCAACTCAGGCATCCTGACTCCAACCATCCAGAGCTGTGTGCCTACGTCCCAGGTCCCTACAGACCAAATCTCAGTAGAGCGTGGGTTAAGTGACTAACCAAAACCAGGAATGGTGATAATCTGTTCTCCATCACCAGTAGCAACCATTTCTCTCTAAGTGCTAACCTTGCCCCTCACAGAATTAATTTTGCATTTGATTTCAATGTCTAATGAATCCAACTTGGAAAAAGAAATATAGGCAGAAGAAAAAGGAGGCTGGTTTGTAAAACTCAATTATGGTCCACTTTGCTAAAACATTCACAAATTATCTGCCTGCTTCAAAACGCCACAGATGATATAAACAATGAACTGACAGAGCACTTCCGTTTAAATACCCATTTCTGTGCTTGAAGTCTTGGTGCGTCTTCTCATCTGAAACTTTTCTGCTGCTGCATCAGACCCACATTTTCATAGACTCTAGCATTATCTTCTCTCATTCTGAAAAGAAAAGAAGACATTAATAAAAATGCAGACACATTGTTCAAGCTTCCATGATATTTACAGGGCACACACTCCATTATCTGGGGACTTGTTATGGCGCAGACATCAATCCTGCCCCCCGGAGTTGACATTCTAGGAAGGGGCATCAGACAGAAACACACAGCAAAATAACTGTGAAGTAAGAACCTTGAGTCCCTGTGCTCTCTGGGGTTTGGAGGAAGGAGAGTTGTTTTCCAGGAGGATGGAGCAGGGAGGCCTGCATGACGAGGCACTGGGTTAGACCTTGAAGAAAGCTGGGACGTGTGCATACAGAAAGGGACGGTATTCACTGCAAGCAGAGGATCGGAATGGGCCAGAGCCCCATGAAGGGAAAACGGTGGAACTGTCGGGCAGGGACTGTAGACCCGTTCAGCCCCAAGTCTGGCTATGTGAAGGTGAACATGAAGCTGCCTGGCAGTGCAGAGCCCCAGGGTGCAGGGCCGGCACATCAGAGCCCAGACTCCGTCTCACCGAGCAGAGTGGAGATCAGAACAGTCCGGCAGCACGAGGAACCCAGCAACTGTGGGCACCCGCCTGAGAGGAGCAAAGCGGCTGGGGTCTCCTGGGTCTGCACCCTGCAAGAGGGCCTGTTAGTCCCAGGCAGGCTCCTGGTAACAAGGGAGTCGTCAGAGCTAATTCTGTTGAGCCAACATGTGGGGAAGCTTTCTGGCAAGGACTCGGGGGCCTGACGTGCTGGTTCTACTGCAAATTACTGCAGATAGCAACTTAAAATATCAACTCTCCCTGTCAGTCCGCTGGGAAAGAAAAGGCAGGCAGAAGGAAGAGGCAGTTGGTGAAGAGAACACTTTAGCTCTATAATTTCAATGTTAAAGAGAAAGCAAATATAAATAAGAGCCTTATATATGCTATGGAAAATGCTTACATAAAGCATTAAAGCCAGTGGGGGTTTAAAAACCCACAACAGAAGCAAGTAGAGATAAGAGTCTTAGGGGAAAATCAAAAGCAAGTGTTATACCAAAGAGTGACTTTAGAATATATAGAAAAATAACTTACAATTGCTATTCACATGATCGATTTAACAAATGTTTTCCTAACACATGTTTTAGTTTAAACAAGGAGTTGGCAAAGGTTTTCTGTACAGGATCAGAGGATAAACAGTGTTGTCTCTGGGGGCCACACAGAGTCTCTGTTATATATTATTCTTTGTGTGTTGGAGGAGGGTTTTATTTTTTTTTTAATAATTCTTTAAAAACCATCCCTGAGCTGTACAAAAGCAGGCTGCGGCCCAGATTTGGCCTGGGGGCTGTAGTTTGCTAACCCCTCGTTTTAAACACCCAGAGTAGATTTCTGATGACGGTGGAATATGAGCAGACCATGACTGCGTTGACACAGTGACTGTCGATTTACTGGGTTTTACGTAACGAAGAGTCTTAACACATCAAAAGGGGTGTTACCTACCTCTGAAACGATCCTCAGCCCTTCAAACAAAAAAATCTTAGAGAACCAGCACTTGATATATTTATAATCCCACAGACTCCCTAGTGCAGCAAGCAACCTTCAGTTTAGGTCAGTTACAGTTTAATTTAGACAGCCACTGATAACACTCACCCATCAGTGAAGCAGAACACGCACCGGGGGAAGGCACGTGCTGCAAAGACTTGTTATTTTTTAAGCTTTTCTGTAGGATTGTGTTCAGGTAAAAAGAATTTCCTTCATTTCTACTTACTCTGCACAGGATGGCGTTGGGGTACAAGGTGGGAGGGGACTCTGATCTCCACTTGCCTGGTCCGTTAGGGAATACTTAATATTTGTGTATTCGTGCCCTTTCCTCTTGCTTTTCTGAAAGGTGAAGATTGCATGGATGAAGAATCATGACTTTGTTGAAGGAATAAAAAGTAAAACAGGCATTTCACCGAGAGAGACAGACAGACCGACAAACAAGCTGGACCGTGAACACTGATATGTTGACCAAATGTCAGGGGATTCACCTCCTCCATGCAAATACATCATATAGGTAAAAAGTACTTTTGACCCATACAATTCAAAAGCAGAGGGAGTCATGCTTTAACAACTTGTTGTATTAAATTAAACGTACCAGTTTCTGAGCTAAGAGAGAATTCACACTTTCTTTGCCACATTAGCATCTAATCACTTCATAGTTCACTTGCAACACATTTAATGATTTTCAAGTAAACAGGTGGGAAAAGAGTTCCAGAAAGAAATGCACTCCAAGTAAAAATGGCACACAGGTGGAAAAGAGGGTAGCATTCTTATCAGAATAACACACCTTATATCTTCCCCACATTCCACCCCCACCCCAGAAAAACCCTAACACCTTTCAAACTTTATTTTCAGCCTCATTAAACTCAGGGGTTGGAAAAAAGGCAAAGAAAACCAGTAGGATGTAATCTCATCTCACACTCGGGACGAACTGCATCAGGTAAGACTTCTGGTTAGATGATTTATCATTCTTTACTCCTAAATCCACCAATTTTTATCCACAATTCCAAAAAACGAGTCCATTACGTTATCATCATTAAATAATGCTGCCTTTATCACAGGATTCAAGAACAGCAAATTATTAGAAAGGATATCTGTATCAAATATTGATTTTCATTCACTGCTGGTGAGAGGGTAAACTGGTACCATCGCTTTGGTGCAAAATTAGCTGCTTGTCCTCCACTCCCTTCTGCCACCTGCGACCATGTGGAGAAGGAAACACCCTAAAGGACAGTCAGTGGAGTGACAAGACAATGTACCCGGGTCCCTGGATGACCCTATGTCCCTGCCCATAACCCGACCCCCCCAATCATCTGCTAACTCGAACTTTTATATACAAGAGAAATAAGCTCCTATCTTGATTAAGGCACCATTATTTAGCCTCTGTTCAAACAGCCAAAACAATTTATTAAATAATAAAGCAGTCATTACAGAAATTAGTATCTAGGAGGAAAAGCTGCAAGAAAGAAGTCCAAGGAGAAAATGTTTTGTTTAGTCTATATAGTATTATAATTTTTTGAAAAACTGGTTTTAAAGATCTAAAGGTCTTTTGAATAATCACCTCTAAATAGAAGCCACAGACCTTAGCACTGAAATACTGACTTACATAAGAAATAACTTTTTTAAAGATACAGTTTACAATTAAGTATTAAATGGAAGAATTGGCAAAGAACATTACTTATTTAAAAACTAACTCTAAAGTTTAAAAATCTTAACTCATTTTTAATAAAAAATTTAAATACACAAATAAACTGAAGCATAGTTGCTTTCTACTCAACACTTTTTTTAAAATGTGGTTAAAAACAGTAATAAGACATATCCTTGTAACAAAAATTTTTAAATATATGGTACAATATTGTTAACAACTATCGTTGCACAGGTTTCTAAAACTTTTTCATCTTGCATGACTGAAGCTCCAACTCCCCATTTCTCCCTCCCTATTACACACTTTCTTAAAAATCAAGATCAATGTTTCTACATGAAGTAATGACAAAAGAATTTTCCAGTGAGGAATAATTAATACAAATGGAACAGGAATTACTTCAATAAATCAAAGCAGCTCAAGGAAAAGCATAAAAATGCTTGAGCTTTTTAGCTTATTTTGAAAAACAAGAAATAACCCTAATTCACAAATCAGATGTGTTTGTTTCTTGGAACCATGACAGCCCAGGCTATCTTGTAGATCAAGAAAAATTCTCAGGGAGTAGGGACAGTTTTGTTTCATTTCATTTTCTTTTAGAAGGAGGGTGGAGGAAAATTTATTTCAGAGGTCTAAAAAAGATCTGAAATTGACCTATCCTTCACCCAAATTCAATGACATACCATGGTTACCAAGTCTCTTGCAATGTTTATAATAAATCTTATGGCCTTTCCAACTGACACACAGCCAAAGTTGAGAGGAGGGACTAACCATGAGGCTCTAAAATCATCTGCTATTAAAGATGTTTCCATGTGAAGTCACCACTTACACTCTTAAACCTTAAATTACAAAAAAGCCCCAAAGCCAAGGGTAGGAAGAGAGAGTAAAATGAAAATGCTCTTGTCTGGGTTGCAGAGCGACAAAACAACACATCCAGGGTGCTCTGGGCTCAAGGGTCAGGATCACACACACCCTGACTCCATCTACATCTGATCACAGAATCTTACTGGTTCTTCACTCCCCATACCCACTGTCGGCCCCTGGTTATCCTTCCAAACCACCATCAGTTCTCACTGACACTGGTCGCCCCGCAGCTGCTCAAGCCTGGTGCCCACCCATTCTTCCCACTTAAGCCAGGGCCCTTTTTTAAAAGTGAGGATCTTTTTATGTCACTTCCCTGCTTCAAAATCCTCAATGATTTCCTATTTTCCTTGGGATAAAGTTTTAAATCCATAACATGGCCTGTAAACCCACCCCCTCAAAATCTGGCCTCTGTTGACTTTTCTAACCTCCTCCAACATTGACCCCACGTTCTCCCTCTAACTTCCTCTACTCCAGTCTTACAGAGTTATTGCCATTTCAGGAACATGACAACTTATATTCCCAGGACCTAGCATAGTGCCTGGCACATAGTACAACCTACTTTAATTAATAAGGAAGGGAATAAACAAATGTGGAAACACCTTTTCATTGGACCAAGGAGGTTAAGGAAGATATGTGAAGAACCACAAGGCTAGGGAAACAAAGCAGTCAGGACAGATGGCGGCATGGGCTCATGTTAAGGAAAACTTTCTGTCCGGTGAAACAAGCTCCACAAGACAACAGCCTTATCTATCTTATTCTATTCTATCTTCAGTATCTAACAGCGTCTGGAACACAAAAGGTACCCAAATGTTTACTCAAATACAGAAAGCTGAAAGGTAATGGCTATACCAGGCCAATTTAAGCCTTGCTGTCAACAACTTAAATTCAGCCTGCGTTACTACGTTTCTATCCCGGCTCAGTTGTGATTACAGAATTTTTTTTAATTGAGTTATAGTCAGTTTACAACATTGTGTCAATTCCTAGTGTACAGCACAATGATTATAGAATTTTTTAAGGTAACTTCTGTCCGACAGTACGATTCACTCAGAGAGACTCCAGCCCAAGTCTCTGTACCCTACAGCCTAAAGGACGTTCCCTATGGGATGTGGAATTACTTTCTTCAAAGAAGAGCCGTCATTCCACAGGGGTAACAGGTTAGCAATTCTCAAACTACTTTACATGCATACTAGGGTTGAACAATTGAGTAAATAAATTGCAGATTAAGGGAGCCAGGTTTCTCCCAGCTAGAGAAGTTATAAACAAGTGAGGGAAAGGCTAGAATGAGCCGCACAGTACTGAATTAGAGTCAGAGACATCACTATGAACTCAGGTTTAACTTACTATATATACACACGTAGAGAAATAATTATAGATTTGTGTGTATATGTGGATTATAATACAGACATTATTTCCTAGCTCTATCCCAAGGCCCCACCTGAAAGGACCTAGAAACAGTAATACCCAGTAGATTGGTATTGGGATGCTAAATACTACTCTTCAATAAGATGCTAATATTAGGGAAAACTGGAAGAAGGAATATACAGGAACTCTCTATACTATATTTTTTGTGAATCTAGAACTTATTTCAAAATTAAAAGTTTATTTTAAAAAATTATATATATAATAAATATATATAAAATTATATATTTATATATTATATATAACATATTTATATATAAAATATGTATATAAATTATATATAAATGACAAAAATATATAAGTGATATATAATTATATATATATATAATCATATATATAGGATGTTATACAGAGAGCTGCACAAGAACAAAAATTAATTAGCTAATAGGCAATTCAAAGACTATTATACCAGTACAAACAAGCACACTTACAAAATAATACTCTTCAATAAAAAGAATCAGGGCTCCTTTATAAAGTGTCTGGGAAAATACAAGATGAACCAAGATCATCTTGTGTTGTCAAAACAAGTAAGAAAATAATAAAAAAAAAAAGGGGGGGAACATATCAAAAAAACACAGGAAACTTGAAAAGGCTCCTACTAGGCAAACTTGGGACAGTTGAAGCAACGAAATAAATAATATTAATGGATTAGAACCCATTCTGACATAAATAAGTAAAGGAATAAAGAAATAAATAAGGGAGAAGGGAAAGCTCTTCCTTATAATAGTCTTCCAACTAATAAATGAAAAGGGAATGATGGAAACAGAAAATTGTCACTGGGCAAATGTCACAGTGGGTAATTTTTCCAGGCCAGAATTGTGAATGAATGTAAAATTGGTAGGCAAAAAGTATGATGAAAAATTGTTTATTTATATAGTCTCAAGTGTCTACCTACAAGATATTAATTAAGAAGGGGAAAACAGTAACCTGACGGTGGAGAAATCTAAGAGACAATGCCTTAATCAAGTGATCAAAATTAACACCACCAGGAGTGAAATAAACCATCTCATCTCCTGATGAGAAGGACCGGGAACGGCACAGCATCACTTCTGAGACAGTCCTATCAAAATGCCTGGCCTGAGTCTAATCGAGAGAATACATCAGACAAGTCCAAACTGAAATTTCACTGTCTCCAATTCGACCAAATTGGCAGTTCAAACTCCTGTGTGCTATTAAGAGTGAGGCATTCATTTAAGAGATGGAATCAGGATGAAGAAGGCCTGGATCAAAACTGGAACAGGCTGGAAACTTCGAGGCTCTGAGTTCTAAGCTTGCCATGTGAGCGTGGGGAAATCCTAGCCTTTCTATGTGGCCGTTCCCCGATCTGTCAGGCCAGGTGCTCCTCCCTGAGCTACTCCATACTGAAAAATCAGAGTTGTGGCACTAGGAATAATTCCTTTTCAGAGAGGCCCTTCCTGGTTGGGGACTTGTTCCTCACTCTCAAAAGAAGACAGTTAGCTATCAAACGGAGAGCACATCCAAGCTGCCCAGAAAACAAGGAAAAGCCACACGCCAGCCTCCCGCCTGGTACCTGCTCTTCTTCGATCCTGCGCTGTAGTGTTTCAATATAATGCTGGACGGCCATATAGATGAACCGGTACTGCGCTTCCGTCTGGACCATCCCTGACCTCTGAGACCGCACCATCTGAATGGTTTTGGGAACGTCAATGTCGCAGTCGACGCCTACAAAGCAAGCACCATGAAGCATCAGGAAGAACCATGGAGCCAAGGTGAAGCAGTTTAATGCACAAATTTTAGCAGATTCAGAGACAAAGCAAAGTTAGTCTTTAATGTTTAATGGAACCCGTTCCAAGGGCTACAGCACCAGCCTCCTGTCCAATAGCAATCACCCAGGGAGATTACACAATAAAGTGCTGGAGGTGACGGTGCCCCCACTTTGCCACAGCACCACCCCAGACCATCAGCAACAATTAGATGGCTGGCTAGAGACCCCTACAGTCTGTTCAACAGAAGACCACAGCAGTGGGATCCACACCAAAAGCTCAAACAGCATCACTTCTGCTCTCCAGCAAACATACTGAAAGGTAAAGTCTTCAGCCTAGATTTTTGTGAAATATTTTAACCATCAATTCTCTTCCACAGGCTATTTTCACCAGCACTTTTCTTCTATAAACTAAAAACAAGAACTGTAGCTTCTTGCCCTCTGGATGACCCACCTTTCTCCCTGATGATGTCAATAAGAATATCAATCACAATGAACGTCCCCGTCCGGCCAATTCCAGCACTGTGGGCAGAAGGACAGGAAGCAAGGACAACGGGGTCATTCTTGAGGGTTTTATACTCAAAACCAAGCCATTAATATTAACAAAAACAATGTCTGCTCTTGGGAGTATTTATAACATTGTCTATATTTGCAAATATATTAGTAAAGAACATAGGGCCTTGGACTCAGTCCATTCTGCACTTGGAGGCCAGCTTCCCCAGCACAAAATGCCTGAAGCAAGTCCTTTAACCTCTATGACCCTCGGTTTCCTCATCTGTGAAATGGGTTGCTGTGAAGATCAAATATGAGTCATGTATGAAGAACACTGAGCTCAGAGCAAGCACTCAATAAATGGGAGCTTCAAAAAAATTGAACAAATAACCTTTCACACACATCTACTTGCCCAACATATGAATAAGATTTAGGAAACCTCCCGCCACCCCCCACCCCAGCATAATCACAAAGCCCAAACTTGGGCACCAGCAGCCTGCAAACTCTGGTGAGGAGGCCACGGGCACGGCTTCTAGAAGACTGGGTGGGCAACAGTCCGAATCTTCTGAAGCAAACGAGCGTATTGTCAGGGGAAAAAATAGATCTTATTTCCACAGAAAAAGAGAATAGAACCACTATCAAAGAGATAGTGTTACTATATTAAAAAAGAAAACCAAGCAAACATTACCAGGCTAATGGCCCCTTGAGAGCAAGGACAGTGCTCCCCACCCTCTGCCCCACCACCCCAGTACCTGGCAGTCCTGTAAGATCTAGGAGAAATATACTTTGGGGCCAAAGTGTCCCTTAATACAGTTTATCTATGCCTCAAACAGAGGTTAAATTTTTCCCACATAAAAGAGTCGGGGGTGGGCAGGCCCTGGGCATCAGGAGACGGGACAGACTGTGGCCCAGAGGCGGGAGGGGCTGGTCACCTGCAGTGAACCACCACCGGCCCCGCGTCCATGATGCTCTCCTGCTTATGGTGGACCTCCTCCAGGAAGTCCAGCACGCCCCCCGGGTCGCTGGGCACTCCGTGGTCCGGCCAGGTCCGAAAGTGGTACTGCCAGACCGTTCTCTCCGTATTCCCCTGGAGTAGAGCCAAGAAAAACCAGAAAAGAATTAAATAAATCAAGGGGTTGAGGAAGCACCCAGTTCCCATCTTCCCAACGTCCTACATGAGCCAGGGGAGCAGGCCGTCACAGGTCCTCCACCCCAGTGTCCCACCTCTCCCCTCCTTTTGGGTCCAGCTGAGTGGTCCTGGGGGCAACCTGTTGCCTCTGTCAGAAGAACCAAGATGTCTGGGACAGTGATTTGTCCTTCAGGAAGCTACAACCTGAGTCATCCCCTGCACCATGACGGCAGGCAACGTCCCTGCTCCCCCTTGTCCAGGGGCAGCTCAACTCACCAGGCAACCAAGGCCTCTGGACTCGAGCTCTCCTCCCACCAGATGGGAAAACGGGTTTTCCCTCAAGATACTTGCTCCTCTTTATCTTTTTATACCTGGCCCTCCTCCTCTCCCCCAACACACTTTTCTATTATAATCTCATGGTATTTAAGCTTCTGTTTGGTGCAAAGCGGATAAGAAGACGGGCTGTGCAATCAGATGGCAGGATTTAGGCCCATATCCCAGCACTCACATTCACTGTGGCCCCTGGACATCCCTAGGCCTCAATTAGGAAGTCTGCAGGCGGGCATGAGAATCTCTGTCACAATACCGCTGTGAGGGTTACACAAGGCCACTGCGCAGCAGACAGTAAGGGACTCGGCACACTGGCACTCTCCTCTGAGCAGTGATCATTCATAAAGGTAACAAGGGCACCGAGACTACAGAAAACCATACGCATCGTGTTCCGGGTCTGCCCAGATCAGGTCACTGTGACAGTGCTATTCATCACCACACCTTCCTCGACACCTGGACACAATCCAAGCTAAGGGGAGAGACTGTCCACAGCAGCATCCATCACCAGCGACCTTCAGAACATCCAAGGAATCTGAACTACAGCTACAATTAATCTTTTCTTAAATCATGTGCATTTAATTTGCTGAGTCATGAAAAGATTGCTCTGGATGTTACCAGTACGCTAAATATCGGGGCTACAAGAGTCACAGAAAGGACAGGGAATGAGAGAGACCCAGCTGCCCTGAGCATCCTCGCTCCTCCTCCTTCATAAATGGCCACTGAGATCCCTGCCCCAACTCCTCCCTCCAGGCGATTAAGAGGCTTAAGTGAGATCACGTGACAGCACTTTAGGAAAAATGGAAGGTGCTACACAAAAAGCAGATAATCTGTGACCAGCAATGCTGGAGAAATGATCTATCCTATGTCAGCACCCACATCCAAGGGTGCAAAATACAAATCCAAACGCCAGCATTTCCTGTACCTGCTACTCAAAAATCTCTGATAACAAGAAGATGGACAGTTTATCACTAAAACTAAGAAAAACCTATCTGGCATCTTTGCCAATGTCCTCTAACCCTCTCCCTCATTTCTGCTTGACAGTGACACTTCTCCAGCTCTTCTCCCTGTCTCTGCAGTCGACTGAACCTCCACCCACTCCCCATCGGCAGTAGAATTGCACCCCCGCTGATATCAGAAGCTCCCACATCCCACCCGAGACCACAAGCCCCGAGATTTCCGGCTCACTCCAGTCCCTGGACCACCTCATGGAACTCACCAGACCACTGAGCCCCTCCTCCACTCTCCGCCTGCCTCCTCCTGCCCTTGCTGCCCCCCTCACCCAGCTCGGACCCCACGCCCTATCCTGACAGTCACTCTCCATCACAGACCTCCACTCCCTCCACCCGCTCTCCATCCACTGTATCCCCCCCACCCCAAACCCTCAGCAAAGCCCCAAGCCTGGACGAATCCAAATACCCACTTTCTCTGTTTTGCACCCAAGGAACAGTATTCTTGGCACAAACTCACACGAGGTGACTGGTATCGCTGTGTCTACGTTCACCACCTCTACTGGGTACACAGCACTCCCATCTTCCCTCCTCGTCCAACCCCCACCCCTGCCTCCCTGGCATCTGGCTTTGATGCCTCAAAGGCATCTCAAACTTTCTATGTCCAGGAGGTCGTGCTACAATCTACCCCTCTCCTCAAATCTGCTGCCACCCACCCCACTTCTCAAGCTTTAATGCCACCCTGGCCCCTCGTTCCCACATCAAGTCCCTTCCCATTTACCTCCAGTTTCCTCAGCTGATGTTCCTCTTCCCATCGCCCCCGCCATCACCCTACCATCTTGAACCTCTTCCTCCAGCTGTTCAGACCTCTGCCACAGCGCCACCATCCACTCAGATTCTAAACCCTAAGATGTCTGAATCACCCTCCTCCTCCAGCCAAGCTACCCTGCACACTCTGCAGACTTCACCACTGCACCCTCCACAGGCTTATCACCTCCATCACTTCTCTTTCAGAGTTTATGGTGGCATCTTTATGTAATATTCATTTCCAAAGGAGGGAAAAGGAAGAAAAACGTGGAGAGGAAGCCATCAGACCCAGATCCCTGTGCAGGCCTCCTGTTAACAGGCCTCCTGGATGCTGGACACCTTCCGTCCCAATCCTCCCCCGGGGCTGCCGGATACCTTCCTGACACCCGTCTCCGCATGTGACCTATACCTCACGGGTCCCATACCAACTAATGAATAAAATTTACATTTCTTCACATGAGAGTTAAGACCCCTCCTGACTTGGTCCCAACCTCACTCACCCCTACTCCCTCAATTCCCCACTTGCCTTCATTCCCTATAAATCCTATTTCCCTGCTGTTGGCACTTCAGAGCCCCGGTCACAATGACACCTCCATCTGGGAGGCCCTCCCCACACTGTCTTCTTCCACATAAACCTCACCCTTAATGGCCCAGCCTCTTCTGAGATGCTCTCCCTGATGCCCCAGCTGGAAGGAAGCCCAGCCTCAGCAGAAGCACAGCACCTGAGACGTGTGACAGCCGGCGTCTGCTCTAGAGCTCAGGAGTGTGTATACACGGCTTCTCATGGCTGCAGGACTGTAATTCTTTGAGGACAAAAGCTGTTTTATTCACCTATGTGTCCCCAAAGGATCTTGAATAAATCAGCCCCTCTAACCATGAAATTAAAATGAATCCAAATCTAAAGCTACTTTGTAAAGTCAGTCACTCCAGGGACAAACCTGAACTGCATGCAGTTAAGACCTGATGTCACGGAATTTGATCACTAATAAGCCTCAGGGCCTTTGCACTTGCTGTTCCCTTGGCTTAGAACACGCCTCTCTGACTCTCTGGATGCTCCTCCACCTTTGAGTCTCAGCTTATGTGGCACTGCCTCAGAGAAGCCCTCCACTTTACTCCTCCTCAGTCTCTAACACACCGTCCCGGGGCTTTCACAGACTGAGCACAACTGGAACACTTAGTTGGTTATCTGCTTCCTAACTTTCCACCTCCCTAGGCTCTGGGAGACCAGGGACTGTGCTGGCCTTGTTTGCGATGTTCCAGTAGTAACTCAACTGTACTGGGTACCTAAGAGGCGCCCACTAAACAGATGTTGGATCGGTGAGTGGATGGATACGTGGATGCATAAAAACAGGAGTAACCGCACCACCCTGGAATGGCGCACACCCGACGCAGTTATCAAAGTCTCTAAAGTACGACAATATACTTACTTGTCCAACCTTCGAAAGTTTAAGTTCTCTCAATGTATAATCGTGAGCGGCACTTTCTTTGACGTTCCTGACGCGCATGACCCCGTATTCTTTCAGAGCGTACTCGTCAGGCCAGTATTTGACACATTTACTCTGGAAGGGATCAGAGAAAAGAGAGTTAATCTCTGTGAACTCTGACATGAAAGCCTAAACCAGCAGATAACCAGTGTTCAAGTCTTGCTTAATGACCACTAGCATGGAAAATGACCTGTCTGGTGTCTAACTGTTGGTTTTCAAAGGAAAGGAAAGGAGAATTCAAATAAGAAAAGCAGGTGTGTGGAGAACCAGGGAGCACTGGGAAGAGATGGCCGCCTTTGTAGAGTTGTCTGATCTAAGCCACAGGTCAGAGGAGAGTCAGTGCTCATTTATTTCCCTCTAAGGATCCAAACAGACAGAGAGAGGGGGGCTACCCAGGCTGAGGGTGCTGTTTAGAGACCACTGAGTTTTGAATTCCGGAGATCTGCCAGTCACTCTGCAGGGACGGCAAGCAGGGACTCTGGAGGTGGATGGGCCGCCCCATGAGCCAGACCGTCTGGTTCCCTTCCACACCAGTGTAGGAGGCCTCCATGCCTTACCTAACCCAAGTGTGAGTTAACTCCAGCACAGAAAGGCAGCCGATGGGGTTTTGAACCAGCTGCTTTTTCTATATCCAGATCCATTTGATACCTGCTACACACGCCACCTTCACTTAACTGGGTGCCTGAGAACACCATGCCTGCAACAGCTGCTGGCTTCAGAGCAGGCAGACTGGAAATACGGCACCAAGAGAATCATTCTCGCTGCCGAAGAGGAAGCTATGTCGCTCAATGAGAGATGAGTCTGCACATATCTGGTGATGCATCCTGGGCAGAGAATGAATTTGTGTCTTATTTTTCCCTGGGAGCAGTCACCCACACCACTCACTTTGCACAGCCACCAGCAAGAGCAATGTACCTTGTACATTAGGAGGACAGAGAAATTCACCATTATGAAATGAGAAATATGAGAGCAGCTGCAGACATCCCCACAATCAATGAATAATTGAAAGAAAAAAACGTAGTAGGAGGAACGTTCAGCAGAAGAATTAATGGACAGTGCTACTTTTTTGCTTGGCATGGTTTATGTGGTCTTTTATTTATTATTCTGAATTCAGCTTTCCCTCTAGTATTTTATAGATCTAAATACCTCTTTGACAGATTTGATACAATTTTTATTATCTCCAAATAAACACTTTTACTATTAAGTGTATGCAGTGTTGTCACAGGCCGATCAATTCTGAGGACTGCCAGTTGCTCAAGAGAACACAAGTTAAATCACAAGTCCTAACACTGTAGCTGACTCACACATCTGCAAACTACTGTGGCCCTCCTCCCAGTTTCCCAAATTCTGATGTAAACCTTGGCAAACAAATTCTAAAATGTGAGCACTGAAACTTTAGCTTTCAAATTAAAGCCCAGGAATCAAAGGGAATCTAGAGGCTGGTTTTTCTTCTGTGCACTGGGGGTACCAACAGAGGAGGTTATCAGAAAAGGCCTGTGTGGAGAACGAAAGCCCATGGTGCCCTCTTCTCCAGCAGCAGGGGGAAAACAGGGAAACAGGCACAGGCCAGGGGTGGAGGGAAGGAGCGGGGCAGAGGGACCCAGCCCAGTGTCTGTCTGTCCTAGGAGCTTCTGACAGCTCTTCTGAAAGAGACCAATCCTGATCCTTCTGAAGTGACCCAAGAACCCTCTCTTCACAGCCCCCAAGTCCTCCGAGAACAGGTGGCCTCCTACAGCTGCAACCAGGCAACAGGCAGGACAGAGGCTTGGTTTTCCCTTCTGTCCTTAGGGCAGGTGGACCCTCACCCAAAGCAGAAACTATGAAGACGTTTTAAGTTGTCCATTAATTCAAGAACATCTAATGTTACTGCAGGCAGCCACTGGAGGAAGCCTTTGTTTCACAATGACCAGATCTGGCCTCAGAGGTATTCAGAAGTGTAACAACCAGCAGTACAACAACAAAAATCTTATAAAATTACACTGCCCTTCACAACTGATACGAAAATTACATCAGGAGGACTAAAATCCAAAATCACCCACTTGTCTTTTTATGGGGTATGACTGCTACATTTCATGCAACTTTTATATAAACCAATTAAAGTGTATCTAAAAAAGAATTTTAACTAGAACACGGACAAAAACAGAGAACTTTTCCACGTTAAAAAATCCACATGGATGGGCTCACTTTGGGATAACACAGAGCTGTCACTCAGCAAGATTTGTCTGCTTCTCTGTAGGTATGGAATGTTATCACTTTCAAAACGCTGAAGTGTCATGAAGAGTGTAGGGAGATGGGTACTTGGCACACGCTGCTTGAGGGGGTGTGCCCTGGGACAACCACGCTGGAGGTCAGTTTGGCAGAATGCATTAACGCTTACAACATGCACACCTGGCAATTCCATGACCTAGCAATTCTCCTTGACATCTAACCTCAGAAACACTTGGCATGTACACATAAAAGCAAGAACAAGACTGTTCACTTCAGCACTATTTGTAAAAGCAAAGATTAAAACATTTAAATGCCCGATATATGATGTTTAAATAAATTATGACACACTCATACCATGGAATATCACATGAATACTAAAAAGAATGAGGCAGGCCAATATGTACTAACAGAAGGAGTTAGAACATATATATAGTTGTGGGGCGGGAGGAGGGGAGGAGAACCCAAGATGCACAATAAGGTTACTGTATGACAACACTTTTTCATACAGTACTTTTCAGAAAATAGTACTATATATTTCTATAGGTGCAAATGTAGGTAGTAATGCGTATAATACATATACGTAAGCAAATGCCAAGAAGACAGTATAGAAGAATACGTATCAAACTGGTAACAGGGTTTACACTGGACGAAGGACCAAATTGGGTGGACAAGGGATGATGACAAAGGTAATTTTAACCTTAACTGTAATGTGTTTGAATGCTTGTCTGAATATATTGTTTGCGTAATTCTAAATAATTTTTTAAACGCTTAAAAGTCGTAAGTATAGTTCACATGAGCAGTGAAATCAGTGTTTATTAATTAGCCCTCATAGGCTCTTGAACGTACCAGACAGGCCTTCTTACGTTCCCTTTATAACCTCTGCTCCAGGACACAATGAAGTAACAGGGACTGGGTTTACCCTTACACAACTGGAAAACTGGAAATAAGGTTAGTAACAAGGACATTGAAAAATCTCCTATAAACATATCCCATATGTTCAAAAGGTATAGTAACTGATGTACATGTTAAGAAGAGAGACACAGACGATACTAAAAAGACTCCAAACTTGTAGAAATGAAAAGGACAATGTCTGCTATGAAAGTTACACTGGATGGGACTATCGGCAGATGATACACTACAGAAGAAAAGATTAACTGAAAGATGAATAGCAAAAGAAACTTAACCAAAAGGAAACACAGAAGGAAAAAAGTGAGCTGAAAAAAAAAAAAAAACAAACAAAAAAAAACGAAGGAGGACAACTTCCAACAGCCTAATATACGTGTAACTGGTGTCCTGGAACAGGGTGGGGTGGGGTACCAATTTGAAGAAATAGTAAACATTATTCAAATTTGAAGAAAACTATAGATCCACAGACCTAAGAAGCTCCATGAACCCTGTGCAGAAGAAACATAAAGAAAACTACGCCAAAGTATGTCAGAATTAAATTTCTCCTCCTTTTTGTCCAGAGGGTCAGTTAGAGGGAGCGAAACTTGTTTATTCAGTTCTTAACGTGGTCAACCTCACACGTCCAATACTTTAAAAATAGTTTATCAGAAGAGTATGTAGGATACCTTTCCTCTTTCCACTTCTTTCGTTGTCATGACAATCACTCGAGAGTTCTCTTGAAACACCATCCGCCAAAAGTCATTCACTGTGTTTTGCAGGCAGCCTTGCGTGGCGATGTAACTCTTTTTGGGCTTTGAGTTGTTGCACTTGGTTTCAAATTCAGGCTAGAAATTTAAGGAGAAAATCCTTCAAACATTTGACAGTTGCTTTCAGGCCACAAGGAAGGATTTAAAATACAAAAATTTGGCTCGTCAGGAAATACCATGAAAAACAAAGTTTACCATGATAATATTTGCGTTGATGTAATCTGAAACAGGCTCATTGGGATCACCGTCATGTAGGACAACCCTGGTATGGTCAACTGGAAGAAAAAGAGACCACAGTCACAAAGGCACTCAGACCTCTTCAGGACAAATCAGTTCAAATCAGTTCACCCTCAACCCAGTCCAAGTTCTGTTCATTTAATGATAAAACAATGTTAAAACTGAGTATAACAATAATCTGAACACCACTGGATGCCTCATAATGCTTTTCCTTCCTTTAAGGAGAATAAAGTAGCAACGTCAGTTCCTTGGTTTTGATAACGTATGATGGATATACAAGACACTATCACTGTGAGAAGCTGGGTTAAAGGGTACGTGGGAACCGTCTACATATTTTTGTAATTTCTTGAGTCTAAAATTATTTCAAAACAAAAGGTTTCATTATAAAACAAAAGGAAGAGTAAAGTACAGATAAAATGACATGATATCTGAGATTTGCTTCAAAATATTTCAGGGAGAGAAGTACATCAGAATACAGATGAATCAAGACGGGGCATGAGTTGACAACTGTTGGAGCTGGGTGATGGGTACGTGTCGGTTCTATTTGTTTGTTTATTTGTTTTTTTAAACTATTCTGCCTATTTTTGAATATATTTTAAACTTTCCATAATAAAAAGCTTTTTTCTTTAATGAAGTAGAATTAAATACAGTATCTAGAAAAGACTCTGATGACAGTATCTGCCAACAAATTCTATATAGAAGGACATGGTATAAAAATCTGCGTGTTCTACTAGGCAACATACTTTACACAGGGAGTTAGTGATACAGCTGTATGTCTTAACAGAATAATGTTCTTTTGCTCCATGCTCCCCATTTTTAAAGAAATAAGAGGCTAATCAGAAGAAACATCTGATTGGGATCTTTAAGGGAAAAGAGGGCAATAATATTCCATTTAGATACTTCCTACATCTTACTAATGAGTACCATTTAGACCTCTTGAGCAGAAATGAAAACTTCAGATATAGAGGATGATTCCTCCTCAAGGTCATTAAGACCATGCTGTGGCTCAGACTGATTCTCTGTAAATTTCTTCTTGTCTTTTCTCAGGATTATCAATGCCTCCACATCCTCCCTTCCTCACCTGCACACATTACAAATTATCTCTATGGATGTAACATACATATACACCGTGTTATGTGCACACATATACAGAAAGAGAGAGACTGTACTACACACGCATGTACACACACACATGTACGTGGTTTGAGTTTACAATATCTGACAAAATGGCTCTGACCTGATGAGACGTTAGAGCAATGCTCGCCAATTTGTCATGCTCCCCAATAAACTTACATAGTTTTTGAACGCCGAAATATATACACATACCCACAATCATAGATATAAACAAGACTTATTTTTAAATTGGGTAAATTCATTATGCATGTCTTGCCATTATCAGGTTTAAATTTTTCTTTTTTCTCTTTTTTTTTTTTTTTTTGGATAAAGCACATAAATCAAGAGAAGTTCTACATGTTCCTTCCGTGCCCCCTGGTGGACTGCCTTGTATAGCCCGCTCTGGAGATCCTGCATTAGAGCGTGGGGCTAAGAGCAGTGACTTTGGGGGCTCCAGTACCAGTTCCCCCATGCACTCCCACGTGTGACCTTGCTAAAATGGTCTATAAGGCGAGAACAGTCAGAACACCTGCTCTGCATGCAAGCGACATGGATTAAGTGAGACGTGGACGCAGGGTCTGGCAGAGTCGGCCCTCAGGAGAGGTGAGCCGTGACAACTGCCTCATGCCATTTCTGGGCACCTGGTCCAAGGCCTACATCTTTCTGGGCCTCCTTTTCCCCTTGGTTCAGCTCAGACTCTGCCTGGCAGCATCTGAGTGTTAAAGGAGGCACTGCTTTGTGCATATCACAAGGCCCTCTTCTGAGCAAACCATAGGTATGTACCCGAATCTGCAGTAACTCGAGCTCCAGGGATGAGGGGGAAGAACAGTTGGAAGAATCATCAGGAGGAGCTTGTCTGTTCCCCAGATGAGGGGGAGTCCCAGAAAGGAGGTGAGCCCTCCCAAAGACCCATGGGCTGAGGACTGCAGAGCAAGGACATAAGCCTGGGTCCCCTGAGGCTCCTGGTGTGGCCTGACCCTGGGAGATGGCAAGCCTTGAGATTATCTCTCTGAGGCAGACAAAGCTCATTAACAGAAGAGGAAACAGCCATGCTCCAGCCTCCTAGTGGCAATTTTATCCATATCAGCATCACAGGAACTCGGTGAACGAGGCCATTCAACCCCACCACAATTATTTTGGAAACCACTCACCATTAAAAGAAGCTAAGGCCTCGGATCTGCTGAGAAGGCACACGGCCCCCAGAAAAGTTACAGAGATGCTGGGAATCAAAATCTCCAAGAGTGACTATTTCTGAGAAATACAGTGATACTTACAGGGCAGGATGTTTTTATATCTATTTTTGTTTTTATTTTCTTGCCTCTGACCCTCTTTTCGGCTGTAGAGAAGTTTGCACTCCTGTTGTTGTAGTGTCTAGAGAGAAACAAAAGTAAACAGTATTATGGATCAAAAACTAAAAAAAAAAAAAAAAAAGCCTAACCCAGTATTTCTGCTTTAGGGAATTTATCGTAGGGAATGTTCAAGACTCATGACATAGTAGCTCATCTTAACGCTGTATCCACAGTGGCAGAAACATCAAAAACAACGTAAATGTCCAACTGCAAAGGGCTGCCTATATCACACTTTCATTCATTCATATAAAAGAACGTTCTGCAGCCACTTCATTTAAAAGATTTGCCAGGAGACTACTTAATGCCTTGGGAAGTATTAACTGAAAAAAAGGTCAAACTTCCAAAACAGTGTCTTACATAAATCACGTCTGCACGTGCCCATGTATATGGGAAATGGCAGAAAGATATACTCCAAAGAAGCGATGGGAATGTTTTTTCAGGCCAGTAGGACTATGAAGGCTTTTTCTTTCTTTCTTTCTTTTTTACATTGTTTTTTACCTTAATTTTCTACAATGAATAAATATTTATAAGAACAATTATTAAGTATGAATACCAATTATTAAGTACAGGCGCCAACGAGCACGGGTGTATAGAATCCAAATAACAGATGTGATCCATGTTCTTGAGGAGTTTATAATCTGCCTACTTTTACCATTGATTAATTCAGAGCAAGCCATACGTCAGTTCTCAAATTCGGATTCTGGTGGACAGGAGAAGTGGTTTTGGTAGCACGGTATTGCGGGCGTGCAAGCTTTGTTAGCAAGGCTTTAGAGTCGACCTATACCTGGGCAGCCAGCCTGCGTCTTCACAGACACCAGCTCCCCTATGTTGTCAGGAGAGGGAGGGCCCTGTACCCTCCCCAGCCAGAGACTGAGGAAGAGAATGCAAGTGGTCAGGAAGGGTGTCTCCACCGGGAAAGGAGTAGGGACCGTAATCAGGGAGAGAAGAGCCTGTACCAGGCTGCCGCCCCGGGGCTGGGCCCAGGGGAGGAGGGACGTGGGGAAGAGAGGAGGACCAGCTGCAGAAACAGACAGGAAGTCGGCGCAGCCAGGCTGAAGCATTTTCAAGGACTAGGTTGCATTATCAAAACTGCCAAAAGTCCCTCTTCAAGGGGCCAGTGGTTTCAAACAAGCCTAATTTATAACAGGAAATCACAAATGGTCAAATCAAGAAAATGAATTGCAGACTAAAAAGAAAAAAAAGTTTTATATATATATATAAAATATATATTTATATATGCTAAAATGGTTATCCCTTAAAGGTTTCTTTCTCTACAAGGAGAAGCAAAGTCAATATTTCATAACATGGCAGCCCTGTTATATTTCCATTTCATTTATCTGAGTTTTATAGACAGGTACAGAGTCAGGAGTTTAAATCGCTATTTGACTCTTGGTTTCAAAATGCAGTATTTGGCCTTGACACACAACTCATAACCAAAGTGTTTGGCCAGCTGAAACCTGGACAAGAATAAAATACAATGTATGCATAACTCTGGCAATCAGACAGTCATTCAAAATTCTTAAATAAGCTAAGACTTAAAAAAATACAGCCATTTGCCTTCACGGAGCTGGCATCTCCTTTAAACTGTGACCCAGCCTTAACTGAGCAACACTGCTGCGTTAGGAAGAAGGTTCAATCTTGATTTTCAGGCATTCAGGTGAGGTTCAAAAAGAAGTTCAAACACTATGAACTGAATCCATCACTTAAACATCAACCAAGTGAAGAGAAACACCCGACAAAAGCTGCAAGGGGGGAGGGGGTGTACACACTAGGAAGTAACAAGGTGCTTGATTGAAAACAAAGTTAACAGCAAAGCCTTCAAGTGTTCACTTATGAAACACACGTCAAGTGACGCCCCAGCTGCGGAGGGCACGTTGCCAGAGGCATCTCTAGAAAAGGCGAATTTCATCCAGTCTCCCTGTTGAGTCACCTTCAGTTTCTCCCTCTGCCAAGATCAAGTGCAAGCTTTTCAGAACAACTCAGTCCTTCTTGTCTCTGAGCACGTGGAGGCCTGCCTCTAACCTCTGCTTCCTCTTCGCCAAGTTACCCTCCTGCCTGTGCCTCAGTTTCCACAAGTGCAGAGCGAGGATGACCCTAGTCACCTACCCACAGCTGGTGTAAGAGTTCAGACGCACTGTCCGGACTCCAGCCACACTAAAATATACATAAAGGTCTTGAACTCACCGTACGTCCTCAGGCCTTCAGGTTCTTGTACCAGCTGTCCCCTCTGCCTAGAACTCCCTTTCTCTGCCTTGGGTACCTGTGAATGGTTACGTTTTACGTATTCATTAGGACCCAACTCAAATACTTCCTCCTCTGGGAAGCTTTCCTGACCCACTCAGCACCGTGGAGCATGACTTCCTTGTGCCTCCAGATACCAGTGCGCTGCGTGCAGTACCTCCTTCTCGGAGCACGCTTGTCACATTGAACCCCAGCTGCATCTCTACAATATGTCTCTTGTGCTAGAGAGCATGGACCACGCTTGTTTGCCTGCAACCAGCACAGCACTGTGCACAAAGCAGGCACTCAAAACGTATTTGCTGAATGAACAAATACACACAGAAGGGGTGGGGACAGACAAACCACAGACTCTCATTGGTGATGGCCTCCCCTGCTGACACTGTCGACCTGGATTTCAACATAAAGGAAAATCACTGTAGGCAAAACATTAAAACAGCATTTCCCAATCTTTGCTCATTTGAAAAGCATCTTCAAGATGTGCCATCTCGGCACACCACCTATTATCAGCTGTTTTCTTAAACTGACCTTCTCTTTTTCCCCTTCACAGTATGTATTCCAGAAGGAAACTTCACATTACTAGCACACATGAACATCAGTATCACTTGCCATATACAGAAAGTAACCAGAAAAAGGAATATAATAAAAATGAAATACTGTCAAATTCTACCTAGATACCATTGCATGTCTGAGGTTTTTTGTGAAAAAGGGACACCACCCGCAGGTGTTCGAGGTAGATGTTAAAAGCATATTAAAACTATACTCAGACCTCCTAAGCCACGTCAAAAGGAATAGACAAGGGTTAAAAGAGAAAACCTTCCTCATTTGCTAATTCAATCCTACTTACTATAGTGGGTTACGACCGAAAATCAGCACACGAGAACATTCAGCCAGACTAAAGCCAGAGTTCCAGGCCAGGGAAAGCCTCATCAATCCCCATGGCACGTTGGCTGGACCTTCCACTCAGGGCAGCCAGAGGCGTTCCTCATTCAGCAGTAAGTTACCCATCACCTCTTCCAACAGGATTTGAGATGAACAGCACACAAGCTGAGCCAGTTTGGGCCCCAAGTCTTCCAAAAAGGACAGGCCCAGAGGCCCTGCGTCCCAGGCACAGTCGGGTGCTAACTGCCAGCAGCTGGCAACTGTCATGGATTGATAATCACTCAATGTACCTCTCCCCACAGCTCCTTCCTCAGTGCCTATTAGCCCATTCTCATCTGTTCCTGGGGCCTAAATTGCTTGAGCACATTTCATAGCACACAGTGGAAGGCTGCTATCCATCTAGAGGGAGACTGAAAAAAAAAAAAAGGACTCAGAAGTTGTCACTTTCCATGCTCTACCCGCAGAGGTTCCCCGAACACCCGAGATAATCAGTGACCACCTGCTAAGGGGCACCTCCTCCCCAGCACCAGGCTGATGGCTGGAGGAGGCAGAAGAGCCAACAAGCCCTGCCCCTAGGAAGTTATAATCCCTTCATGGTTTCTCTTCACAACCTCCCTCTCACCAGCAGTGCTGGGGCACCAGAAGCTGTGAATGACCTGTCAAGCTGAATGTCACCGTCTCCATCCCCATTCTCCACCGGGCCTGGCAGGATGTTAGTGATAAGCGTTGGGACAGGCAGCAAAAAAGACACTATAAAGCTGGGGCACAGGCTGCAAGATACCTTGTTTTCCCAAGTAATACAACTAAAGTGTGTGCACCCCAGGATGAATCCTCAGAAAGGACCAGGCTAGTTACAGTCACCTGATTACATGAGTCAAAGCTGATCAACAAAGGGATTATGTCAACTATTAAGCCTTTACAAAAGGCATCAAGAGAGTCGATCCTCTGATCCACGCTGTACATTAGGAATGCCCAGCAGCACGACCAACCACGGATGCAACAGGTGTTCATGGTGCAGAACCAACTGTCCCTTATATTTATGGCTGCTGAACACCCCTGCTCCCCACACCAGGACCCTTGCCAGCCTAAATGCCAGCAGCGGCGTCCCAGTCATTGTGGTGACCAACAGACACCCTCACGGTCTCCCAAAGCCTTCCGATTAAAGACCACTGGAACTGGCTCTTGGCCAGAATGTCAATGCAAGTGGAGAAGCAGGATCAAAGAAAGACAGACAGTCAACAAGTGAATGGCAGAGCCACACAGCCTTGTGCACCAGGACTGTGGCCCAAGAATTTGCCTGCACTGCTCTGAGCAACAGGGACAAACTGTTACGGGGGAAAAAATGATGCCACTAACCATGAAGTCCAGACCAAACTGCACAGTCACTTTACTTTTCAAAACAAAGCTACCAAGGGTGGGAAGGGAGGAAACAATGTTAACAAAATATTGATACCTGTTAAAACTGAGTGTTGGGAAAAAGAAGGTTCATTGTTCTGTCTTCTCGATTTGGGGGCGTGTGAAAACTTCAATAACACAAGGGTTTTATAAGCCAATTATAAAAAATCAAAATGTAAAAGCTCCTGCGAACTCTCCCCCAAGCCCGCTCGTGGCCAGCCTCCTGAAGGAGAGAAAGGGGGCTGAGAGAGGCTGTCAGGCAGAGGTCCTCTCTGGTTTGGGGCCCACAAATAATTACGAGGACAGTGGTAACCACCTGGCAGGCTCCAGAACCCGGCCTTCCACCTGGTCTCAATGAACTTCTGTTTTCCTTTGGCATCTGTCCTCCACACAGAGAACGCTGCGGTTTCTCACTCCATCCTCTTTTCTGCACACTCGGCAGTGTTACCAGGCACCAGGGGCGGGGGAGAGCCCCCACTTCCAGACACCACGCTGCAGGGCCTGTCACCATTCCCCTGCAGCGCCCTCCGGGAATGAAGGGGCAGCTGGAGACTCGTCACCAGAGAAGATCCCAACTGATGGGCCAGCACTTACAAAACACCGTGAGGGACAAAACCAACCCAAGATCTGGTTCCCTTCCAGGTACTTGTAAGTCAAGTCACCTCCTTCCTCCGACAAGGTGAAGTATAAGTAGAAATACAAATTGAGAAGATGCGGTCCCCAGAGGAGAACAGGTTCTGACATAGGAAAACGCAGCAAACAGCACAAGACAAATCTATCGCTAAGTGCGTAATGAACTACATGGTATGGAATTTTAGGGAGTGAGATCCACAAGAACAACTGAAGCAGGGTTCTGGGAGGCGCCGAGGCAGGTGAGGGACTGAGATGAGTACAAGTAAGAAAGGAAGACATCCCAGCAAGTTAGGGATGCGAGTGAAGGTGGCTAAAGGGCCAGAGTTAGTGGGAGGGTGAAGGAACCTTGCCCAAGAGTCTGGAAGCTGTGTATTGTAAGTGGTGGGAAATGAGACTGGGTGGCGAGAGGAAGAAAAGCATCAGATGAGATCCCCATCTCTGCCTGCCGCTGCCCACCCAGGCGGTCCTGGGCCTTGACCTCTCAGAGCATCCAGGGACACAAAATCTACCTACCTCACGAGATCTGGGGATGCAACAAGATGACTCCCCTAGCCCAAAATGCAGCACCAAGTAGACAATAAATACTCGTTCTCTTCATTCTCTTCCTTCCTCTAAGATCAGAAAGACACCCAGGAAAGAAAAGTCAACAGGACCTGGTGGACGGCAAGGTATAGGAGGAAGAGGAGAAAGGTGAGTTAAGGGACACTCTGAGGATTCCAGCCCACAGGGTCAGGGAATAAACAGGACAACCACCAGAGACAGAGAAGTAAAAGGGGGCATTTGGTTTGAAGGGGAAAATAACAGGTCCCATTGTGAGTGCTTGAGTTTGAAGAGATATGACAGCCAAGGAGAAGTATGGAAGGCACCATTGAAAAGGTAAAACCAGAGCTCAGGGGCAACGTGAACTTAGGGGTAATCAGACCAGGGTGAAAACGGGTGTACTCCCCCATGAAGAGCGAATTTAAAGCAAGATGAGTAGAGGGCCCAGACAAGGTCTTGGAGAACCCCCAGGGTTAACCGGTTAGGGAGAAGAAAAAGCAACGAACAGCAAGAAAGGCACGAGGGAGGGAAAGAAGGAAAAAACCAGGCACAAACCAAGAAAATGGTGGGAATGAGAAGCTGGACAGCTGTCTGGAGAGCAGCACACAGGAGAAAGAGGCGAGAAGACTATTTTAATCACAATAAGAAAGCCGTTGATGTCTTCTGAAAGCGTCCTTCAGTAGGCTGGGGGAAGTCACACGCGAGGTTAGAGAAGAAAGGGACTAAGAAGACATGGAGGCTGCAGCACAGGCCCAGGGGAGGGAGGAGACAGGAGGACAATGGCAGGTGCAGAAAGCTGCAAGGTCGCCCAAATGCAGAGGGGGAGGTGTGGCAGAGAAGTGAAAGCACGCGCCGTACCTCTGGTTCTCCAGTAAAGCTGTCAAGTGGCTCCAGCAAATGAAAGCAAGCCAGAAGAGAAAAACGTGACGCTGGAGGGGCACAGAACAAAAGCGATGGCAGGGAAGAGAGGGGCTGAAGGAGGAATAGTTCCAAGGAAACAAAGGAATTTCTCCACAGTGGAGCCTGTGGAATAAAACCCCGTAACCACGGCGATGCTCTGCCCCCAGGAGGGTAGTGGCCCTTCTGTTAAGCAACTGGCAGCTCGGGCTGGGATGCAAAATCCTGCTGACAGTTCAAGGCTGCCATCCTGGAGCATTTTTAAGCACGAGGTGGGAATCCTGGTTGGAGGGCTGTTGTTCAACATGGCACTGCTTAGTCACCAAGGGGAAGATTTCCACTAGAAATCATCAGCAAGAATTATTATTCGAGACACAGCTTTGGGGTACAGTTAAAGCCTTGTCTCCGTAAAACCTAACCATGTCGAACCAGAACTTGTAGCTCCCCTGAGCAGGATGTAATCACTTTAAAGAAATCAAACTGGACTGTGGGTCTGAAGACAGGTACTCGCTCCTCCGGGAGACACACCGGTTGGTAGAGGTGCTGGCAGAATCCAGGCCATCTATGTAGCTGTCAGCGAATTCCCTGTGATACCCGTGCAAAAGGAGGCAGGCTTCTGACCACAACAGAGAAGGGAGTCTTGTGTGACGAAAGGAGGCTGGGCTTTAAAGAAAAATCAAATTACTAAGGACAAAGAAGCTTTAAAGTGCTGGGGGAAAAAAATAACCCCAGTTAATAAGGTATTGTGTGGGGTTTGTCTTTGTGTACTGCAGTGTTTTTTTTTTTTAATCAGAAACAGTTGGTTCAAAACTAAAATCTTTCTGAAATTCATTACATTCTTTTAAGCAAGGGTGTAGAGGGTTCTCAGAGACCAAAATGTGCATTCACAAAGCCTCAAACGGGGACTCCAAATGGAAACTGCATGAGAATTAAGAGGAACATAGCAAAGCCTGGAACATTCCTCCATACTTTTTAAGCATCAGAAAGCTGTCCCTACTGAATATACACAAAGGGTCTGAATCTAATACAAGTCTCTCTTGCTATTGAAAACAACTCAGATTCAACACAACAGAAATACACTGTGCCCATTCTGTGCCAGGCTCACTGCTGGATTCTGGGGCTACAGTGAACAAAACAGGACTGATCTGGACTATTTTCTTAGACAATATGCATGCAGCAGCCATAAAACAGCGGGATCCAAGTGTGTCTCTTTATTTGTTCACCAACAGTTTCATTTAAACAAAACCTCTTTTGATTCCTACAGATCTAATAATGTCACCTGCTTCTATGGATTCAGAGTTATAAGAAACAAACATTAAACCAATAACCACACAAATTATTCATTAATTCCAAGGATGGTACGTACTATAAAGGAAAGGAGTTGTTGCTAAGTGTACATACAACGGGAAGATCCAATCCTGGCACGGGGACAGGGATGAAGGAAGGTTTCTGAGAAAATGACCCTGAGGCTGAGAACTGAAGAGTGAAGAGACGTTAGCAAGGCGAAGTGAGGAAGGAAGAACATTCTGGTACAATCGCACATCACTGAATTAGAATTGTACTCCCATTACATGTTTGACAGACAGAACCTAGAACAGAGACTCCAGTATAGAGTCTGTGCTTAACAATATTTGCTGAATGAATAAACAAATCACTGCTACTACCAACGTCTACTGTTGGGAGATATTTTGGGGGTGTCTGCTCAACTCCCGATCAACCTCATCTCTGAGAACCATTTCTCCCTGAACAGGGTGGTCTATGAAGATGTACTTGTTCTATGTGATCATGTCCTTGGACCAGAGATGGATGGCATCTGAGTCAGCGAAAATCTCAGAGACTCTGGTATAAAGACAGAAAGTTGCTAGTTTCAATATTCGAAAGGGATGAGAAGTAAGAAGCAGAGAAACTTGCTGAAGGAAAAGAAGAATGAAGCATGTGTGTGGAGAGCTGCATTCATGGGGGCAGACAGACGGCAGAAGAGGGCAAAGGGAGAGACTGGGGGCTGAAGGACTGTCAGCAGCAAGATTTTTACTCGCAGCTTTGGTCCTGTTCAGATGCGGTGTCCAGGCTCAGCCCATGGCACCCCCTGGCAGCTCATGTCTAGAGACTCTAAAGGGAAGAAGAGGCACAGTGAGGGCGAATACCCTAGAAATGCATCCATGCGACACGCACCTCGCCATGACGCACAAGGGCTGAATTCAGGTTTCAGGTAACTTGCACATCGCAGGCACAGAATTGCAGGAGCACAACCTGCCTTTTCATTTATTTAATGTCAGTCTCATTTTAGCAGAACTTTACTTCATTTCAACAAATCTAGAAAGATCATCCACCTTCATGAGCAGAGATAGGCAGGTGACACAAGATGTTTACACCAATCAGAAATGGGCAACCTCATTTTACCACAATTTAAAAAAAGGGGGAAAAAAGAAAAAAATTAAAGAAATGGGTAATCTCTGGGAAAAATCAAAGACGGGTTTGCAATGTTTTCATCATACCACATATTCTAGAAGAAAATCATCAACGTGAATTTATTTCAAAAGCAAAGGCGAAAAGAACCAAAGAGCTTCCCAAGGGACTCTATAGTTGAAGATGCATCGAATTTGGAGTAATTTGTAAGTGTCTTCCAAGAGAAAGTACCCAAAAGAACACAAAGATTTTTTACAGAAAACCGGAAGTCAGGTAAACAGACTAACAAAACATAGCTGTTAGAGTTAAATTATTGATGGCATTGCAATTTAGAGCTTTGGTTCACTTTAAAGACCATCAGAACACACAGTGAGAAGGAACTGATCTCAGATTTATCACCTTTCAGGAAACAACTAAGGTACCACCACCAAAATAATAATGCCCAGCTGTTGTGGATCAAACTTCAACTTCAGAGGATTTAGATTTTAATGAGTCTCTGCTTCCACATACCTAAGTTTTTCTGTAGTGGTTTGTTCTGTTCTCAGCCTTATTCCCTCAGCCCCAATCTTAAAGGGCAATTTTTTTCAAATTCACTGTATTCGGGAAGCAGGCAGGTAAGAGATCTAGAAAGCATGTCATCAGCTCTTTGGATCTAGCTTCAGTTTAAATGAAGCGTTAATGCCTTGATTTAGTGCATGACAATTTATCACCCCAGGCTGACCTCTACAGAAAATGTAGGAGAGTACATATGTGATCCTGTTTTTTTTTTCCATTTCCCCTGAAAGCCAACTCAGTTTTCCCCCTTTTGTTGGTAATAATGTATAAAAGATGACCTGAATCTGAGATGTCAGAGTGAAACCATCAAGTCAGCATTTAGAGTCAACCTTTTCCCACGGCCAGACAAGTCAGGCTAGGATTTCCTCCTAAGTTCTATCCTGATTTCCCAAATGGGATCATGAAAAACTCCCCACTTGTACGAGCTGTGGGAAGGTTTGACTTTGTTTCTCTAAACACTGCCTAAGTGAGCTTTAAGAACCCACCACTGCACCAGACACCCCCCACACTGCTATAATTTTTTAAACGTTCATAGTCACTTTATAGACAGAATGGTATATATAAATGATCGCCTCAGCTATCACTTTAAAGGGAAGTGTTAAAATTAAAATGGGTCCTCTAGGGGTTCAAAATTTGTAGATACTGACAGGCATATGTAGAATAGATAAATGAGATTATACTGTATAGAAGAGGGAAATATATACAAGATCTTGTGGTAGCTCACAGCGAAAAAAATGCGACAATGAATATATGTATGTTCATGTATAACTGAAAAATTGTGCTCTACTCTGGAAATTGACACAATAGTGTAAAATGACTATAACTCAATAAAAAGTGTTAAAAAAATTAAAATGGGTCTAGATTACAAAATCGTTCACTATTTCTTATACTTACCAAAAAGGTTTCATATATTTTAATTAAAAACAGTATTATAATTTTTTAAATGAAGTAATTACAGATGAAATAACACCAGGGATTTGTTTCAAGATAAACCAGGGATGGGGCAGTAAGTGGAGTGTAGTTTAAAAAGACTGGCCAGATAGCAACCACTGTTCATGCTGAGTGATAAGTGTACACTGCTGTAACTATACCATTCTCTCTGCTTTTGTCTATACTTGAAATTTTGCATAATAAAAAGTTTTGAAAAACAGGTTTTTCATTCAAACTTTGATGTAAGTTTTCTAAAATTTCAGTACTTATCCATCTTACCGCATCAGGCTTTATAGAGACTAAATGAAATGAAGTGAGTGTAATTAAATGAATGTTGAAATGCTGCCTTTTATTATCTAGGCTGGAGGGACAGAAGGAAGAGAACAATGAGCTTGAGATTTAAAATAAAATTCTGACTCATGGTGTTGATCATCACTTTGTCAACAGTGCTTTTTTCAACAGTGTCTTCCCTCTCTCAACTCCAAGCTCCTTAAAGACGAAACCCTGTCCATCTTGCTCACCATGTTGTCCTTGGTGACAAACCCAATGCTGGTAATAAAAGAATAAACGTGAGGTCAAGTCCCTGTTCAGCAATGTGGAGCCAAGACCGTGACTGTTCTATACTCTACCCAACCTCGGGGCCGCAATTCAATCAATATTTGTGGTACAGAAGCTGGACAAGTTACTCAACTTCCCTGAGCCAGAGGCTCCTCATCTGTAAACAGAAATAGCATCTCTCTCACCAAGTGAATCTGACACACTGTGGTTAAAAGGATTTCACGTGGCCATTCATTCACTCATTAATTTTACAAACATTTATGAATTCTAAAGTCCTACACAAAGTATAAAGTAATCATTCCCATAAACAGAGTAGTAATAATAAAATAACATAAACATTAGTTAAATGTAAATAGTCATTCAACAAACATTTATGGAGTTTCTACTGTGTATCAGGCACTGTGCTACATACTAAGGATAACTACGAAGGTAAATATGGCACAAAAACAAAAAAAAATTGTTTTTGAGGAAGTTTTCTATCAAAGGGACGAGACGAGAGAGAACAAGATTACAGTGTGTTGGTAGGTGACACACTTCAGTGCAACAGGAACACAGCCCATTCCCACTGGGGACATCCTCCTACCCAAGCCAGTTTCGGGAAAGAAATCAGTTCACTTAATCTCTCAACATTATATATTTCAACTCCCAGATTAAAGGCATGATGAGGTATTTCTCTTCTACTTATTCACTGCAAGAAGGCTATGGATTCTTTCTAAAGACCCCAGCCAATGCTGGAAATCTTCCAAAGGAATTAGATCCTTTTGTTTTTCTGGGGTTTTGCCAGAGGTCCAAACCAAAAGAGACAAATGGAGCTATTGGCTCATCCATTTAATATTAACTGCCAACTCCCTTCTCCCAGAACACAACGCCCTTCTATTTTAAAAAGCACCCCCAGCAACTCGCTCTGTGTCAATCAATGGCCAAATTAAGAAAGGATGCAGATTCCAGTCTTTCAGCTCTAATTCCAAACACGAGACCAACTTCTCTTCCATTAAAATAGGATTTAATAATAAATCAGTAAAAAAAATGTTCAATAACTTACCTCAAATTCTTCCCAAAAGCCTTGTTTGACTTTATCTGTGGTCTCAGCTAATTTGCTTAGTTCTCGAACTCGACTTTCTATTTCAGCAGCATTGATACGAGTTGTGTTGAGGGGCTAATCAAATTCAGCAGTTGGTGTGAAATAAAGTATTACAGAAATAAAGTGTTAATGCAAAAAAAAAAAAAAGACTTCTATGTTGGTGTTCATAAAGGCAACACAGGAAGTTCACAGGACACAGTATTCACAGTAAAAGTATTCAAAGAGAGTTTCACTTTCTTTTCTCTCCTGTCAGGAAATATATCTTTCTTCAACCTCCACACACGTTACTCCGCTGATACAATTCAAACTTATTTTGCTTTATAAAGAGACTACAGTGTTAGAGAGGCAAAATCATCTGCCCTAAGGAATAAGAGTGAGCTCTGAAATAGCAATAACTCCAAAGGGAAAAGATAAGATCACCTAAAGGGAACCAAATATGGATCTACAATGAAAACTTAATAAAAACTTGCTTTAAAAACTCCATAAGGCTTTTAGAAATACATATGGAGATAGGCATGAAGATGATGTAATATCTAGAATGTTTCCAAATACTACAGGAAGAAGGCAGTTAGTGGAGTAATAAACTAAAGAAGAATTGATGAGTTGATCATAATTGAAGCTGGGTGATGATACGGGAGGTTCACCACACTATTCTACTGATGTCTACTTGGACTGTTCTAATTACGGCTTTTTAAACTCTGTGAGGAGATGGAGTTTAGCTTTCCAATACGCTTACCTGCTTGAGTTGTAGTACAGTGCCCAACGTTTCTACCATAGGATTCTTCTTGTAATGCTCCACGAGATCTGTCAAAGAGTCAAACCGTTCTCCTCCACCAACGTCATATTTCAATTCCTTTCAAGACAAAAAAAAAAAAAAATGTTTATGACCTTTATATTAAATTACTGTTTTTCCCATCTCAAGGACAGAGACTAACTCTCCCCCAACAAAGGAAAGATCAAAGAGCTGTACGAGCACAACGGGAAGCAACAAAGACGACAAAGATGGAGAAGTTGGCCCAACGTAAAAAAGGTCATTGTGAGGTGTGAGAAGCTCTAAATAAATATCCAACGGTAAACAGGCCACAAAAAAGTTTTTTCCTCATAAGTTCACTAAGTAGCTTAAAAAAAAATGAAAAACTGTATTCTTTACTGTTCACTTATACTCTAGGCTAAGTGACTTTTAAACACAAGGCTGCTGAACAGAAGGTAAATAACTACTTCTCTCTGAAACACAACAAACTCCAAGGCTGGTGAGGCAACACTGAAACCCAAAATACATGTCTTTACTTTCATCTTCTTTTTTTTCCTTTCATCTTCTAATGACAATTTAAAAGGGAAATTATACACAGAGACCAGGAAACTTTTTTCTGACAAGGAGACCAGAATAGGCTATTTCAGGAAAACAACAGGAAAATGGTTAAACTTAGAAAATACAAAACCCTAGAAATGATACACACTTGGTACATACTTGGGTACGAGCTTTTATTCAAAAGTCAAACTAGATGGGGGAAAAGCACTTTCTGAATGACAAAGTGAGGACCTCTGAAAAATCCACTCTTCCACAAAAGTAACAAGAACCCTGGCAAAAATTGTCATCAGATTTTTCAGGACTCAGAAAACTAACCGAGAACTTGTAACAGTCCAAGGAGCATTTATTCAAGAAAAAGGTTGAATCTTGATAAGAACAACAAACTGTGACCTTTTAACTTACCCTATTCCCACCTACCTCTCTCCAGCTTCTTGGTAGCATTAAAAACCAACAGCCATAGTAGCTGTGAAAACAAAGCAACTTAGCACAACTGGAGCAGACAGGATGGATCTGGGACTCTTTCATAACCTATCTCAAGAGAATTATCACTATTTGACCTGTTTAGCAGCTCCCTGGGAGAGCCCTAATTTCAGAGATAGTCTTTATTTGACTGACGGAGCTCACTCACACCGACCTTTAGGGAATCTCCTCAAAACAACTGGCAGCAAACGTCTTAATATCACAGCTGCCTGAGGCGGCAGTATCAGTTAGGGCAAATAAGAGACTGACCAAAAACTTACAAGGAAAATCTATGTCCACAGCGGGGCTCTGAAAACCTCCAAATATCCTTGAAAATCTAGAAGGTCATGTGCACGTGCAAGGCTATGTGAAGCCGAAGAAAGAGCAAAAAAAGCCCTAATCTTTGCCTCTCGCTGACCCTGAGGTTCCGTGCAAGCAGGAAGTGAAGGCTAAGGCAGAGTTTTAAACTGCCAGAGCACTGAAGGCAGATGTGCCCCAACATACACACACAGAGTCTCTCTGGCAAAGGCTGGGAAATTTAATGCTTCAAGGCATTGAAGGAAATCTCTGTACAATCATGAACTGACCACTAAGCTACCCAAGCAAAGACTTCAGTGTCCATACATGACAAAGAATACATGAAAATCACTGAACACACAAACAGCAACAACTACAAAAATAATAAAAAGTAACAACAACAAACGCTGGGAGAGGAGGGCATCAGATTTCCAGAGTTGCCACATTATTTAAAATGTCTAGTTTCCAACAAAAAATTACGAGACATGCAAGGAAACAAGAATATATGGTCCATACATGGGTGGGGTGGGGGTAGGGGGCTGGGGTACTCAGTAGAAACTGTCCTTGAGAAAACCCAAAGGCTTTAAACCAGCTGGTATAAATATATTCAAATAATTAAAGGAAACTATACTTTACAAATTGAAAGAAAATATGGACATGATATCTCATCAGATACAGAATATCACAAAAACTTATACAAAAATATTCATAATAGCCAAAATGCCCATCAATTTTTTAACAGAGAAACAAAATACAGGCTATCCATATAATGGAATGTTTGACAATAAAAAGACAGTGTTTACCGACACAGTACAACATGGACAAACCTTAAAAACATGCTAGGTAAAAGAAGCCAGTCACAAAAGGCCACATATTACATTATTCCAGCTATATGAAAAATCCAAAATAGGCAAATCCATTGAAACAGAGAGATTAGTGGTTGCCAAGAGCTGCGGGTGGTGAGTATTGAGAGTGAACAGTAATGAGCACAGAGTTTCTTTTTGGGGTGATGAAAATGTTCTGGAATTCGATAGTGTTTGTTGTTGGTTGTATAATTTGTGAATATACCAAAACCCACCAAATTGTCTACTTTAAAGGGGTGAATTGTATGATGTGTGAATTATATCCCAATAAAGCTGGGTTTTTTTTTTTTTAAATCTTATTTAAAAAACTGAAGCAGTAAGTGAATAGACAGTTGCTAATAAGAAACTATACCAAAACAAAGTTTGACGCAGTTGACCAAGAACCAACCTCCTTGGTCCAGCCACCACATTAAAAACAAGAAATAGTGTTCAATTCTCCCAGCCTTAATGCAGGAGCTCAGTAATATGAAAGCACGTGTAGTCACAGGGTAGACGGTGATGACCCAAAGGAGGAGCTGAGGCCATTGCTCTCAAAACTGAGATGCAGGCAGACCCCAGCAGCAGGCAAGCATGAACAGATCAGATACTGCAGGGCAGAAGGTGTTGCGCTGAGGCATGACTTAATCTGCCAAAGACTGACTGGAAAGAAACAATTTAATGAATGATGAAACAACTATAATTAACAAGGTATTGAAAGTGTAGACGCCCTCGACTAAATGAACAAAGAAGACCTGACTTTGGAAGTAATGGTGTTGGTTTTCTCCCAGCAGAAAAAGCACCCAAAGATGACATTTCACCACACCCACAGTTCACCTGGGGCTTTACCTGACAGCGGATCATGACGTGGGTCACTTTAGACTTGCCGTCGTTGCTCTCCCCTTTGTCATCTCCGGTGCGGACAGAGAGAACAAAATCTCCAGGGTGGCTCTGGCTCTCCCGTACAAGAAAGCTACCATGTTTTCCTTTCTCAGTTAACAATTTCTCTGCCTCTTTCCCAGAGAGGTGTCCATGAAACCACCTAAATTTTTTAAAATGAAAATCAACTGAGTTCACATGGGATCACAACATTCTTTCACAAAACTACCATACAAAGTCACCTCTCCTAAACACAGTTAAAAACAGACACATTCCTCCAAGAGACTAATCCATCCCACATAAGACAGAATTTGCATCTCAAGCAGGCAGGAAAAATGTCAGAGATGTTACAAGTGACCACTAAACTTGTTAAATAAGCCTTCAGTCATTTGGAGGTAAATGTCCTCCATCTTTCCTATTTCCTTTTAAATCTCCCATCTTTTAAAAAGGCAATTTTAAAACAGTCATTTAAAGAAGTTATAATAAAAAACTTCTGGTAGAAACAGAGAAACATTTGAACAGCTGCCCTTGCTTGGGCATGTAAACACTACCTGGAAAAAGGATCTTCATTATAAATTAATTTAAGCATTCCAAACTATTCCAGATTTCCAACCTCTATTTCAGGAGCCTCCAGCTTCACTGTCAAATCTTTGGACTATATACTGGGTTACCATTTCAAACTTTAAAGCACATAAGACTCAGAATAGGGGCAAGAGATTTTGCTAAAAATGTGAATTCCCATGCCTCAGAATCAGAACAATGCACTAAGTCTGAGTGAGGTCCAGCGATCTGCGTTTTTAACCAACACACAGAGTCCTGATGGAGGTCATCTGAGGTTGGTCTTTGAGGCAACACTACTCTAAGTTACTACAGAAAATATCTTAACATAATCATATTAATAATGTGGCTTTCCCCCTTGGGATCTTGGTGAGAAAACAAGCATTATCAGCTCACAGTGTGAATGGCTTAATACTAAAGGAATGTACTGTGAGGTATTTTTCATCTACCCTCAATTGAACAGAGTAAAATTTAGAAATAAACTGCACATAGTTGCCTGACAGCTTTTGTCTAATAATTTGGCTGGAGAAACAAATTATCAGCAGAAAATAGTAGTGACATGAAGGGACAAGTGGAAGAAACCTACATGCAGATACAAAATATACAAACCTAAGGAAGAGACCCTGATTTGGTAATGAGTCAGAGAGCAGACTGGGAATGCAGAAAACCAATAAAATCAATACAAATAGTCAAGCCCCAGCTTTCATCAGCTTAGTTCCAACACGGGGGAAAGATCTCTGAGACAGTACAGTTCCCTCTAAGCAAGGTCATGCCCACACATTTGTGGATATAACATAAAAGAAGTGATGAAAAATCTGGCCCTCTGAGCTCTCTGCTTTTCCACTTCTGAGCTTAAACTGACATCTGTTGGTGGCGTTGCTGAATAGCTGGTCGGGAGCTACTACAGGAAACTGCTACTATTTTAGTGTCTCCATTATCATTTGCTCTCATAACTTACAAAATTCAGCAACGCTCAAGTTCAGTAGTCTTAAAATTACTGCATGTACCACGTACATACAGGAATAGTCTGAGACCTCTGCAGAATGAGTGTAAGTAACACTGACTAAACCTTTTGCGTGAAAAGGGCACTCTGAGAATAATCTGGGCCTATTATTCCTACTTTAGTAAAACTTTTAAGATTGCAGCTCAAGAAACAGATAGATGCCAAACCCCCGCAAGGCATTCACATCACACCTATGGCACGGGAGAGATGCAGACTCTGCAGTTACTAAAATGTAACTGACCTTTCAGAGGTAGGATCTGCACAGTTCAGAGGATATTTGAGCTCAATAACATCTCCATTCTTCTCTTTCAATTGCCCATGATGTTCCATGTAATACTGGACCAACTCAGCCAAAGTGGCAAACTTCTCCCCTCCATACAAGTCATAGTAGTCACCAGTGTTCTGAATCTTGATGTGGGTGACAGCTCCATTTCTTCTAAAATAGTCCATTAGAAAGAGGAAGAAAAAACAGATAAAAGGCTATACTAGTAAAAACGGATCTCATATTCATTATCAGATTCCATTTAAATATTGAAAAATAAAAAAGTAAGGTACGAGTTTACACTTTTCCTGTAACAAAAGCAGTGAGTGAAATAACCACACAGTCAACCATTTCAATACCCAGGCTGTTTATTAATTTCTTTCTCTTGTACAACTTCTATTTTGAAAGTCTGATCTATCAAATTGCATATGTCAAATGACAATCATTTTTCTCATCACTAATTAATCAAGACAAATATCATTAAAATTAAACAAACATCTACCTCATAATCCAGTAAACCCACTCCTAAGTATTTTGCCCCAAAGAAATGAAACTGGATGGCTACCAAAAGACTTGCATAAAAATATTCATTGCAGCCTTGCTTGTAATAGAAAATAATTCAAAAATCAAATGTTTATCACCAAAATGGATAAACAAATAGTTTATCCAATGGAAAACCACATAGCAATTAAAAAAAAAGAACCATTGATATACACAAATAACATAGATGAATCTCAGAAACATTATGTTAAGAGAAAGAAGCCAGACACAAAAGAATATATACTGTAGATTTCATTTACATGATATTGTAGAATAAGCTAGTCCTTGGGGATAGAAATGAGAATAGTAGTTGCCTCTTAGGGGAAGGAAGATTAGAAAGGGGCACCAAGGAACTTCCTAAGGTGATAGAAATACTCGAGATTTTGATTGGAGTGCTGGCTGCATTAATAAATGCATGTGTCAAAACTCATCTCACTGTACACTTAAGATACTATACATAATTGATCTTTAAAAATCATTTTAAAGACACATAATTGACAGTTTCCAACCAACTGAACTGACATAATACTGGCCAAAAGTTCCTAAAATTTGGTATTTTAGTTAGCCTAGGCCATCTGACGATTTCCATTTGGTTTTCTGAACTACTAAATACATCTCAAGGACACCCATAATCATCTTTGTGGACCCAAGGGGTCTGGCAATCCCAAAATGGTAGCCACTGACCTGTATTTATTTTTAGTTTGACCCTATAGTGTTATTGATGAAGCCTCCGGAAATAAAAATACACTTCTACCAAAGAAAAAGGAAAATTGGAACTAAAGAAAATAAGAAAAATTGTCCCACAATGTTAGTAACAATATCTACTTCTTATTTTTGGTGACAACCTTTTCCAGTGGGCAAAAAAGGCATTTCAGGTCACTCTCCTCCAGTGACCTCTGATTCTGTTTTAACACCTGAGCTTTTTAATACAGTTGGACTTCTAAATCTTATAAATGTTTCACATATTTATTTCAAAAAATAAAGTTGACAAGGATAAAAAAATGACTACATAACAAAAAAAAACTGAATACAAAAAGAAAGAAATGAATCTAACTTCACAGTAGTTCACAACTACACAGAAAATTAATTCCCAAAACTTTTGAACACAGTACTGATTGAATACACCCTTAGTGGGACATAGTCTGAGAACAAAAATACTCCAGAGAAATCACAAACTTTACTTAACGGGTTTGTAATTAGAAATGATAGTCGTATGGTAATTCTGAAACTATTTCTGTGTTATAAGGTTGGACTCATGAGATCATCCACTGATGCTGCCGGGAAGAGGAGAAGAGAAACACAAACATGGAACGGGAAAAGGTGAGGAAGTGGGGTAGAGCTGGAACTAGCAAACCTGCCTTGATATATATTTATTGATACGTCGATACATTTAAAATTTGGCTTTAAATATATAAATATTTATTTCCCAGCTCTGCCTACTAAGGACCCAGAAGCAATGACACGCCAGGGGTGTAAACACCAAAAGATGGGGAGAACAGATATTATGTGCTTCCTGATGTGAAACAATAGGATGACTCCAAAAGCCATTATCGAAGTGAGAGAAATCTGAATATGGATTACATGTTGGATAATATTATTGAATCGATGTTAATATTTCTTATATACAATAACAAAATTGTAGTCAACACAGGACATCCTTGTTCACAGGACATGCACGCTGAACTGTTTAGAGGTAAAAATAAATGTCCTGACATCTACAACTTATTTTCAAAATGTACACTCATAAAGAGAAAGAGCAAACATGTCAATAAATACAGGAAACGTGGGTGTTCACTGTATTCATCTTTCAGCTTTCTTACAACTTTCAACTTTCCTTTTCCTATCTGAAATTTCTCAAGATAAAAAGCTGAGAATAAAAAGGGAAAAAAAAAAAAACAAAAAACACCTCACCAGTCTGTAGTCCTGCCTCTGCCCTTACTAGCTATGAGGCTAGCTTTTCTTTTCTTTTCAACATTTTGTTAATTGAGTTTTAGTCATTTTACAATGTTGTGTCAAATTCCAGTGTAGAGCACGATTTTTCAGTTATACATGAGGCTAGCTTTTCAACTTAATCTCTATGCCTCAGCTTACTCACCTCTAAGATGCAGATAATAGTGGTATTTACTCACAGGTTATTGGAGAAATCAAATAAAATATGTGGAGACTGCTTAGCAAAACAGCCTAGAATATGTCAAGTCCTCAATATTACATTTGCTATCATCACCATCATCATAGTCATTATTATATAATCTCCATTCAAACCCATAAAGGTCAAATATCACTCAACTTTAGGTTAGAAGTCTGTGTTAGGACAAGCCCAGAAGACTCACAAAGGCTTCCACCCACTCGTAGCAAAACGGAAGTAAAAGCCAACGACATGGCTCTTTGAGAAACTAATCTACATCAAAAAGAGGCCTCCCAAGTCCCAAAAGGGTCCTAAACAAATCTTCAGGACGTGTGATTACTTACTTCTTTATGTAAAAATAATAATCATAAAAGCAAGTTCATAGAGCAATTCAGTTCTGGCTCCTGGAATGAGCTAGAGTAAGGAGAATGAGTGTAGAAGAGAAAGCCAATTTCTAGAAGAAACCTTCCCACATCTGCTCAGAGACATGTAACAGGATGTTGGCTGCACTGTTCAAAAAAATTTTAGACAAGGGGGAGGTATGGCTTAGTCGTAGAACGCGTGCTTAGCATGCACGAGGTCCTGGGTTCCATCCCCAGTACCTCTGTTATAAATAAAATAACCCTAATTACCTCCCCCTGCCCACCAAACAAATAAACTTACAATGCAAAAAAATTTTAAGACAAACTAAAAACAACCCAATGTCCAACAACAGAGGATTGGATAAATTGTGCTATGTTCATACCATTCAAATAGTATATAGCCATTAAAATTAACAGTTAGATCCAGATGTACCAGCACAGAGCTCAAACAAAAGTTAAACTGAAGAAGGGAGGGGTGCGGGGTAATTACAGCTCAGTGTCAGAGCGCGTGCTTAGCATGCACAAGGTCCTGCTTTCAGTCCCCAGTCCCTCTATTAAAACAAACAAACAAACAATAAAACACAAAGGTTAAAGGAAGTTGCAGAATACATACAAGTAAAGCCATGGATATGAATTCTAAAAACACACAAGCCAACATCACATTGTTCACACACAGTACAAACGCAGTGTAAGTATAAAAACATGTTCAGGAAGGAGATATGCCAACCTCTTGATGGTGGTTTCCTCTGAGGAAAGAGGGAGGGGAATGGGACCGGGCAGGGGAACAAACGGGACCATAACTTCCTCAAGGGATGTTTTATGAAAAGAAAGTAAAAAAAGTGAAAAAGTGAAAAGTGAAAAAGAAAAGCGATCTTCTCTTAAAAAGCATTTCTTCCCATTCAGAAATCCACAGAAGGGAAAGGAAAAATGCCGGGAACTAGGCTCAGGATGAATGTCACCAGGACTGGTCCTTGTTTCTGATGGAATCAGGAATGAACCTGGCTTAAGAACTGGTTATCCTCTGTTCCATCCCAACCCGAGTGGTCGAGAGAGTGAGGAGAAAAGCCCACCCGCAGGCCCCATCTGCTGGCCCCCCAAGCCTCTCACTCTCAGGGGGCCACATCCTTAGCCCCACGAGCAGGCCTGAATCACACCTACTCTGTGGGCCGGGGCGCTGGCAGGGCCTCACCCACAGCGCAGAGGGCTGCCCTTCACACTATGAGTGAGGGTAGCAAGTTGTCCAAATGCAGGCTTAACATTTCCCACCTGGAAAACACTCCAGGAGTCTCTCTTTTTCCTCCAACTTACCTGACAGAAAGTGTGAAGTCTCCGGGGTTACTTTTACTGGGCCGTGCCAAAAAACTGCCATCCACTCCTCTTGTCAACAGTAGGTTTTCCGCCTCCACGCCAGTGATATTCGGGTGAAACCATCTTGAGAGAGAGAGACAAAGAGAGCAATAAAAAACAAAGGCCTCTGTCAGGACTACTTTCCACACCATCATAGCTTAAAAAACGCCCATGTGGAGAGTAGCAAATAAAAATGCCAATACGACCCCTTTGCCCTCTTCTCCTTGGTCCCCAGCACCTTCCCCAGAGTAGGGGCCTGGGATCCTGTGAACACAGTGAGCGGGGGCATGGTCAGTGGGCCTGTGGCTGGAGGTATGGGTATTAAGCCAGTGCACTTGGTGGACCGAGCCCAAAAAGACAGTCCACACGGCCAGGAGACTGAGCACATGAAGTGGGATGAAGCAAATAAGTAAGCAAATAAACAAATAAACCACTAAACAGTAAGTAACCATACTGAAAATAATGGGAGCCAGGTCTCTCACTGCTGGAGAGAGAGAGACAGACAAATGGGAAGGGAGAAAGCCAGAATAACCTTGTGGTAGTAGATGGCAACTGGAGGTATCAATGCAAACTTTAGTTTTTAACATATATATGGAGATAGATACAAAGACAGAAAAATACAGATGTGTATTTCTGTGTATATTTTCCTAAGTCTCTTCTGAAAGGGTCTGGAAGCAATTTCACCCAGTAGCAATCAGCATACTCGGAACCCTAATCTTGGTTTCTAAATACTAAATGCTGTTTTCTAATAAAAGGAACTGGGCTCCTTGGAGAAACAGCTGATTGCAGGGCTGGGTCATGAAAAGTAAGATGAGCTTGGAAATCTTACTGCGCTACAGCACAAAAGAGCTCCAAAGAGCACATGTCAAAAGTATACAGGAGCCAGCTTGAAGGGCCTCCCACGAGCCAAATTGGGGACAATTTGTACCTCAAAATAAACAATGATATTAATGGATTATAACCCATTGAATTAAACAGGAAATCAAGTGTCTATGCAGATATTAATTTTTAAAAACTAATTAACGTTTCTCAAAAAATTAAGCATAGAATTACAGGACCTGGAAATTCCACTTCTGGGTATGTACCCAAAAGATCTGAAAGCAGGGACTCAAATAGATATTTGTACACCCAAGTTCACAGCAGCATAATTCACAACTGCCAAAAGATGGAAGCAACCCAAGTGTCCGGAGACAGATGAATGGATAAACAAAATGTGATGATATACATCAATGGAATATTATTCAGCCTTAAAAAGGAAAGAAATTCCATCACATGCTACAGCATGGATGCACCTTGAAGATATTATGCTAAGTGAAATAAACCAGTCACAGAAGGATAAATATTTATGATTCTGCTTATATGAGGTACCTAGAGTAGTCAAATTCATAGAGACCAAAAACAGAATAGTGGTTGCCAAGGGCTGAGGGAAAAAGGAGAGGAGAACTACTGTTCAGTGGGTACAGAGTTTCAGCTGGGAAAATGAAAATGTTCTGGAAATGGATGGTGGTGATAGCTGCACAACAATGTGAATGTGCTTAAAACCACTGACCTGTATGCTTACAAGTGGAAAAAATGATAAAACCTTTATGTTATCTATACTTAACTACAATTTAAAAAATAAATGGGGAGAAAAGGAAAGCTCTTTGCATTAGAATCATAAAGAATCACATATAATAAGTATAGAAGGAGTAACAGAATTAGAAAATCACCATTTGGCAACTATTATCTTAATAGCTGATGCAAGAATCATCAGTGGATGCTAAGTCTAGTGGGAGTAATATTTTAGGAGGGACAGGGATTTACGGTAACTCAAAGTACCTCCCCACAAAATGCTTATTAGTTACTTGTTAATTAACAAGTTAAAAATACTAATAAACTTCACAGTGGAGAATTTGACAGATACTATCTTAACCAATTGATCAAAAGTTAACACCACCAGTTCTGGGTTAAACTGGCATTATGTGCCTCCTGACATCACCTACTGGGAAGAACACAGTACCGTTTCTGAGATATTTCTGCCAAAAATGAATTACCTAATTCAATTATGAGGAACATTAGACAAGCCCAAAATGAGTAACACTCTACGAACAAACTGACACGTACTCTTCAAAAATGTCAAAACCATGAATGGAGTCAAAGAACTATCCAGATTACAGGCCAGTAACAAGACACAGGTAATACAATGCATGATTCTTCCAGGACTGTATCATGGACCTGAGGGAAAGGAGGCAAAGGGAAAAGAAGGGTTTTGGTGGTGGTGGTGGTGGTTCTGTCTTTTGCAATAAAGAATATTACAGAAACAATTTGAAAAGGGGGTTGAAATTTGATGATAATGTTATTATAATGTAAATTTCCTGATTCTAATGAGTGTACATGTGTGAATGTACTTGTTTTTAGGAAATACACACTGAAGTCCTTTGGAGTAACCTAGTCTCAGATGGTTTGGAAATAAAATTATATACACAGCCCATATATATATATATATATATATATATATGGTGGAGGGGGTTGGGGGAGAGAGTAGGCAAATGTGGTACAATGTTAACTGGTAGATCTGGTGACAAGTAAACAAAAGTTCTTTTATAATTCACTCTACATTTGCATAAATTTGAAATCATTTCAACATTTAAAAAAAGACCCACACAAATAACAAAGTCCACCAGGGATGACACTTCAAGGTTTTCCTCTCTAGTTTCTAGCCAGATTTCCTTCGTGGATTCCAAAAGTCACCAACATTTGTGGTAAAAGGAGTTAACTTCTAAAGTCAAGTTATCCTGGGAAGGGGAAAGGTGGGTATAGCTCAAATAGTTGAGCACGTGCTTAGCATGCACGAGGGCCTGGGTTCAATGCCCAGTACCTCTTCTGAAAATAAACAAGGCTAATTATCACCCCCACCCAAAATAAAATAATTAAATAATATAATAATAAATCAATTAAATATCAAAAAAATAAAAATAAAAAAATAAAGTCAAGTTATCCTGGACCTTTATAGGCTAATCCAATGCTCCCAGGAACATAAGTCAATATTAACTGTGGAGCCCTGATACTGACAGTCAAAATGAACTTTTTGCAACAAACACTGGCCCAATTAAAGTGTTTTACAAGAGTGAAGGAGAGTGATAATATCAGGTGAAAAGCTGTCATAAACTGAGCAGTAAGGACATGGAGACGTGTCCCACATAACCTACAGCATGGTGGCTAGGGCTCCGATCACACAGACCTAGGCGTCCATCTGAGCTCTACCTCTTACTAGCTCTGTAACCTGGGGGGCAAGTTCTTTCCACCTCAGATTCCTCATCTGCAAAATGGAAATGACAGGTCTTAGGCTCACTTTAAGGATAAACTGATAATCCACACAATGGAATATTCTCTAGCCATGACGAGGAATGAAGTACTGTTAAACGGTACAATCTGGATCAAACTTGAAAACCACATGTTGCATGATTCCATTGATGTGAAATGTCAGAATAAGCAAGTCCACAGAGACAGAAAGTAGTACTTATTTAGAGAGGAGGCATAGTTAATAGGTACAGGGCTCCTTTTGGAAGTGATAAAAATGTCCTAAAATTGTTAGTGATCGTTGCAGTATGTGAATATACTAAAAATCACTGAACTGCATATGTGTGAATCATAAGGTATGTGAATTATAGCTCATTAAAGCTGTTTTTTAAAAAATAATAATAAACTGGGATAATAAAAGAGAGGGCTTACTAAATTCATTCATTCAACACTTACTGAGCATCTATCACAGATGAGGCATCTAGGCACAGAGGACACAGCAGTTAACAGAGTAACAATCCCTGCCCTCAAGCAGCTTTCTTTATAATAAAGGAAATAAAAGTAAATGAATAGAATGTCAGCTGGCACTAAATGCTACAAAGAGGAATAAAGCAGCAAGAGGGGAACAGAGAGAGAGAGTGCAGTGGATGCTATTTATACAGGATGGCTGGGGAGGGCCTTGGCACTGAGGTAGCATTTGATCAGATCTGGAAGAAGTGAGGCAGCTACATGCAGACACACAGGAGAGAAGCACACCAGGCAAACCGAGGAGCAGGATCAAGGGCACCGGGGCAGACGGTATTCGACATGCTCAGGTACTCAACAGCCCAGTGCGCTTGAAGCAGAACAGATAAGGGACAGAGGGGTCAGAGATGAGTTATAACAATAAATGTGGATGAGTTTGCTATCTACCAAAAGAAATCAACAAGTCTATGAATATTTATGTACCAAATAACACAGCAACTACCTTTGTGAAGCAAAAACTACAGGAGATCCAAGGAAACATAGATGGAAACACACTAATAATAGGAGGCTTTAATACACCACATTCAATACAAAATAAAATGGACCAAAAAAAGAAAGAGAGAGAGAGAGAGATAGAAAACCTAAACAACATAAACAACAGGGTAGATCTTATACACATATATTGAACTCCATACCCTAAATAGAGAATACACATTCTTCTCAAGGGCCCAGTGCATTTTCATAAAAACTGACCTCAGATTAGGTTGCAAAGAAAACAGTACCTTCTATAAAGTAGAACTATTACACAATGAAATACCACACTGCAATAAAACTGAACTTTACTAACAAAACCAAAAACAAAAAAAAACCAAAAAAAAACAAAACAGACAAGCCCTTCTACCTGGAAATTTTAAAACCTCCCATCGAACAACTTCTAGGGTAAAAGGGAAAATACAAGCTGAAATTACACAATTTATAAGAAATAATGGCCATGAAAACACTTCACAACAGTATCCACGGGTTACATCTAATGGAGTGATCAGTGGAAAATTCACTACACCAAACACTAACATTAATAAAAAATATTTCCCAGCTCGAAAAAAAATCATTAGAAAAAGGATAGCAAAGAAGTAAATACATTTTATAAAGATGAAAACAAAAAGTAGTAGATCTAATTAAATAATCATCCTGCTTTTTCTTTTTTTTTAAACATTTTTTATTGATTTATAATCATTTTACAACGTTGTGTCAAATTCCAGTGTTCAGCACAATTTTTCAGTCATTCATGGACATATACACACTCATTGTCACATTTTTTTCTCTGTGTCATCCTGCTTTTTCAATTAACAAAACAGACAAACCACTAGCTAACTTATTCAGGGGTAAAAAAAAATGAGAAAAAAAATCACAAATACACAAAATAAGAAATGACAAGGGGGAAATAACAAGCGAAACAGAAGAATTTTTAAAAAAGAAACTACTTTGCAGACTGTTGTGCAAATAAATTAGAAAATCTAGATGGAATGAATAATTTTCTAGGGAAATACAGATTGCCAAAATTCGCCATTAGAGAGGAAACTTAGGCAAACCAACTTCTGTATAAAAATAGAGAAAGAAATGCAAAAACTACCCCACAGAAAAGCACCAGGCCCAGATGGTTTCACAATGGAATCCTACCAAACTTTCAAAGACCAGATCATCCTAATGCTCTATAATTTATTCCAGAGAATCAAAAAGAAAGGAAAACTCACCACTTCCTTTCATGAAGCAAATACAGCACAGACATTTATACCAGAAAAAGACAACTACTTCAGTGACAGGCAAGGGAGACACCTTGTTCCTAATTCTAAGATTTTAATTATTTTAAAATTATAATGATGGTTATATTGTAGTATTTCCAATAAAAACCCTTAAACCTACAATTACCAGGCTAATGAAGTGAATGAAAGGAAACCCATTTTTGTCCTCCCCTCTGTGCAAGGTGAAGTGTGGATCTCTCCCAGTGTCTTTCTGCATCATCAGTCCTCGTTAAATGAAATACTGCGGGTTCAGTAGTGGCTTCGTTTTTAAGTACCTGTCATCCAGCCTGGGCCCCCACCACCTATCAGGGGACCTGTTCCCTTACTGTCACCACTGTTATCTCCTCTTTCTTTTTTAAAAATGGGTCCTAAAAGAATTTCTTGGGTTTGTCCTCAACCTCACCACTGGGATGGCAGCCTCACATGCATTATTTACTGCTTCTAGCAAGAACTTTTTATTTGCTTATCCTGTTTTTCATTCCCATTTCATCTTCCCTTATCTCAACCAGCTATTTCAGGCTGCTCAAATTTTTTACAGAATCAATATCCTTTAGGATCTTGTTGAGAACACAAACATAAACTTTCTAAAATCTTTTTAATTTTTAAAATGTATTATAATAGCACAGATAGGTATGCAAATTCAAAGAAAAAGCCCAAGCGTCTCTTAGACCCCTGGTTGCATTCATCAGAAGTAACTACAGTTAGAGGCTTCCTAATCTTTAAGAAATGTCCCACACACATACGTGTAGATATGATATTTACCTACGTGTGCACGTGCGCCAATGCATTACTCCCTCCACGCCAACCTGTGTGAAACACACAAGGAATTCTGATCTACACCCAGATTTTTTCACTTGTTACAACACTAAGATCTTTCTGAATCAAGAGATTCTTTTTATTTTCATTTATTTTTGAATACTTTTTTTACTGAAGTATAGATGATTTACATTGTTGTGTTAGTTTCTGGTGTACAACAGTGATTCAGTTATACATTTATATATATTCTTTTTCATATTCTTTTTCATTATAGCTTATTACAAGATACTGAATTCCTGTTCCCTGTGCTATACAGGACATTCTTTTTAATGGCTACACATTATTCCATTGTAAGAATGTACCAGCCATAATTTAACCCCTATGATAGGACATTTATATTATTCCTAGGTTTTTGTTATTACAAATAATGCAGCGTATCACATCTTTTATCATCATCTTTATACACTTTTAAAGTAAATCTATAAATTAAAATTTTAGAAATGAAACTGCTCTGACAAGAGGTTTTTCACTGACAAATTTGTTGAACTGCACTCAAAACAAAGTACCAGTTTCAACTCCCACAAATTGAGTGTGAAAGCCCCTATTTTCTCAGTTTTGCCAATACTACATACATTACCAAACTTTTTCATCTGAGTTGTGGAAAATGGTACCATTCTACTTTGCATTTCTATGAGAGACTGACGACTTTCTCATATTTTCAGACCACTTTTTTTCCTTTTCTGTGAGTTGTTCATTTGCCACTGTTCGTTTTCTATTGGATTTTTTTTTTCTTACTGATTTAAAGGGGCTCTTGATAGAACCAGAAAATGATCCTTTATTATATTTGTGGGGCAAGTATTTATCTTAGCTTTTTTCTCTTTTTACTCATTTGTGGTTATTTTTTTCCTCAAGAAAGTCATCTTGCCTTGGTTAAATTTATCAGCTTTTTCCTTTATGGCTTCTGGGTTTCTTGCTATGTTTAGAAAAACTTAAGGCACAGTACTGTTGTGAGATGAAAATAAATTAATACATATAAAATGCTTAGCACAGAGAAAGCCCACAGAGTTTCACCTTTGGAACTAGGAATTTAGTTTTAGGTCAGAATAAAATACGTATAATAAAGGCACAAAAATTTAACAGGACCCTGCAGTAGGTACTAAAAAGGGGAGATGACTGGGAGAAGAAAGTAAATAAGACAGAGATGAGAATTTAGGTCAAGAGAGAGTATGGAGAAAAGAGAAGACAGAATTGTATTTTTACAAATAATAATATTTTATCTTTAAATAAAAAACCTACAAATTACAAAATAGAAAAGATTTATCTATGCTTATATCATTACATATACTTTTTTTTCCAGCAACTATGAACTAGTTTCGACAGCAAGAAAAAAAATAAATAATTGACCGGCTATTACACATTACAGCTGGTTAAAATTACAGCTACCTTTAATGATTGTCTGCCACGTGCCTGTGCGCAAAATGGACTCCAGAAATCAAACTTTCAACCATTACACTCTGCTGTTTATTTCTAAACAAATCTAAAGCAGGACTCTGGATCTAGATTGTCTCTGTTCATAACCATGTGTTCCCACCATCGTATATTTTACAGAAATAACACACAGATGTCCTGCTGATGATGAGGGACATTATAAAAGTGACTTCTACTGTTGAAGGTGGGGCTGGGTAACCACCACTGACACCATCAGGCACAGGAGATAAGGCAGGTTGTGGTCTCTTTACCCCTTTATTAAATAAACTATTATTATTTCACTTACAACTTCTAATTATACTTACCATGTTATTAAGAGTGAACAGAGGAGCCTGATGTTTACAGGGGCAGCTTAGTAACCAGCATTTAACGCACAGGGTGGACAGAGTAAGGGCTTAATAAACGTTAGCTATCGCTGTTGTTAGCATTATTACTATTGGCGGAAGATACGCAGATAGATTCTTCACCTGCATAATTATGTTAGTTTCACACAGGCCATTTTGACATATGAATCATTTAAGCTACAGTGCCTTTTCAGAAACTGAACTTCATGGCTCAGGGGCCGTCCCTACATTATTTCAAACAGTATATATTAGAAATTGAAAGTTCTATTCCGTAACCCACCTACTCGAGTTCTGATATACTGTAAATGCTTCTTCCTTAGCTATTTTTTTTTCAAAAAGCCTTTGTAATTACTAAAAACTCTTTCCCAATTGTATTTTAACATTTGCAGTTCAATCACGGGCAGTTTTGTGATTTGCAACATGCTTATCACTAATACAGAGCAGTTAGAGTTCATTTAACCCCTGAGATCTTAGTAAGGATAAAGAAAAATAGTGCAGTTAGGAGGACTAATATTATATTATAGATCTGGTCTCAAGGATTATATAAACACTTGTAATATGAGGTACTGAGGCCACACACATCTCTAAGCCCTGCCCCCATCTCCCACCTAGTGTGAATTCAAATAGCAGAAGTTAGCCTGCTCCCAAAAAATAATGTCAATGTATCTGTGTTACCTAAAAGGAGGGGGAAAAGGCAAGTTAGTGCATCTACATTTGGGTTTACCAATAAGGTGATTAATACAGTGGTTCCAGACAGGATGAGAAGAAACAGATACACTTCCAGTCCTCCTCATGTATACAGTAGGCACTTGAGGAATGACTGTTGCCTGAATGAATTTTGGGGAATGAAGAAAAACCAGGCAGGATAAAAGACAGAGAGGAGAGGCACAGTGAAAAAACCCCGCGAGGAAGGGGGGGAAGGGCGTCATCCTCTGGCACATTCTAAGACCTGCAAACCCGCCAGCGCTTCACAGTCCCTTCTAACAGGCCATCCTCTGGCATTGCCTATCACTTACTAAGATTCTCAGGTCACAACATGGCCCAGGTGGGTACCATCCATCTCACAGAAAGAGCTAAAAACCCAGACATACACAACACCAATACTTGTGAAGAAGAGGCTCAGATCAATGTCTAAAATAAATCAGCTCTGTGCTGAGGGGACCTAAGAAAGGAATGACAGAAGCCGTGCCTCCAAGAGAGTTTACAAACCCAAACTATCCTCCAGAAATCTCATTAGGGAGCACAGACTCTACAAAGGCTTAGCTCTCTGAGGCCAGGAACTTATTTATGTCAAGGGAGTTCAAAAAAAAAAAAAAAACAAAAAACAAAAAAGCGCTGATGAACCAAAAACAAAATACAATGATGCTGAATGTTTTGTTTTATCTATGCATCCCCTTCCCCCAGTGATGTGGGGAAACTGCTAAGCAGGCCAATAATTTCAGGAACTTATTCTCAAGGCTGCTATGCAAAGAAGGGAGTTTAGAGATCCAAAATCTAATTTCAGTTTCTTGCCTAAATAAAAAGTGATACTGGGTATAGCTTTCTTACCCGCTCCTCCAGAAACATCATTTTCTTTGTCCTTGGGGAGAGGTTTTACAGTTCGGTACTTTCTGCAAATTACAAGAATATTCCTTTCTTTCTAAATATTTTAAATTTTAATATTCTGTAGGAACAGGATAGGTCATGAGGAAGGCACAGTCAACAGGGACAAGCATTCTAGGTAACAGAGGCTAGAAAAAAGTTGTTAAGGCAGGTTTTTAATGGTAGTGGATAGCTATATCTTTATAAATCATTATCTTTTCCTAGAGTTTCATTGGTTAGCATCTCTGCTCTAATGACAAGGCAATAAAAGGAAACTGCCTCCAAAAACTTTTCCAACAATGGCTTCTCCTGTTCACACCCTGTCTCCTGCTGGTCTCCCCTCCCTGAGACTACTTGTCCTCCTACAATCCTTCCTTCACATCAGCTCCAGGGATATTTTTAAACAGATCTGCTCATGCCACTCCCCTGATCACAACTTTCTACGGTTTTGCATTGCTCTTAAAATACAATCCAAACTCGTCTCCGTGGTCCACATGACACTGAGGCCCTTAAAAATCCCTGTGTGTTCTAGTCCCCAGCTACGGCCCCAGCCTCATGGCTCCTCCACGTGCTCCCTTCTGTTCTTCAAGCACTCCAAGAACTCCCCCACCTCAGCACTTTCACACTTGCTGTTTCCTTAAGACCTGGAACAACCAATGCTTAGCATGGTGTTCGACACTCAGTAATCCCACAATAAACAGTTCTTGAATTGAATGGGTCAGTGTCTCATCAGAGTTGGTCAATGGAATGACAAAGACTTGGATCTACAGTCCATTCTCTTTAAAATAAACATATTGCCTGTGTGTATATGTACGTGTGTATAGCCAGGTACATACAGTGTATGAATGTGTATATCAGTATACAAGTACGTATGCATTTTAAACAGTATGCGCTATTCGGAAAAATTTCAGTTTCAGTTTGGTGCTACAGTCATCAAACTCATTTGATGCTGTCGTTCAAGTCTGTCTCCCTCTCTAAATTCAATGCTCCTTGCAAACATGAACTGTATCTTTCATATTTTAATGTTGCCAAGGACCACAGAACACACAAGTTTGCTAAATGCACATAACCCTCCAGAACTCAGTAAAGAACTGAGCTGCATTTTAGGGTGTCTGAATCCATTTCAGGGACTCTCAAACCCTTGTTTGCAGTCCTCATCTCCCACAGAACCTGCCAAACATCAGTATTTACCTTTCTTAAAAAGCTCAGCTTTGGAGGGCAAGTGCTGTCTGTGTTTCCCAAAGGGAAAGAGAATTAAGCACAGTGTCTTCCATTGTTCGGCAGTTGCTTAACAAAGTACACCAAGGCCCACTAGTAACAATTACAAACAAGGGCTGGCTCTGCTTTTCCAGACCTTGTGCGACTCTCTAACAGTCTCCACACCGGGCACATGCAAGAAGGGTAAGTAGTCTTAGCAGCGGCCCCAGCATGTGAGCAGCTCTGGACAAAAATCTGACCTTACATCAGGACAGGACATCAATAAAGACATCTCAGTTTCAATTGGAGAGACACAGAACTGTTATGTTTCAGTAAGGCAAGTTTATTTACTCCCATAGGAGATAAACAAACATGGCCACCAGGGAGAGCCAGGGACAGAATGTACCTGACCTGCAACAGATAAAAACCAAAAGCCTGGAGTCTGAGAACAAGCTAAATTTTCTGCCCCTTTCAGTTCAACTCATGGGACGTTATCTTCCAGAGGAACAAAAGTAAATGCAAAAGATGTGCCAGATGCTGAAGAAGACCTAGAGGATACAGCCAGTTTTGTCAGCTGAATAAGGCAGAGCACGGCAGCCGAGCAAAGTCTAAACTCAGTAGTGGCATTGCTAAATTACGGTGCCTTCCTTTCTCTCCCTAAGATGTTGAGGGGTACCAGTACATCGAACAGGATATTCTAATTACTGAATGCGTACAAACTCTAAACTCTAAACCCATGAACTACTGAGTTTAGCAGCAAGGTTGCAGGATATAAGGTGAAAACACACACACACACACACACACACACACACCCATGAACCAAAAAGAATTATGATAATTAAGCAAAACAAAATTCAGAATATCAGTCATTCAGGAGTCAGCCCACATGATCACATCCTCAGAGACTTTTCCTAAACCCATCATCAAAACTGACCACATTCCCCACATTTGGGTTTTTTTTCCCTCCCAGCAGTTATTACTACCTGAAACGGTCTTATTTATTCATGTGTTTGTCCACTTTCTCTCTCGGCCATAAGAAGAGCAATCTTTGCCTGTCTTACTGCTTCATCCTGCCTAGTTCAATAACTACTTGTTGAATGAATTAATTCTGAGGTTAAAAATCATTTGAAAAAGAACACAGCTGGAAGACTTACAGTATCTGATTTTAAAACTTGCTACAAAGCTATAATAATCAAGACCATGTGATACTGGCATAAGGAAAGACAAATAGATCAATGGAACAGAATAGAGTCCAGAAATAGACCTGCATATAAATGGGCAACTGATTTTTAACAAAAGCGCAAATTCAATAAAGATGGACAGTCTTTCCAACAAATGGTGCTGGAACAACTGGATATCCATGCAAAAAACAGAAGATGTATCCACACCTCACACCACATACAAAAGTTAATTCAAAATGAATCATAAACCTAAAATAATAAAACTTCGAGAAACCAAGAGAAAACATTTGAAACCTTGGGTTAAGCAAATATTTCTTAGAAATGATACCAAAAGCATGATCCTTTTTTTCATTGATTAACTGGACTTTCATCAAAATTAAAAACCTGTGTTCAACACACTATTTAAAAAATGAAAAGATGAGCCACAGACTAAGAGAAAATATTTGCAATTCTGATCAAAGACTTGTATCCAGAATAAAAAACTCTCAAGTCTCAATAAGAAAACAAATAAGTAAATTTTAAAAGGGAAAATATTTGATCAAATAGACATGTCACCAAAGAAGATACGCAGATGGCCAACAAGAACATGAAAAGATGATCAATATTATTAGTCACCAGGGAAGATACAAATTAAAACTACATTAGCAAATCATTATGCTGTGCGCCTGAAACTAATGTTATAAGTGAATTATACCTCAATTAAAATACCAAATAAATAAAATTAAAATTAAAAAATTAAAAATGCTGATATGGAAAAAAAACTACAATGAGATACAATGACACACCCTTTAAAATCGCTAAAATTTAAAATCTGACCATAGCAAGTGTTAGCAAGGATGTGAAGGAACTGTAACTCTGACATACTGCTGGTGGGAATGTAAATGGCACAACTATTTTGAAAAAGCTTGGCAATTTCTGAAAAAGCTAAATATACATGTGATCCAGCCTTATCACTGATAGGTATTTACCAAAGAGGAATGAAAAATATATGTCCGTACAAACACTTGTACACGAAAATTCAGAGCAGCTTTATTTGTGATAGCCAAACTCTGAAACAATCCAAATGTCCATCAACAGGTGGATGGATAAATAAATGGTGGTATATCCATACAATGGAATATTACTAATCAACCAAAAGTAATGAACCATTTGACACACTGTACAACATGGATGAATCTCAACATAACTACAATGAGTAGAAGAAGCCACATGTACCAAAAAAAGGAAAAAAAAGCCACACATAAAAGTCTATTTACGTAAAATTCTAGGAATGTAAACTAACGTATAGTGACAGAAAGCAGAAGAGTGTTTGCCTGACAACAAGGAAGGGACCACAAAGGGCTGGAGGAGCCATCACAAGAGGTGTTAGATATGTTCATTATGTCCACGTGGTGATGGTTTCACGAGTGTATACGTGTGTCAAAATTTATCAAATTGTACACTTAAACATAAGCAATTTATTGCATGTCATTTATACCTCAATAAAGCTGGTTAAAAAAATAAAACAGACCTATGATCTGAAAAATAATAATAATCCCCAATTATGTGTGTTACGTTCATAATCTGACTTTTGGGGTAGCACACATTTCTTTTCCATAATAAGTAAGGGAGGGGCGGAGGAGAGGGAGAATTACTCCATTTCAAACTGTCATCTTTACCACTTGCTGCTTTGGCTATACCCACATTTCTCGGCTTCTAAACTAACAAGCTGGACAATGTAGGGTCTATTACTACCCAGCCCCTTCCCCACTCCCAGCCCCCAGTCTTTTTGTCTCCTAAAAGAAGATCCTTACTTGTCTGCAAGAGCAGACACAAGGAACAAAAGGCTCAATGACTATTTGACAAATTAAAGAATAGACAACTGTTTTATTTAAAAACTCCCTAGAGAATGAGAACATTTAGGGTATACAGTGTTCTGATGAAATGAAGTTATATATTACCCAGATCTGTAAGCACTTGCCAGCAGACTTGTCCAAATCACTCACTTCCTAAGTTTTCAGTTTTCTTTTTTAAAATTCCCAAAATGAATAATAAGCAGGTGTATTTTGAGAAGACATTCCTAATATTTTGGAAAGTCTCTCATTCAAATACCCCCAACAGCTTGAAACAGTGTTTCAAATGTCTAAGACAGTGACCATAACAGGACAAAGAAGGAAAGTCTAAACAATGGAATGGGTCTTACGTGTGTATATAAAGAGTGGGATACAAACTAGTAGGATGATTATCTGAAAACAATAGATCACACTACTGTTTAACAACAGAATTAAGGCTTACAAATAATTGACAATAGCTATTTAAAAAAAATAGCCACCTGGTAATTAACAGTAGGGATTCTTGCTCCACCACTTATTGACTGAGTGACCTGAGGCAAGTTGCCCAACTTCTGAAACTCGGTTTACTCATCTTTATAACAGAGATAATAGTACGAACCTCATAGGGTTATAATAAGGATTAAACGTGTTTGGCATTAGTAGTATGGTTACCCTGAACTTTCAAAGGATCTCATTAAGTCACTAATCTTCCTTCTGACTCTTTGGTTCAAATTCTATCATTTACTAGCATGTTTCTCCTGAGTCTCAGTTTCCACATCCGTAAAACGGGGGTAATTAATGTTACCTGACTTTTAAGGTTGTGAAGGATTAAATAACTAGAGATACAGCTCCCTTCCCTCCCATCTCCCAAAGCGAAGATCGCAGAGGAAGGAAATACTTCTAATAGCTGCAGATACAGTCAGTTTTTCCATTTCTGGCACGTGAGGGTTGGGGGGGAAACGAGATGCAAAGAGGGATCGGGATCGTGAGCAAAGCTCCCAAATGCGCGCGAGAGGCAGAATGACCCTGAGCGGCTGGACTGCCGGGGGCTCGGCCCGCCGCAGCTCCCTTCTCTCCCCTCCCGTGTCCCGGGCGGAGAAGCCTCCCCAAGTGAACGGGGTTATTTCGGAATCACCATGAGGCAATTCTCATGAGGCAATGGGTCAGGAATGCGGCGCCAAGCCGGGCCCGCTGGCGTCCGCGGTTCCACGGTGGCTCTACCTGCCCTGGTCCTGACGGGCATCCCCAGAGCTGCTGGAGCCGGAACTCGGGGAGGCAGGAAATGAATGGGGACCAGAAGGGTGGGGGCGCGGTGGGGCCGGGCCCCGGGGGCCGGGAAGGCTAGGGGGTTGGGAAGGAGTCTGCCCCCGCGACCCAGGGCAGGAGTCCGAAGACTGGCCGGGCCGCCCCCTCCCGGGCGGGGCTGACCAAATGCGGCGGGGGCCGGGCCGAGGCCCGGGCCGGGCCCTCGGGGCTCCTCACCTCCGCGATGTCATGTTCCTCCCGCCCTACGGCTCCGCGACGGACCGGTTCCTTGATCAGGCTCAGCGGGGCCCGGTCACATAGGGCTGGCCCGAGGGAGGCCCGCTCGGGACCGGACGGGGGGCAGAGCCTGCCGGCCGCTCGCAGACCCCCCTCCAGGCCTGGGGATCCCGGAGACTGTGCAGCCGCCCCCAAGTCCGTTTGCTCCTCCTTCTCCCCCGCCCTTCCCCGGCGGCGCCATAGTGACGTCACCCCGCGCGACGCCCGCCGGTACTTCCTGCTTCCAGTCGGCCGGGGACTGAGCGGCGGCTGGTAATGGCAGGTCAGTGGCCCTTAGGGTCCGCCGCCGCGCAGTTCCCAATGCACCGTCACATCCTCCTTTAGACCTTGGCGGCAGAGCGTGCTCTGCGCGCTCAAAGTTGCACACACTCGCGTGAATTGATTGCATCCGTCCCATCGTGTCAATTTCCATCCCTGCGGTGACTGTCAAATTGAATTTCATTCATTTCATTCCACAGACAGCCCGTCCACTTACTAGCTGTGTAAGCTCGGGAATTCCCTTAATTTTTCTGAGTCTCAGTTTCCTCCATTCCTTCATTTCTGTAACATAAAGACAGTGATTGTATTTTCTTCGTAGGATTATGGTGAGCACTATATATGTAAAATGTTTAGAATGGGCCCTGCCTATTTAATAAATGCTTTGTGATTATTAGCTCTACTATCATTGTAAGTAAACCTATGAGTGTTTTCTATCTCCAGGCACTGTTTTTGACTATGGGGTTACAACAGAAAACTGAAAAGACGAAAAATCCCGGTGTTCTCATGGGAGGAGCTACATTAATAAAGATAATCAGTCCATCCTCATTTCTCTTCTTTTCTTCTTAGTCCTGTATAGTATTTTAAATAGAAGAGTTCGGGAAGGCTTCACTAAGGATGACATTTGAGTAAAAGAGCAATTAGTGGGAATAATTTAGGGGAAGAGCATTTCAAGCACAGGGAGAGGGCAGTGCAAAGGCCCTAAGGCTGCCTCCTGTATTTGAAGAAAAATGAAGAGGTCTCTGGCTTCAGCACAGTAGGAGGTGAGAGGGGTATAGGAGATGTAGAGAGAGTAGTAGAAAATGAGATGACAAAGGAATAGAGATGGTTTACGGTCCTATAGGCTGTTTAAAGGAACAGTAAAATGGAGTCATTAAAAGATTTTCAGCAGAGAAGGAATAGAATCTATGTTTTTAAAGTATTATTTCGGCACTTTGAGTAATCAAATCAAGAGGGCAAGAATGGAAACAGACACCAGTTCAGGGTACTAGAATACTGTAATATTCCAGGCTGGAGATGATGGTAGCTTAGACCAGAGTGAGAAGGTAGAGCTTTTTACCTGATGAATGCCCATGTGACTCACTAAGGATCTAGTAAGTGGCAGAGCCAGAATTCAAACCCACATCTATAAAGCTCCAAAATCCTCATTTTTTCCCTCCCAAGGCTCCCCATCTCACTTCTATGCAAAGAACCCTCATACCATATGCTAACTGCCTCAGGATTGTTGTCACCCCCAAAATCCTTTAAAAAATGGCCTTAAAAAGTTGTCTTTAAAAAAACCAACTTAGTTGAGGTAACAAGCATTCAACAAGCAGTTACCCAGCCTGTTTCTTTCCATTCCCCTAAATCCTCACCACCCAGGTGACTCAAACAATATCCTAACTCATTTTAGGCCTATAGGCATGCCCTTTCCAATCCATTCACCACATAATAACCACAGTAATCTAAAATGCAAAACTAGTCACTCCTTAAATTGAACACATCAATGGCTTCTCTTTGCTTTTAGGATGCAGGCAAAACATTTTTTGACAATCACTTGGTCTGATCCATGCTTACTTTACCAGTCCCTTCTCTCCCCACCACTCTATGACCCATCCATGCTGAATAACTTTCAGTTCCCCTTAAATAAGCCATGTTCTCTCCCAGCTCAGGGCCTGTAAACCATTTGCTCCCTCTCCCTAAAGGATTCTTTCTGATTCGCCACCCTCCCCCAGCATGAATACTAGTCTATGCCTCTGATCTCAGCTACAAGTCATCTTCTCTGAAATAGGAAAAATCACCTGATTATCCCAGACCCAGGTTAAATGGTCCCCAAGACACCTATCCTAGTTTAGAACTGAACGCACTCCATTATAAATCTAAGACAGTATAATATGAGGATTAAGTACTTAATCTCCAAAGGTCAGCCTGCCTCCTGCCTGTCTGCCTGGGTGTCCATAGGTAAGTCACTTGACTCCTCTGTGTCTCAGTTTCCTTCTCTGTGAAATGGAGGGATCAAAATCCTACCTACCACATAGGGTAGGTTGTAAAGAATAAAAGTTAATGTTTGTACTCAGAACAGTGCCTGGCACAGTAAGCACTTAATAAATGCTCCTTTAAATTTGTCTCCAACTGGAAAACTAAGTATCATGCAAGATTCAACTCCAACTCAACCAGCTCCTCCAGGAAACATTCACTGCACACACCCCTTGACCAATTTCTGAGAGTAAAATAGAGACCCTCTCCCTGTGCTTTGGTGGCTTCCTGTTCATGTCGCTACGGCCCCTAAGCCAGTTCAGTGTCATTGTTGGTTGACTTTTCTGTCTCTTGCCCTAGATTAGGAACGCTTCTTAAACTCATTGTCTTCTTCATTTTCATATTCCCAGAGCCTAGCGCGGGGCCTGGCACATAACAAGCTTAAGAAATATTCATTTAGACAATACTTTATTTTAATTTCTTTCCCAACTACAAAAATAATACAAATTCCTTGCAACAAGCCAAATAAAATCAGTAATTTTCCCTGCTTCACAATATATAAAGCCTCCCTACCCCAACCCCCACCAGGTTAATGGTTTAGTGTGTATCCTTCCACACTTTTCTCTATACCTGTACAAACACACACACATATCCCACACCCACGCTCACTCACACAACATATACAGGGATTTTTTTTCAATTTTTAATGGATTAATAATATGGGTATATTTTTATATATATATACATTTGTGTATCTATGTATGTATATATGTGTGTGTATATATGTGTATATATCTATGTATGTATATATATATATGTGTGTGTGTGTAAAATTTGTGATGGGTTTTCTCTTAGTATATTATGAACATCCCTCTACACCAGCACTGATTGTCCACTGCAAATATAATGTGAGGCATATATGTAATTTTTAACTGAATATGGAATAATTATTTTTATTTAAAAACTAAAGAGATCTCATGGTTACATATATTAAATACCAAGCCAAAAGTTAAGTAAAATAAGCATGTTGTATATTTTAAATTTTTATAAAGTTTCTTTTTCATTTGAACAATACCTTTTTTAAAATTGAAGTATAGTCAGTTTACTTCAATTAAACTGACACGACATTTACTTCAATTAAATGTCATGTCAGTTTGCCATGTTGTGTCAATTTCTGGTGTACAGCATAATGTTTCAGTCATACAAATACATACATATATTTGTTTTCATATGCTTCTTCCTTATAGGCTACTACAAGATATTGAATATAGTTCCCTGTGCTATACAGAAGAAACTTGTTGTATATCTCATATATGTAATTTTAGTTTCTAGTAGTCACACTTAAAAAAGAAGCAGGTGAAATCAATTTGAAAAATATGTTTATTTAATACAATTTATCAAATAATATCATTCTACATATAACTAATAAATACGAAAATTTATTTGAGCTATTTTACATTCTTTTTTTCTTGTTAAGCCTTTGAAGTCCAGTGTATATTTTACACTTACAGCCAATGTGTGAAAATCTCAGTGTGAACTGGCTCCATTTCCAGTGCTCAATAGCCACATTTGGCTAATGCAACTATAGTGGACAGCACATTTAGATTTGAGTCATTCTTTTCCATAGCTGCATGATATTCCATAGTATGACTGTTATTTAGTCAATTCATGTGTTAATAGATATTCAGATTACTTGCAGGTTTTTTTTCCCCAATGGTGCTTCCATGAACTTACTTATGAGAAAATTGAGTGAGAGAGTGAATCACTATGTGTCGACTTTCGCATTAACATTTAGGGAGTTATTATTAATGTTGTCAATATCATCCCCATTTTATAAATAAGAAAATTCATGAGCAGAGGTTTATCATAAGATCAGATAGCAAGTGATCCCTCGCTAGGACTGTACCCTTTCTGCAGCACAACTGCCTACTGATTTTCTGTCTTTCTGTGGCACAAAGAGAGATGACTCAATGTAAATGTATGTGTGACCTTGTATAAGTCATTTATTGTAATCAAGCCTCAGTTCGTACATCTTAAATTCCTACTTCATAGGGAGGTTGCATCGAGGCTTGAAATGATTTAGTGTCTGCAAAAATGTTTACTTTGAAAAAAAAGTTTACTTTGTAATTAATAAAGCACTGAACAAGTTTAAGAGTATTTTATAGATGGCAAAACCAGATACTTAATAATATCGTTCTTGAAACTAATAAAGTGGTGATAACTTTGCCTAACTAATGAATGGTAAATTTTGCACTACCACAACAAAACACAAGAGGGGGCTCACTATGTTTTTATTTTAAAGGCAGGACATCAGGCAAACATTTGGAGCATTTACTAGGTGAAAGTCTCTGAGATTGTCAGAATTTTTGAGGGACTCAAGTAAGCAATTCTGCAGTTTATTCATTGTGACACACTTTCTGAAGTAGCAGTTTCTAAGAAGTGCTTTGCTCAGGAAGCTGAACAAATAAAGGTGCTGACATGCCCATTCTCAAAAAAAGAGCATTACTTAAGCTTTTCCTTGAGAATATTACATGCCTGGACAATGAATAATCCTAAACCAGTATAAAATACAGCCTATTAAGATCACAGTCATCCTTAATCTGAAGTCAGACATGCTTAGAAGTCACGTCTCAACAAGCACGGCAACCTTGCATTTACTGTAGTCTGAAACGTTCCATTGAAATAACTGAGGTCATCAGAAGCATCAGACCGCTGTATCTGTTTCCTCAGTCAACCAGAACCAGAAAAAGGCTACACATTTCCCAGCAATACAGCCACGAAGCAGGTGGTTTGGATCTGAAGAAAAACAAGGTGAAAAACTCCAGCCACCAGAAATAAGCAAATGAAGAGAATGGAAAATTCAAGCTAAAACATATTGTAGTGTGTGCGTGTTATCTTAAGTGCTTTGATGCAGGGGAAAAAACCTATAAAATATACTCTGCTGGGTTATTTTTTTTTTTGCAAAACATAATAACTATTCTTATTTTTAATTCCAACATGAGCTAAGAACTCTCTTATCATCCTCATTAACCATCTCTTTAATCTTTACAGACTAATGGTTAAGAGTGCACTCTTTGGAATCAGATCCATGCTATGAGCAAGTTACTGAACCTCTTTGAACCCCAGTTTCCTCATAGCGGTTCCTTTATAGGTTGTGGGGAGGATTAAATGAGATAGACGAAGACACACAGAACAGTTCTAGGCACAGAGCATACAGTATTGCTCTTACTATCCCTGATGTATAACTTTTAGTGGAATACTTGGCTAAGAATACATAGTAAGATTTCATCAATAACTATGATGTAAATAATGATGGTGGTGGTGGTGGTGATAACAAGAACTAACATTTATCTAGAACTAACCATGCATCACATACTGTTCTTAGTGATTTTGTGTATATTAACTCATTTAATCTTCCTTGCAACCCTGTGACATAGATATTATTGATATCCCCATTTTAGAAATGAAGAAACAGAGTACAAAGTGGCCAGAAATGCTTGAAGAAGGAATGAACAACCATGCTCTTTGATGCCTCCACGTCTCTTACATTTACTGTCCCAATTGCCACTTTCATCTGCCAAATTTGTATTTATTCTTCCATATTCAACACAAAAACAGACTTTCAAAAAAATTTCCTAAATCCCCTAGAAGAAATAACATAATTATTAATTTTTCTGTTTGCTTTTTCCCTTGAATGCGTGTTTTTTTTTAAGTGAAGTCAGTTACAATGTGTCACACACATTATTATTACAGCACAATATCCCAGTCATGCATATACATACATATATCGAATGCGTGTTCTTCAGAGCAGGGATTGATTTTATCTGTTTTAAATTCTAGCTTTTTTGACCCTCTGCCATTGCGTATAGTCTGTAGTCTGACTAGAGGATATAGGCATTAAGCCAACTGTGGAGAAAACATCCGTGAACGGTTCCCACCTAGCCTTTCATAGCAAAGGCTTCACTTTCCTCGGGGATTAAGTCCTTTATCCTATTGAAAATGGTAATGCTTTCTAATGTCCTTCGTAAGCAAAATATAAAAAGTTGCACTTTTATGCTGGTCCCCAAAAGTACTTTGAGAATTCTTTTGGTCTATAAAATGTGGTATCTGCAGACAAAAATGTTTCCCGTTTTCGCTTCCTACTAGGATAGCTCTGCATCCAGTACAAAGGAAGAAAACTACATTTCCCATGATGCCCCAGAACCGGAAGGAAGTGAGACTTGACACCGCGCGTGATTGCTTATAGACCGGAAGCTAGGGCCTTAGTTCTCTTTCCCATCTTGCAAGGTAAGAATGGCGGGATCTTTCTGCAAGACTCGATCTCAGGACCCCAATCCTTCGCCATCCTACCCCAGGAGGGTATCAAGTCGACATCTGCAGGGGTCGGACATGCACAGGGCCAACCATGAGGCCTCTGGACGCTTCATTTCTTTCGCTGTGGTTTACAGTGGGGCGCGAAGAGGTTGAGGGTGAGGAGGAATGCCGTAGAGGCTCCGGGGCTCCGGCTGCTCGCTAGCCTCCTGGGCTTGGGGAACAGCGTCCCTCTAGGGATCCGTAGCTGGTTAGTGGGGCGACAGGGACCAGGGTGGCGGCGCGCGCTCGGGAATGCCTGGGTTGGGTTCCAGGAGACGCCGCGGAGTTTGTTTCAGCCACGTTGTAGATTTGAGGCTGAGGCCAGATGTTGCTTTTCCCGTGTCCCCACGTCCACGACCGGAAGTCGCCTCCTGGGTTTTGCGCTCTTTTCAGTCTGAGCTGAGTTTGAGCGAATTTTGTGTGTCTTCACTTCCTAAACAGAATGTCTTGAATGAGGTAGTCTGATAAGACCAAAAGTCCTGAAAGCAAGAGGTTTCAGGTTCCAGCCTCGCTGCTTCCTAGCTGTGGAGATTGTTAACTCTGTCTTAAGAGTTCTAATTTTCAAAACAATAGTGGAATAGGGACGGCTAAGGATTTAGCAAACACCTAACAGTTGTGAGGTATCTTCAAATCGTCAAAAAAGTTTATAGCGTATAGAGGAGACAACCCAAAAATCAACCGTTATGAATGTGGGAATTTGGAGGAAGGCCTGTATCTTACAGTGGGAGGGATGAAAAGGATGGTATACCTGCTTGAAGAGGGAAGGTGAGGACTTGTCTGGGCAGCCTATCCGTGTAGAGCTATGAGATAACCGGTGAAATGCCTTTTTTTAAATACTTGTGTTGGTAGATGGCGGGTGAAAAAACGGAGAAGCCAGACACCAAGGAGAAAAAACCTGAAGCCAAGAAGGCTGATGCTGGCGGCAAGGTTAAAAAGGCTAAGAAGGTAAAGAAGGTTAAGAAGGGGAAGCCCCATTGCAGCCGAAACCCTGTCCTGGTCAGAGGAATTGGCCGATATTCCCGATCGGCTATGTATTCCAGAAAGGCCTTGTACAAGAGGAAGTATTCAGCAGCTAAATCCAAGGTAAGGGGTCAGGGGAACGCTAACCAGCTGTGTCTTAATCTCGGTTAAAATATTCCTCTGCCTCTGACTTGATGTATTTGTGTCCTGATAGGTGGAAAAGAAAAAGAAGGTGAGGGTTCTTGCTACTGTCACAAAACCAGTTGGTGGTGACAAGAATGGTGGTACCCGAGTAGTCAAGCTTCGCAAAATGGTAAGATTTGGAAGAGATTGTAAATTGGGTGGTTGAAGCTTGAATCCTGTGAGGATTTGGGTGCTCAGGTTTTAGAAGTTTATGTTTACCAGAGAATTACTAATGGAGAGTTGTGGGTTCTGGGTTTGCAGCTTGGCTTTATTATTTATGCTTACGTAGGGTTACTTTTTTGTGCTTTTGTTCTTTGTAAAATAAAGGTTTGCCTCACAAGGTGGTTGTGAGACAGAATGCATAGAGTCTAGGATGCGGCCAGCAGGCCCATAGAACATTAATTCATTGTAGCAGTGTTTCTTGGTCCCTCTTTACTATACACAAGACCTGACATTTTCTCTGAAAAACAAAGGTTTGCTTTGTGATTTCCATCATGGGAATATTCCTGCATATATTACTCTCTACAGTTGAAAATTACTACACCAGGGGGGAAATGGCACTTTGATTTCCTTTTGTCACAGGTTTTGTGAGCTGATTTGTCTGTTAGGTATTGTTTGTGGTAAGAGCAAGACTGTTCACTAAAATGATACCATTAGAAAGGTTATCGTGAGTTGTCATAAGTGAAGCAGTCTTTGTGTGAGGTCTTATTTTTACAGTAATGAATTAGCAGTCTTGATCTAAATTGATGTCTGGTTTCATACACTTTGTTTTTCTTCGTCGATGAGATGTGAGTGATGCATGTTAATGTGAGGCTTATGAACACAATTTGAATTGGAAAACAAGCCATGCCTTTTTCATAATATGCAAAATGGGCATGTATTTCTGGAGGAATATAGTTTACATTAGAGGTCAGGGGCCCTGGAAACACTTGAAAATCACTGTTACACGATAGTGTATAGTGATAGCTCCCCGAACAATCTCTAAAGTATGGTTTAATCCCGAATTTACAAAGGTAACTTGCTTGATGCTTTCCATCTTTGCTTGAACACACAGCTGCTTCAGTTAAGTGGATTCCACCCTACGTTTTGCATGTAAAGCTGTAGGAGCAGCATTGACATTTTCCAATTTTAGAATCCCAGGAGAAATGAAAATACAATAGTGTAAAGTGCTAAAAGTAACTAGAAGGCTGTAGCCAAGGTTTCCCTGACTCCACAGCCAGCTCTGATTTGGTTAGCTTATTTAAATAAGTTGGACCTATGGACTCTCTTCAGCCTAGATATTATCCTACTGAAGATGTGCCTCGAAAGCTGTTGAGCCATGGCAAGAAACCCTTCAGTAAGCACGTGAGGAAACTGCGTGCCAGCATCACTCCGGGGACCATTCTCATCATCCTCACTGGGCGTCACAGAGGCAAGGTGAGCAGGGCACCTCAGGTGCCTCAAGTACTTGACCCCAATGTGTTCGCACTCTGGGTAGGATTTCTTTGTTTACCTGTGTTGACTGCAGTTTGCAGAGGGAGGTTCTGTGGGAAGAGGCAGGGGTGATCCGTTCCAGAACCAACAGCCCAGTCAGTACCGTATCGTGTTTAGCCGATGGTAGACAATAATTACCATTTCTTGTTGGTAATACTACTTGTTACAGATGATTCAGAGGTCCCTGTACCCAAAAATGTATATTTGCATTACTTACTTAGGATGGATTTGTAGGGATAGAATTACTGGGATAAACGGTATTAAATAATTACTTTTTTTTTAATGTTAAAAGTAATGGCTGCTCATTTTTTTAAAAATCAAGCATACAGAAGTACGTACAGCTCACACTCTGGGCTCATCTGTTAATAGTTTGGTATAGTTGTTTCCAGAACTGCTGCACGTGTATGAGAATAGAAACTTCCTTTACCAGATTTAGGAACCTGTGATTTGATTGAATGAAAAGTTAGTTTCTAATTGTGGAACCAACTAGCATTCCTGTTTAATTTACAGAGGGTCATTTTCCTGAAGCAGCTGAGCAGTGGTTTGCTTCTTGTGACTGGTAAGAAAATCCTTGGTCCCCCTGCCCCTTTCAGTTTTGTAATTGGCACGTACAACACTCTCATAAGTCTTAAGGTTTACAACATGACGGTTTGGTTTACGTATATTGTGAAATGATTGCCACAGTAGATTCAAGCTCAACATCCATCTTCTCATAGGTAAAGGAAAAAAATTTTTCCCCTTGTGATGAGAACTCTTAGGATTTATTCTCTTGGAGCTTATGTTTTTAAATGGTTGCAGTGTGCACTTTTGGTCCCACCTGAGTGGACGTTTCAGTGCTGTGAGATTCTTTGCCCTGTTTCACTGCCTTATGAACATGTAAATTCTAAGGAAGCAAGCATTTAAATTTGCCTAGCAACATATCACCAAATAACTGTCACCTGAAATGCAGAATGGTTGGCTACTAGCCCCAAGGAATGCATCCTACTTAAGACTTGTTATTGGTCTGCCACTTAGCACTAGGGTGAAGTTCCTAAATAAATGAAAAGTAAATTGTTCGCTCCAGAAAACAGTGCTCAGTTTAAATTTGTCATCGGGGACCAGTGATTTTGACCAACTTGTATTAGTGACTTCACTCTCCCAATCTGGATAACTTAAGACTTAAGCAGGGAGTGAGGAGGGAAATCTTGGGCAAACAGACCTTGAAAAAGTCTTGATGCTGACAGTAAAAAGAGCAGTCTGGAATTTCTTCAGATCCAGAAAAAAGTTGGAGATTCAACTCAACAGTTTTCTTCCGATCCAAAGTCAGTTCTTGAATCTTTGCTTTCACTTCCCTTACTATATTGATCCCCCCTCCACCCCTAGGACCTCTGTCCCTCAATCGAGTTCCTCTGCGTAGAACACACCAGAAATTTGTTATTGCCACCTCCACCAAAATTGACATCAGTGGTGTAAAAATCCCAGAACATCTCACTGATACTTACTTCAAAAAGAAGAAGCTGCGTAAGCCGAGACACCAGGAAGGCGAGATCTTCGACACAGAGAAAGAGGTGGGCTTCTGTTTCTCTTAGCCGCTGACAGCTCTGGCTCCCCTAGTTGGGAGTGAAAATAAACAAGGTTAAGAATTGTTAAACATGGAGAGAGTCATTCTAAGGGAAGTAAGCCAGAAAAAGGAAGAAAAATGATATCGTTTATATGTGGAATCTTAAAAAAAAAAAGACTTATAAAAACAAACAGGCTCACATAGAGAACAAACTTACGGTTAGCAGGGGGAAAGGCGGGTGGGAAGGGATAGATGGGGAGTTTGAGATTTGCAGGTGCTGACTACTATATGTAGAATGGAGAAATGAGTATTGCACAGGAAACTGTATTCAATATCTTGTAATTTATGGTTAAAAGTATGAAAACAAATATATGTGTGTTCCTATATGACTGAAGTATTGAGCTGCACACTAGAAATTGACAACACTGTAAACTATGCTTCAATAAAAATATTTTTAAAAAAGAATTGTTAAACAAACATGAAAAATAAAAGCTGTGAATAATGAGCTTTTATTAATGATACTTGGGAAATAATATTCCAGATTCTGCTAAATTCAGTAGTTCTTAATGGCAGCGGAGAGCTCAACTGTAATAAATCCTCAGGTTTTGGTGGAACTCCGTGAACTGTGTTCTGTTGGGAATTTACCATCATTTATCCTTTATGTATTAAAATAGACAAAAAGATAAGAGTTACTATTATATTTAAAATAGGTTATATTTCACAGTTCTCTGAGGAAAGGATTATCAAAATTGCCTTCTGGATATTCCTGGGATTGAGTACTTGGGAGATGGGATTTCTTAGTTGACTGTAGAGTTTGGTACTTGTACCCTACTTTTAAATGCTTTTCCTTTCTTTAGAAATACGAGATTACAGAGCAGCGCAAGGCTGATCAGAAAGCTGTGGACTCGCAAATTCTGCGAAGAATCAAAGCTGTCCCTCAGCTCCAGGGCTACCTCCGCTCTGTGTTTGCTCTCACAAATGGAATTTATCCTCACAAATTGGTGTTCTAAACTTACTCCAGAGAACCTAATTAAAGAACGGATCCATTTCCTTGTGTCTTTTAAAATTTTTTTTTTATAATTTGCCTGGGGGTATGGTATGACTTGGCCAACCAGATGGGTTGTTAGCTCTTCTAAGAGGAGTGGGATTGGAGGGGAGTGGTCTCAGCTGCAGTGGAATCTCCTCTTCATCCTCTTTGGATCAGCAATCTTAGCTTCCTCGGTGGCTTCTCAGCTTTGTCACCTAGCACCTACCAATACGACATTTCCCCAGTCATCACTGAATAAGTCAGTGCCAGCTACCTGGGTAAGAAACAGCGGGGCTGTCTGGACCACAAACTTCCCTTTCAGTGGTATGATGTCCACTTCACCCCCATCTGCCCAGTTCAGCCCCTCCCCATAGTCATTGCTGTTAGTTTCTTATGTATCTAGTTTCTTAAAGCACATGTAACAAATGAGTGTAATTGTTTACCCTACCCCCCCTTTTTAACCAAAACTTTTATGTACTGTACATGCGTTACACAGATAATGTTTTGGTCATTCCGAAGAAAGTCCGTCTTCACTGCTGCATAGTGTGGTATTGGGTTCTGTGGATACTTGGGTTTCCATCATTTGTAATTATGCAGGTCTCCCCCGCTATCTGAATGTAGAGCATGACTGAAACCTTCTGTAAGTCTAAATGGTGAAAAAGCGAAGAAATTATCTTAGAACACATCTTGCTAACGGATACATGAAGTGAGATACAGGGCAGATGTGCACATGCAGTTCAGTGCTGAGATGCTGGATGTGCTTTCCAGGGAAGGCAGTTGGCAGTGCCACTCCCACTGCTCAGACATGCTGCCTCTATAATGGCTCTCTGGGAAACAAGCCAATGTTTCCCCTTTTTGTCTTTTTCCACAAAAGCGAAAATCTCCCAGTTAACGAAGACAGGTACAAATGAAGTTCTTTTGGTTAAAGCAAACCTTCGGAAAGTGGGATGCTTGGCTATGTTGTAGTAAGTAACCTAAAGTATGTGTGCAGATGAGCGAGTACCAAGTAAGAATGAAAGCTTTTAGCTGAGTCGAATTCAGGCAGTTTTGGTAAATGGTCTCAAACTGACCTCCACAGAGCTTGTACCAATTTATATTCCCTAAACAGTGGGTCATCAAACCCAGTGATGGAGCGAGCACTGTGACACCTAGACCATTTGGGAAGCACCACTAACGCCACAAGTTCTCTGTTCTTTTGAAGTCAGTTCCCACTCCTAGTGTTTATACTGATAGAATTTTTGTTTTTCTAATTTTGTCCTTTCCATCACACAGTGTGCTTCTTGGCATAACATCTTTGACATTTGTTCATATTCATGGTTGAGTCGGGTTTTTTTTTTTTAATGTCAATTAGAATTCCAGTGTATCAGTAGTCTAAAATATACCCATTGAAAGATAATCTGGGTTGTTCGCAATTACTGGAGGTTATGAATAAAGCCACCGTAAACGTTCATGTACAGGCTTTTGTGTGGACATACGTTTTCATATCTCTTGTGTGAGTTTACCTACTAGTAGGACTGGCTGGGTTATATGCATGTTGAACTTTGTGAGACACTGCCAAACCCGTTTTGCATCCCACCAGCAGTGTTTAACTGTTCCAGTTACTCTACTTCCTTCTTGGCTTTGGGTATTCCCAGGTTTTTTTTAAAGTTGAGTTATAATTGATGTGTTTCAGGTGTATATCATAATGATTCAGTATTTGTATATATTGCAAAATAATCACGTAAGTCTGGTTCACACCCGTCACCATACATACTTAAAAATTTTTTTTTCTTATGAGAACTTTCAAGATCTACTTTTAATAACTTCCAAGCTTATAATGCAGTGTTACTAATAATAGTCATGTTGTACATTATGTTCCCATGATTGTCTTTAATTCTTGTGGTTCCAGTAAATTTGCACTGATAGTGATAGGTTTTGATGTATTTTTGAAACAAATCCAAACATGCCCCAATACAGCCCTTCAGTGGCTCCTTACTACTCAGGTTCAGTTCCAAAATTATGGCCCTCTGACTGGCCTATTTCTTCAGTCTCTCTTCTACTCTGCCTCTCATCATGTTGAGTTTCTTTAGTTCCTCAGATTGGGCTGTTTGCCTGCTTCAGAGATTTTGCATGGGCTGTATGCCCTGTTGGACTGCCCTTCCCACCCTATGACTGGCCCCTACTGTGTTGACCAAATAGTAGTGATCATTTGACTTGAGCAGCTTACCCGGCAGCTAGGAAGGAAACATTGCTCAGACCAGTGCAAGTATCTGGTGGTCCACTTGACAGATGCGTTTATCATGATGAAGAAAAGATAATGTGGTTTATCAGTGTGAGCTTAGGACTAGAGCGACCTTCAGTGTATTGAAAAATAAGGTTTCTGTTTTTCCTGCAGATTCACTCCACTTCTATGCAAGGATGTTCATTGCAGCACTAAAGGTTCCATCAGTAGAGGATTAGTTTACATCCATACACTGGAGTTTAATGTGTTATGAAGAATGAAGTCGCTGCATAAGAACTGTTAGGAAGAGACCTTCATGACATGTCCAGTGGAAAAAGCAAGTTGGAAACATGACCAGATGCAGTATCTGGTCCTAGGTTGGATCCTGATTTGGAGAAACCAACTATAAGGGATATTTTGGGACAGCTACAGAAATTTGAATATGGACTGGTCAGTAGAGTGAAAACTTACTAACATAAAGACATGGTAAACAATAACTTAAAAAATGTTACAAGATAAAATGCATAGGGTTTCCCCCATCTCTGGGGGACCACTGTAGTTTAATCCCAACTTGCTACTCCAGGGTGCCTCCCTGTGAGGATCAGTTTCTCTACTCACAACCCTTCTGATGCCGAAATGTGTGGGTTTTCCATACCAAGCAATTCTCCAATTCTCTGCAGACAGTTCAATCCAATTCTGATGTTACCTACCCGGAGGTAGCAGGGGCTCCACATGTTAAGGGCTCAATCCCACAAGACTGCCCCTTGTGTCGGATGCCAATCACAAGCAGTGAGTGGGTCCCCGGTTTTCCCACACTCAGCTCTGCCTTGGCTGCAAATTGAGGGTTCCCACTACTCCCTCCTCAGGTTTGGTAATTTACTATAATGGCTCACAGAACTCAGGGACACACTATGTGCATTCATTCACTGGTTCGCTGTAAAGGATACAACTTGGGAGCATGAGAGGGGAAGGGAGGCTGTCCTGTGCATCGTAGGATGTTGAGAAGCATCCCTGACCTCTACTCACTAGATGTCAGCAGCAACTCATCCCAGTCACCCAGTCATGATGAGAATCATTTCCAGACATTGCCGAACATCCCCCAGGTAGGTGCAATAACCCCTAGTTGAGAACTGCTGCTCTAGATCTAGCTCCTGGTCCCCCAAGCCTCACCCCAAGTGTGGATCAAGTGCTTCTGCTCTGTATTCTCAACTTGTCCATCACAGACAGGACTTCTTGCCCTGCAGCATGTGTCCTGATTCCTTGTCTTCTCCCCCATTAGACTTTAAACTCCTCAAAGATAGGAGCTATGACTCAGTTATAGCTAAGGTCTAGCAGAGAATAGGAACTTAATAACTCCTTGTTGGATGAAAAATTTCCATAGGTAAGTTTCTAGGAGAAATGACGGATCAAAAGATAACAATCCTTTTATGACTTTTGGTATGTATGGCCAAAGTGCTTTCCCCCAAAGACCATGCTGATTTAAAGTACCACCAGCAACAGATGGGGTGTTTACCCCAGAGCTTCAGCATCCCTGGTTCAAATGAAAATCTTTGAATTAATAGGTGAAAAATGGTGCCACATTTAATGACAGCTAATACTGAGACCTTGTTCATTCTAGGCATGGTGCTGATAGTCCTGCCCGTGTTAAGTCATTTAATCCTCACAAAAACCTTGTGAGGTAGGTACCATTACCATCATCCTATTTTAAGGTGGGAAAACTGCAGCACAGATGTGAGGAGTCACTTGGCGGAGGTGACACACGAAGGAGCTAGGACCCAAACTTAGGCAGGCCGTGATTGAAATCCCACACACCCTGCGTTTCCCGCAAATACTTTTCTTTAGTTACTAAGTTTTCCCACCATCCTCATGTTCATTTCGTTAACTCATACACACCAGTTACCAGAATTAAATGTGACATCCTGGTGGTCATTTTGTGATGTGTGAAATGTCAAATCACTACGTTGTGCACCTGAAACTAACATACTGTTGTAGATCGATGTGCTTCCAAAAACAAACAAACACAAACTCGTACAAGAAGAGGTCAGATTTGTGGTTACCACGTCTGTGGAGATGGAGGTTGGGAATGGGGTAGGGGAGAGGGAAGTGGATGAAGGTAGTCAAAGATACAACTTCCAGTCATAAGATAAATAATACCATTTGTGTAATGTGTAATGTGATTAATATAATTAACACTACTATATGTTACATATGAAAGTTGTTTAGAGGGTAAATCCTGAGTTCTCATCACAAGGAAGTCACTTTTTTAATTTTGTGTGTATATGAGATGATGGATGTTTGCTAAACTTACTGCGATAGTCACTTCATGATGTATGTAAGTCAAATCATAATGCTGTGCATCCTAAACGTATGCAGCGCTGTATGTCAATTATAGCTCAATAAAACTGGAAGAACAACCACGACAAAACTCCAGGACATCCTCAGGGAAACTTCCCCTCTTCTCAATCAGGTCCCTGGACTTCTCATCCCCTTTGGAATTACTTGTTTAGAGTTGCTTTCTCATCCTAAGCTTCACGAGGGAAGGAAGCTGCCTGTCTCCAAGAGGGAAGTGCCAAACCTAACATTTTGTCTGGCACAAAGAAGGCACTCAGTGAATACTCAGTGAATGAAGAGATAAAGTGTTTGCCTTTCTTCTTGTGAAAACGCTAAAATTGTGTCTTTTACCCACTTTTCCTTTATGGGGTCTACCTTTTCTTAATCTAAGTTCTTGCAGCTGGGGAGTGCTTCCAAATTTGTAAATCAGAATTGGAAATTCCAGAGCTGTAAGTCCTCTGATGTTCACAAGAGGGCGGCAGAGAACACAGCATCTTTGGGAGCTCCAAGGTGCTTATTCCTCCAATGACAGTTGCACTTCATGCCGCTTCCTCTTGGAGCATCAGCGTGGAGTCTTGTCCCTTAGTTACCGTAATCAAGGGAGCTCTAAGGAGAATTTCTCCCTCTTCATTTTCAAATATCCTTTACATCCGATTTCCTTTCTCTGCCGCCTCACAGGCTCACCTGTGAGCTGAAATAATCTTCCTTGAAATAAATTGTAAAGAAACAAAAGACGGAGCCAACCAGATCACTTGGAAAAAAGGATTTTGAGTAGGTGTATGTGTTTCCTCTTGGAGACTGTGATTAGTGAGATGGAAATAATCAGTCACCCCCACAGGTTCCGTCAGTGTGTGTGCATGTGTTTATTCAGCAGATGTGTGCATGTGTTTTTTCCCTTGGTGTTTTGAAAGGCCTTAAAAATTAACATGGCTGCTTTGTTTAAAGCTATTTCAAGCTCTATTAAGGCTTATCAAAGACCACTTATCTTCACACTACACTCACATTTTTGTGGGCGTGGAAAGGATTACAGACTTATTTTAGATAGTCAGCTGGTGTAGAAAAGCCAGCAGAAGGGAGAGATATCGCAAAATCCCAGAGGGGCCCCAGCTTGAGCCAAGGCCAGTGAACATCATGCCAGCAACTGGGGCAGCAGGGAGATGGTCTCCATCAACAAGCTTGCTCCCTCTTGGGGAGATGCCTCCCGGGGGAAACCGAGGTCTAATCTATTTCTAGCCCTTCTTCCTCTTTGCTTCCAGCATAGGTTGCCCAGCCAACACCTTCTCTTGTGTCTTTTCCCATCCTGAGCCTCCACTCCCAAATGGAAGAGTGGAAAGGACAATTCCAAAGGAAAGAAATCATAAACCTTTCTATGATTCTATGAATGGATGTCTCCTGTGTGCGTGGTGTGTGTGTGTGTGTGATCTTGACTAAATTTGGATGCTCTGCCTCCAGGCTTCCAGCGTAGAGTTCTTTTGACCAGGGACTTTGTCTTGCTGATCTGTTCTAGAAATTCCCAGTACATGGTCTTTTTCCAGAGGGGTTTCTATAAATATTAATTCCTCAGCTGCCTCATCGTGGTACGGTGGCAGCCATGCAGTCCTATGACTAATTAATTACTGTTGCTAAAATATTAAGTAACTACTCATTATGCAGTCTAAAGACTTTCAGCCCTGATAGGTGCTGTTTTCATTAATTGAAGTGAAGGACAATATAGATGGTCCCTGACCTAGGATGGTTCAACTTACAGATTTTTTTTACTTTACGATGGCATGAAAGCGATGCACATTCAATAGAAACCATACTTCAAATTTTGAATTTTGATCTTTTCCTGGACTAGCAATATGCAGTAAGATCCTTTCTTGTGATGCTGGGCAGCAAGATGTGGCTCCCAGTCAGCCATGTGATTATGAGTGGGACAACCTATAGACTTATGAGCATCTGTTTCTTACTTTCAGTACAGTATACAATATATTATATAAGATATTCAACACTTTAGTATAAAATAGACTTTGTATTAGATGATTTTGCTCACCTGTAGGCTAATGTAAGTCTTCTGAGCACATTTTAGGTAGGCTGGGTTAAGCTATGGTGTTCAGTAGGTTAGGTATATTAAATGCATTTTTTGGCTTTTTCCAAATGCATTTGGATATTTTCAACTATACAATGGGTTTACCTAGACACAACTCCATCATAGGTCAAGAAAGATCTGTAGTTCTTGAGTGTCTTGACTCCTGATCTTTAAATATAAATCAAGAAGGAAGAGAATTTTTCTTTGAGCCACACAGAAAGGTTATTTAGATTCCGAAACCTAAGCCTTAAAAAGATTGTGATGGTTGCCATTAGATTTGGAAGTGGCAAGCAAAAGAAGTGAAGGGGTTGCTTTACAGCCAGAATAAAGAAGCTGGGCTTATGGAATCAGACAGACCTGGGTTCACATCTGAGCTTTGATATCTACTGGCTGTGAGATATTGAGCAACGTATCCAATTCAGCCTTGGTTCCATCTGTAAGTTGAGGGGTGGTGAGTAGTAATATTTCCATTCTACATGCCTCTCAGGATTTGACACCTGCTAGAAGCTTAGCAAATTATTGTGGAATGAATATCATGAAAATGAAATTGACAGTCATTGTAAAGCACATGAGATTGTTATAACAGCACAATGTATATGAATTACTTATTTGGGAGCAAGGCAGTATAGGATCGAGCCAGCTAGGGGTTCAAATCTCAATTCTGTCAAATCCTAGGCAGGTACAAGTCATTTAATTCTGAGCCTCAGTTCCTTGTAAAATGGAACTATTAATGAATACTCAGAAGGGTATTGTGATGGATGTATGAGTGAAGGTACCCTGATTCCTAGGTGCTCAATACATTTTTTTTAAAGTTTCGCTTTTTTCAAAAGGAATGCGTGCTCTAGGAAGAAAACGTGGAAAAGGTTGCAAAGCACAAACCACAAATCCCCCAGTCACCTGTAAATGCACTGCTGAGATTCACCCAAATGTTATCAGACATGATACCTTCCCTGTTTTTTCTTCTACACCTATAATCATACATGCATGTAATTTAAAAGTGCAATCATACAGTAAACAAATTTCCAAATTTCCTTACTATTTTAGCCTGATTTTTTCCATTTAGCAATATATCATGAATATTCATTTGTACTAATATTCTTCATAAACATTATTCTACATGGCTTCACAATATTCCATCATATGGATATACCATTATTATATTTAACCAGTCCCATATGGTTGGACACTTAAACTGATCATAGCTTTTCCTCTTACAAACAATACTGAGCTATACATCCCTGTATGTACATCCTTGACTATGGGTCTGATTATTTCCTTCGGACGACTTCCTCAAAGTTGAATTCCTGGATCAAAATGTATACACTTTAATGTTCTAATCTATTTGTCTATTTATTTGTTTGTTTGTTTATTCTTCATTAAATTTTAATTTTTTAGAGCAGTTTAAGGTTTGCAGCAGAATTGAGGAGAAGGTGCAGAGAAGATGCATGCACTCCCTGCTCCCACACATGCTTAGCCTCCCCTGTTTTCACAATCCCCCAGCAGAGTGGTACATTTGTTACAGCTGATCAACCTAATTGACACATCATAATCCCCAAATTTCACAGTTTATATTATGGTTCCCTCCCAGTGTTGAACATTCTATGCATTTGGACAAATGTATGATGATGTGTACCCAACATTACCGTCTCATACAGAGCATTTTCATTGCCCTAAAAATCCTCTGTGCTTTGCCTCCTCATCCCTCCCTTCCTGCAACCCCTAGTCACCATGGATCTTTTTATTTTACTTTATATTCCAGAATTTCTATTTGGTTCTTTTTTATAATTATCACTTCATTGGTATTTCCCATTTCCTAAAACATTGTTCTTATAATTGTTTAGACATGGTTTCCCTTAGCTATTTTTTAAATTTTTATTTTTTAAGATTAAAACAATTTTTAAAGTTGAAGTATGGTCAGTTTACAGTGTTGTGTTAGTTGAAATAGATCAATTGGGCTTATAATGTTGTGTTAATTTATGGTGTACAGTATAGTGATTCAGATATATCTATATATATCCTTTTCATTATAGGCTATTACAAGGTTTTGAATATAGTTCCCTGTACTATACAGTTATTTAGCTATTCTGCATATAGTAGTTAGTATCTGCAAATCCCAAACTCCCAATTTATCCCTTTCCCCTCTGGTAACCACAAGTGTGTTTTCTGTCTGTGAGTCTGTTTTTGTCTTGTAAGTAAATTCATTTGTGTCATTTTTTAAAATTCCACATATAAGTGATATCACATATAAGTGGTATTTTTCTTCCTCTTTCTGGCTTACTTCACTTAATATGACAATCTCCAGGTCCATCCATGTTGCTGTAAATGGCATTATTTTATCCTTTTTTATGACTGAATAGTATTCCATTGTATATATAAACCACATCTTCTTTATCCAATAATCTGTCAATGGACATTTAGGTTGCTTCCATGTCTTGCTATTGTAAAAAGTGCTGCTGTGAACATTGGGGTGCATGTATCTTTTCGAATTAGAGTTTCCTCTGGATATATGGCCAGGAACCACTGATCTTTTTATTTCCTCCGTAGTTTTGCCTTTTCCAGAATATGATATAATTGGAATCATACAGTGTGTAGGCTTTTCAGATTGGTTTCTTTCATTTAGTGATGTGCATTTGTTTCCTCCATGTCATTACATGGCTTTATAGTCATTTCTCGTAAGTGCTGAATAATATTCCATTATCTGGACGCGCCACAGTTTGTTTATACATTCACCTACTGAAGGACATCTTGGTTACTTCCAAGTTTTGGCAATTATGAATAAAACTGCTATAAACATTCCTATGCAGTTTTCAAGTCCTTTGATACCAATAAGTGCTTTATTTATTTAAGTATACAAGCAATACAAAGATAGCAGTCTCACCTCGACCGGTCCAGACGGGTCCCACTCTGCATGGCTACTCACATTAACAATTTGGTGCATATTTTCCCACACACTTTTCTCTACAAATACAGTTCTTTCCTTTATTTTTTAATAAAAATGGGATGGCAGGCATATTTTTAAGGTGTATGTCAATCAGTGTTGAATACCGATGGAATGTAACAACCGTTTTAAGTCCCTCTCAGCATTCAGTAAGTTCCAGACAATGGACACCAATCATTGTTACTGGTGCTTAATTTTCACCAGGTTTTTTCCCTCTCAGCATTCAGTAAGTTCCAGACAATGGACACCAATCATTGTTACTGGTGCTTAATTTTCACCAGGTTTTGAGTGCTTACTGAGTACTAGAATTTGTAGTAAATATGAAGCACCTACTGTGCTCTTCTACCAAGTGCTTATCAACAATTGTGCAGCGCCTGCTTTGTGCCAGATTTTTGCATCTATCTCATTTAAACGTCAAAGCAGGGAGTGAACCTCCACGCTCTGCCCAGGTTGGGGACTCTAGCCGGAGATTGGGGTGCACACCCGAGGACGGGGAGGAGGCAGTGGTCTCTTCCGGTGCACTGTAGACCCAGGCGCCCTCGAATGGCTAGGGGAAGAAGGTGCGCGGGAGGTCAGTCTGAGGACAAGTTGCAGTGAAAGGCAAGGCCGAGGTCCACCGGACCAGGCGGCCCCGGGACGCGGAGCGGTGGGCGGGGCCAGACGAGTGGGCGGGGCCGGTATTGTCCGGTCCGCGGGGCATGCCGGGAACCCCGCCTCCAACATGGCGTCTCACTGACAGTTGGCTGCTGATAGGCAGAGGCGGATCCTGCTCCTCAGGGCGGCGGCGGCGGCGGCGGCGGTGGCGGCGGCGGGGCTGGGGTCTCCGGGGCCAGGGGTGGGAGGATGGCGACTCGGACCTCCTAGGGCGGAGCTGCACGGGCGAGGCGGCGGGTGGGGCGCTGCAGGCGGACGCGGCGGCTGCTGCCATGGACTGGTGATCACGGCGGCTCCTGCTCGTGTCTCCCCGGGCCGGGCGGCTGCTTCTCACTGCAAACCCCTCAGCCGGGGCCATGGGCTCTTCGGCGGCCGCGGCGGCGGCGGCGGCGGCGGCCGCAGACTCGGCGCAGTGGCTCTCGGTGAAGGAGGAGACCATCTTCCTGCACGACGGGCTGATCCGGGTCACCGACCTGGCCGAGCTGCCCAGCGAGATCCTCGGGGCCCCGGAGGCCGCCGACACCGACTTAGAGGTGAGCGAGGCTGCCCCTGGCCTTCGCCATCAGTTTAGTCCACCCACTCCGCATCCCCGGGGTCGGGCCCTCTCATCTGCGCCTCACCCAGACCCCGAGGCCCCCGGAGGCAGCCCCAGCAGGTGTGTGTGTGTGGGCGCGGGGCAGGCAGGTGGGGGCCACGGCCGCAAGTCTGCACACCGCCAGCCTCCCTCCCTCCCTCCTCCGGGCCTCAAGCCCTTGGGGGATTTCATTTGTGGTTTAATTTTGAACGTTCCGACTCCCAGCATTTTATTAGACGATCACCCGGCACGGCCTTCACGCCCGGGAGGAGCCGCCGCCGCCTCCCGGGCCCTGTCTCCCCTCCCCCACGGGCCCCCAGGACTCACCTCAGGGCACACCCAGGTTGCTTAGCTTTGGGGACATTTTAATTTTAACGCTCTACACCTCCCGCCTGTCATTCCCCAGGGGTGTGTGTGTGTGTGTGTGTGTGTGTGTGTGTGTGTGTGTGTGTGTGTGTGTGTGTTGTTTGCTTTTTCGGGAGAGGGTAGTGGCCGTCCGTGATGGGCAATCCAGCAACTACTCTGTGTCCAGCCTTAGAATGACACGGGGCCTTTGTCAGGGAACCAGGCGGTGTGGACAGCGAGGGGGATGTACAGCGGCCCTCGGTGCGCAGGGTCACGGAGGTTTTAGGCCGCAACGCCTTTTTACGAGCTCAGGGGGTCGCGGAAAGCCCAGGCTTCGGAGCCGTGGCAGGAGCAAGAGCAAATCTCAGCGATTGTGTGCTACTGGGTTTGGGGCAGAAGGAAACCAGATATGCTTGGTAGATGGGAACTTTCCACGGACTTCACTTCGTTTCGTGTTTGCCTAGGGATGGCAACACTGGCAGGATAGGTTCATGAAGGCTAGCAGATGCTGACACTGCGCCCCCTCCACTTTGTGGGATGACATTTTGCTGTGTAGGTAGCATGGGGTGTCACGAAATTCTTGTCGCAAGGAAGACTCTCTGGGGCAGGGCGCAGAGAGGATGGCCTGTCTTCTGGCTATAAACGGAATGCGAAGAATCTGTTGTGTTTTGAGGTTTTGCAGGCACTTTGGCTTTCAGCACAACGAACATTTATAGAAATGGGTTAAAACCATTACTGTGTGTTTCTGGAAACGGCACTGATGGGATCTCGTTGGCCGAGACATTTGGACGTGCCTGAGATGCGAATGCGATCCTCTGTATTTTTGTGTCTGGTTTTGAGGTTGAGGTTGCAACATTCCCATTGCGAAGTGTGAATTGACTTATTTTATAGTCTGGCCATCCAAAAAAGGAAGGTACAAATTGGTGGGGAATTCCTAATACGGAATCATAGTTTTATTATGTCTCATTTGGGCCCATTCTATAAAAAGCAAGGTGTATCTGAGTGTCTTACCAGCTTGAAAACTCAAGGGGTATTATGCTATAATGGTGGAATCTTTGGCTCTCTTGTATGTGAAATGTGGACATCGGATGCTCTTTGTACCTTAGAGACCAAGTTCACAGGGCCAAGATTTTTATGTATGTAATTTATTTATTTTTAGGATTAAAAAGTATAGGAATAGTTAAAAATACCTGAGCTGTTTAGCTGGCTTTCCTAAGCTGTTTACTGTATTTTGAGCATCTGTCAAATATTTCTACAGAAGAATGATTTTAAGAGAAAGAACCTCTCTGGTCTGGAAGATTTTTTAAAACCTCTTAAAAATTGTATATATCTGACCTCTCAGAAATCAATACCTGTATGGGTGATAAACATTTCTGACTGGTAGTAGTGAGGAACTTTTTTCATTTCTTTCCGTATGTTAATACAGGGCACATAGTATTAGGAGAAATGGATAGCTGAGAACGTTTTTTGGCTGTTAGATTTGTGTTCTGTGTAGGTGTATTCATATTTAATTATTTAATAATAATAATATTGATTAAGTTTATCCTGTGTTTCAGGCATCATCTTATTAAATTCTCAAAAGGATCTTGGTTTAAAAAAAAAAAAAGGATCCTGATAGTTACATATTGTTACGTCTTGTAACAGTTGTAAATGTTGTACCCATGTACAGGTGAGGCAAGTAAAGTGCAGAGCAGATATGCAGTGTGCTCCAGATCACACATGGTGGGAGAAGAGAGCCTGGTGTGTTGGTCTCAAACATACCTGCTCCTAATCATAATATTCTACTACCTTCAGTCATGTATGATACTCACATTTGTAATTATTTTAAATTTAATAAACTGAGTACAGGTAGAGTAATAGACAGATATGTTTATTTCCTTTCTAGTAATGTATTCTTTTTTATTTGAGGAAGATTAAAGGTTCATCAACTTTTTAAAAACTAACTTTTGAAATTGCCACCACTCCTACGAAGCATACTCTTCCAAGCCTGTCCTTCCGGTGGACATCTGGGTGAAAATGACCTTTTTTTTTTTTTTTTTCGGTTTTAACAGAGTTTTATAGTTACATAGAATCTTTCAGTTAACAATTTTGGATTAAGAAAGATGAGACTCAAACTAAGCCAACTAATTTATGATTGACAACCTTACCGCATAAGACTATGCTCACTGCAATAGAGTCTCAGAATTTTAGAGCAAGAAGGAAGTTTAGACTCATTTCCCTCATTTTAGAGAGAAGTTGTCTAAGATCAGGAGAGGTTATGGCTTAGTGGCATAGCTAATTATGGCAGGGCGAATGAAAACTCTGGTTTTTCTGTGTTTGAATTCCAATGTTCTTTCACTCTGTAAATGCTGCTCAAAGTTGAATGTCAATCTGAAAAAAGAACCCATCCTAAGAAGTAGACTAACATTGACTTAGCATTTTAATTTAAGCAAGAGCAGAGCATTTGAATTAAAAATTTTCTTCTCAGTTAATTCTAAACGGAAGGTTTTTGTTTGTTGTTTTTTCAATCAATAATGTTTAATCAACAAATTTGTTCAACAAGTGTTTGTGGAATTCAGAGGTGAGCTGAGGCCGCTGTCCTGGGTGTTGGGGACATAGGGGATAAAATAAAATCCTTGTTCTTAAAAAAGCCTCTATTTTAGTGAGGGATAAAGACAATAACAAATTGTCAAACACAGGACATGTGTATATATGTCCATGTATATAATATGTCCAATGACAAGTGCTGTGGAGAAAAGTATTGCTGAGTAAGAGGGGTGGAGAGCAATGAGGGGGGCGGGCAGGAAGGGAAAGCCTAGGATGGCATTTGAGACCTGAAGGAAGTGAGAGTGTACCATATGGCTACTAGGGAAAGCACATCCCAGACAGAGGACGGCAAGAGCCAAGTTTCCCTGTGAGGGAAGCAGCCTTAGCATCCTTAGTTTGGAGCTCTGAGCCCAGTAAGCAAAGGGGAAGAAGAGAATGAGTGATAGGAGATGGAGACGGGGGGTGCAGCTCAAGTACAGCCTTATAGATAAGGACTTTGAATCTACTCTGAGTGAGTTAAAGATGCAGAGTAAAGCTCTTTTTTGGCCTTTAAAATAGCTATCTGTATTTAATTTTATGTTGTTGGCAAAAGCAAAGGCATGCAGGAGATTATTTTTTAAGTGTTGAAATAAATATAAATTTAAGAGAAATCAAAAAGCAATAGCTCAAAAATGACAACTCAAATATTATTGAATTTTGCACCACATTTCATAGAACATTAGTCTTTTTAAAATAAAGGGAATTTACAAGAAAAAGGCATTAGCTTATTTATGGATGTTCCAAAAGACTTCCTATTTCATTTTTCTTTACAAACTCCAGGAGGAGACAGGGATCATACATAGGGATGTTGACAGAATAGCTAATTGACTTGGCTCAAGGTGGCCAAGGTATTTTTTACCCCGTAGTTTAATTTTGAACCCAAGCATTTTGGTTAGTGTTTTTCATTATGTTTGTTTATAAGCTCCCCTCACCAAAGACTTGAATGTAAATGTTCATGGCAGCTTTATTTATGATTGGCAAAAACTGGAAATAATTAAAATGTCCATCAACAGGTGAAGGGGTGAACAAGTTTGGTACACCCATATAATGGAATACTACTCAGCAATAAAAATGAATGAACTGTTGATACTGACAACATGGATTTATGCTGAGTGGAAGAACCCAGTCATATAGGAGTGCACACTGTAAAATTCCATTTATGTGATATTCTAGGAATTGTAAACTAATCTGTAGGTACAGAAAGTAGATTGGTAGTTGCTTGGGGATGGAGGCAGGCAGGAAGGGATGAAAGAAAGGATTGCCAAGGTGCATGAGGAAACTTTTGGGGTGATGCTTATGTTCCCCATTTTGATTGTGGTGATAGTTTTATGTTGTCTGTATACATATGTCAAAACTCATCAAATTGGGGGAAGCAGGGTTTAGCTCAAGTGGTAGAGTGCATGCTTAGCATGCAGGAGGTCCTGGATTCAATTCCCAGCATCTCCATGGAAAATCCAAATAAATAAACCCAAGTACCTACCCCCCCCCCAAAAAAAACTCATCAAATTGTACACTTGAAATATGTGCAGTTTATTATATGCCAGTTATACCTCAATAAAACAAAATCCACACAAGCCCAGAATGCTTTACTGTTTCTATTTAGGAGGTGAGAAAAGGCTCAACAGAGTTTTTTGTTCAGTTTGTTTTTTTATCATGTAAGGGAAGGAGCACTTGGGTTTGGAGGTGATCACCTGAAATTGTCAGGGCTTTGAATACTTATGTTACACTCAAGTGAAATCTTTAAGGCAGTATTTAGTTTCACAATTGTTGATCTGTGTTCCTAGGAGAATACTACCACCTATTTATCCTTTGGCCAGAATTCTTTGGACAGTGTTTATGTGCTTTTAGAGAATTCCAAATTCTAGATTTGGAAGAATTAACGTATAAATGGATAAGCTATCTTTGTTCATCAACAGAATTAATTACCAGGTAATTAATGAGCACTGGAATAAGAGTCACTGAATCTTGGTACAGTGTACTGTGAGCTTTGACAGATAGCTCAAAAGCTCTCAGGCTTGGCTGGCTAGCAGTAAAGTCAGGACAAAGTACCTGAAGGCTGTGGGAGGCAGTGTTGCCCAGAGGTTAAAGTCCAGTTTAAAGAGTCAGACTGGGATTGAAATTCTAGCTCTGTCCCTTGTTAGCTGCGTGACCTTGGGTACATTCAATACCTTTAGTAATCCCTGGCTTCTTCCGCTGCAACTTCTTTGTCATCATTGTCACCACCTCTACAGCCACCAGGACAGCAGCATCAGCATATGTCATGCCAGGCTCTCTGCTAAGCTCTTCCTACCCATTATCTCATTTAATCTTCACTGAAACCTTATGTGGTTGATGCTACCTTTATCTTTATTTTACAGAAAAGGAAACTGTGGCACAGAAGTGAAGTAACTTGACAAAGGTCATACAGTCAGTAGCAAAGCTGAGGCTGAAATAGATCTGTCTGATTCCAGCCCAGGTTCCAGGCTCGAAAAACAACTGTTAAGACTGGCTTGTCGTCTGTAAGGGGGATAATAATAGGGTTAATATAAGGATTAGACAGGGGTGGATGTGATTATGGACTTACAGTGTTTACTCTCTTTAGAAGGTGCTGTGTTGCTGAAAAGTTATTTTGTGTATATTCAGTATATGAAAGCATATGGAAGCAAAACTATCCCATCAACAAATTTTTTTTTTTTCTAGTAGTGAATAGTGGAGAGCTTGCTTTTTTTTGGTGTGTTTGTGATCCCTCTGGAATTTTCTCCCTCCCCAATTTGTTTGGAATATGGCTGGCAGATGAGATAGTAGTCTCATTTCAACTTTCCTCCAGTTGTACGCCTAGGGTCTTGCTAAATAAATCAGTTTTGATTATTATCTGTCTTCTTGGCTTCCATACTGACTGTCACAAAGTACCACCTGTTGGCCAGGGCTGCTGGGTGGACTGTCATGCACCTGTTCTTTCCTAAGTCACAAGGTACCTGTGGTGATAATTATGAAAGGACTGTCAATTCCAGAGAGTGCCCATGCTTTCTCCTCCCACTTCTCTTTCTGGCTTGTTTTACAGCAGTGGTGGTGGGGTGAACACAAGGAGTGTAGTCTGCTTTACAAGATATTTAGTCAATAGTTGTAGACAAATGTAAATAACAACTGGTGATCGACTATGGGACAAATGCGTAGTTACCTGAAAAGGAGAGAAGACTGCAGAAATTGTACAACTATTAGTTTGATCCTGCATTTTTAACACAGCTTACATATCCATTAAATTTATGTATTTGTATATTTATTTTTAAAATTTTGTTTGGGGTGGGGGAAGTAATTGGGTTTATTTATTCATTTATTTATTTTAATAGAGGTACTGAGGATTGAACCCAGGACCTTGTGCGTGCTAGGCATGCACTCTACCACTGAGCTATACCCTCCCCCTATTAAATGTTTTTTAAACATTACATGAATACATTCTTCTAAAAAATGCAGGTGAAACTGAAGTTCCTTTTAACTACCATCACTAATCCTGTCTCCATCTACTCCCCACCCCAGTTAAATCAATGACCAATTTTTTTTATATGTTCTTCAAGACCATTTTTAAATGTGTGTGTTTGTCTGTATGTATACATAACACTTAGCATTTTTCTTTTTTACATAAAAGAAGTGATGTTAGACATATCTTTCTGTAACTTGCTTTTTAAAAAAAACTCAGTGATACGTTTTGGTCTTTCTACATATAGATCTACTGCATTTTTTTTAAAGGTGCTGCACAAGATTCCAGAAATACCATAGTTTATTTAGCCATTCCCCTACTGATGGGTGTCTTAGTTTCCTGTTGCTAACACATTATTACAAACTTAGTGGCTTAAAACAACACAAACTCGTTCTCTTACATTTCTGGAGATTGGAAGTCCTAAATGAGTCACATTGGGTTAAAGTCAGGTGTTGGCAGATCTGGTTCGTTCTGGAGGCTTTAGGGGAGAATGCCTTTTTCAAAGCTTCTAGTGGCCACCTGTATTCCTTGGCTTGTGGCTCCTTCCTCCAGTCTTCAAAGTTTATCGCCGTAGTATCTGATGTTATCATATCATTATCATTTTCTCCTCTGACTGGCTCCTCCTGCATCCCTTTTACAAGGACCCCTGTGACTGCACTTAGAGCCCACCTGGATAATCCAGGGTAATCACCTCATCTCAAGATCCTTAATTTAATCACACCTGCAAAGTCCCTTTTGCCACCTAAGGTCACATTCACAGGTTCCAAGGATTAGGACATGGACATTGTGGGAGTCCATTATTCAGCCTACCACAATGGATCTTTTGGTTGTTTTCAGGTTTTCACTATTAAAAATGGTCCTTCAGTGCACATCCTTGCATTTCTGTTTGTGCACATGTTGGAGTATTTCTCTAGAGCAGGTCCTGAGAAGTAGAATTGCTGAGTCATAGGTGACCATTTCCAATTTGAACAGATACTGCCAGATTGCTCTCCTAAGTGACTACTCCAATTCATACTCCCAAGTTACACAAGTTACAGTGCTTGATAGGACCTCTTTTCCTCACACCGTCATACAGACCATTTTAGAACTCATGGATTTGCTGAAATTTATCGTTTGCTTAAGCCAATGGCTTGCGCTCCAGCAGATGAGTCCAGTAGATGTAATTGGGTACCTGGCTATGCATGTCGAATCATGGTCAGCAGAGAGAAGAGTTTTTTGGTAGTGCCACCGAGCTATTTTCACTTCACTTCAGAGGACCTGTCTTCTGGCTTGGTCTCCTTTGCCTCCTGACTCGTTTTGGTCAGTAATCCAGTTCATACAGACATTGTCCATATATAGGCAGGAGAGAGCCACAGCTTTGTATTCTGATGGTCTGGGGATGCTGCCAGAGGCCACCCAGTCTGGGAGGAGATGCACTGGCCCCTGAAGTGTGATCGGCGTGCATAGCAGTTGTTAGGCAGACTATTGGGACGCAGACTATCTTAAAATTTTCTCTCTTACATGGCAATATAAGGAGTAATTCTACATTTTTTTGACCTTTATGAGAAATAACTGATAGTAAGTTCTATTTTTATGCTATGCAAAAATTTTTTGATTATAGAGAAGTAATACATGGATGTTGTAGAAAATAGAGAAAACACTTAAAAGTATGAGAGAAAAGAAGTAATTCTTTGATTGCACCATCCAGAAATAGCCATATTAAATAATTGTTTACTATTTCCTTCTTAAATTCACATTTATATATATTATTATAAATAAATCCAAAAGATTTTTAGTGTTTGGAGTGTTATGTTCTTGTTAAAGTTTGGTAAATTATAAATTTGCAGTAATTATTAAAGTGTGTTTCTGTAACCTGTTATTATCGGCAGTTTATAATTGAGAGGGATTTTTATAGTGCTGTATGATTCCTCTCCCAATAATGTTGAATATTTGTGTGGAGCTTTGAGTTTATGGAGTGCTATTAAGCACAGTTGTAGAGTAATTAATTAATGTTCTGTGATGGGACACTTTGGAGTGGACACGTTTGAATCCCTGGTGTTTCTACTGAAACCTGCACAGTGTAGGTCAGAGCACAGTGTGTAGCAATTTTAGATTAACAATAAAGAGATACGTAATTTGCAAACTATTTTATGCAAATTGTAGGTTTAGCAACACTAATAACTACAGATGTGTGGTTAATGTAGTGGTTTTATACCAACAAAATATTAACATTCAGCTTGTATTTGTAATGGATCTTTTCAGTGTTTACTATATATTTTTTGAGCTCTGTAGTTTGCATTACTAATTTCAAATGAACATACTCTAATATAAGAGATCTAGCTATTTACAGGACAGACTAAAAATCTGGACCTTTTATCTCTATTGATATGTTTGCTTTTCTTAGTCTTGAAATAGAATCATTAAGAATGTTAAAGGAGAATCTGTGTCAACATATTTTCATCAAAACAGTGGCAAATAACAGAAGGATTACCTTTATTTCTTGATATTGATTCCTTCTTGATCATTCAGTTGTGGTGGGGCTGAAAGACAACTACTGGTTTATTTAATCTAGAAAAGAGCAAAATGGGTGATGGAAAGATAAAAACACATTTGGGGAACTCTGGAGGAAGCATTTTTTGGATGAGCTTATAATGAAAGTTTCCTTTCCCTCGGGGGTTCTGAACCTAAATAGGATTCAGGGATCCTTGGGATCCAGGAATCTAATTCAGGGGCTATATGAACTTGGATAGGAAAAATTACATCTTTATTTAGTCATATCTTTAGCTAGAACTCAGCATTTCCTTCAATTATGAATTTGGTCAACAAATCCTAGTAGTATTGGCAGTACCTGTGACCATGTAACCAATAGAAATCATAGATATTTTCATATCATATTACAGTTGTTGAACATGTCTTAAATACTGTTCATGCTCACCGTTACTCAGAAATTACGGTAAGCATTAGCTCTTGTTATTCAGCGTTCTAATGAAGCTCCTGTATTAACATCACAAATTTGTTTCTTAAGATATTTTGGTAACTGTATTTTAGGATACAATAATTGGTTTCTTATAATCCCATGCATTTTGTTTTATGCATTTAAAAATGTTATCTGAGATGGGTTGGTAAGTTTCACCAAACTTGCGAAGGTTTAGGGCCCCTGAGATAGACCATGTTTCTGCCAGCATCTTTCCCTTTTAAGTTGAAGTTTGCTGCAGACCAGCATAGTTTGCAGTTGTTTGAAATAAAAGTGACCACATTTTGGAAACTCGTTAATGTTTTCTGTGATAGAAAATTTTATCCTCCTACAATTTTTTCAATTACCTACTGACTGCAAGCTATTAGCTAGTAGTAATTTTCTTGGGTGATCTGATTTTTGCTCATTTGCCAAACATGGTATCAATAACCAAGGAAGCTATATTTTTTAAAAAAGAAAATATCTACTAAAAATGACAAGCAATTCTTTTGAAATAGAACAATTTTTTGTTCATCAAAAATTTGGGATTTTTCCCCCCTCGTCTGGGGAGAATGTTGATCAGCTGAAGCTATGGGAATGAAAATGCATTAACAGACTTTATACTGGTATCTTACACTGCTAACAATGAGCCATTTTAAACAGGTGGCCTCAAGCACTAACAGTTGGTATCCCAGGGGAAACATTATTTTTCATGTTTGAAATTCATTTTCCTTTCATCTTCTCTGTAGAGTACAATTATGTGATTGTGGTTTCTTTTATTGTTCAAATTGTTATTTTACACTTGTCTTGTCAAAATTTAGCAGTTTTACTTAAATAGCCTCCAGAACTGTGCTGTCCAGTTGGTAGCTACTAGTCATGTGAGGCTATTGAGCACTTAAAATGTGGCCAGTCAGAAGTAAAGTGTACCGAAGGTGTAAAATACACAGCAGATTTTGAAGACTTCATGCCAAAAAAGATGTAAAATATCTTCATGATAATATCTAAGTTGGTTAATTGTGGAAATGATAGCATTTTGGATATGAGGTGTTAAGTAAAATATATTATTTAAAGTATACTAAAATTAATTGCATCTATTTCTTTTTACCTTTTTAAATATGGCTACTGGAAAATAATAAATTCCATGTTTCACCTATTTCTGTTGGACAGTGCTTTTGTATATAGAGGTCAGTAAACTGTGGCCCTCATATCCAGTTGTCTGTCTTTGTAAATAAAGTTTAATTGGAACATAACCAGCTTATTCATGGACATATTATCTGCTTTCATGCCACAGTGCAGAATTGAGTAGTTGTGACAGAGACCTTTAGGCCAGTGTGCCTTCTAGGGACTGTCATGTATACTGTTTTCATTTCATCCTTTCAGTGGCTCTATGAGGCAGCAGAGGAAATAATAGCTATTTTAGGAAAAATGGCTTAGAGAAGTGAAGTGATTTGTTCAAGGTCATATAATTAGTGCTAGGCCTGTAGTTCATTTCTTGGGTGATTTTCCACTGTACCTCTGTTTTAGGTAGCACTTGTTCTTGATAACCTGTTATCTTTGAGACAGTAGTTAATGGCACCTATTACTCAGCCAGAGTAATCTTCCTGCAGCACAGTTATGTTACATCCTTGTCCAGATCTTCAGTGGTTTCCCATTTCCTGCAAAATAAAATGATATTTCAAGGTAGTTATGATTTGGCTCCATCTACCTTTCTAATCTTATCTCATTACTCCTTGCCCCCACCTCCCAGATTTTACAAACTCACCACATTCTCTTCTACACTCTTGGCTTATGGGGTTCCATTGCCTTGGGGAACCCCACCTCCACCTTTGTAACCCTACTCTTTATCCTTCAAGTGGCAGATCAGATGCCGCTTCTCCATGAAATTTTCATGATGCCTACAATTAGAAGCAGTCATGCTCTCTTCTGTATCTCCATAGCTGTGCCTTATGTATATTAAAGTTACTTATTTGCATCTTGATCACCCTTACTTACTATATTACAAGCTGTTTGAGGGCAGCCACTTCATATTGTCCGTTGAGTACCTGCCCTAATATATTAGGAGCTCAAATATTGGATGTTGATTGGACTGAATGTTAAAAGGGGCATTTACTTATTTTATTATTTTTATTTTTTAAAAGGGGCATTTAAAATGCATAAGAGTATGATTTAATGAATAATATCATGAATTAAATACATAGATGAGGAAAAATTCATTAATAGAGAATAAAATAAGATGAGAATAGGTGGTTATCTTTGATGAACAAAAGGAAACTAGTTCAGGTAAGACTTTAGGCATTTTAATTGCAGTTATGCTTTGCATTGTAGATAAGAAGAAAGAACATATCCCAGTAGTTGTAATAAATGTTGTCAGTGCTGTCATGTGGATAATTTGGGGTTAAGATCTTTGATTTTGTATACAGCCTAATGAATTTTGCATAGAGAATAGTGAATTCCTGAGAGATTTCTGCAAACAGGTAGTTTGAAGCAGTTAACTGAAAATACCTTGCTCTGATCATCATTCTAAAAATCTTAATGAATTTGAATGAATTTTGTTTAATTTAGTTGTTCTATGGTTAGGTATCAAACTGGAGCACTGTTCTTTTTGTTTTGAGCTCTTCTGTGTAGAGATTTTTTTTTTTTTCAGGGTTTTCAGTGAACTGTGTCCATTTACCAGCTTTTATTGAGTGGCAAGGCCTCAAGGACTGAACTGTCACAAAAATTATATTACAGGATTTAGCATAATCTAGTTACTGATTAGCATAATAAGGCTGGTAATCATAATTTATTTAAAACATTACAAAATGTTTACAATTTTAAAAACTAAAATGTAAGCATTTTATGAAATCTGAAAGATGTAGAAAAAGTATAAAGAAGAAAATAAAATCACTCATATTACCACCACCTAGAGATGAGTTTAGTTAACTGTTCCCCTTCAGACTTTTTTCTTACATGTACACTTACACGCACATATATTTTAAGAAATCGGAATTACTATATATACATTTTGTGTCTTGCCCTTTTCACTTAACATTGATGTTATTTGGAGGACAGTTCTCTAAAGCTTCTAGTATTGTTGAGAATATATTTTTTTAATCCCTGAATAGATATTAAAGCCTGCATAGTATTTCATTATATGGGTATTCAATGATTTATTTACCCGATCCTCTATTGTTGGATATTTAGTCGATCCTTTTGAAAAGTTTTTAAAAGTAGGAAAATAGTTTTTATAGTGAGATTCTTCCCTTTAAGTAAGCTACAGCACACATATATGACCACCTAGGTTTTTTTTACCATAAGTGAGAATGAGAGGCTTCAGAACTGTGCTGTAACTGTGTAAACTGATAGGATTATTCCATTCATTTTTATTTGCATAATCAAGTTCATATTTCTGATCATGTAAGGTAATACATAAATTACACATGTAGTCTGTGGCTTCATAAAGTGCTTTATTTAATACAAAATTTTAGGAAAGCAACACATATTCAAAATTCTTAAGTTTCTAAAGGAAGTTCAGGAAAAAGCCTCCTTCGTAGCCTTGCCTCCCCTGCAGCCAGTGATGCCCTCAAAGGTATTTAACGCACAGACAGGCTGATGCTTAGAGGATTCCTGGGGACTTTAGCTCCTGCTCTGCCCACCCTCCTTCCCTTCACTCCACGGCAGCCACCCTGGCCTCCTGGCGTTCGTCATAGGTCAGGCTGGCAGGTCCCAGAGGCTCCCTTTCCTCAGCGCCTTTGCTGTTCCCTCTGGATGAAGTTAGCTTCCATAAAGCAGCAGTCCACAAAAGTGATAGAGATGGTATTTTGAGAATATTAAAGTATGAAAAACTTAGACACTTAACATAGTAGAAAGCAAAAATAGCCATATTATCAAGGGCAGCTTTAGCTCTGGTAGCAGAGCAGTGGGAGAACTTTGGAACAGCTAAAACAATGAATCTTTCCAAACAGATACGAGCAGCTATGTGCGTCCCAGAGAGTGCAGACAGAAATCGTACTTTAAGTACCACACATGGCAGAGGAGACAGAGGACTTTTTAGTTCAAAGGTTCTCTAGATGCAAGACTGTGGCAGTTCCACTTAACTGGGACATACAGTGTTAACCAGAACTAGAGCTGTTCTCCCAAATCCTGACCCTACAGATTCATTGTTCTTTAAGTAGTTCTAGTTGGTGCTAAAATGTCACCCTTCCTGCTAAATTAAACAGGCACTTACATGGTAAGCAACTATATATCTTGCACAGGACTGTTTAAAAATATGTATAAAGTACTATATTGTATGGGTCTTTCTTTGCCTGATGTTTTTAGAATGCATGTTACTATGTGGGGCCATGCAGAATATGGTGCCCTCTGGGATTTAAAGAAGAATGATATACTGAGTCAGTCACAAACCAGCAACCTGGGACTTCTAAATACAGGAGTCTTCAGGGATGTGTGGACCCAGAAAGCGAGCCCGTTGGTTAAGCCTGTAGGTTTCAGCATTAATACATCTAGCCGTTTTTGCCACCTGTCACAACTTCCGTTCCTTGATGATATTTTAAACTTTTTTCATGACTTAGATTTAATTATTACTATGTCGGATTTTCTTTTTTTATTTATTATTATTATTATTATTATTATTATTATTATTATTATTATTATTATTATTATTATTATTATTATTATTATTATTATTTTTTACCATGTCGGGTTTTCAGAGACTGATTTGTAGGCGAGCTGCACTCCAACCCTGAATGATCCCAAATAAAAGCCATTGTAGTTGGTTGGTGTTTATCCCTCTTACTCGGCTACATCTCCTTGCTGTTGGTAAATTCTTACGCCTTTTCTCTGAGCTTATTCTTCCCTTTTTAAAATTTGTCTTGCCTCCATTAATCATGCCATTGGTGTGACACAGGTGGCTGTCATTAGACAATGAAGGTTTTACTTGCCAATCACATCACATCTTCAGCATTCAGAATCATAGAATTTGTGGGGCTGAAAAGGATCTTGAGATCATTTAATTCAGCTTTTTTTTTTTTTTAAGAAGACATTGAGTTCCTTTAGCCTGTAGTGGTCATTACTAAGAGCTTGGAAGCTGTTGAAAACCACCTTGGAAAATTAGATACTTTGCATATAGAGCAGTGCTCCTCTTAAGTGTGGGCCACATACCATGACAAGATAAGTACAGGAATTGAGAGTAAGCATTTAGAAATGTCATAACAGATTGCTAGACTAATTAAACAAAAATTTTTTAATGGAGGTACTAGGGATTGAACCCAGGACCTCGTTCATGCTAAGCATGTGCTCTGCCACTGAGCTAAATCCACCCCCGTAGGCTAATTTTATATCCGTTGAACTAACAGTAAAACTTGGGACCTGTATTTTTGTCTTTTTTTTTCACTTTTAGGGGATGCTAATTGATTTTACTGCATTTTACAAAATTTTTGTTCTGCAGTTGATTGCCAAAAAAAAAAAAAAGAAAACCCAAACTGTTCCTGCACCCAAGATAGTTTGAGAAGCAACATTTAGCACATAGTAGGCACTCAAAATCCAATAGCTTCCTTGTTTCTTTTTTTAAATTTATTCTTTCTTTCTTTCTTTCTTTTTTATTGAAGTATAGTTAGTTTACAGTGTTGTGCAATCTCTGGTGTACAGCACAATGCTTCAGTCATACATGAATATATATATATTCGTTTTCATATTCTTTCATATTCTTTCACTTGTAAGCTACTACAAGATATCGAATACAGTTCCCTGTGCTATACAGGATAAACTTGTTTATCTGTTTTATATATACCAGTCAGTATCTGCAAATCTCGAACCCTTATTTATCCCTTCCCACCCTCTTCCCCGCCCCACCCCTCCGTAACCATAAGTTTGTTTTCTATGTCTGTGAGTCTGTTTCTGTTTTGTAAATAAATTCATTTGTCTTTTTTTTTTCTTTTTAGATTCACTTCCTTGTTTCTTAAAAGTTTGCATTTATTTTGGGTGAAGATGCTAGATATCTGAGTAGCAGATAAATGAAACCTTACTTTATAGAAATGAGGTGATTCAAGTTGACACTGCTTGTTTTCAAATATAAGCAACTTAGTTTTTTTTCCTTTTTAAACTTAGTCTATGCTTTGAAGAGAAATTTACACACAGGAGAATTGTAATACATATTTGCACTAATTCTTGGAGATACTTTATAACATTTAATGTGCTACTAAATCCTAAGCTCAGCAAGGTTTAAGGAACTTAACTTTTTGGTAGCTAGCCACATCCATAAATATTTGAATACATCATGGCAGTATGTATTATCTTCTTGAATAAGAGAAGGAAAAGATCAAGTGAGAAGCACTGGGGCTTTTGTCAGTTTTCTCATGTCATCCAGCTTTTGGAAAGTACATAGTTGTAGTATTATTTAGCATTCCCATTTTGAAGCAATTTAGTGCCACATACAATAGCTCTTATATTTTTAGCAGTCCTTGGTTATTTTTTGAAATTAGAGTAGTCTTGTCCTGATTTTTAAAATTGAATTAAATTGTAGTTAAGCTTATATATGATACAATAAATACAGACTATCAAAGGCTATTAGTTTACCATGGTTTACAGGTTTGAGGGACATCTTTTTCATATTATCAAGATCATGAAATTGCCACTCCCTATTTAAGGATAAAGGAATGTCAATGACTGAGCCAAGTGACTCTCCTCAAATGTCACCCCTATAAAAATTCTGTTTATAATCCAAGAATCCTTAGAAACAAAATCCCTTTGACTTATGAGATTTCATTTTGGCAGATTTAAAAAATTTTTTGAATGTTAAGAAACCTGAAATGATTGCTTTTTGCTTGACAATACCATCCACCTCCAAGTGATACAATACACATAATGTAATAGGATAAATTTTTATCCATATAATGAAATGAAATGACACATTTAAAAAAGTCCTATTTGGAACATCCTTAATCTTATTCTTATTTAAATATAGAATAAATATTTGATCTGTAAGGCTGCATTGCTTTTTGTTTCAAGCCTCATTTTTATTTGGACAAGGCTCAAATTCTTTTTTCCTTTATTTCTTGCCTTTAAAAATTTTTTTTTAATCGCAGTATAGTTGATGTACAGTATTACACATGGATGTACATTATAGTGATTCACTATTTTTAAAGGTTATACTCCATTTATAGTTATAAAGTATTGGCTATATTCCCTGTATTATACAATATACCCTTGTAGCTTGTTTTATAAATAATAGTTTGCACCTCTTAGTCCCCTACCCTTATATTGCCCCTTCCTCCTTTCTTCTCCCCACTGGTAACCACTAGTTTGTTCTCTATATTTGTAAGTCTGCTTCTTTTATGGTATATTCACTAGTTTGTTGTAGTTTTTAGATTCCACATAAGACAGTATTTGTTTTTCTCTGACTTATTTCACTTAGCATAATATCCTCCAAGTCCATCCATGTTCCTGTGAATGGCAAAATTTCATTCTTTTTTTTTTTCTTATCAAATTCTCTTTTTTAAAAAAAAATTTGAGGGGGGATAGTAATTAGGCTTCTTTCTTTCTTTTTTAATGGAGGTAGTTGGGGATTGAACTCAGGACCTCATGCATGCTAGGCATGCCCTCCACCACTGAGCTATACGCTCCCCGCTCAAATTCTTAATATCTGTGATACTCGAAACTAACCTAGGATTTGAAATAACAGCATACACCATGATTGAGAGTAATTTTGCAGTGATGAGTTAAAATGATTTGAGATTTGAATTGTTGCTGCCTGGTTTTAATAGGTTCATTTGAATAACACACCCAGGTTTCCCCCTCTTTCTGTCTCTTTTAGGAGCCAGGCTGAAGAACTTCAGAAAAAAAGAATCGTTATTATTAATCTTGTCAAGTGCATATTACATTTTGGCAAATGCTGGTGGATGAGATTAAAATTACCCTTTACATTTTAAAAGATATTTCTTTAATGTCATTAGCAAGCAGGTAGATCCTAGGAGGACAAGAAATGAACTTTCTTTTAGGCTAACTTTCCAAAGTTTAGAATTTATTTTGGGGTTTTGCTTTGACCCATGAAGAATATGGTTGTAGTTTCTTAAAGTAACACAATTTATCTCTCTTCAGCAGTCATTTTGAAACTCAAAGAAGAGCCATATTTTGGAAAATATGAAAGACAAATAAGAAACTGGAACTCTTTTCGTGGGATGATACGTTGTTTTATGAGAGAGATGATAAATACTAAATAGTCTATACGTGAGTTAATAATTTCAGAGCCCTTTCTCTCCAGTAGCATGTTTAGGATTTAGGGAAGCAGCCCAGGCTTGATGAAATATCCATTAGCCTAGAAGGGTACCTGGTAAGAATCCCTCACCTGTTCTTAAGTTGCTCCTTGACTATAATGAAACCATGTGCTGGTCCTGGAATCGGCAGAGATGCCAAGATAATACTGTTAGAGAGGTCAGCATAGTTTTAACCTGGTAATAGTGGCGACTAGTCAAGGTGCTATCCAGTCTGGTTCTTAGTTCTTAAGAAATCCTCATGCTTGTTTCCATAGGGTTGTTATTCTCTTTTGGTCTAGGTTAGGGCAAGGACTGCATCCCTGTCATGGATGTTTGTTAACATGAAAACAATGATGCTCCCAGCCTTTTGTTGACTGACTTGTTGCAATTCTGATGTTTTCTTCACTGCAGACAAGATTTCATCACTGCTAAGCACCAGTTTCTGCTGCTGAGTTTTTGAGGATCAATTAGAATTATGCTCTCTGTGTTTAAAACTCAGGTTGATAGTTAAAGATTTTTTTCCCCCTTTGCTTCTTGTGTTTTCAAGTACCTAAATAAAGCAAAGAAAATTTTTGTTGTATGACTAAGTGTTGCTCTATGGCCGTATCCCTGTGGGGCTTTGTGCCTTAGTATAGGTGACCCGAATGAAGTTCAGCTCTGCACTGGGTTAGATCATGCCCCTCCTTGCTGACTGTCCCTTTTCATCCCTGCCTCCCTTTTTATCCCTTAGAAATGCTTTTAATGGTCCCAAGGGAGGCTAGGTAATGCTAACGTTTTAATGACTTTTAGGGTCAACTTCCCCAACTTGTTTTTATATCTGAGTGATTTCAGCTAGTTTTTGCCTGTTTTAGGACTTGAAATGTTAGTAAAATAGATATGAAACCTTTTTCTAAGAAGCCTCTAGTTGCCTGTCCTGATAGGGTTATACTGATGGTCGCTTCCTTCCTAGTTTCTAAAATCAATTCATGCACAATCTAGTTTCTCTAAAAATAAACTTTCAAATAGAACATTAATATTAGTTACTTTTTTAAACAACGAGGACCTATTGTATAGAACAGGGAACTATATTCAATATCTTGTAATAACCTGTAATGGAAAAGAATATATGTATAACTGAATCACTTTGCTGTACACCTGAAACTAACACAACACTGTAAATCAAGTATACTTTGATTAAAAAACTATTACTTTAAGATATATACAAGATGCAGTTCTAGTCATAAAATGTACTTTCCATATTAGAGCCCAGTTGTTTTTTTTTTTAACATCTAAGGGGGAAATGGAGTTTCAGTCTTCTGAAAAGGCAAGGAAAAATCCACAGTCTTTTGATAAAACCAATTCGATATCATAAGCTAGAGAAATAGAGGTTTTTTCCTTCAAACAAAAACAAAAAACCTCTGCTTCTGAAGGAGTCATTGTAAGACTGAACAAAGCTTGTAGACCATAATAAGGAAAAGCAGAGCCCTTATATAAAACCTCAGGTTTCATGAAGAAATAAAGTTTCATGAAAAAACGAAAGCAGAGAACAAGATTGTCTGGAGCAAATAGAGAAAACGGGAGGCCCCAAAGCTTGGGCAGAAGGGTCAGGACAGTCCCCTGGCCTCTCACTGTCGTTGATTAGATTTACCAAACTGTGCTCTTAGATGTTAAGGAAAGACTTCGGCTAGTAGGTTATGTTTCTGTAGCAAGCAACTACCAAAAGATTTCTGGGTCTTACTATTTGATTTCAATATGTTCAACTTTCTCAAAGGGTGTGTTTTTCTCCCCTTGTGTAGATCATAAGCCGTCCTGTTCAAATTTCACAACACAGTTAAAAAACTTTGAAACTTTGAGTGTATTTCTTATAATTAAAGTGAATCAAGTGAGTTATGTTTTGAGAATTTTAGAAACCTACCTTGAGGTAATGGGGAAGAGGTGGGTATTCTTGCTTCAAATCATTGTTTGGCAGCTCAGAGATGTCAGATGGTCCTTACCCTTTCCTCTTATCCTTTCCTCAGAGTTTCTCATTGTTATTGTATCTTATTTATTTGAATGGATGCGCGTAAATAGCAGAAAGGAATCAAGATGTCAAAGACCGGCTTGAATACAGCCTTACCATAAGGTGTAGTTTCTGTGCATATGGAAACTGTATACCTCTGTACCGTCAAAAAAGGAAAACAGCGCCCTCAGCAACTCCACAAAGTAAAATCTACCCTCAAAACTTTACTTACAAATTTTCCCTTTTTTAGGTAATCTAATACTCAGTGACAGTAATTCATTCATCTAACATAGTAAGTTATTTCTTTGGCTGTTTCTGTTCCAGCCCTCCTATTCTGAGGCTTTTCCATAGGACTGCTAGTTCCCTATTCCTAGGCTAGCAAGGGTTGTGTCTAGTGATCTTATTTGGGGTTGTTCTTTTTCATTTTTCCATGTTTCTACTTTGCAGGGGCCTAATATGGCCCAAACTAAATGGATGTCTTATGTTTATTGATGGTTTTGTTTCCAAGTCATATTCAAACTATGACATATTTTAAGTTTCCTGATATGTTTAAGAGCTGGGCATTCTGTAAAACAAAAAAACAAAAAACCTTAATGGGAAAAGTTCTCAATTTCCCCATAACTGCATGAATATTTGTAAACCAGAGCCTCTTAGCCTACTTAACTACCCACAGTGTGCTATGTTTGCTGAATATTTGTTAAATTGAACTAAAGCACCAATAGATGAGAGGAAACTGGCATATTAGTTATGGACCTTATTTAGTCACATTTCTGAGAGGTAGCTTGGGATGGACCACTATGTTTTTGTTTTAAAGACTAGGAAACTGAGGAACAGGAAGATTAATGACTGACATGCCTTGGATTAGCAGTTTTGCCTCTTACACTAAGCAGTGTTTTCTCAGTTAAGCCATGTTACCAAGTAAGTACATAAGACAGCCTTGGTAATGAAATCTTTCTTGAGCATTGGCACAATTTGTCAGGCAATGTAGCATTAAAAATATGTAAACATACTCTGTTACAATCTTCCATGATTTATCTGTAGCTTTCATAGGAAAAAAACCCAACTAAACACCAAATTAAAAACTCTCATTTTTACCCCTTCTCTAGAAATTTCTATTTATTAAAGTGTGAGATTTATTTGTATCTATCTAGCCAGTATGAATAGTTGATAGATCTAGAAATCTCCAGAGTTGTCTTTGTTGAGGTACCTGCTATAGTCCTCTTTCCTAAGCCACTCAGTTGGTTTTTTACTATGACAAGATTCTACAAATTGGTTCCCTAGAGGAGAGCTCTGTGGTATTGGGAGCCGCAGTCTGAGATAGCAGGAGGAGGGCCAGCTGTGTGCCCTTATCTGCGTCCTGGCAGACACTAAACAGACCCGACCGTGGCACATTTGGTGAGAGGCGATAGTGTGTCAGAGCTGATGATGAGCTGTGGCCCCTTCGTGCACTGGGGACATCCTTTCTCACACTAAGCTGGATTTACTTTGGAAACAAAGAGATTTGAATTCTTTGTAAACACTAATAAAGCGAGGCAAGAGGGCTGTGCTGGGGTCGGCTACCTGATAATGCCTATAAAAAGCTGGGTTCAGATCATTCAGACCAGCAAGGTATAGGAAATCAACCCTTACCCAAACTGAATAGGAAACGAGGTGGCTGATGAATGAAGGTGATGGTTTATGCTGCCGCTCACACTCCAGTGGATTTCTGATACAGGTTGGAGCTCTTCCTTAGGGAGAGTAAAAGGCCCTTAATGTAGATTGAACCACAACTTAGTATTTGGTTCCAGTTGACCGAGCTCGCCATGTTAGCCCAAAGAGGTGACCTAGCCCTCTCAGCAGAAAGGAGAGCAAAGTGTGGTGTGATGTGTGGTCCAAAGTATTGGCATCATAAATCAGAGCTGATTACATGTGGACAGTAAAAATTGAGGGTGTGTCTTGCTGACAGCCTTAAGCATTTTAAATTGGATTTTTTTCTTATGATGAAATAAAGTCTTATTCACTTGAGGGACGCTGTAAAGATGTTTGATTCTTTTGAAGCCTAGGAAAATGAATTCATCTGAGAACACTAAAGCATAGAGTTTATTAGATAAAAATATACTGAGAGATTGGGGAGGACCTCTTTTACTTCATTGGCTTCATATCTCTAATAAAGAAAAACAAAATAGAAACTTTAAACCTTTAAGAAGCAAAGTCTGGAATTTGCTTTAGACTGCTTAGAAGCTTGGGAGAATATGACAGTATTGCCCCCAAAATCAGTGAAATCAAAATAAGAAAAGTTATGCAAAATAATAATTTTTTCCAGTAACATATGCTGTTTTCTCAGAAATGATTATTACCTTCCTCACTTCAGCATGTTATGAGAATGGCATGTTTATTTTGGGTTTTGTGTCTAAAAAGACATTTGATACCAAAATAAAAATTGCTGTATTTTTATTACCAATAGCCTTTCCCCTCAAATATAAAAATTTTCAGAAATATAAAATTACTTGAGGTATTCCCAACATTATTGCTTTTCTAGAATTAAGTAGGTTTCTTTAGTCAATTTGTTTTTCTCCTTTGCCCTCACACCTTGCCAGAAATAAAATCCTCCTCCACGTGCACATCCTTTTTTACTCCATAACACTCCAGGCACTGTTTCTAGGAAATGGTTAAAATTAAGAATAATGTGTTTCCTGCTGACCACCATGTTGGTACTGCCACAGCTGAATTCTGTGCCAGTTTCTTCTGCCATCTGTTCTCAGCATGGATAAGTTGAGATTCATTCAACGAGAGAAAAGCAAAGCTACATGTTTCATCTGACTTCTTCCCCAAGAAGCATGGCTTATCTTTGCCAGTTAGTCTTCACTAGAGAATAATTTGATGTGGAAATATCATGCAACAAATTTTTAAAATGTTGATTTTGAGGGATTTTTAAAGTAGTAGAAATATTTTTTGTTTTGTAGCCTGCTTTATTTGCCTAATATTTTATATTTTAAATAATCTTCCCATGATATTATATCCAACCTTCCCCCTGATTTAAAGGCAGTTTTTGCTTATTGTACACAACTTGGAAAATAAAGAAGGTAAAAATAAACCATAATTTCTCCACTCTTAAGATTTTGAATCTTTTCCTCTCCTCCCCCCATATATACACTGTATATGTACACACATACATTTATATATAAAACATATACATGCACATTTAAAAAATAGGATTATAAAAATTAAAAATAGGATTATGCTGTACCTACTATTTTAGTGAATGTAAATTTAAAATTTTTGATCCCTAGTTCTGGTTGATACAACATTCAGGAACATCATAAAACCTGTTTCAAGGACATCTAGAATCTGCTTGTTGAAGCTTATTTCTCTCAACAATGAAATTGATTGGTTCCTTAACTCTTACTTTAGAGGTTGCTTACAAAAATAGAAAGAGGCCAGGGTCTTCCAGATAAAATATATGGTCCTCTTAATGCATACCCTTCTAGAACACTTCTTGTGTTAATCTAGTTATTTCTTAATATCAAAGCAATCATAAGTTTTTTTCTGTGCTGCAGTGATTTGAATAAAAGATAAAGAAGCTTTTCCACTTCAACTCGAATACTTGATCTTTAAAAACTTACTTTTATCTTCACTGTGCTCCACTATTTTATCTCTATGGCTTGTCCAAACTAAGAAGTGAACTGTTTCTGCTCAAGCCTGGGGCAAGGACTTGGCAGGGCCAGTGAAGTGACAGGCTGAAAAAGCTCAAGCAGGGAATTCTGTGTATTGTCCTATTACACGTCATCCATATAAATGGAATGTGTTTATAGTTCATATGGCAAGCAATTGGCATGAGAGCAAGCACAGCTTGGGCCGACATACTGTCCTTATGTTCTAAATCAGCAATTCTTAACACCTGTCACGGGCCCCCCTCTCCTTCTGCCCCAAGCATCACTGTGTTGGGAAACCACAGTGACTGGGGAGAGTGTGACTTATCTCTCAGCTGTGTTGGAATAGAAGGAAGGTTGTGATTTGTCTGCTAGGGGTCTGATATCATTCCTAATTTCAATATGCATATTGATGATTCATGGTAGGTAAGTGAAGTGCAAGTAAATTCCGTATTTTACCTGGCTGAGTATTTCAATCACTAGGTTATTTCCAATTCTGAGTTTCATTTTTCAAAGAACCCACTTGACGGATACCAACTCATTTATCATCAGAGGTTGTTTTTTTTTTTTTTTCAGCCTTATTGAAGTATAATTGATCAGTAAGAGATTTAAATTCAATACTTGTCCCCTCCATGAAATATATACCTACCTATTTTATATAATAAATGATATATATTTATGGAAAAAGGAACTGAGGTATGAAGAATTTGGGCCCACAAGCATTGCAGACTATAGTCAGAATGTCAGATTCAACCCACAGATAGGTTTTGTTTGACATGCTGAGTTTTAAAAAGTATTTGCATTTAGGAGGAACTTGCATTCTCCAGTTTGTGGTGGACCTCGCCATTGCCTGTAGATACGTATGCACTAATTCACATCATTGATAACCTGTTTTAATATGAAACTCAGTATCTCATTTTCTCTTATTTTCAAAAATGAGATCAACAGAGTAGGGCAGTCACTGAACTCACCTCCTGCTCCTTTCTCCTTTCCCCAGCCACTGAGTTCATGGTTGGGGAAAATAAGTTGCCAGTGACTCTCAGAGCAATTGTGGAGGTTGTAGGAATTCAGGAACTATGGCAGCCTCAACACAAAAGCTTAATCTCCTGCTTCATGTTATAAAGTGGTTATTTTCTCTCTCTGGAAACCCAAGAGTGGCTTCAACCAATAGACTGTCTTGGTTTTCTTTTGTGTTTTGGAGAATGCAGCATCTGGCATTTAAGAAGTTCATCCTAGCAAGAAAGGCCAATTTGTATGTTCATCTTAACAAAAAGTTTGCGTGGCAGTAGAGAATGGGTGGGTTTTCCACCTTATAGCTGGTGAGAATTACTGGGATGCCTATGAGATATACAGATTTCCAGGACCTCTGATAGAGGGTGTAGGGGAGTATGCTTTTCTAACTAGTGCTCAAGGTGATCCTAACATGTGTGGGAAATACTGGTAGTGCTGTTCAGAACAGGGGCTCTGTTTACAGACTGCCTTTATTTTTGGATGGGGCAGGATTCCCATGTGGACCAGAAAACCTGCTAAACAATTTCTAAAAGAGCTGTGACATTTGAGACTGCCTTTTAATCCCAGTTCACCATTTACAAGTGATTTTGGTCATTGGTTTAATCTTCCAAACTAGCCATTTTCTTATCTAATGGGGACAGCACTACTACTTACCTACTTCATGTTATGATTTTCCAGATTAAGAACCATAGTGAATCGAAGCTTCTTGGCACAGCCCCTGGCACATAAGCATTTGGTAAATTTTGCAAATGTAGTTTCCTCACCACCAAAACAGTTCCCTCCTTTGAGCTCTTGAACTACAGCTTTCTAGAGCCTTTAGGAAAGACATTTGCTTTTTACTCTTTCTAAAAGAACTTCCTAAAAAAGTAATATCTGTTCTCTGGAGAAAATTTGAAAAAGCAAAATGAAGGAAAATATAAATTACTTGTACTCCATAATTTCATGAATTTACTTCCAGTCTTTGTAGGCAAATGTTATAATGTGATTAATGTATAACTAGTAATTTTCTTTTGTGAAATACTTAATTGTCCTCACATTGCTTATTTTGCTATTTACCTTTTTACCTGCTCTTATTAAGATTTTGGTTTTTTGGTTGGTTACTTTTTGTTTGTTCTCATAGATAGGGTTTAGAGTCTTGTTTCTTGTTTTTGTATTGTTTCATTGTTCATGATTTTTTTCTTAATCCAAGAATTTTATATGCAAGAGGAAAAACTCAAGATGGTCCAGAGACCTACTGCCATTTTTGTTTCCAGTCTCCCTTCCTCCCTGTTAGTACCTACGTGCCTCTGCTATGTTGAGCTTTTTATGAACTCTGAGTTAAGCTAGTTTTGGAATTTGTATTTTGGACTGAGACCTTGCTGCCTTACTTAGTTTCTTACAGTGTGGCTATTCACCAGGCCATGTTCTTTATGCTTAACTTAAGTTGGTTCAGAAATCATAGGACCGCTTATAACACTGGTTTTAGTTTGCGACTTTAGTTGTTTTTTCACTAAAACAGGACAATTGTAGGATAGTTCCGTAGTTGTTGATTTTTCTCCTTAAAGCCTTTAAGAGTTAGAAATGCTTTGGAGTTAAAAATTTAAGTTTTCCCAGGAGTGACAGTTCTAAGTAAATGGAAATCTAAATTTATTACAAAAATTTAAGTGATCTACATACTTGCCCCGGGAGTTCTTTGCAGAGGTACTTAGGATTCACATTCAGCCCTATTCAAATCCCGTTTCATTGTCCCCCTACGATAGTTGGCCTCCTTCAGGCGTGTTCATCTCAACTCTTAGCTTGTTTCTCACAGAGCCTGAAGATGCTACTATAGGAGATATGTAGTATTGGCTTTTTTTTGTCACCTCAGTAAATGTTATAGGCATGTTTTGGCAGTTTTGTTTTCTTCTACTTAGTGTATGTTACAGCTTGATTCATGTATGTGTGTACATGATTTATATATGTGAATATGGACTATATTATGAATTATATGTAATTATATGTGTATTGTGTCTATATGAATGTGTGGATTATAATTATTTTAATAGAATTCACATATGTGAATTATATATAATTATATTATATTATATTACTTATTTATTTGTATGAATTGCCCAAGCCTCATTCTTTTAAACTTCCTCACAAATTATTTAGCCCTCCTCCTGTTGATAGGCATTTTAGATGCCAGTTTTTCTCTAATACAATGTTCAGTGTCTTTGTACCTCCAAATATTTTGAATCCTGCCAGTGCTTATCAATACTTGGTACATCAGAAACCATGTCAGAAATAAAGTTTGCTGAATTGAATTTGAAGAATGCTGATTTATTTATTTAGCTATTTACTTATTTACCTATAAATAGAATTCAGTAGTATTTGTTGAAATAACAGTATTATTAAAAAATGTGAAGCATAGTTTTGTGAGACTGTCAGTATCACTAGTCAGTATCACCTATATGCTCTGGGATATCATGCTAGTTGAACCTATTTACAACAAATCTATGTAACAAAAATATTTTTAAGCCTAGTTGGTGGAAATTTATTTTCTGTCATATTTGGTATACACATTTCCCATGCAATAAGAAAAATTGACATCTTTGGAAGTGATTTTTGTCTGTAGTTTTAAGAGTTATAGTGAAATTCTAGAATTGCAGTTATATGATTTTGACAAAAAAGAAAGAGCCTTATTTTTCATTTGATCAGTAACCCCTGGGTAGTACAGAGTGTAGTAAGTTAAATGTACATTGATGTGGTAAATTATAGTGTTTTTGAAATAAATCTCCAACATGTAAGATTTTTTATGCTTCATCTTGTTGTCTGCTACATTGCTTACTAAAGAAAAGATCCCTTTGATTAAAAAAAATCATGTTGGAAAGAGAAATTGAACTTTAGATATTTTGTGACATTTCAGAACATAGGCATAACATGATATAATTTGATATATTTGGCTTTGGCAGTAAAAATTAATCCATCCAAAATCTCACAGAAGCAACTTCTGGCTGTTGAAATCCGTAATGCACTAGGTCTTTTTCTTGTGATCATCGTGTATCATTTCTAGGCAAGGACTTTATAATTCAGAAGTTATGATAGTAAAAGTTGTACCGAGAATTTTATGTATTTTGCTGTAATAATTTATAAAACTGTTAGAAATGTGAAATTACAGATTCCAGATAAAGGTCATAAAAAGTGGATTTTTTAGTGTTTTCCTGATCATGGGACAGGGCCTGTAGCTCACCAATAAATCATCCATATTTCAGATATCAAAGTGAAGCTATGGATTATGAGCCAATTTAGGTTTTCTAATGTCCAGATGAGAGGAAAATGGATGAGCAAACCTTTGGGGTTGATAGCCCTATATAATTATTTTGGGTGAGCAATGTTTGACATGTGTTAATTTCACCAGAAAGTTGCCCTTAGATGTAAACCCGTTTTAGCCAAGAGTTTCTGGATTTGTCTCTGATTTGCTAAGAGTTGAATATCTAAGTATCTAATAGGGTTAAGCTTTGTGTTATCTTCTTTTTAGTGGTTTATCCTTAGATGCCTTCCTCCCTGCCCCCAACAACATATTAAGTCTTAGCTACAAAAGGTACATTTAATTTTAGCTAGTTGGTTAGTTTTTCTGAACATTTGTTCTTTGCAGACTGAGGGAGACAGATGGACTTGAATTCTAAAGTGGAATCTTTTGATTTAGTAGAAGAAATAACCAGTAAAGTGATAGACGAGGTTTTTGGGCAGTTTTAATTAGTCAGGCACAGCTGTGAGTAGGAATTGGTGAGAAGGGCAAGATGCAGTGGCATAAAAGATGAAGCATTTTTTGTGTTTCTTAGAGGTACTTAGTGGTCAGCCGTGGTCATCAGTAATTTTTAGTGAGTAGTCGCTGGGTGCCTGTTTGTGTCCTTGCCTAACAATTACAGGCCACAGGTCTTTGATCTTATAAGCGACAAAGTCCGGATGATACTGATTTCAGCTTTTTTGTTCTTGCTGACTAGAGGAAGATGAGGTCAGGAGTCCCATTAGAAGTGCTGACCTGGGAGACTGTTTGCAAATGGTGCCTCATTGTGTCTTTTGCTTTCTGTTGTTTTGTTTTGTTTTCTTTGGGGTCATGCATGTTCACTGTCAGGTAGCATTTTTATGAGCATTTGCTCATTCAGTAAATATTTATTGAGCCTCTGGTATGTGCCAGGTTCTCTGGTGCTTGGGATACATTAGGGAACAAAACCAGACAAAAAGCTGTAAGCTATACTGACTGACTTTGAAAATAATATTTTAAAAAATAATTTTTAATTTAATATTTTTATATTTATTTATTATTGCATTATTTAATTATTTTATTTTGGCAAGGGGGAGGCAATTAAGGTTATTTTTGAAGGAAGTACTGGGAATTGAACCCAGGACCTTATCATGCTAAACATGCGCTCTACCCCTTGAGCTATACACCCCCCTTGAAAATAATTTTAACTAATGTTACCGAGTGCTTACTACATGCCAGGTGCTGTGCTCTGTGCCTTATTTAAGGAGAAACAATTTAAAACATGCCAAGATTGTAGTGCAGAAGATAAAATGATGAACGAATCTTAAGTCTGCCCCCTTGAGGAGGTTACAGTCTATCAGAATCCCTTTGGAAATAATAATTATCTATAAACCTTGTATTTTCATTGAGTATATGATTAGAATCTCTCTTGTGCACAATTCTGAGGACTGCCAAATTTCGCAGACCGGAACTTTCTACAATGGGAGGTTGCTTCTTCACACTTAACGGCAGGTGGCAGTAGTTAGGTAGGCTTATTGTGTGCACTCAATCAAGTGGTTACTAAAAAGCAGGAGTTTCCAACCTTGGCCAGGTGATTCCTCGTGGTGGGGGCTTCCCTTACGTTGTAGGATGTTAAGCAGCGTCCCTGGCCTCTACCCACTAGATGCCAGTAGCACCTTCTATTTGTGTTATGACAACCAAAAATATTTCTAGGCATTGCCAAATGTCCCCTGGGAGGCATTAGGAGTCTCTGCGCCAGGCGTTAGTCTCCCTAGACAACCAGCAGCTCCTTCAGGAGACAGAGCCAACCACAGCATCACCCAGAGCTTAGCTCGTGCCATCAGCTCACACTCTTCCTAAAAATGTGAAGCGCTTGGGCTGTTCACACCTTATACTGGGATCTGTAGAGAAACAACTAAGTGCTTATCAGTAGTGGGGAGAATGATCTTAATCCACTTTTCAGGGCTAGAATAATCAGTGGGAATTACAACATTTATTATTATTAAATACATTATAAATTCAAAGGTATATATGTAAGGTATATACATTTGGGGTAGAATTTTTGAATATTTAAATTAAAAATATATATATATATATATATTCTGTTACTCCACAACCCAGTTAAGAAATGGGCCCTTACCAATACCTTTAAAGCTCTCTGCATGCTCTACCGTCCAACTGTCCCTCTCTCCCACATAGGAAACCACTATCCTGAATTTTGTTTATTTTTCTTTGCTTTTCTTCATTGTTTTATCATATTTTGCACACAGCTCTAAACATTACAGAGCTCAGTTTTGTGTGTTTGAAGACCTTACTGTATAAATGTAGTATGCCATATATATTTTTTTGTGACTTGGTTTTTTTCCCGCTCCACGTGCGTTATATGATTCTTCCATGTCGATGTGTGTAGCAGTACTTTTTTGTTTTCACTGCTCTGTAATTATATGACTACATCACAGAGTATCCATTCTGTTAATGGATGTTTGAGTTGTTTCCAGTTTTGTTGTTATTATAAACGATGCTGCTGTGAATATTCTTGTGCTTGTCATCTGGTGTTCATGTGCAGGCGCCTCTGCAGGGAGTTACCTAGGGATGAATTGCTGTAGCGTAGGCTGTATGCATGGAGTAGGCTGAAGGATGGCTTCCAGAGATACTGGTCCTGATCCCTAGAACCTGTGAATGTTACCTTATATGGAAAGAGGCTCTTTGCAGATGTGATTAAGTTAAGGATCTTGAGCTAGGGAGATTATCTTAGATTATCAGGTGGGCCCTAAATGCAATCACAAGTGTCCTTAATAGAGGAGAGGCAGAGGGAGATTACACGGAGTATAAGAGGAGAAGGCCGTGTGATCACAGAGGCAGAGACCGAAGTGTTGTGCCTACAGCCCAGGAATACCAGCAGCCACCAAAAAGTGGAAGAGCCAAGAAATGAGTCGTCTCCTAGAGCCTCCGGAGGCAGTGCGGCCCTGCCAGCACCTTGAATTTGGCCCAGGGAGGCTCATTTTAGACTCTGGCCTCCAGAACTGTGAGAAAAGAAATATCTGTTGTTTTAAGCCACTAAGTGTATGGTGATTTGTTATAGCAGCCACGGGGAACTAAGACAATGCATTTTCATTTTAACTGGACAGTGCCAATTGTTTTCTAAGCTGTTTGTACCAATTTATATTTCCACCAGAAGTGTGTAAGAATTCCTGTTGTTTCACGTTCTTCTAAGCATTTTGGTACTTTTGCATTTTACCAATAGGAGATTTTTCTAAGCAGTTCTATGAACTTTAGTGTAAACTTTAAAAATATAGTTCAGAATGCAAAAACAGATGAGTACACTAATAAGAAGGTAAAAATGTTGATATTGAATACTGTTAATAATGAAGGTGAGGGGCTTGGTTAAATTAATAAATATGCTGTAGATACTGTATTATACCTATTATTTCTCTTGCCTCATCTCCTAACCACTAAAATTAATATCTTCTGCATACACTCTTTCTTCTCTTGAAAATAATCCAGTGACTCTTTGGTACTCATTACATGAATTGGCATGCTCTTTAGTTTCTGTTTGGTTTGTTTCTGTTTTTACTCTATCCCACATTAAGACTTTTTGGCTAAATAAACATAGATTGGTAAAATAGCATTTTTTGGGAAGGGGCAGTTAACTATAACCTATCTGCTCAATAAGATGGTATATTTGTCCATCTGTTTTAAGGGAACAGATATTAGTTATCAGTTCCAGAAAACCTTTCAGGCCCTTGTCTCACAAAATATATTGTTTGATGATAAACATGTTCCACATGCTAACAATACTTGTATCTTAGAACTGTATTTGATGCTTAAAATTTTTTCTTTAAATGTATATTCTCATTTGATTAATTTCTTTCTTCTGTTGTGTTCCTTAAAGGGAAGCATTTAAGCAGATATATTTATATACCGAGGAAACTGGGTTACTCATAGTTGTTGGTAAACCGTTTTGAGAGTCCCAAGAATAAGTTTCTGTTAGCCAAATTAAGTGGCAAATTGAGGTGATTTAGCCAGGTCTCTTTAAGACTGCTTATTTTAGTAGAATCCTAGCATTTGAAGAAGAAATGCCTGTGTGTCATTTACATTACAAGAACTATAATAAAGGGCCATCCAGTTTCTTCTTGATTATGGCCAGTGATGGGACCCTAACAACCTCTTAAGCTTTTGGTTTTGATAAGCTTTTTTTAAAAAACAAAAAAAACAAAAACTCTTTTCTTATAAAAAATTTGGAAAATTGCAAAAATATTAAAGTAGACAGAATTGCATAACAAATCCTTATATGCTCATTAGCAACTTCAACAATTTTCAACTCATGCCAATCTTGTTTCAGCTGTATTACCACCTATTTCTCTCTTTCCCATATTATTCCCATATTATTTTGAAGTAAATCTGTGACATCCTATCATTTTATCCATATGTATTTCAATATGTATCTGAAAGATAAGGACTCATTACAAAAACCGTAATAATATTTCATATCTTTAAAAATTAACAATAATTCTCTAATTAAATATGCAGGCAGTGTTCAAATTTCCAATTGTCCTATAACTGTGCTAATATTTTTAACAGGTTAATTGAATCAGGATCTAAATAAGACGCACACATTGAGATTGGCTGATTGTTTTTTAAACTACATGTTCTTTTTTTTTTTTCCTGCCTTACAATTTATTTGTAGAAGAAAGTTGATACATTGTCCTGTTGTGTTTCCCACCGTCTAGGTGATGCTTATTGTACCCACTTGGAATAGTTTAACATGTTTTTTCTGTCCTATTTCCTGTATATTCATTTTCCCTCTTTATTTTTGGTAAGACTGCTTCACGGGTGGTGGTGTATATTTTTCAGTAGGCACATAATGTCTGCTGCTTTTTGTGTGATGTTTGCAGCTGCTAATGCTCAATGCCTAGACCTAGTTACATTGAGATTGCAAAATAATGATAGTCTGCCTTTCTTTCATTTATTAGCTGGAATTTTTCTATAAAGAGAAGTTTTCTTTCATCAACTGTTGCTTACCTAGGTGGACAGTTTATAGGAGAAAGGCAGGATAAATGATTGAATCTTTCCCTATATTAACTAATTTTCAAAATAGAGTTGGTTTGCCAACATCCTTCACTTTTTTTGCTTTGTAATATCATTATAAGTTTGTGGAGGTAAATGTATTTGATGTGTAGTTCTGTCCATTGAAGTTATTGTCCTTATTGGTTTGGCAAAATCATTGTTTCTCAAAATGGACTGTTTTTCCAAAGAAGATATACAAATGACCAATTAGCCCATGAAAAGATGCTTAACATCATTAGCCTTCAGGGAAACGCAAATCAAAACCACAGGAGTCACCACTTCACACTCCCCTGAATGGCTCTAATCAAAAGACAGATAACAGGTGTTAGAATAATGTGGAAAAATTGAAATCTTCATACATTACTGGTAGGAATGTAAAATGTGCAGCCACTTTTGGAAAACAGCTTAACAGTTTCTCCAGAGGGTCAAAAGAATTACCATGTGACTCTGCAGTTTCACTCTTAGGTTTTCATCCCTTATGTCCATACAAAAACTTGTTCTTGAATGTTCATAACAGTATTGTTTGTAATAGCCAAAAAGTGAAAATAACTCATCTCTATCTAGCTAATTAATGGATAAATGAGTTGTGGTATACCCATAAAATGGAATATTATTAAGCAATAAAAAGGCATAAACCACTGATACATGGTACAACATAGATAAATTTTAAACATGTTAAGTGAGAGGGCAGGCACAAAATAGCTCTTAGAGTATAATTTCATTTCTTTTAAATGTAAACAATAGTTAAATCTGTAGAGATAGTAGATTAGTGTTTGCCTAGGGCTGAGAGATTTCGGGGAAAATGGGGAGTGACTGCTAATAGATACAGAATTTCTTCTGGAGGTGATGAAAGTGTTCTAAATTTATGGTAATAATTGTGCAACTCTGTGAATATGCTAAAAGCCATTAAATTGTATACTTTTAAAAGAAAGTATGTGTTGCCGAAACGAGCGTGGACTGTATACTCTAATTTAGTGAATTTTATGGTGGGTGTATTATACTATAATAAACCTTTTATAAAGATTATTATGTTTAAAAACGGACTACCCAGAGTCACCCAGAGAGCCTGTTTTAGGTGCAGATTCCAGGGTATATCCTAGACCTCTTGAAACAGTGTTTGTAATTGGATCCCAAGACTCTCTTTTGAAAGTAAATACATCCAGGAATTCTATTTGCATTATTATGAAGTTCTTTGTTGGGCCGTGCATCCCAGTAACTTTCTGTTTCTGCCTCTTCTGAAGCAATAGAGAATAAGTCTTCATCTTCCACATGACTGCCCTTGAGTCTTATGAAAGCAGCTCCCCTTTCCAGCTCATCTCTTTTGAGGGCCACGCATCCCTAGTTCCTTAACCATTTCTCATGTGACATGATTGCCAGATTAGTCAAATCACCCTCTTTTGGACACATAGTCTGTTAATGACTGCTTAAAATGAGGTACTTTGAACAGGATATTCCAGTTATAGTTTGACTATTGCAGAATATAAATGGGATTATTAGCTCCCTTGCTTCTGACACAGGAATTCTACTAATGTATTAAGATTGCATTAGCATTTTTTAAACTGTATTGGCTCCAATGAAGCATGTGTTTGATTCAGACCTCCTCTACCCCACCTCCAGCACTCCCAGCTTTTATCTAGTCAGGTCTTCCTTCTTAGAGGCTTATCTGGGAAAGTTCCCTTTCTTGGTTGTGATCTGGTCCAAAATAAGAAAGTATCTTTAATGTTTTAACAAGTGTTTAGCAGTTTCAAGGTTTTCAGAGCACTCCCTGTACATTATTTCCTTTGATCTTAATAGTGTAAACCCCTTATTTTATAGATAGTAGAAACACAGACTGAGATAATTCAAGTAAAATGCCTAAGGGGAGACAATTATTTGCTGAGGCTGGGCCAGAACCTGGTTCACCTAACTGGGTGGTTTGTAATGTTGACTGTATATTGCCTTCACCTGAGTTTTTTAAAAAAAAAAAGCCTTGGTCCCATCCCAGGTATTGTGAGTTCATTGGACTAGGGTGGAGCCCACTCAGTATTGTTTAAAAGCTCTCAAGGCAGTTCTGACGTTCAGCCAGGTTGAAAACAACTGCTCTAACTCACGTCTTGGTGTTCCTTCCCCCATCACAGGTATTTTCTTCATCTAATTAGAAAGCTCTTATATGGAAAAGGAAGAATCATTTTCCATTGCTCCAGAAGGCAGAATTATGATTAGTCCAAGTGAGAGAGGGTTACTTAGATGTGCAGTGGGAACCAGATGTACATCCTAAGAGAATTATTCTTGGAATTTATGTATCTTCTTCATTAATCTATCAAACATTTATGTGCCAGACACTTTGCTAAGCTCTGGTGATACAAGTATGAATAAGACATGGTTTCCCCCTTTCAGGGCTCACAGTTGAAAGGGCGGGTAGACTTAAATACCATTAAAGTAAATGGCATGTGTTACACATGTTGGGAGCTGTATAATTTCCTTCTTTAATTTGTTATATATAATATTTTATTTATTATTGTATTATTTGATTATTTTACTTTGGCAGTTGGGAGGTAATTAGGTTTATTTTTTAGAAGAGGTACTGGGGATTGAACCCAGGACCTTGTGCATGCTAAGCATGTGCTCTACCACTTGAGCTATACCCTACCCCCTTAATTTGTTATATTTTTGTATTTTTAAATTGTCAACAGTGATTTTCTTACTAAGATATATTTATGCTGAGGATTTGAATATGTCACACAATAGTAGTCTTTACGTTAAGTATGTAATTCAAGAATAACAGGTAAAGTTAGTCTTTGCATAGATATCTTTTCTTTAAATACTCCTAATAATAAAATTTGTAACAGCGTTCAAACCATCTCGAGAGTTCATTCCTACATCTTTCTCTGAATTTTATTCTGTCGATTACTAAGCATAGGAAGATGATCTGTATTGGTTTTGTCAAGATTTTGTGTAGGTGAAAAAAATTTTGTAACATGGAGAAATTTTTTGATTTGGATTTCATGCCTCAGATCAACTTTGAAGTCATTCTGTATACCACTCACTGCATTTCCTTTATAGACATCATCTATTAAAAATAAAACATTGATACATTCCTATTGAAACAGCAGACACATTTTTCCTTATAGTTTATATCTGACCATCTGATAGAGGTATGTGCTGGATACTATGGAAACACCAAAAAGTTATTCTGGAAAGGGGGGGAGAGAGAGAGAGAGAGAAAGAGGAAGAGAGAAGAAATCAGGGTTTTTCAAAGTTGGTGGTGGAGCAGAGCTGAGTTCTGAATGATAGGTAGTGTTTAGACTGAGTGGTGTGGACGTTCAGGCCACATTGGCCACGTTTAGGGAGATGGAAAAGTAGGACCCTGGTCATGGAAAATGAGAAAAGATAAAAACTGGGCAGGGACCAGGACAAGATGGAATTTTCATGCAAAAAGAATTTGAACGATAATTTCTTACATGTGGGAGTCCTCACAGTTACAACAATCCTGTTCTCAGTAGCAGTTATACAGGGATCTGGGAAAAATCATCATGTGCTGGAGAAAGTTTTATAGGGCTGAGCCAAAGCTGATTAATCTGGTGATACGTGAGGGTCCATTCATAGTTTTGATCCAAGCCTTAGGGGCTAAAACTCATGAATTAAAGTGTGAAATTTAATCGTGGTTATCAGTTAAGACCCTTTTGAAAAATAGGTGATGTAGAAAGAGAGTTTGAATATATATTTCCAAGACTGGATAAGGTCATGCAGCCTCAGAGTCTAATTTAATTGATAAGTGATCCACTCTTGATTTCAGCTTTCGTAGTGGAGATAGAATTCCATCCTTCCATTCATGATTCATCTACTTGGTTCACTGAAACCATTCTCATCTTCTCTGAGTTGCCATATGCAATTCAATTTGGCCATGATTGCCATCTTCATAATGTGAAAATGGTAGGAAAACCTGTAGAAGGGTTTAAAAATCCACTCCATCACTTGAGAGGGTTTTGGTATTCTGTAGCCTCTACTGAAAAGTTTTGTACTAGGGTTGCAAGTCTGGCCAGTTGATCTGCTTTGGAATAATTCAGGTTTAAATTCCTTTTATGCTGACAGGTTCGTGTAATGAATTGAGTCGGTTAATGTTCCATACTAAGGAGCATAGGAATTCATTTATTTGCAGCTTGAGTGATCCTGAGTTTTAAATGTCCTTTCTTTTTGGAGAATGAAAGGTTTTATTGTCCACTGGTAGTTCCTAGGATCCACAGTAGTGTCCCCCATCCCACCCCACAGTTCTCTCTCCTAGCCAGGAGTATAACCAGCCCTACATTGAGAGAAATTGCTGCCAAAGTAGAATAGGTGGGACTAGTGAATGGATTTAAGGAAAGTACTTCCTATGGTACTTGTGATTATCTTTGTCAGATATGTCTCCCAAATGTTGAATACATCAATTGTGTTCCCATTTGTTTGACTAGCAGTTATTTAAAGATAGTGTCTGCTTGTGTAAAATATTAGCTCTAGATATGACTGCTTTTCTTCAACATAAACTAACTTGTCATCACTGTTACGTTTAATTTTTTTAATAGAGTGAAAAACCCCTCATGTTTCTGTTGTCACAAATACTAATGACATTTCAAAACTGAATGCATATGCTTTACATAACCTAATTATGGGGCATACACAATTTTTATACTGCTTTTTATTGTGTGATTTTAATTATTTTTATTTATGGCATAATATTCTACTGTGATATGTTATAATTTAATTGAACACTTCTGGATTTTGAGATTGCTTCCACTTTTTCCACTATAATAAGACTGCAGTGAAAATCTCTGTGAATTTTTATTTCTGGACTCTTTCTTTAGGATAAATTCTTAGAAATGAGATATCTTTCTACTTCTATCAGAAGTAGAAGCTAATACATCTTTTAGTTTCTTTCTTGACCCTTTGAGGGAATTATATCTCTGCTCTTCTGAACAGCAAGGTTGATGGAGATTGAGATTTACATTTAGGGGAATACAGTAGTTCATTCCCCAATCCTGACTTTTCTGCTAATTATTAGCCTAGTTAGTTTCCTTATTTCGATATATAATACTTTCTATCCCATGAAAAGCCTCTATATGCTTATTCTCCCTGCCACATTTACTTGAAATGCATATTGGCATTTTACATTTTGCATCATGGCTGGCAGGTACATGTTCCATATTTTCCCAGATGGAAAATGGAAATAAATTGGCTAAAATGATACGATCCTCTATAACTGTTCTTATGTCAAATATTGGAGTCTTGCTCACAGCCAGATTTGGCTGGCAAAGAATATCTTGCCTACTTTCTCTTAGCTTTTCAGAGTGATTGTTGTTTAGCTTGAAAATGTGTATGCCATGTATGATAAATCATATAAAGACTATGAGTTACTTTGAATGTTGCTCCTTTAATGGGGGTGACTTCAGCATTATCACCGAAGTATAGTTAGTAAACCTTCCTTCTGATTAAGGGTGATGGGAACCTTCCCTTTTCCTTAAATAGCGTTTTTCCTTTTTAAAGACAAAAAAATACTAATTTTCTAATGACATTTTGGTCTTTTATCTTATTTGTCAAGAGCTGTCACTGATATGAGGATCTGAGACAAATTATTTAATATTCATAAGCACCAGAATAGATCCTCCATAGCTCACTTACTAAAACCCAAAGGTCTGATGTCTTTATAATATAACTTTAGGCCATGACCTTCAAACTTTAGAATTCTTAAAAAACAGCAGCATATCGGACAGTTCTTAGTTTTCATAAGGGGCCACTGAAATGGATAGTGCTGAGTAATCTAATGGATTTCTGAAAGCGTAGTGTGCTTTAGATACTGCTAAATCAATAAACATTATAGTCACTTAAGTGTGTATGTTATATAATATTGGGTTAATTATATTATAACTCAAATCCTTTTAGAATATTTGTCTTTCAAGTAGAATGCTAAAAATATAACTGAAGTGCTTATAAAAATAGAACCATGGGAAAAATGCAGAAGTATAGTATATATATTTTTTAGCTAATGTTAATATTTGGAGTTAGCTACAGATTCTCTCATAAACATCAGTTTATGAACCATGAAATACCATGTTTCAGAAGCACTTACATTTTGAGATTGACAATAAAAATAAATAGCTGGGTTTAGTGTTACTGAATTGTTCTTTGATTCTTGAGTCCAATAAAAGCCTGTATTGAATTTTTTAGTAGTTGCTTCATATAACATAAGTAGCTGGTCAATGTTGCATAAGTAAAAATATATTTGGAGCACATATGTATTTTATATCAGAGTTGTTTTGGGTGGAAATTACAAAATCAATATTGGAAAGCTTTTAAAAAATGCAATAAAATTTCTTACTTGTTTAGATACTCGTAACTGAGAAGATGATGAAATTTAAAATTTTGTGATTTTTTTTCACGTTTTCTTTGCTTTTGTGCCAAGCCTCTTCCCATCTCAACTTTCTGGTCTGCTGAGAACCAGACCCCTCTGGCACCTGATAATCTGTTTTCATGTGCTTGCTCTAAGAATACCTTCCTTTATTTGTTGGATACAACACTTCATTCATTTTAACTTAGTCAAATTTATATGTATAATTCTTTGCATCATAAATTTAGTTTGCGTCTTTTTTTTTTGTAGTGTAGAGAAGAGTTTTATCTGAGCCGAATAGCACTGGCCCGGAAGCCCGCTTCCCAGGTTCCTCTGAGGGGCTGCTTCGGAGAAGCGTGGCTTCCAGCACAGTTTTACATTTTATCAGAAAAAAATAACATTAACAAGTCAGGGATACATTTCTTCAAGGTTTCAAAAAAAAATGATTCGTTATCTTGATAAAGCAGTTTACTTTCTTAGTTAATTGAGGATTTGATGGTTTTATTTTTTCCTCAGCTGTTGAAAATCTCAAGAAGGTCTCCTGATAATTGTTTTTGGCAAGAAAATAGTGGTGGTTCCGTTATCAGTGTGAACTAGATAAATCTATACCTATCACCAATTGAAATAATGGATTAACAGTGGTAAGAATGGAGTGTCCTTCAAAATCAAAGATTAATAAACAATCACATTATTAGTAGGTATTTTTGATTTTGAAGATAAAACTTCTTCTGTTTTCACTGACAATCCACCTGGTAATAGAAGTTAGAGATATAGATTTATAACCCAGGCATTGAATAAAGATTTACACCTCAATTTTCTAGAATGTTACTCAACTTTTTTTTTTCCAAATCAACTTTTGACTTCCGCACTTAATTATTTTAATGATTTGGGTCCTAATCTCACTTTTAACAGGAGCACTAGCAGAAATGCCAGGGGAGGGGGGTGAAAGTCAGCATCAGCAACCTGGCTTTACAGTGCCCATTTTCGTATTTGGTCACAATGAAAAGAATTGTTGATGTGGGCCATTTTTAGATACCGTTGGATAGATTTGCTTCCATCGATGAGAGCAATGGTGAAAGCTGTACACACCAACTTCTTCTCTATTGATTCTTTCCTTAGATTTTAACATTTGAGACCAAGAACCCGACAGAATTAGCAGAACGTTTGCGCTCTGTTTGTGGGAATCAGAGTAACGCTTACGCCCGCCTGCTGGAATACCGCCTGAACGCCCTGCGAGGACTGTGGAATGCCCAGCGCCAGCTGGCCTTGGAAGAGCAGCATGAAAGGGAGAGCTCGGGGGATGAAGAAACTTTGGCCCTGCTCAAACGCCAGGGCTTGCTGCAGCAACCCGAGCAAGCTCCGTTCACATCGAGGATGGGGCTCCTGCTGGTCTTCCCCCTTATTCAGTCCCAGAGTAGAACAGACCCCTCTCTCTGTAACATAACTGCTGAGGTGCTATTGAACTGCCTTCGCGACTGCCAGCCTTTGAGCTTGACCAAGGAGCCCGCCGACTGTCTCAATGGAATTGAAACTTTGCTGTGCTCCTGGCTAGAGGAGACTTCTGACACAGGCCGACACATCCCACATAAGCAAAAAGAAAATGCTGCTGCTGCCCTGGTGGCTTTGGCATGTGCCAGGTAAGGAAAATCAAAAGTGCTAACCAGTGACCTTGTGACGGCTGCTGCCTGGGTTGGGTGAATGAACGAGAGGGCAGCGTCCTCCAGTGGAAGGCTTAATATTCAGAAGTCGTTCTTTGCTTTCAGTGTTGAATTTCATAGCCTTGATAGTGCATAAGATGCTTTCACCAAAACTTGGCACTGGGGAGATGGAGCTGGAACCTAAGTTTAAGTTTTTGCTTTCCGTTATACCGCGATAACACCTTAAACAGTTTAAAATGGAGAACACTCGCCACTGTCTGTTCACCCCTTCGATGATTAGTGTTTTGCATGAGGTCGTTAGTGGAGGATGTTATGTTTGTATTTCTCCCGGAAGGAGCATCAAAAAAATATGCAGAGGTTTTAATTTTTTTCATGCGTGTCTATAAGGAGTGCATCAGCGAGGGGGCGGGTTATTACTCACCCAGACTCGGTCACACAGACTTGGTCACAAATTATGTTTCTGCACCTTGATGCTTGGCTTCATCAATTTAATTAAAAGCTCTCTCTGTATGTATCAAGACCTAACAACATGCTGTCTTTGACGTGTAAGTTGATGTTATTGATCCACTGTCAATAGGAAGTATGTTTTCCAGGAGAGGATTTCTTACATTCTCCTGCCCAGTAAACTGTGTGGTCATTCTCACATATTTGTGAGAAAAAGGTTCACTACCTTTGCTTTCCTCTAACCTAATTGTCTAGGGACCAATTAGGACCATGGTCTGACAGATGAGTGTCACTAATCTGTTCCTCTCCCTTCAGAATTTTTCTTTGATTGGGTCCTTCCTTTTTTTAGTGAAGCATGTGTGGGAAAATTCTTCTTGGAGGATTATGAGGTTCTTAGCTATAAGACTTCTTCCTCTATTTTTATGGTTTCAAAGTTGACCTTTAAATGGTTGAATCTCAAGCTATTTTTAAAGCAAAATGGCACCAGTATTTATTGTCAGTTTCTTTGCCCTGAGCGAACTGTCATAGCCTAGTTTTAGATCCTTGAAAACTGTAGTTGATTATGGAAATCCTGACATGAGCTTAATACTGGAGACATTATTGGGTGACCTGTACTAAAATAAGTTTCTGTGTAAAGGCTTTATATTGGATTGATTTATTTTTGGGGGGTTATGCAGAGGACAGTTTTGAGCCCTAAATAGATTTGTTATTAATGCAAAAATCTCACTTTGGGAAATTTTGCTTTTAGGTAGTCCTATCTTTAGATTTAGGATGTCTGGAATAATCATCAGCTCTTCAGTTTCAAATGTTTTAATTGAACATTGGATCATAAACTCACTTTTTTAAAATTATGGTCCCTAATTTAGTCTGAACCACAGATAGTTATTGAAATTGCTTTGTATATTTGAGATTCCAAATTCCATTCAGCAGAAATGTTGAAATGAGTGTTTATATTTTTTTCTTCTTGAGTGTGTGTTTTTGTTTATGCTTTTAGATGGTTCCTGCATTCTTTTCCTAGTATTATCACCTTGTACTTAGCTTTATTTACTTCAGAATTCACATGCTTTCCAGTGTTAGGTCATTTCCTTTAACGAAATTACTAGGAACATATTACTGAACTTTTGAGAATGATGCTCTCAAAGACAGAATGACTTCTCCAAAATATGTTGAAGATGTTTTTTTATTCAACCATCATTTATCGAACACCTCTGATGTTCCTCTGCCAGGAACCTTGGGAAATAGTGAGTCATAGTCTCTAATCTTACAGTTGAATGGACTCTGGGCAGTTCATTTCATAAATCATTATTGCTCATTCACCACGTGCAAAGTAGCCTTCTAGGCAGTGGGGCTATAGCAGTAAGCAAGGTAGATGATCCCTCAGATTATGAAGTTTATATGAGAGTGAGACAGGTAGACAACTAGCAACAAATGTATATATAAGATATTTTCAGAGAGGAATATTCATTGTAAAGACAAACCAGGATATTTTGATAGAGAGTGACTTAAGTGGAAGTGGGGATCAGCGTTAGCTGGGGATACCAGGGAAGGCCTTACTGAAGAGGTGACATTTGGACTGAGGCCTAGATGATGAGCAAGAGCCAGTCACACAAAAAAGCCAGTGACGGGGTGTTCCAGGCAAGAGGAGCAGCAAGTGGCACGGCTCTGATCCTCTTCCTGTGCTTGGGGTGACTGAAGGGCAGCAGCGTGAGCAGGGCGGCTGGGATGCAGGGGTAGAAGGAGGGGGCAGGAATGAGGCTGGCAGGGCCCAGATGAGGATGTAAGGGCTTGGGAGCCATGGAAGGAGTTTAAATTGTACTGTTAAAATCTGATTGGGTCTGGCAGGTAATATCTTACAGCTGGTTTAATGGTTTTAAGTGTTCCAGTGTGCTTTTGCCCCTTTATTTTAACTTCATTGTACCCCAGGGAGGTATCCCTGCTGGATAGATGAAGCAGCAAAAACCCATAGGAGTCTGGTGACGAGACTGAGATGGTGCCTAGGGTGAGTGGCAGAGCCAGGTTTCACAGCCTGGGGGTCCTGACTCCCAGCTTGTGCTTTTATACCCAGTTGCTGCCTCCCTTCCTTAGACGGTTCTTTGGTTTTGATTCTTTAAACACCAGGGATAGTGAAAGGGGCAGTTAAGAGGAGAACTCTAGGCCTCCTTGGCCCCACGTTAGGTGTTCCATTTCTTTTGGGTTTAGGCACATGATACTGAGCAATTAAAGTCTTGGCTAAGAGAGGAAGGCAGCAATCCGAAGTCTGCCCCTCTGATACAGGCGATCATTTAGTTCAGGAAATGTTCTTGTGGTGATTTATACTTAGAATCTGGCCAGGTAAGTCCTGTGCATCTTAAACGCACCTTCTTTTAGATGCTACTGACTATATTACAGACTTCCCAGAGCCTCAAGCCTTGGGAACCAAAAGAAAACCAGGTGTGGGTGAGCTCTGCAGGCATTACATTCACATAGTTCACAGCAGTGGGAGGCAGAAGAAACACTTCTCAGCCCAATGTATTAATTATTTGAATGTTTTCCTTTTAGGTCATATTTAATGTGATAGGGTTCGGTGAGATGTTAAGTAAAATGGATGAACTTAACAAATATATTAAAAAAAATTAAGCCTGGAAATGCTGTTAGATTTTAAATATTACCTCTTCCTATGAAATCTCTCCTCTAGACTAGAGACTGACTTGATGACACATATCCAGGCCTAATAGCCACATGTTCTTTGTGCTTGAGCCTTATGTTTTGAACTTTTATGTTAGGGGAGAGTTATTTACCTTTGCAAATGCAAGAAGAATATCATAACTGGTGTACAAACATCAAGTTTTCTTTGTACAGCACTTCTGCTGATTGGCAGAAGCAGACACACTTTGGAACCAGGCACATTTTGGAACTTTCCCATGTGGTTAATAAAATTAACTTTAACAATCTTATTATTTGACGTTTCAGTTTTGACGGTTTTTTGTTCCGTTCTGTTTTTAGGGGATCGTTGAAAACTTTTGTTCATACAGTTCATCTATTACAGAAACAGACTGATCTAGGGTCCCTGCCCGTCGCCGATGTGCTCTATAGGTAAGATGTCACTTTCAGTCGCCACCCTTCTCTACACAAGGGAGGTTTGTACGTAAAAGCTCTTTTAATAAGTAAATTGCTAAAGTCTCTTATCAATTAATGATTCATATTTTTATTTTTTATTTTATTTTATTAAAAATTTTTTTCTATGTGAAGAATTTTTACAACTTTTTTTTGGGGAAGGTAATTAAGTTTATCTACTTATTTATTACTTTTTTGGGGGGTACTGGGGATTGAACCTGGGACTTTGTGCATGCTAGGCATGCAGTCTACCACTAAGCTATACCCTCCCTGCTTAATGATCCATATTTTTAAATAAGCATGTTATTCTATTCATCTTAAGTGAGAATTTTGTTTCTTTCCTTCTTTGAAGGTGTTCCCAGAGAATGTTGTTTTTCATTTTTTAATTTTTGTGGATTTTTTTAAAAGTGCAGTAGTTTGTCATGAATTCTCATTGTAGATTTCGAGATGACAATATGTTAAGGTAAAGAAGAAAGTGAAAATCATTCATGATCTCATTACTCAAAGATAACCACTCCTAGTGTTATGTGTGTTCTGTGTGTTTCATAGTGCATACCTCTCTCCTTCCCTCCTTCCATCCCTTTCTTCCTTTCCTTCTCTGTCTCTCACATACACAAGTATGCATGTAAAATATATACATTTTATACACAGCTACAATTTTATAATATTTCTATAAGCATAACTTCATAATTTTTTAATTAAAAAATATGTATCATGAATATCTTTTCAGATGTATAACATTTATGTAAAAGTCCTTGTTCTTTGAGATGGTAAGTAGACTTTCACCTCCTTGCTGAAATGAATGATCTCAGTGTCTTTATGATTCTCTCTCTCTCCTTTTTAGGCTGTTACTTTTGGAAGGCGGGCCGGGATCCCCCTCCTGTTTGCTCGGTGGCAAACACATAGTATCATGGGGATATGAAGACATGTTGCCTGCACCAGATAGCAACACTGGCTCCAGTTCTGAGAATAAAGGTAATGGAGGGGTTTTGGTCCTGTAATTGAAATTAAGATGTGAAAAGACTGGTTTTAGATCACTGTGGCAAACAATTTAAATATAACTCTGTGTTCCTTTTAATTAAGAGCTCAAGGTTCCTATACAGTGTGTTCATTGTCTGCTTTATCAGTAAAACTATAAAAGCTGATACTCAGTGAGGTAAGAAAATGGATAGGTTTTATTATCGCAAGGGAAAAGGATCGTCTATACACTCCTGCCAAGGAGGCATGAATTACTTAAATTGGTTCCTGGGTATTTGAATTTGGGCTTGGGGAGCCTTAAGTTGAGTTTTTCTGTCCACGAACAGAGTATTGAGGTTGCTGCCTGATACTGTTTCTTTTAGTAATTTATTGTGTGTGTTGATGAGCCCTCCCGTCCTAAAAGCAAAAAACCATGAGATTGTTCAAAGGAGCATGAATTATCTCCTTTAAATAGAGTGGACAGGTTAAAATGTTTTTACACAGTTTCGCAAGTATTATATATCAGTTTATTCTGTGATCTCAGCGAAAATGGCAGAAGGTCTATTAAATGACCTGCACTTAACTTGCTGGATGAATTAGGCCTCTTAATTCGCTTAGTAGATGTACTGACCTGTGCTGTGACACACCAAACCGGTGAGGCCAGGGGGCTCTTCTTGACCGTCTGTGCATTGCTGCTCCCACCTGTGGGGTTGCAGGCTTGCCAAGAGTCTGCTTTGCTTCCAAACCTGTTTGTTGTTGTAACTTGTACTTGTGATTATATCGTTAAATATTACGTAATTGATGAAAGAGGAATTTTTTTTAAAACCCTAGGGAATTGTTTCCATTAAAAAAATGGAATGTTTTAGAAAGACTCAACAAAGCGAATCTCTAAGAAATGGGTGCTCTCTAAGAAATTAGAGTGGGATTCAGGGTCTATTCTGCCCACCCCTTCACTTCACACCCTTGATGGGGGCAACTTTCCCAGGTAACGGTAAGGGTACCGGGTGCAGTCTAAGCATGAGCCACCCCTGCACCTCTCACCAGGGCCTGTGCCTTTTCGCAGTCCGCTGTTTCTTCCAGGCAGTCATGTGCAAGTGGTGAGAGGAGCAGACAAGACTTCGGGATGTGAGTTATTACTTTCACTGACTCAACTAGAGTCAACAGGAGAAGCGAAAAGCCTGCGATGCCTAAGAAGTTCCTAGCCATTACAGGCTGAAATTTATGAACTCACACAAAACCAAGCCCCCTTCTTTACACTCTCCTTTTTGTCTCTCCTTTGGAGTAGTTTCTCACTGAGGATGATGATATTAAGCTGATCTGTGTTTTGCTTTGGTTTTGCTTCTGGCTAGAGGATGTTTTCCTTATATTAACTTAAAAAGTAATCTCGCTTAACTTCTAACATGGAAACATTTAACGTATACAGAAGTTGAGAGACTACTGTAGTAAACCCTGTGTTCTCACCCCTCAACTTCAGCAAGTATCAACTCCGGCCAGTCTTGTTCGTTCTGTCTCCTTCTCTCCCACTCCATGTTAAACCCATACTCAAAAGCCTTTGGCCTTAATCTAAAGAATGATGAATAAATGTATTTTTGTAAGTTTTAAGTTAAAATGTTTAAGGAGTGAAATTAATATTTTAAAAATGGTTACCCATTTTAATTGTTTTTTTTAAGAACCAATAGGAACAAATCTAATCGTCTTGAATTAGTAGACTGAATTTTTAAGATAACAGCATATTCAGTACTAATTTGAGTACTGTGACCTTGGATTTCCTCTAATATGACAAGTTGTAGAGAAACTCCGCTTAAACATAGTAAATAGCTTGATGTTTGAAAACAAGCACTGAGAATTTTATTTATAAGCTCTCTTTTTAAGGTAAGTTTTCTAGAATACATTAATAAACCATTTACTACCAGAGAGACACTGTTTTAGCTTGGGGAATATACAGCTAAGGGGAAACAAAATTGCTGTTTTTAAATGGAAGAGATATAACATTGGGCTGTGTCACTCTAGAAATTTAAAATTAGGATCTCTAGATGGAGAATCCACAGGAGCATATTTTAGTTCAATGTGTATCATTGGTATATCAACATAATATCATTTGCTGTTTCTGGAGCACTGACTTTGTACCAGAGAGTAATGTGTGTGTTTACCTATGTTGTCTCATTTAACTGACATGGTAACTCTTTTTTTTTTTTTTTTTTTTTTGCTTCATATGGTTACTTTTTTTGTGCATATATATTTTTATTGACGTATAATCAGTAAAAGTTTACAATGTTGTGTACAGCATATGGTAACTCTTGAGGTACATACTACCCTCATCTTACAGATGAAGAAACTGAAGTTCATAGAGGCCCATTGTCAACTAATAAGTGCCCCAAACTCAACTCTCACACCTTTTTTCTTAGAAAATCATTAGGGAAAATATTGTATTCTTAGTCATTTCAGATTAGTATTAGGAATGCATGAAGTTAACTCAGTATTTTTGCTATTCAAAAAAAAAAAAAAAAAGAAAGAAAGAAAGAAAAAAGAAGAAACAAAAGATCTTTGGCAGACCGAACCAGGTTTTCCTGCTAATAAGGATCTGACCTCTTCCCCTAATCTTGGTCAGTGATCGTACATACATTTTGGAGTTTGATTTGGGGGTTCAAACCATTTTCCCGGGAAGTCACATTGAAAGACTTATTTTAGAAGTGAGAGGTTATCTTTCACTCAGCCTCCTAATGGCTTTTTCATTAGAAAAAGCAGGTTTATAATCTCATTAGTAAAAGCACGTATATAATTTACCTGTGAAAACACAATTTCAGATGCTGACTTGGGACGCTGTCTCACGGCAGATGGTCTTTACCTGTATACTACTAACTCAGTTGGAAGAGGAGTAAGCAAACTGGGGTCTGGATTACATGGCACGCTCAGGTCAGTTGCATGGAACTTGCTGAATGATTTGGCTGGAATGTTTTCCTCATTAGGTAGATCTGTGATGAAGCCACCGGGGGATGCGGGCTGTCTCCCTGTAGACTGACTAGTAACTACACAAGTCTGAATGACTTCAGATGATTTTGGTTTTCTGTTACTGTTACTTTCTGCCTCTTTTAATGCATTTTGCTTTGTTTTGACTCTATACTTTGGTAGCCCTAAGATCATTGTTTCTAGCTTCTATCCAGAAATTTCTCTAAGATCAGAGTTTCTATATTAGTGACTTTTCCATTTTGATAAATGGATATTTTTCTAGTTAAGCCTGTTTGTCCTTGGATTTGACATTGGATTAGCAGTAATTTCTCAGTTGAGATATAAGATCTATGAATTGCTGCCAAAAGAAACCACAGTTTGAGATCCTTATGCATATTTAATTAGACCGTTTCCCCAACTTTTTCTCCTCTCCAGTTTGTTTGTGGGAAATTAATATTTTGCCATAGTTTGTCAATCTCTGAGTTAATAAAATAGCTTCACTCTCCTTTAGATGTCTTGCACATTTAGTCATTAAAAAAAATTAGGGGGAAAGTTTTGTTTTTGTGTGTTGGAGCTCATTGCGGGGCTTCAGACGTGTCCCAGTGACAGCCTGTATACTTCTTTTCCCACAGAGGTTTTGTGTACTGCCGGAACGAGGAGCTGGAACCTGGATGGGTTGCTTTTGGCAGTGGCAGTCTTCTCCATCGGCCTGTGTCTTTCGACAATAAACCTCACTCCCTTTTCCAGGTCATTGACCAGAATACCCTTCAGGTAAACAGAACACCAAGGCTTTGTCTTCTGTATTTTAGAGACAGTAGGGGAATTTCATGACATCATCAGTAAGAGTAACAATACAGGTGGTACAGTTTCCTGCCAGAGTGGCATCCTTTTAACTGTCATCATTTGGGCATTCTGGTTTTTCTCTGTCTTAAGTTTTCCCACATGATCTGAGTGAATCTGCTCTCTGAGTTTCTAAGGCCAACAGACCTTTTTTTTTTTGGTGGTTAAAAAAATTTTCTAGACAAAGATGGTATAAATACTAGGTTTTTTTTTTTTTAACCAGATCTATTTTGGGAAGACATTATTTTCCTATTCAGTTTGTTCTAAACAGCCTTTCTGTGGGAATGGGATCTTTGAAATGAGTTTAGGTAGATTCATTGTGTCAGGGATTAAGAGCTCTCACAGCACTCTCTTGTGGCACTTGCTGCATTGCACTGAAATCACCTGCTCTTGTGTCTAACTCCTCCCCAAGACCACTCACACCTTTGGGTCTGGACCCTGTCTTACTTTGTGTCCCTAGAATGTAGCACAGTGCCTAACATTTAATTGACAATAATAACAATTGATAATGATAATGACCATGTCTCTCTCTGTGCTGGGTCCTGGCCTTGGCATTTACTTCCTCCCCTACCTGTGAGGTGTGACTCTGGCAGTTTCATCTTACAGTTGAGGCGGCTGTGGCTAGGCACATTGTGAGCACTCAGTAAGTGTTCATTGTTCAGGGAAGGAATGTAGCTCAGAGAGGTTAAGTAACTTGCCCCACAAGAAAGGCAATATGAGAAGTTGAACTCATCTGCTGTAGAGTTTGGGCTCTTTGTGCTACAACTTTCTGCCTTTCAACCAAAGTTGAACTGAATGGTTAGAGTTACCGTCTGTGGAATGAGTGCCCTGGGAGTGATCACATCCAGGACTTAAGTAGGCTGTTGCATCTGTTCTCTCAGTCAACTGTGCCTTTCCTGGAGAACAGGGACTAAGTCTTATTCACCTTGCATCTCCGGAGCAAATAGGAGGTGCTCAGTAATTGTTCAATGAGTAAAATGAGCAGATAGATGCCAAACTGACTTCATTTCTTATCACTAATGCAGACAGTTGAGACTATTGTCTATATTTATTTAAAATAGAGTTATAAGCCTGAGAGTTAAACCGATGTTAAATCTTGGAACATGGTTGGCATTTGAAGTAACGTCAGTATCCTCTGTGTTGTTGCTAAAACTTTGATGTTGTCTAAGAAAGTAGTGTTGTCACTAGCTAGGTAGATACATTGGAACAATTTGGGGGTAGCTTAAGCCAATCAGGAGCTGTCAACTTTCTAGATTTCTCGGCAGTGTAAGTTTCGTAAGTTTCAAAGTGTGGTTATAGCAACTAAATGATTTTTTAAAAAACTTTTGAGATAGACAAAACAAGTCTGGAAAAAAAGTTAAAATGGAATGAGTTCAGGGGTCAGAAGAAACCTTAGGAAAACTAGTGACTCACCCAAAGAGATGGAGTAACTGAAGGTCATTCTTACTGTTCCCTGAAGGCATCTGACTTTCTCTAATTGTTTTTATTGGGGGATTTTCAGTTCTGCTCCTATTCTTGGATTTAAAAAAAAAAAAAAGAAAACCAAAAAACCTAGCCAGCAGTTTTCTTGATTCTCATTTTCTCTCATTTGAAGTGCTTTTCTCTGGCAGTAAAAATTAGTACATAACTGCACATTTAATGTAAAGTGATGCAGGACTTACTCGTTATACTGACACTGAAGAATGTTTAGTATTAGAAACACATGCTCTTGTGTCTAATGTAGAGAGCTGGTGTTTGTCTTTTTCCTCCTGATGGACTTGGTGAGTTTGAACAGGCCCTAGTGTGCTAAGTTAGGATGTGTGTGTGCCTTTGTCATTTTCCTCCTTCCTCCTTCTCCCTCTTCTCTGGCCTTTTTGTTTTCCTTTTGCTTTCTCTTTTTTGCCTTCCTTCCATATTTATTAATTTTTGAGTTAGACTCTGAATTAGGTGCTGGGGATATAAAGAAAAATAAGATATAGTTTTTGTTTTTTAGATATAATTCTTTAATTTACTAAGGGAATTTCAGAAAGTACTGATTCTCTGAAACCTTGTTTTGAATAAATGTTTGATAAAACATATATGTATAGCAAATTTAGAATTAATACTTTTTTCCTATTAAAATGTAATTTGAATTAATCTCAAGAATCTTTTTATCTGTTGCTTGGCCCATTGTATGAGCTTTTATATTTTTTGTCAGGTAATTTTCATATATTATTCTTAGAGATAAATGTCAGTTTTATTTTGACTAGGAAACTTACTGAGTTCTCTTCTTGGACTTAACAGCATTAATGATAAACTGATGGAATTAATCAGAATTTACATGCCACACTAATGAAGTTTCCCTCCCCTTCGTGTGCAGGTGTGCCAGATGGTGCCAATGCCAGCCAATCACCTCCCTGTTGGCAGCACTATGAGTACTGTGCACCTTTCTTCAGATGGTACTTACTTCTACTGGATCTGGTCTCCTGCCAGTCTGAATGAGAAAACACCTAAGGGACATTCTGTCTTCATGGACATCTTTGAACTTGTGGTGAGTTTCACTTTCTCATCTGGTGTCTTTGCAGAGATGGCTTTACTTGCTTTCTTTTTATATTGGCTTACAAAGGACCTAAAGAAACTTGGAGTACTTAAACAGTTATTCACTCTTGCCTCAAAAATGATTTTTCACTTGGATGCCTTTGAAGGTTTCTTTGTTTGGAGTTGTATGACACAAATAAAGCCAAGCTTTTTGAAGGTTAATCCAGCAGCAGAGTGGAGATAACCGTCGTTAACGTGAAGACAGTGGGTTTTTAAGTAGAAGTGCTCATAGGCTTGGAAATTTGAAACAAAATTTCAGTGGCAAGATTGGGTCTGTAGATGGATATTGGGAATCTCTGGGAGAGATGACAGTTAAAATTGAGGGAAAGCATTCATTCATTAGGTATTATTTGAAAGCCTGCTGAAAGCCAGGCAGTGTGGTTTCAAGGTGGTGGGAATACAGTGACGGGCAAGGGGGACGGGATCTGTGCCCAGGTGGAGCTTGTATCCTGGCTGGTGGGTGGTGGTGGCTGAGAGACAAAATGTGAACCATAAGCAAGTGAGCATATAAATGGACAACATGATTTTAGGAAGTGAGGGAAGAGTAACAGCTGACCAGATGAAGAAATTGGGGAACAGGGGAGGGAGGAACATTCTAGGAGAAGAGACCACAAGTGCCAAAGCTCTGGGACAGGAGCGAGCATGTGTGTTTTAGGAAATGACCGTGGGCTAGAAGAGCTGGAATGCAGAGGAGAGACTGGGAACCACCGTAGTCTGATCTGCACTGTCCAGTGCAGTAGCCAGTAGCCACATGTGGCTATTTAAAGTTAAATTAATCAGAATGGAATACAAACAAAGCTTTAGTTGCTCAGCTGCATCAGCCACATTTCAAGTGCTCAGGAGCCACATGTGGCTGGCTAGTGGCTACCATATTGAACATCAACGATAGAAAACATTTACATCATTGAAGAAAGTTCTGTTGGACAGTAGTCTAGATAGTATTTGTAGAGACTTGTAAATGAAAAAATTGCCCCAAGGCATATCTGTGACAAAACCTTTTTTTCATGGTGTAACTTATGGCTTCCTTCTGGGAAGAAATTAGCATTCCTGAAGGGGAGAAAAAAAACGCAGAAGCATTTTCTAATAAACTTGAATGGGGTTAAAACTTGTTTTGGGAAAGCAGTCACCCATCCCGCCGGCTAACTGTCAGTCTGGTAAACTTTAACTGTACATTCTTTTCTTTTTCTATCTAATTTCTCAATATTCTTGAATCATTATCTTTTCTTATAAAATGTCTTAGCCAAAGTCTATCTTCGAATTGATCTGCTGGAGATTATACTGCTTAAACATGTGTTCATAATTAAGTGGTCAGAAAAGCCTTTCTTAACTCAATTAAAAAAATAAAAAATTAATTAATAAATTTTGACCAACTTAAAAAAAAGAAAAAAGAAAGGCCTTTCTTTTGTTTATTTGTTTTTAAACAGACTTACCAACTGATTAAAGGATTTAGGTCTTTGTCCTAAGAATAATGGGAAAACATTGAGTTCCCCCTTTCCCTGATATGCTTTTGTTAAATTAAAAAAAAAAATTGTATCAAAGAAAAACATGCACATGGATTAAACCTTCGGGTAGCACATCCATTCTCACAGTGACACGTGCCATCCCTGGCACTCTCCTCACAGACAGTTGTTTAATCGTGCCAGCTTTTCCTTCCACTGGTGGTTACCTTCATATCACTAAGTAAAAGGCTTACATTACTGTTTCTTGATCTGCTAACTCCATGTATTGTGTGTGTGTGTTTGTTTCATTGTTGTTGTTTTGTTTTTTGCTGTGATAGATAATTTGGCTCAATTCATCCTCTTATTTTTCTCTTCCTTCCTCCTAATGTATTTATTTCATTCATTTAAAGTCCTCTTTTGGAGGAGGAGATCTTTGTAACTGAAACCTTTATTGCTTGTTCCTCAGCTCTAGATAGTAGCTCTTGTCCCCCAGCCTTAGAAAATGGAGACAGTAGTGCCCCTTCCTGTCCTTCAGTGTGAGAAGAGCCAAAACTCAAAGTCTATATTCAGGGGAATCCCAAGAGGAAGGAAGGTGATTTCACCCCTACCAAGCCTTAAAGAGTCTCAAGGATTCAAGGCATCAGATATGGTGCAGAGCCCTTGTGAGACCAGGATGTAGACTGAAAGTTTATAAAGTGAACTATCATCCTCCTTCCTGGTGCACACAGCATTTGTGCTCAGATGCTGGCTGCCCAGGCAAAAGTCTAGACATTTCTTGTATTAAGAAACTGAATTACCCTGGAAAAAGACCCCAATATGCTGACTTTGTGGTTCATCCAAGGAAGACACTTGCTGCCCCAGTGAATCACCCACAGGTGATGTCTTCTTCTAGTAAGCAAGCCTCAGCCATGTGCATAGCATCCTGACTAGTGCTGAACTGTTTTAAAAATAGTAACAGTAAGAGCAGACATGAAAAAAAAAAAAAAAATCCCAAACAAACAAAACCCAAAGCTTTGGAGAGGCTGTGTATGGAGGGGAAAGGAATAGATTTTAAAAAGGTTGGCAAAATAGTGATAATGATTAAAGCCATGTGATGGGTACATGGGGAGCTCATTATACTATTCTTTCTTCTTTTGTGTACATTTAAAAATTACCCTAATAAAAAGTCTTAAATTTTTAAAGCAGACCATTGGGGATCTTTAGACAAATGAGGCACATCTCCAGTTTGGAAATTTAAAAATAAGAAAAAATATCAGAACAGCTAGTAGAAAGAGTAAAATAAAACTTCCTAAATAACTACTCTGTGAGATGTGAAGATGTGCATTCATAAAATAGAACAGATTGTTATGAGAAAAGAACTATCAGAATGAGAAAGAGCTTCTGGGAATTAAAACTATGATTGTCAAAATTTAAAAATTGATAAAGGGATTAAAGATAAGAGGAAATCTCCCAGAAAGTAGGACAGAGAGATAAAGAACAGTAAACGTGAGAGAGATAATAAGACATAGAGGAGTAATCCATCTAAAGTCTTACAAAGAGGAATTCCAGAAAGAGAACAGAGAAAATAAAGAGCAAGATAAGATCAAAAAAAAGGAAAAATGTCAGACTAAAGGACACTGATGCCCAGATTGAAAGGTATTTGACACAGCGAATGAAAAATGTACACACTGTAGCACATCATCTTAATTTCAGATTCTCAGGAATAAAGAGGATTCTAAAGCTTCTAGAATAAAATCATGCACAAATGATGAGGAATAGGAAAAGCATCAGGCTGCTCGATAGCATTACTGATGTGACAGTGGGGCCGTTCTTTCAAAATTCGGAGGGAAATCAATTTCTAACCCAGAAGTCAGTAGCTAACCAAAGTATCAATCAATTATAAAGACAACAAAGATATTTTTAGCCATATAATTATACAGTCAAAAGCCCATCCCTGCCCTGGAGGAAAATAGAACAACCAAAAGCCTCTGCCAGTGGCATGAAATAAAAAGTTGGGGAGGCAGGAGGCTGCTCTAGGTGAAAGGACAACCTTTGAATCACTTTTGGAGTCTGAATCAAACAAACCAATCGTTTAAAACAAAAAACTTTTTGGAGACAGTTTGAAATCTGATTATAAAATGAGTCTTTGATGAAACCAATGGTTTTCTTCTTGTATTTTTCAAGTATGATAATGGCCTTGTGGTTGTATAAGAATGTCTATATTTTTAGAGATGTGTAGTGAAGCATTCAGAAGTGCGATTACATGATGTCTGGGATGTGTTTTAAGATGCTGGAGCAAAAAGAGATGAGTGGGTTAAAAAGAGATGAGTGGCCACATCTGGATAATAGTTGTGTCTGGATGATGGATATAGGGAGGGTCACTATACTCTTCACTGTTTTTTGCATATGTTTGAAATTTTTCATCATAAAACAAGACATTTTTAAGCATCACTAGTTTAGCAGCTTCTAAAATGCTGACTTGGGAAGCTAAACATAGAGTATCTATCTGGCTTACTGCCTATGGTACTTCCACGGAAAGGAACACTGTGTAGCCATCAGAAAGCACGGACTGAAGTCGATTAATTTCCAAGTTATATTGTTTAGTACAAAAAGCTAGTTCTAAAACACTATGTGTAATCAGTACCTGATGTGTAATAAAAGTTGCGGTGGGGCACATGGGTTCTTTCTGGAGTTGTCCTTCTGCAGTAACAGCTTTCCTCTCTCATGGCTCATTCATCACAACATACAAATACACGAGAGGATATCCAGTCTTGAAAGACCAAAGACAACCCCTTTGATCCATACTTGCCTCCATTCTCCTGTCTTTGGCCCCCCTTTACAGCAATACTCTTGAAAGAGTTTATTCTTACTGTTTTATGGTCTTTCCTTTCATTTTCTTTGAATCCTCTCTAGTCAGTCTCATATCCTCACCATGCTACCAAAACAGCTCTTCCCAAGTTCGCCAGGGACTTCCTCGTTACTGAATTCAAGATCAACTCAGTCTTCTTTTTACTTGGCTTTTTAGCAGGATTTAACGTGGTTCTCACCCTCCTCTTCTTGGAGCTGTTTTCACTTGGACTTTGGGACACCCCCAGACGTCTCCTGTTTTTCCTGCCCAGCCTGTCTTCCCTGCCTCTCAGCAGTCATGTGTGCCAGGACCTAGTTCTAGGACCCCTGCTTTCTGCTCTTTCTGCTCTTACTCTCTCGTTGATCTCATCCTATCTTACCATTTTGAACACCTCTATACAGGTGATGCTCAAATTTGCTTCTCAGCCAAAACTTGTCCCTGAAACCCTAGATGTGTATTGATGTGGATGTCTTTTTGTATATGCACAGAGTATGAGACTTTTCCAGTTGGAAGTCTGATTTGCCCCTCAAGCTAAATATACCCTCAACCAAACTCCTGATTTTACCCCAGACCTGCTTCTCCCACAGGCTTTCGCATTTCATTTAATGGCGTCTGTGTCCTTTAAGTGCTGGCTGGAGACCTTTGATGTCACTCTGGATTCTCTTTTTTTCCTTCCTAATTTCCATGTCCAGTCAGCACATGCTACCTGCTACCTGCTTTACTTTCAAAGTGTCTCCCAAATCACGTTAGCCTCTGTAAAGGTACCATGTGATTTGGGCCGCCTCTCACCCAGCTCTAGCCACAGCTGGCCTCCTTGCTGACACACAGACACACGGATTCTGCTCCCACCTCAAGGCCTTTGTGCTGGGATGCCATCCCACAGATAACCACATGGCTTGTTCTCTCTATTTTTTTAAGTGTCTGCTCAAATATCACCTTAGCAGAAAGACCTTTCTGACCATTTTTTATAAATTATTTTATGTAAAATAAAATCTTGTCCCCACTTATCCCCCATATTCACAGATGTTTTTCTTCATGGCTCTTATTACTACCCATTTATTTGCTTATTTATTGACTGTCTCCCTTGCCTAGAATGTCAGCTCCGGGAGGGCAGGGATTTTGTTTTCTTTTGTTGACCACAGGATCCCCAGCACCTAGAACAATGCCTGGCACACAGTAGGTGCTCACTAAATATTTGTTGGATGAATGGAAACATCACAAGAAACTGGCAGCACTGATTGCCTCTGGGGAGGGAGGATGGAGGGGCAAGCAGTGCCTTCCACCATTCATCTTTGTATGTGTTTTAAAAGTTTAAAAACAGGCTATAAAAATTAAATTTTTATAAAATTGTATAAATTTTTTATAAGAAGGAAAACTTGGTTAAGCATTGAATTCTCTTCAGAGGTTAAGATTGAGACCAGAAGAGGTCTTTTGGATGGAGAATGTGGAGGCTGTTGGTGGTCACCGTAGCAAAAGCTCTTGTAGGTGAGAGTAAGGGCTGGAAGACGGATGGAGTTGGTTGAGGAGTAAGGTGGAGAGGACGATGCAGAAGGATAGATAATTCTCTCCAGAAGTTTGTCATGAAAAAAAAAAGACATCTGCAGGAGGTAGTAGACTGGGGACATTGAAGTATTTTCAACTTCCTTAAAAAATATTTATATTCTTCATTTTCGTTGATATATCCTGAGAAAACATTGGTTCCATGGATAAATTAGAATGAAGGAAACTTTGTTAAAGCAGTTTCACTCAATTATTTGAAACACTTCCAAGTAACATGCAAAAAATCACATGCCAATATATTATCAAAAATAAACTAACATTTGACAATTCAGTTATTTCTTAATTCCATTGAAAGCCAAGATTTTTAAACCATTTGACATTCAATAGGATTTTTCACCCAGTTATTAGAATCGTTCAGTTTCTTAGTTTTAGGCTCATCTATGTTTTCACAGATGGCAAGATTTCCTTCTTATGGCTGAGTCCTTTACTTTGCTGATCCATGAAAACTTTTGGTTTCTAAATAGTATAAATATTTGCCACATAAATGTGGCTAATGATTATCATTGGAAAGAATTTGCTATGAATTGTGATTTCACCCAGATACTTGGAAGTATTGATAAGTTTCTCTCCCAATTTAGTGGTAGTTGTATTGTTTTAATGTTTTAGAAATATTGTTTTTTAAAAAAGATAATGTATTCACATAGTTAATAACACTGAAAATGGTACAGAAGTCTCTCGCCTACCGGCCTCCCAAGCCCAGTTTCCCTCCTGGAGGCAAGTAATGCTAACATTTTCTTCTGTATCCTTCCAAAGATATTACGAGCACATACGAACAAATACATACGTAAGTGTTTGGTTTTGTTTTTCTGTTGTTACACAAATGGTTTAAACATCGTGCCTTGCTCAAGTGGAGTGACGAGAGAGCTGAGTGACAAGAGGGAAAGTTGGAGAGGTAGCCAGCGCCACTTCTTGTAGGGCCTGGCAAGGTACTTGGAATTTATTTCAAGTGACATGGGAAGCTCTTGGGGAGCTTTGAGCAGGATCTGATTTTAAAAGTTCATCATAGCTTTTGGGTCAAGAATAGACTAAAGCAAGATTTCCAGATTCTTAAAGAGACTAAACAACTATAGAAGGGAGCATGTATTTTATAATCAGTAAAAGGTTAAATGTTAAAAACATACTTTTTGGCAGCTTGAAACTGCAGTGTTTTTCCATTGTGTCATTTTTCATGAAAAATCAGCCAAGCTTGGCCTACAAACTAGGCCTCTTGGTACCTAGGATTGAGGGAAGGTAAAGGATTGAAGGATTACCTAAACTGAAGAGGCAGCTGGAGTAGGGTCCAACTAGCTGTGCTTATCTCTCAAAATGATTTCTTATTAACTCAGAATGGTATTAGATAACTAATCGTTATATAAGGTAGAGGATGGTCTTAAAGTATATTTAATAGTTACACTGTTAACGTGGAACAGCCTCTAACATTTGGATCCTAGAATTTCTGTGACTCTTGGGGTATCTGCCGCTGCTCGGCAGACCGCCTACAAAACTGACTTCGAGCAACAACGAGTTTTGGGTGAACTGGGCTCAGCTGGGTGGTTCTTCTCCACGAGGTGAGGCTGAGGTCACAGCCGCAGCTTCCCTCCGCTTGGGGCTTGAATGGGCCTGTAACATTTCAAGTGGCCTCTTACCTTCCAGAGTCTCTCTCCACGTGGGGTCAGTAATCCAGGTTGAGCCTCTTGATAACACAGAGGCAGGCTTTCAGATGGGAGCTTTTCAGGAGGACAAGTGCTTATCAAGCCTCTACTTGCATCATGCTTTCTACTGGCCACGCCCAGAGTCTGTGGCACCAGGGCCACCAGTGTGACAGTCTGCTGCTTGGAGTCACAGACCTTGTGAAACTCTAAGACACTTAGAATTCTGGCCTTCAAGACTACAGAATGGCTGGGGCATGGAATTTTCCTGCTTGATTGGTTACTTCTATACTGGGCACATCCCAGCTTGAGAATCTTCGGTGACTTTTTTACCTTTCCAGGGCACATGTTTTGCATCCTCACTTCTGTTTTGTTCTGAGAGTTCTTCCTGCCCCCATGCGCTTTCTATAAACTGCTGTTCTTTAGATAGATTCTGTGACAATTTTAGTGCTGTTTTATTCTGTCTCTTTCTAAATACATGGTCAGTATGGTAATGGACATACTAGGTCCCTTCCCCTCTTCACCCTACAGGTTTATTATTTCCTTTAAATTATGATCTGGGTGACTGAGATGCCCTTCATTCATCCAGTATTAATCCAGTACCTTGCCTGGGTAACAGGGTAATAAGCCTTTGTTTTCAAGGTGCTTACATTAGTGTGTGGGGAGTTAGGGATTAAGAAAGTAAACAACAAGAGCAAAATAATTTCAGCTAGTGATAAATGCTGGGGAGAAAATAAAACAGGATAATGCAAAAGAGAGTGAGGGGGGTGAAGGTGGGGAGCCACTCTGGTTTGCCTGGCAGACAGGGCCGTTCTGAGGAAGGGCATTTGAACTGAGATGTGCCATCCATCCTGACAGAGAGGGTGACCAGCCGTCCCTGTTTGTCTGGGCCCGAGCGATTCCTCGGGGCATGGGACTTTCAGTGCTAAAACCGGGATGATCCTAGTCAAATCAGAAAGGTTAGGTAGCGCAGGAAGAGGAAGCAGCAAGTACAGGTCTAGCCTTAGTAGGCAGCTTGGCATTTTGGAGGAGTGACAGAAGGCAGTGTGGCGGAAAGCCTGGTGGGAAAGGGGAACAGAGGCAGATGAGGAGGGGTGGTCAGTGCATGTCAGACCCTATGGGCCTTACTGGTAGGTTGGATTTTATTATAAGTGGGTTGTGAAGCTTCTGCAGATTTCAAACAGGGAAGGACGTGGTTTTATTTACCTTTGTGAATGATCGTTGGCTGGTGGGTGGAGAGTGAGGCATATAGGGGTCTAGGTGGAAACGGGGAGACCATTCAAGGCTGATTTGGTCATCGGGCTTAAGATAATGGTGACTGGGCCAGGGAGGCAGCCAGGAGGGAAGTTAGTCCCCACTAACTGTGCTGCTCCTTACTCCTCCCAGGCTCTTCCCCTCCTTTCTAAATCAGTACTAGCTTTTTCATCCCAAAGATTAAGATGAATCTAACCAGACGGTGGGGGTAAAGTTACATGGTGAAATGTGGATGTGTTAAATTTTAGGTGACAGTAGACTATTCTAGTCAAAATGCTGGGGAGTGGGAGGCAGTTAGAAAAGTAGGACTAGATCTTTGTAGCAAGGATGGGTCTCTATATAGAAACATGGGAGTTGCCACGGAGAGTTGGGGTTGGATTTGGGTGAGGGCACCGATTTGTTTATTCAGCAAGGCTTCAAGTATGTATTGCATGCCTCCTAAGTGCTAGAAATTTGGTGAACAAGCAGGCAGGATCCCTGCTGTCGGGGATCCGGCATTCAGTTGGGGTGGGGGAGGCAGAAGGGCAAACAATAAAGGAACTAATGAGTAAGATAATTTCAGAGAATGTTAGGTGCTGTGCAGATAACAAAACTGGCTGATGTGCTCTGGCTTGTGGGAGGTGGGTGGGTGGAGATTCTTCTTTAGATTGGTAATCATGGAAGGTCTCTTTGAGGAGGTGACATTCTACCTGAAACCTGAACAATGAGAAAGAGCCAGCTACACACAGAAGGATCTAGGGGCAGTGTTCCAGGCAGAGGTCTTGGATGCCAGAGGCTAGGTCTAATCCAGACAAACTCCCATTTAAGTAAGTGGAGATAGGAACCAGCAAATAAGAGGATAGCAAGGAGGGTAGGGACTGTTTTCGTTTTTGCTCATTAGCAGAGTACCTTACACACAGGTAAGTGTTCATGTTAAAAAGAAACAAACCAGGATTGCATTCTACCACTGAGACTGACAACCATGGCACAACCTACAACGGAAGTCAAGGAAAAGTTCGATAATTTTGATTTTAGGTTATTTGTGGACCATCAAGAATGTCCAGTTGTTAGAAGGGGCTGAGATAAGTAACTGCAAAGGGTTAAGAAGCTGGGGCGAGGGAATAGAAACAGCATTTTCGAACTCTCTAGGAAACCCCTTCGCTTATCGTTTGTGAATGTGTTGTAAAAGGCTCCTCCGGCAGGTCCAGCCCTCTCTGGGAATCCTGCCTGGCCGTGCTCCTGAATCTGTTCTCTTTCTCTTGCCCCTTCTCTGTTAACTGTCCTCTCACTTTGGACTCCTTTGCTTTTTATTTGCTTCTGGAAGCCTTGCCATTTTGTACTCCTTTTCTCTCTTAAGTCCTGCCCACCTGTTTTTGAGACTCCAGCCAGATCTAGGAATTGGGTCTGAAGGGGGCAGTGAATACAGAGGCTGCATGAGACATATTTGAGACATTTGACAATGAATGGAAGTGGAGAAGAGGGATGATGCTGCAATGGGCTACCAAGGTTTTCTTTAGGATCTCAGAGACTTGTGAATATTCAAAATCGAGGAGAAGAAAATCAGTAGAGAGGGAGACCTTGACCATGAAGGGGCAGACAGCTGATAATTAAGGGAGCAGTCAGAGAGGAAGCAGAAGTGCTTCTTTCTTAAATAACACGAGGTGCAGTACTTCTTCCTCTGAATTCAGAGGAAAGGAAGAACATACGAGTTGGATACAAAGATTCTTGACTTGGAAGAAAGATGAGCGGGAGCAGCTTACAGTAAGTGGTCTGGATCTTTTTTAGCAATAAAGAAAACCAGGTGGTCTGCTTAAAGTCAGACTCCAAATTGGTGAAAGAATTTTGGAGTCACCACTCCAGGGATTTTGCTGGGGAATAGTCAAGTGATGAAGGAAGAACGGCCAAGTACCAGCAAGGATCCAGCTGAAGCTGGCATGTATTTTCACCAGACAAAGTCGGCCTTTCTCCAGCATTGCTCTGCCAATACCCATGTTAACTGCTGTTAATACAGGGTTTGGATTTTGGCCACTAATTATATTTCAAGAAGACATCCTCAGAGTTGTACTTAATAGTTAATCAAAAACTGATTGATTTGTTTTCCTCTCATCTTACTTGTACCTGTCAGAAGCTTGTAATTAGTTAGAGCTGCCTGTGAAATTCAATATAAGGAATTTTAATCAACAACCTTTTGTAGAACCCATTAAACTTGGCTGATCACTTTTAAAATCTGGGCTGTTATGAAACATGAAAGCTCTCAAACTTCTCATAGGCTTCTTTTTGTTCTCAGTTTCTGTAGAGCAGGTAAGTTTTGAGGTATACACCTACTCACGTACAATTTTGGGAAATGTTTTCAAGTAACCAGATGACAATGATATACTTCTCAAGTAGGAATTTGCTAACTAAATGGAAACAGATTTCATTTTACGGCTTTTTTTCCCCCCTCTAGCTTGAAAATGGTGTATTTGTAGCCAACCCGCTTCAGGAACGCACAATTCTAATGAGAAAAGAGGGCGAGTCTGCAAAAAGCATTAACGAGATGCTTCTGAGCAGACTTTCACGCTACCGAGCCTCCCCGTCCGCAACTCTGGCTGCCCTCACCGGCTCCACCATCTCCAACACCCTGAAAGAGGACCAGGCAGGTAGGCTGCACTTCGCTCATTGTGTGTTTACCTTATGTAGCTCCAGTTAGCTATATATATCTTTTAAGACTTTGTTTTTTTAGTGGCAGTTTAAATTTACAGCAAAATTGAGAGGAAGGTACAGATTTTCCATAGAGCTCCTGCCCCCAGGTGTGCATAGCCTCTCCTGTTATCAACGTCCCCTGCCAGAGTGGTAGGTTTGTTACAACTGATGAACCCCACTTGACACGTCATTATCACCCAGAGTCCATAGTTTACATTAGGGTTCACTCTTGGCGTTGTACATTCTGTGGGTTTGGACACATGCATAATGACACGTCTCCATCATTACGGTCTGGTCTCCTCCAGAGTAGTGGTACTGCCCTACAATTCCTATTCATCCCCCCCCACCCCCCACCCCCTGGCCGCCACTGATCTTTTTATTATCTTCATAGTTTTGCCTTTTCCAGAATGTCATATAATTGGATTTATAACTATGCAGCCTTTTCACATTGGCGTCTTTCACTTAGTAATATGCTTTCACAATTCCTCCATGTCTTTTAATGGCTTAGTTGTAATCAGCTTGTAATTAGTGCATGCTGCCTGTGGAATTCAGGCAGTACTTTTTATTAAGGACTTACAGTGTACCATACAAAGCACTTTGCTTTCCATAGTTCACCTTTTATGTCCTTCCAGTCATTGTTCATTTTTTTTTTTATTCCAAGCTAATACATGCTGCTGGCTGTGGACATGAATTAGCATGAGTCTCTAATAATTCGAAACAGCTCTGTCTTTAACTGTACATACCTTACCATTACTGCTAGTGTAAATTAATTGATTTCACGTTTAGCACATGCTTCATGAATGTAAAGTAAAAGACTCATATTTAGCATCATCTTCACTAAATACAATCTTGACCAAGCAAGCAAGAGGCAAACCTTCCACAACAGAGATGGCTTTTTCTAGAATTTGTCATTTAGAGTTTGTACTTTAATATTTTAAAATGGATAATATGTTTGAAAGTGAAGACAATATAAAAAGATATATGCAGAGAAATCTTACTCCCACATCCTGGTATATTCTGTAATTTGCCCCCAAGCTGCCCCCTGTAGGTAACTCTATTTATTTGTTTTTGTTTATCCTTAGAGTTTCTTTACGCAAAGACAAATTAATTTAGAAAGACAAATTTATATATTTTTATTGTTCTCCTTTTCTCAAGAAAAGGTAGCTGCCCTTTTTTCACTGTTTAAGGAATTTTTATTAAAGCAAGAATTTTTTAATCCAAATTACATTTCCTTGCTCAGTTATCAGTTCTGTTATTTAAAATGGAAGTGACATTCTGAGCTATTCCACGGTAAAGAATTATAAAATTAAAGAAAGGAATGCTTTAAATTTTTGTACTTTGCTGAAAATTCTTTTTTCCAGGGTCTATAAAACATTAATTTGTTTTTATATTATAGTATTTTTTTTGTAGTTTTTTGTTGTTTTTAAATCAATATGTAATTTAGGACTAGCATCATGTTTGCTAGACCTGGCATTTGCTTGGTACATAAAGTTGAGTTTCCTTTCCTTTTTTTATTTATTTTATATTTTGTAATGTTTTTTTCCCGTAATATTTTAAGTTTTTCGATGTTTAGGTACTTTTCTTCGGTGAAGCACGAGTTTCTTTTCGTGGTCCCTGATAAATTTTAAACAGTTGTAACACCAGTGGCACTGTTAACTGCACATTCTGGGCAGCCTTCTTTAGCTTGGTGGGAAAGGTAGCCTTCTAAATACACCGTTTAGGACTTTCAAAGCAGGAGTTCTTAATTGGGATAAATCTTTCAGAAGTTCACAAACATGTTCCCCCAAAGTTTTAAGTTACATCTTATATGTGTCATTGTGATTTTCAAGGTCATATATGATCCCCCAAAAGTTAAGAACTATTATTCTTGAAGAGTTTTCATATTCTGTACAACTACATGAATTTATAACAAATCGTGACCTGTAGTAAAAGAAAAGGCTTGAAAAAGATGCCATGTGTAGAAAAATGTATCTGAATTAATATGTTTAATAAATTTAATGTTGAATGAAATTAAAGCAATTTTATACTTTAATCCTTTTATATATTGAAACGTTAGGAAGAGGAAATATTTGTGATTAATTCTTACAGGTTATTGTCGTTATTTTGAGCTATCAAATTTTAAATATTTATTAGTCCATATTAGAAATTAAGAATCGTATTTTACTTCCATACGTCCCTATTGTATCAAATATGAGTGGAGAATTTATTAATAGTTTTTATAACTTGGGTATGTGGATAATTTGAGTTATAGGAAATACTTTGTAAGGGGACAGTCCTTTTTACCTAAATATTTTCCTGACAAGGTGAAGGCTTGATATGCATTTATCCTTTGGGAGAAAATTGAATCCTACCCTGCACAATAGAAATACTAAAGGAATGTGTTTGTTGCATAAGAAAATATGGGTGAAGTCAAAAAGAAGACTCAGAAAGCGAGGGTTTATTTAGAATCCTGTGAAAACTGGTATCTGTATTCTAAATATATGATCTCACTCATTGTACTTTTTTTTATTGAAGTATAGTCAGTTTGCAATGTTGTGTCAATTTCTGGTGTGCAGCACCATGCTTCAGTCCCATAGGAACATGCATATATTCGTTTTCATATTCTTTTTCACCATAAGTTACTGTGAGATATTGAATATAGTTCCTTTTGGTATACAGTATGAACTTGCTGTTTATCTATTTTATATGTCTTAGTCACTCATTGTACTTTTACGCACATTCTGTCTTTATTCATTTAACATGTTGTTGCTGCATAAAAATTCACCAGTTATAAGCTAAATGGACTTCTGACAATTAATTCAGAGGGTCTAGAATTTTTTATCCTCTGATAACTAATACCTATTACCATGTTAATAAGAGTAGTTCTGTTAAAAATATCTCGGGGAAAATATGCTCACAAAGTTGCTAACTTTTCAGTCATTCCCCCTCTTGGGTTTCTTACTTACGGAAATTTATGCTACTGGATTTGTGTCCTAAGTGAAGAATATACTTGTTGGGGGCTTGGAGTTTTTTTTAAAAAATGTAGCTTTGTAGAAGCACAAGCATTCAAAACAGATGACAGATTTGGTTTCACCTGTCTTATTTTTCTAATCTAAATCATCTAAAGACAATTTTACGTCACTGTAAACAATTATATTTTACACCCTGACAGCTTCCTGGGTAAAACACTCTGACTGACTTTCAGTTGCTGTCATTGGTCCTCACTAGACTAATATAGAGAAAAATCTTTGAACTCACCCTGCATTTTCAGATCTGCCAATGAGTAAGAAAATTAAAGTACACTTTATACCTCGTGATTAGAAACAATAATTATTTTCTTAATGATAGTTTATGTCACTGACCCTAAAAAAAATACATCATGGGTCATAAATCCTGCAGGCATAAAATTATTTTGTGATAGATAATTGTAAGAGCTTTTATTCATTAGCTATAGGTTGAAATTTCTGGCTGATTTCATGTTCGAAGTTGTTTGTAATGAAGGTAGTATCACAAACCTGTAAAGAATTTGTTCTACATAAAATGAAGAGCTCTCTACTTGAGCTACCATTTCCTAGGGGAAGCACAAACAGTAGGATTCTTTTTTTATTTTGAGGGTTAGTCCATGTGAGGATTCATTCTTTTGAAAGATTTTTTTAAGAGACATAAGGGCTTATTGAATTCTGGGAACACCTTTGAGAAATGTTCAGCTCATGTAACTCAGGAGGTTTGGGACCAGACTGTGGTCCAGAAGATCATTATTTTTTCCTTAGCTTGTTACTTCTTGCTCTGTTTTCTGAATCTGAGTATATCCTTGTTAGAATTTGGGACCCCCTTATTATACTCTCATCTGTTTTGGTAATCCAATTGATCTGTGTGTCAACTGTTTCTACTCACCATTTTCATTCCTTTTACCAGCAAATACTAGCTGTGGTCTTCCTCTAAAAATGCTTCGAAAGACACCCATTTATACCTGCGGCACATACTTGGTGATGCTGGTCCCGCCTCCAGGGGGATCAGGCAGCTCTGCCACTCGGTCTCTTTTTGGTGGAACAAGTGGTTTGTCATCTTTAAAAAGTAAGTGAGCTTTGTTTTGTGTCTTTTTTCCCAGTTTGTCCCCAACGTTGAAATTTAAGTTTTTTCCTATTAGTGATTTAAAACTTAATCTTTTAAACTATTGTTTGCAATAGCTTGAGAACAACAAAAACCCTTATCAGTATAGTTACAGGCTAGGAGGAATTAAAAATAGAATTTTTATAGGTGATGTAATAGTACACTTCTGAAAACTATTGTCCTATAAAATTACTAGAAATAATAATGAGGTCAGGAAAATTTTAGGAAATAGAAGAATCTGTTGGCACATAATTTACTATTGACACAGCAAGAACTCTACCCACTGTAGAGCTGTTAAAATAAGTCTGTGAAGTGCCTCCATTTTAGGACACATATACGAAATGTTAAGCAGAATATGTGTATATCACACAAAGTACATGCAAAATTTCATTAATGTTGTTAAGTGTACGTATGTTTTTATAAAAGAGCAAGGCACACTATAGTAATTAAAGCAATGTGATTTTGGCTTCAGAGTGGACAAATAGTTAAATAAAATGTAGACTCAAAAAATGAGTCTTTTTACTTTGCAATTTTCTATCTTTCTTACCTTAGGGACATCATTTAACCCCTCTGAGCTTCAGTTTTCCCAACCTGTAAAAAATAATAGGCTAATAATATCTCACACTATTGTTTGGTGTTCATATGCAATAGAGTATGTTAGAGTATTTCTAGAAACAAGAACAAAACCCCCCAAAATATTCCTTTTATATATGGTAACACCTATTTTTTTATATTCTTTTTTCTTTGAGATTTGATTTGTTTAGGTACATAAAATTAAACTATTTTAGAATCAGTTTATTTGTTTTCATTTTCTAATATTTCATATTCTGTTCTCTATATAATTTCTTATAGTTCCATTAAAGGGTCATATTTTACATTTAAGTGAGTATTTAAGAAAACATTTCTTACTCTAACTTAAGCCTGCAAATATAAATTTGACCTCAGCAGTTTAAACAAAATCATTTATCTATTATCAACTTAACTTTTAGGCCATTTCAGGCCATTTCAAATAGTTGTGTATGTTTCGTTTTTAGATATTCATAACAACTTCAAAACTCTTTTGCCTTTAGAATCAAATTGGTTAGACTTTTTCTCAGTAGCTTGTTTTCTCTAACATGTGACCAGCATGTCCCCTTCAGCCCTTGAATAAATGATGTAAGTTTATTATTACTCTATTTTGAAAAAAATAACAGCTTTATTGAGATATAACTTACATACCATAAAATTCGCCCCTTTAAAGCATACAGTTTAGTGGTTTTTAGTATATTCACAGAGTTGTGCAACTATCATAATTATCTAATCCTAGAATATTTCCATCACTCCAAAAAGAAACCCAGTGCCCATTAGCAATAATTCACTTTTTTCCCCCTCATCCCAGCCCCTGACATCCACCAGTTTACTTTCTGTCTATGGATTTACCTATTCTAGAATTTTCATATATACAGAATTATATAATATATGTACTTTTGTGACTGAGGTTTTTTTTTTTTTTAATTTATTTAAACGTAATGTTTCCAAGGCTCATCTGTATTGTAGCATGAATCGTTACTCCATTTCTTTTTATGGCCAAATCATATTTGTGTGGATATGTTCCATTTTGTTGACATTTGGGTTGTTTGTGTTTCTTGGCTGTTTGAATAATGCTGTTGTGAGCATTCATGTACAAGTTTTTGTGTGCACATGTTTTCATTTCTCTTGGGTATACACATGGAGTAGAATTCTGGGTCATATGGTAACTGTATGTTAACCTTTGGAGGGACTGTTAAGCTTTTCCAAAGTGGCTGCACCATTTTGTATTCTCATTAGCAGTGGTTCCAGTTTCTCCACATCCTCTCTGACATTTGTTACTTTCCTTTTTTTTTTTTAAAAAATAGCCATCCTAGTGGATATGAAATTATCTTACTGTGGTTTTGATTTGTAGTTCCCTAATGACTAATGATGTTGAACATCTTTTCTTGTGCCCATTGGCCATCTGTATATGTTCTTTGGAGAAATATTTATTCAAATGCTTTGTCCATTTAAAAATTGGGGTATTTGTCTTTTTATTGACTGTTGGTCTTATGAAATCTTTTAGTCTCCTTGGCATGGCTTTGTTCTTCAATTGAAGTTGGCCCCATTTGTTTAAAACAGGCCTTCATGGTGCCATGTTTTCATGAAGGTATAGCTTACCCAGTGATTCTATTTTAGACCAACAAATAAAAAATAAATGTTTAAATTCCTTCTATGTCTTATCCCACATTGTTCTGTGAGGAGGCTACTCAGTAAGTGGAAGAAGAGATGCTTGCCGTGAGCTCACAGTCTGGTTGGGAGGAACCATGCAGGTGTGTGAAACAACCAGAAAATGCTGCACAGTGCTGTGTCACTGCCTGCACCCTGGGGAGCAGACGGAAGTGCTGCAGAATCAGAAAGAAAGGGGCATTGTCCCGTGTGGCAGAAGGGAGACTTCATGAAGTTCTAAGTCATGAAAAATGGCTGTTATTAATATGAGTGGCCACGTGGGGGAAAGGCATATGCATGGTAAACACCATGAAAAAAGCGATTTGGAGAAGAAAATTTTGTTGGTGTGCAGGATGGAACAATAGAAAATACAAAAGAAACAAAAGAGTACAGTTTAGATGATAGCTCAAGTCAGGCGTGATGAGAATCTGGATTACTAGGGTGATGGGAATAAGAAAAAGAAACTTGAGAGGCAGTGCTAGAATTTTCTGTTGGAAAGTAGGGAAGAAAATAATCATAATAGCAGCAGCTAACCCCTTCGGCCGCGGCAGCCATGGCTGTGCCTAAGGGCCATGGGGTGACCATGAACATGAGCGAGCTGGGGCGTAGCCACAGCCACGGGGCCTCACCAAGTGCGTAGGAGACATGATCCAGTGGGTGTGTGGCTTCACCCCTCAGGAGTGCATGCCATGGAGATGCTCAGGATCTCCAAAGACAAGCAGGCCCTCGAGTTCATCAAGAAGAGTGGGGACACACCCTTGTGCCAGGAGGAAGAGAGAGGAGCTAAGTAATGTCCTGGCCGCCTTGAGAAAAGCAGCCCGCCAAGAAGGATGGAGCTGCGTCCCCTCTGTGCACAGTAAATCCTTTTCAGAGAGAAAAAAAATAATAATAGCAGCTAGCACGTAAGTGTTGGTGGAGATTCTTGACATATTTTAACTCGCTTAATCTTCACAGCAACTGTATAAAGTAGGCACTTTTATTCTCACCACTTTACATAGGAGGAAGCTGAGAGGTTTGGTAAATTTCCCAGGGTCACACAGAAGTGGTGGAGCTGAAATTCAAACCCAGAATCCGAAAGCTCATGTTTGTCATCACAACACTATCCTGTGTTAAAGGAAAAGGCCAAAGTGTCTCCGAGTGCTAGAGCCAGGGCTTGGAAGGCTAGCAACTGAACTGTGTTTGAGCATCCATGAACCTTTATTGAGCACCAATTATCTGTAAAGTATTTCCTATAAATGTTGTTACATAATTAATGTAATTAATGTATATTAATTATCATAACTCCTCTTGCAATTACCCCTTTGACAACCTATGTTGAAAAAAACCTGCATGCAAAAGTTGTCATTTTAAAAACACTTTCGAAAATATGGTTCACTATATTGGAGGAGACTTTGTGACAGTTTCTTTTGTGGTCTTATGTGTGTCTCCTCATTGTCGCCACCAGCAGACAACCAAAAAAAATGTGATTTTTATGAAAGTCCTGTTAAGAGGCTAAAGTTTAAGTTTTGAAAAGTAGACTAACCATCATCTTAAGGCTTATTAAACAGCTTAATGTTTGTTTCGGAAGTCCTAGCCTCTAGCTTGGTGTACAACATCTCGGATGGTCAGTTCACGAGTCGTGTGGATCTCATAGATGCTGCTGGAAGCTCTCTGGGGCGTGGTGCTCTTGTACCAGGACTGGGTAAGAAATAAATGCCCACACTGCCTTGGAGAATTCAGAGGTTTAGCAGTTTCTCTCAGAAAATTTTGCCAATTCCCTGCGGCATTGTAGTTTCCTTGAAAGAGAGAATCTTTTATGCTACTGTTTAATTTTGAGGATTAATATAAGAAATTGCCATATTTGAAATTCCTCTGCATAAATTACTGTGAAAGATACTTTCCATTAGGTTGTGTGATGATACCTGTAACAAATTCTTCTCAAAGTTCATGCCATAAAAAGGTTTATTTCCCCAAAGGAATTGATATACTTCTTATTGTTTAAAAATGAGCGTTATGTAAGACATCCGATTTTCCTCTTTGCCTTGGCACCTAGGAAGCTCACATCTAAGTTTTGGGCTCAGTTACTAACGCTTTTATTGTGTATCAGTGATCATTAGTCCTGTTGTACCTGGGTTTTAATGTAAGCCACTTAAATTGGAATTAAATTTGGAATTAATTTGGAATTAAAAAGGTCACATGTAAATCAGTTACTAAGAACTATCTATTCCATAAGAGTTATTCCATTCTCACATAGGACTTAAGCAAAGTAGGAATTGAATCCTGCCTTCTTACTGAACCCCAGTTTAATGCTTTGCCAGGTAAATAATTTGGGAGTGGGGACGTGGCTTATCAGCATTGGGGAGAATCTTTGCCCTTCCTTTCTTTAGCAGTGCTTCTGAGAAGTATGTATACAAGCAGATGACATGCTGGTTGAATAAAGGATGCTCTTTTTGCAGGCGCCTGTTATGACACGGTGAACAACATGCTGTGGACGTGCTCGAATGACTATATCGATCAGTGGTGTAATCCTGGGAATCAGGCCTTCCATTACGTCTGTCAGAGACTTGGAGTCAGCCACATCATCACTGAGCCCAAAGGTGAGGTGCACTCGTAGTCCCACAGGAAGAGAGTTTCCCTCATGAAGTGTGAGAGAGCGCAGCAGCGTTAGTAAGCGGGAACACAGCCCAAACAACACATGTGTCAACAGCCTTCCCTCTTTGAATTGAGAAGACAAAAATTCTAGTTATCTGGTTGGTTTGTAATTGAATAAATAAGTGTGTAAATAAATAGAGCTTTTGAGGCGGTCTACAGACTTTTTAAAAGGAAAATTGTTATGTCCCTTTTGAAATTGTCAGAACTTTGGGTCAAAAATTGGCTCTATATTTGTACTCGGCATGGGATTATATATGCTGTTACTTTGCTTTGCATCAATAACGATTTACTTATACATAAACTTATAATTTGATAGAATTACTGGTAAGGACCTTTATGTTTCTTAATATTCAGATTTTTAATATTAAGTTAATATTAAGTCAACTTAAGAGATACGGAGCAGTGAGTAGCTCAGCAAATCCTCTCCCGATAAAGCAATAACAAAATGGACTTGAATTATCAAAAATAACTATTTCTAGGCTCTGGAAATTGACCAAAGGCTTACGCCAAATTGAGAAGTGGTATTCATTAAAAAACAAAACAAACAAAACAAAAACAAACAACAAACCACTGAACTTTGGTTAAGAACAGTAGAAGTCTGTGGTGTTCTTAGCTGGGGATACTCCTTTCCCACCACCTCAAGCCCGGTCAGTGCAGTATCCCCACCAGGGTGGGGCCGGTCATGTCAGCGAGCAGCTTTGCTGCCAGAGGGGGCTGACTTGGTTTGGAGCAGAGCAGGGAAAAAACTCATGCTCAGCAGCGATGTCTGCAACAGTAGTCGTCTTGGTGGCATACAGAGAAACCGGTGGCTTAGCCTGAGGTTGTGGTCCTGGTGAGGGCCAGCAGCGAACCAGCAGACTAGCCAGAATTTTACTTGTGAGCTCTGGGGAGTGAGAAAGCTACAAAGGGCTTTTATGAGCTCCCCACACATCCACACAGAGAAAGCCAGAGAGGGCCCAACCTATTCACACAGGCATGCCTGCCAATGAGCCTGCATACACACATGCAGAGATTTGAGGGGGCCCAGCAGAAAATGAAAATCAGGGAAAAGTTTAAAACTGCCTAAACTTTGATGTGCTTCCCCCAAAACACACAAGTCCATCCAGGGTGGAAGAATTACTGGCCCAAGGTGTTTGAGTACAACCTCTGACCCAGGCGGGGTGACCCCTAGGAAGGCAGGCTTAAAAATAAGAAGAAGGATAATAAAAATAAACAAATGAAAGTAGAAAGTAAAATGGAAATGAGGATTAAAAAAAAACAAACTGGAGAAATCCGTAGCTAAACACCTCAGGGTGAAACTCAGATATTGGACTTGTTAGCAAATGAAGATTTTTAAAGTAGCCTTTATAAATAAATCCAAAGAACAAAAGGAAATGACATTTAAAGATTAAAGGAAATACGATGACCATGATTAAACAAATAGAGAATTTCAACAAATAATTTATTAACCAAAAAAAAAAAAAAGAAGAAGAAGAAGAAGAACTAGTTGGAAATTCTGGATTTGAAAAGTTCAGGAACTGAAAAAAAAACCATCAGGGTGGCTCAAAGCAGATTCGAGAAGGTGGAAGAAAGAATTAACAAACTTGGATGTAGATGGATAGAGTGAACCTATCTGAAGACTAGAAAAGGACATTTTTAATGAATACTGGGGAAAAAGACCTCAGTTTGGGGTCGTCTGATGTTTTCCCATTTTAAACTGAGGTAGTAGATTTTGGGGAAGAGTACTGCAGAGGGGAAGTAATTTTCTCATCACATCACATCACAGGGTACGTGATAGCAACATGACTTATTACTAGTGAAACTAGGATTGATCACTTGGTTGAAATGCCATCTTTTTTCACTGCAAAGTTACTACTTTTCCCTTTCCAAAATCTGTTTGTTAGAAGCAAGATATTAAGCCCACTTGAGCGCCCCCTCCTGGAAGGAAAAGCATCAGAGAATTTATGGACACATCTTAATTACCTCAGTAATTAATAAATATTTTGGGAGAGGTGATACTTTAAGGCTATGAAATTATCTGTTACCTATTTCTATTTCTTTCTGAGTTTGTTTTGATAATTTGTGTCTTCTTAGAAACTTGTGCGCTTTATCTAAGTCTTCTTGTTTCTTGGCATAAAGGTGCTCATAGTATTATAATTTAATTTTTATAGGGTCAGCAGTAATTTCTCTGCTTTCATTCTTGATTTTGGTATTTGTGTAAATTTACTAAAAAATTGTATTTTGCACTTAGAATGGGTGAACTTCATGGCATATGTACATTTTATCTTGAGAAAGGTAGAAAAGATAACTTTCTTTTCTTTTTTGCTGTTTATCTATATGTTATTGACTCCAAGTTGTTAACTCCAAGCCTCTTGCCTGGACTCCAGACTGTGTATTCACCTCCATTTGGATGTCTAACATCTTCAACTTAACATGTCAAAAACAAACTCCCTGTATCTCCCCCCACAGATCTATACCTACTGGGTCCCCCATATGCCAGCCAGTATTTGGATCACTATTCTTTCATATACTCAGACCAAACACGCAGGGTTATCTTTGACTTTCTTTCTCTCATTATCCCACACCCAAAAGGACATCAGCAAATCCTGCCAACTCCTATCTTCAAGATGTAGCCCAAGTCTGACCATTTCCCTCTGCTCTGTTGGTGATCGTCTTCACCTGGATTATCCTAGCAGCCCCCAACCCCGCTGGTCTTCCTACTTCTGCAGTCACCCTCCTCCACGCCTCTTAGACTCTGGCTGCTGTGTGGAGATGAGCCTCTTACAATCTTGTAGTCGGATTTGTCACTCCTCTGCTCAGACATCTCCAGTGGCTTCCCATCTAACTCAGGATAAACATTAAGGACCTCATTTAATGAAAGGTCTTTTTGAAAGCTACCTTGCACAGTACTGCACAGTACTGACCTGAATTCTGTTGTAAGGCCAAGACTCACAAAGGCACAGAAGAGAGCGGGACCCAGCCAGCCCTAGGGTTAATACACAACTGAAAAGTTTAGTTTGGGCACGGTTTACCTTCTGTTGGGTTTCCATGATCCTTTCCTCATAGTTTCCAGTGCCCACAATCCTTTTGCAGCTCTAAGACTCCCTGACCCAAGCTTGCCTCTTTTTCCTTTTAGGTAGTTCATTTCAGCTGGTTTAAGGAAAAAAGCTATTTCTTTTTGCACTTTGCCTGTTTAGATTATTTTCACCTGCATTCCCTGAATGCCTGTAACCATCCAGGAGGCATTTATTATTATATAAGAGGGTGCTTGTCAGCTCTCACGAAGTTGAACTGATGGCTGTCTAGGGTCTGGTGACTAAATGAGATCACAATGTTTGAGATACTGTGGGAGGAGATATTTCTGGCCTGAGGAGGGTGCTGGGTTCCACTATAAAGGAGGCATAGAAGATGAAGAGATTTTTCTAGAAGAGTTACCAGCATGGAATCTGAGCTAAGATGGCTTGAATTCAAATCCCAGCTCTACTCCTTAACATCTGTGTGACCTAGGGCGAGTTACTGCACCTTCCTGATATACTCATCTGCAAAACAGAACTGAAATAGTCAAATTTTACAACGATACTGTGAGGTGATGCGTGTAAAGCATTCTGCCCATTGTCTAGCATATGGAAAGGGCTCAAGAAGTGGTAGCTACTTAAGCTCTTTAAAAAATGGAAATTCCCAAGTGTTTTCGTCTCAGCGTTCTATGGCAGGGAGGTGGGTTCTCCAGCAGGAGTAGAAGAGATTGGAGCCAAGATACTGTTTCCTAGTGTGCGTGTGCCTTTTATAAACCAGAGATATGTTCCTTGGGGACCACCCACAGAGGTGTCTTTCCTCACTGAATTTCCTTTTCATCTTCTAGATGAGGCTATAACCACGAATGAGGTTATAAACCAATTATTGCACCACGTTGGTGCGATGTGCATACACCAACTCAATCTTCTTGCTACCAACCCCAATCTTCCAATCACAAGTGTCTTGGGCAAGCAGCATCCGATCGAAGCACACCACCTCAGCAGTATCTGTGACATTATGGAGAAGGCCATGGTTAACGGAGACACCTGTATTATACGCTGCATTCTCGTTGTCTTTCAGGTAAATACACTGTTTTGAGGTAAATAAAATAGAGAAAAAGAAACACAAAACCTTGGCTTCAGCCAGCAAATTTCTACCAGAAGAAAAATTTAATAACATTCCTGTTTTACATCTTAACACATTCTAATCCTGTAATTAGAATTATCATCATATTCATTGCACTGCAGTTAATAGAGCATTGCTATATGTAGCTCACTGCAATTAATATATGTAAAATATTTACTGTAATTATACCATTACACAATAGAAGAGATTGTGGTTAAGAAGCCACCTTGGGATTTATTCATAAGAATAACTAGAATGTACTTTCTTCATAAGGATAATTTTATCCCCAGTAGAATTAGCATTTTTAGATATTCCCGTTATGTTTCTGTAGGTGGTGTTTAAATTTTTCTTCAGCCCACAAACTGAAAGGAATCGAGACATCATTCGACGGTCGGGATTGCTTCTTTGGCAGTTGCTGATGGCACCAAAAGATCAGATTTGCCCTGAAATTCAGAAGGAAGTCTGCCTTGCCATAAGGTAATCAGCACATGTTTTCTTGGTGCTCTTTGCAGAAGGCTTTTCCTGCACCGCATTGGAATCTTCCCTGCAGGCTGGTAGCCTAGATGTCTCTTTCCCCATCCCACAGTTAGGACCTTACGTGTAGAGGATAATTTAACTGGAGAGAAGTTTGTGGCCCCACTCCCAGAGAACCCAAGTCATCCATGTACATAACTCCTCATCTCGACTTTTGGATCTTAAAACAACAAAAGGAAGAAAACAATCTTTAAGTAGATATTTTGATGGTTTACAAGTAGATGTTCCTCTCACGTGGGACAGCGTGTGGCAGGGTGTTAAGAAGCTGACTTTGGCAGCTGGCAGACCTGGATTCCAGTCTTTGCTCTGCCCCGTACTACGCAGATGGTTTGGGGGGGCGCACAGTCTGCATACAGCTGACTTGACTGCGTTGACTTTTTACAGCTGAGTTCCCTTTACCTAGTTCTGCGCCTAGCCTCCGATAAGCTATCACTTTGGTAATTCACAGACATGAGAAGGAGAGAGAGATACCGTTTATCAGGGAGGTGATTGGGCTATATCACAGTAGTGAATTTAGACTCAATTGCTTTTTTTTAGTGATGAAACTACTCAAACTGGAATCTTTAATAAAAATTTAGAGTTTGGATTTTCTAGAACATGAGTTTAAAAGCTTTTTGAATTTTCTGTCATTTCAGCTCTGGTTTAAATATCTTGTACCCAGGTGAAACTGAAATCAATAACTTACTTAAGCTGGTCTTAACAGAAGGTGAGAATTATCCTTTAATTATCCTTGAAAAACCATCCTTTTCTTTCCCTAAGGAAATGACTGAGTATTAAGATTTTTTTTTCCTTCATATCTGTTAGTCAGTATTATTTTAAAAATGCATCTGCACATATGCCAACACTTCAACTAGACTGAAAGCAGAAACCATGCTTGATATATCATCAAGCTTTATAAACCTCCTTCTTCCCCACTGTGTAGCATAATGTACCTGACTGTAGATGTTTAATGAACGTTAAATATGACGATTTCTTGGGTTTTGTAAGCCAGTTTTTTCCCCACATGTTAAAACCCAACTTTAAAGTTAGACTAAACAACAACAACAAAATTCACCACGTTAAAGACACTCTGCATTTATAAGCAACATTAGTTCAAGGAATTAGAAATCACACTTCATGAAATAGCCAGAAAGTAGCTACACTTTAATGAGGATGTGCTGGGAAGAGGAAGTCTGATTGGTTGTGATGTAGTTTTGCTGTTTCTGTTTGTGTAAGTACATATACCTGGTGCCCCTAGATGGTTGACAGTCTGCTCATTTTAAAACTTTTTTTATCGCATCAGTTTTCTAAGAGTAATTATCGAGGTAGTTTATGGAGCTTTATTCTGTGTTAGGAGAGAGAAACAGCGGCCTCTCCCAACTGCGGGATGTGATCCTAACCAACTTAGCTGAACAGCTTCAAAACAACCGATTTGGCAGCGAGGAGGATGATCATTACAGGTGACACCAGTTATGTCATTCACTACTAGTTTTTTCTTTGTGTTTTTCTCAGTAATTAATTTATATTTAAATACATTTGATCTACTTTAGTCCCTTAAAATATCTCATATGGTCATTAGCATGAGAAGTCTAAACTGTGGGTCACTTGAAAGATAATGAATCCCACAGTCACCCTCAGAAATGATAATAAACATTTTGGTTTTATGAATAAAGTAACGTGGGCCTGGCCAAAGAGTACTTAGCAGAAATAACGGGTGGAACTCATGTAAGAAAACTTGGTGGAGGGCATCGTTCAGATTGCTGGTCTGTGACAGGGTGAGGGTGTGGTCAGAGTTGGTGAGGGGAGGAAGGTGTTTCTTTGCTATTTATAAAATATTTGGACTAGGTGCTTGGGTACTGTTTTGATTCCCTAAGTTAGATTTAGGTAATACACCTAGTTGTTAGCATCATTACTGAGTAAGGTGATTTGCTTAAGAACCAATGAATTTTGTACTGTCTATTTGTCGTCTTGTCCCAATTGTATAAAGTTTATCCTTTTATTAATAAACCATCAGTATCTTACTGTTACATTTCTCCTGCATTTTAAAGACTAAATGATGAACTTTTACACTACATTCTGAAGATTGTTGTACGAGAATCCTGTATCTTAATCACCAAGTGCCAAACTGTCTCTAAAGATGATTTTCAAAAACTCCTTTCAACTGTGCCTGTAAGTAAAAATGTGCTTAATGAAAGCAGAATTATATCGTGTCCCTGTTTTCATTTTACTGAATTGAGATGTATGTGTACACACATACTTACATTCTTTGCAAGGATAGACTTAATTGATGAAAGTCAGTGATCATGCTTGTCTTAGAAACGTAGAACTAGACAAATCCACTGGAGCTACTTCCTCCAAAGACTTTATTCCTCCTGCTTAAGTGTCTTGATGCAATAAATTCTTAGACTGAATTTGGATAGTCTCGCTTTGTTTAAAACCCTGAGGATTTCGCTCCTGTTAATTTTTAATTTAGCATTGTTTTCTAAACCATCAGTGGTTTACAGAGACTGATAAGAACCAAAAGATTCTTTTATGGGCTTGAGTAGAATCTTCTCTCGTGGAGATGCATGTAAGGGGAAGAGGGTAGGACAGAATTATTAAGAGGCAAAATTCAAGTAAGTATCTGAGTGATTAGTGAGAAATACATAGCAGAAGGCAGAAAGTTATTGGTAAATGTGTCAAATTATGTATCAAAAGCCATATGGAAATAAGTCTCCTGAGAAACTAACTTGGTCTGTTTTCTGTACTTTCTCTTTTGCTTCCCTTGTCGAAATCTTTTTTAAAAACATGAGGATTACATGAGCCCTTCTCTGAGTAGGGTTTAGATTATTTAAATGCCCTTATTTGTATTAAAGGCTGCATCCTCCTGCCTGCGCTATCTGATGGCAGTTCAGAACCACCTTCTCAGTAACACTATTTTGATTAAACCTGATGAGAATGATGACAGTGACAACTCCTTGCAGGGAGAGACATTGAAGGTACAGGTAAACACCAAGCTTTATTCTAACAATGCTTTCTACCCAGTGTGTAAAGCACAGCTTAATTGGCTAACTTTCTGTGTATGATGATGTCAGATTTCACCATGTGGCTTATAATTTTGTGAGAGGTAACATTAGGTCACTCATTTCATAGATTTTTATGTCATTGCACAGTGGTTACCATACTTGTGACACTCTCATAATGTGTCATCCATGTGCTCCTGTCAACCTTTTTGTGCCTTTGTTTATTTTCATCGTTTTTTAAAAACTATTAAAATACGGCCCTTACAAGTGATCGCAGACGCACCCGAAAGTTATATGTGTAAATATGTATCTATAGAGAGAGAAATGAATCTTGGAACACAACATTTAAAACAATTTTGACATTTTGGCTGGTTTATCTTGATTCAAATAATTTTAAAAAGGTGCTGATTTTCTCACAATCCTTATATTGACTGATTTCTGAATCTATAGTTCATATCATTTTTGGTAATTATTTTCAAGTTAACTTCTGTGTAACTCAATAATTTATTCCCACATAGCAATTTATAGCAATCCACAGATTTTTTTTTTATAGCTGTGGTGGTTATAATTCTGACAGATGCTTGATGGTGGTGTTTGCATTATTCTTCAGAACTTCACATTTGTGGGAGAATTAGAGAAATCAATAAGAGCTTGATTCTTCCTTAAAACATTGACTAAACCACACTTAAAAATTAAGTGAGGAAGCCCTAGTTAAAGATTATAGTTTGCCCTTTTCTTACCCCTTTAAGCATGTATACTATGTAAATCTGCTAGTTCATATGTATGGGTTTATCTCATTATGTAATCAGTTTTTAAACAGGATTAATCATTTAAATTCCTGACACTGTTTATTAACTTCTCTTGCCTTGGTTTCCTACTCGGTAGAAAGGGGCCATAGCATCTCCCTTGTGAGGTTGCTGGGAGAATTAGAGCGAGGCCTGTGTGTCCGGTGCTTCGGGGCGTGCAGTCAGTAGGTGATGGCTGATACGGTTAGTGTGACTTCAGCCATGATTTTTCTCTAGCCACTTCAGAATTCCTTTTCTCTTAATGATGAAAATATCTTAATAATACCCAAAAAGATCCCAGAAAATTCCAACATTGAAAACCGGTGTATTCTATTTGAAAGGCTAAATGTTATAAATTCTTAATTAACCCATGGAAGGAAATACTCTTGGCAAATGGCAGAGTAGGCTGCCTTGTCTAGTATTTCCAGGAAAAATAAAAGATACAGATTTCACCTAAAAGGTTAGTTTGGTTGTATTTTTTCCTTTCTAGAAAATAATTGTAATCTAAACATTTCTATGATTGTAACTAGTGTCTTTCACACATTATTTAGTATTTGTACTGCCATGAACTCTCTAATAGTTATTTTTGATGTTTAATAGACTAACTGCCTGCGACTTTAATTGAATTTTTTAACTTGCCTGTTTTCAACTGTAATGGTTTAAAACATTAAGTAAAAAGGTCACTTGTACTGTTTCAGAATGTTGTGTTTTTGTCTCATTTTATTCACCGCCTATACATGCGCCTTTTACTGTTCTATTTTTCTCTTTAGCTATCCTCATACCACCCAAGGCAATCTTCCACCTGGACAGTTTCTGGGCTGGCCACCGGGAGCTCTCTTGTGCTGGAGGGGATGGGAGAAATGCCTTTTCTCCTAGGGACTCGGTGTGCTCCCCGTGAAATACTGCGTATTTCTGTCAGCACTCCAGACTTTAGCCTCCCAACTCAAATTGCTACTTGCCATCCTAGCGGAACTTACTGCTTTGGGCTTATTCTGGCCACCTCATTATTTAATTTGGAAATGCATCATTAAAGGCATCATTTCATGTTGTCATTGTGAGTGTATATTCATCACAAAGCTTAAAAATAATTTGATGATATTTTCTACCTAGGAACTAAAGGTCAGTATTTTGGCTCTTGCCACCCAAATCCTGACTGGATGTGATGAAGTGTTGGAAATGCTACAGCAGGTCACAACTGCCCTCATAAATAGTGACATAGCTGACCGGGAGCAGAGGTGAGGAAATGTGTTGTGGGCTGTGACCTGCTGCCCTTCAGGAAGAAGAATTTGCTAATGAGAGAGAAATTTTTTAGAGCAGAGCATCAGATATTCATTTAATATAGAGGAATTTTTGTGAGAATAGATCGAAATGGCAAGTGTTTCAAAGCCAAATGCAAGCCAGCTCTTTAATGGTTCTTTTAGGTGAGACTGGGCTGACAGCCACCATATAAGGGTCGAAGGGCTATGGTGGACACCATCATCTCTGACGCTTGGGTCTTCTGCCATCATCACTCCCAAATTGGCCTTTCTTTCCATTATCTAGATCAGCACCTGTGTACTTAGTTTCCTTATGGCAAGTACTCTAAGGAGGTAGAAGTGATTCAATGATACAGACAATCAACTGCTGTGCAAAAGATGACACTGACATGATATCTCAAGATTATACTGTAATTTTACTTTTCCAAATACAGGTGTGATCTGTAGGGTAAGCTTCTCTTTCCCAGTAATAAAGCTCTTTCTCGATCCTCCCCATTAAAATTTCTACTATGGCTTGTTGTTAGAGATGAGTTACATACTGTGATTATTGTTGATTTCAGTGTTGAGATGCTGACCTGAAACAATCCTACAGTGTAACTTTTCCTCCAGTAACTCTGTCTGTCCCATGTCCCTCATGTCCCTGTTTCTTGCCCATTCCTGGAGAGTTGGGGGGCAGGTTGGAACTGAGAGCAATATAGTCCAGAAAGGCATTGCACTGGGGCTTGTTAGCACATGTAGGGTTCACTGCTGGCATGTGCTGTAGACCTGCCCTGGGGATGAAGTACAGTCTGAGAGCCTGGGAGACACGAGGACTGTTTCTGATTCCAACCCCAGTATCTTAAGTAGTTTTAGAGAATTTGCATAACCCGCATGTTTGAGTTCTTCTGGCAGAAGATTGAGATACTAAGAATGTGATTTTAGGAAATCATTTCATAATATATATATAGCTTGAATCATTATGTGTACATCTTAAATTTATACAGTGATGTCAGTTATGTATCAGTAAAACTGGGGGAAAAAAGAATGTGATTTTGAAGACAGATTAAAAATCTGCCTGCCTCTGTCCTCCGCGTGAACCAGTTTCTCTAGGTTCAAAGTGGGTTTTGCTACTCTGGACACCAGAGTCAGTGTTGTAGCCACTCACTGTCTCCCTGTCAGAGATTTGGTGCAGCACAGTGACCTGCAGCCCCAGAGCCAAGGGAACTTGGCGGGTGATAACTACCTAGTGTTGCTGTTTGCGTTTTAGAACCCATTTATAAAGTACTTTGAAGGTACTGTGAAATGCGCCATATAAGCTTTTTTGGGGGCAAATGACAGATCGAAGGTGAAATCTATTACTAGATTTCTGTTCTCTCCCTCTTCCTCACGGTAGGTGGGAAGTTTGTGAACTGAATTGCTATAATGACAGGTGCTTAACTAGTTCAAGGAGATACAGTTTAGGAGAATTTGTCAGAGAAGGGCGATGTAAGTCGCTTCTTTGCATGATTGAGAATTGCTTAAGCTGTGTGTTTTCTTGAACTTTTGTAGGTTAAAAGGCTTGGAACAAGTTACTAAGGCAACTATGCTTGGTCACCTTCTCCCAGTTTTACTGACCTCCCTGATGCATCCAAATTTACAGACTCTGACCATGGCCGATGCCCTGATGCCTCAGCTCGTGCAGCTGGTACTCTATACTAGCCAGGTATGATTGTCGGTGTGCCAAAGGGAACTGCTCCTTGGGATCAGGAAATAAAGATGGAGTGAAGAAAAATACCGTGTCACAAAAATAAACTGAAATATTAAAGGAAAACATTGAGTTTGTTTGGCTAAATTACTTACTGCGACCTTTTAGCAAGAGTTAATTGCTGGCAAGCTGCTGTCCACGATGCTCCTGAGATCCTGCCATAATATTTAGTCTCCTGAGCCCTTACTGGCTGTTGGTAACTAGCATAAGTGACATGTTCCATTCAAGTGTTAGTGAAGGAGAGCAGACGAGGGTTGGAAAAAGATGAAGTACCATCCAGATAACTGACGGTACGCACTGGGACATGATGATGATTTTGTGTTTCAGACGGCTCTGCTGCTCAAAACCCAGTGTCCATTGTTTGCCGAGGTGGGCTGTTCCCCATGTGGTGCCTCAGACCAGAAGGGCAGGTTGTTCCCAGATGAGAGGTAAGGAACGCCGCCTCCCCGCAGGAAGCCCTGCCACGTGTCCTTCTGGTGAAAGCTCAGTACTCCTTTCACAACAATGATTTTTAGCAAAACTGGGAAAAGAAAGAGACTTCAGGGTCAAAATTCTGCAGGTAATCATAGAATTGCTTTGAATATTATTGGAACAGGTTAGAATAAATTTCCCTACAGATCAAGAAATTAGTTCAAAATTGACAAATTCTCATATAGTAATGTAAAGTATCATGACAGTTTCTTAAAAAGGTAAACATAACATCTACCGTATGACCCAGCTTATTCCACTTCTAGGTATTTACACAAAAGAAAAGAAAGCACAGATTCTTACTGAGACCTGTATGTGAAGGTTCGTAACAGCTTTCGTTACAATAGTCCAAACAACCCAAATGTCCACCAGCAGGTGAAGGGATAACCACACTGTGGTCCACTGATACAGTGGAATCCTGCTCAGCAATAATAAGGGATTAGTACTGATATCTTCAACAACACGGGTGAATCTTAAAATACTTATGCTACACTCAGCATAAGGAAGCCAGAGCCCCCTAGAAAGTACATTTTGTATGATTCTGTTTATATAAAACTCTAGAAAATGCAAAATAACTTCTTGTGAAAGAAAGCAAAGGAATGATCACCTGGATTACCAAGACGAAGGAGGAAACTTCACAGGTGTATACGTATGGCCAAACTGACCAAGTTGTATGCTTTAAATATGTGTGATTTATTATATGTCAATTTCACCTCACTAAAGCTATCTTTAAATCCATTGGTCAGAAAAGAAGGACTTCTAGATTTCTCTAGAGCAGTGTGCTATACAGTTGAGCTTTGTGTGGTGGTGAAAATTTGTATCAGTGTGTGGTTCAGTGCTGTCAGCCACGGCCACGGGCTGTTATTGAGCACTTGGGATGGGGCCAGTGTGACCAAGAAACTGAATTTTGCATTGTATTCCATTTAGATTCAATGTAAATGGCCATATTGGACAAGTAGCCACCATATTGGATAGCGCAGAGCTGAAAGAGAGTAAGAGAATTCGGCAACAGCTGAGTTTAGTTTACAGGAGTTTGTGTTCCGCAACCTTGGGCTGGGGAGTCCTTGGGTTCAATTTCAGTAGATAAGAGGACCCACGAAGGCACTTGTCTTTAGTAAAAATTGTAGAAAGTAGTCATGTAGACTCATGAGTTTTTCATGATTTAGATATCAAAAAGGAAACTTTACAGGACACTAATCCTGTGGGATTTGGAAAGTGGCCAATTTTAAAGGTCCTTTGCAGAATCTTTTTTTATTTTTCTGGTGAATTTTTAATGAGAGTTGGCAAGATCTTCTCATGGATATGAATTGGGCTTCCCCCTTGAAAAAGAGGGGGGAAATGCAAATATATTATCTAACAAAGAAAAAAGAACCTTAAACAAAGGAATTTTTTAAATGTTTCTGGTTACAATGTCGTCATACTGCATGTTGTGGAAAATTAAAGCAAAATTTCTTAACCTTTTGTGTTTTACTGTGTCTGCATTTTCCTTTCCTTGCTGTTAAGCTAAATCACTTTCTCTTTGTCTGGTTTTAGAATGCTGGAAGAGAAGGAAGAGCCAGGCTTTCTCACTGGTCTAAAGATTCCTGCTCCGTGGGCTGCTGGGAAGACTGTGGAAACAGTCCACCCCGTCAGAGACAACTATAAATTTAAAGAAACTGTCCATATCCCCGGAGCTCGCTGCCTGTACCTCAGATTTGATAGCAGATGCTCTTCACAATATGACTATGACAAAGTAAGCAAGAACTAGTTTAGTATTGCTTTTACCTCTAATAGGCTGATTTATTAGATGCTTCTTATTTTTCTTTGCCGCTGGTCACCATTCTTGACTTATTTCTGCCTGCAGATCGCTTAGGAGAACTTTCCTAAGATAATACCTTGAAGCGTAGTGACTTGGGGAATCAGAGCCTGCACTTCTGTGGCCTAAGAACAGTGTTGTCATGAAACACTGTTGAAAGTGGACTTTTGTAGGCTTTCAAAAGTTCAGATCTGAGTCAAAGGAAATTTTTCTTTCCAAGCTGTTTATTTGCTGCCTTCTGTGCTTGGTATTCCTGTAGACGTGGGTGACCATTCATCTAGAAAGGTCTTACTGCCCAATTCTTGGGGCTTCTCATGTATCTTTTGGGAGAAGGTGACCTTTTAGCACGGTTTCAGACGTGCCTAGAATCTGGTTTACGTTTATTTAAATTATGTGTTCTTTTTTGCCATTACCTCAGGGCCCACATAGATTTTGAGAAAGTATAGTTTCCAACCTAGTAGCTTAACAATTAAAAGTAAAAGGAAGCTCATTTTAGGGGTTGAAATATTTACTTCTGTTTCTAATTATTGCCTTGTAAACCATCGTGCAGAACTTATGAGGAAAGGCTAAAGAAACTGTGATACATAACATATAAGAACAACTGAAGGGTTGTCTGATCGCGTTGTAAATGCACAGGGTTATTTTTATGTAGGTTGTTAGCCGTTTCTTGTCTCTCTGTGTGAACTGTGTAAGGGCAAGTGGTCTTAAATCTCATCAAGGGAGATTTTTAGGTTAAAAATAGAGGACTTCTTAACTGTATATACTGAGAGGGTGACACACATTATTAGGCAATTTATAGAATCCTCTTTCCCATTATCTTTTAGGATAGTGAAGATTCCCAGATGTCTGGAGGGGCTTAAGACTTGCCCCTCTAACTCACCTTAGCTGGAAACAAGGGAATTTAGAAAATTCTTCGGTGGGCCTGTCAAAAACGTATCTCCCAGCATCAGTTTATCCCACTTGATAGCTCCTGGCGTTAGCTACCCACATTTCCTCCAGTCAAATGATATATGACTATTTGAAATGGAACAGGTTGCCATTTTAGCTGGTGTCATTTTGTTTCTTCTTTTAAAAGACAGTAACTTGCGTCTTCTGATATAGCTAACCGCCACCTGCAGTAGACTTAGTGTTAAGTGTGGAGGCACGGGGAGGCTTACTATTTGGATAAAAGTAACACTTACTTTTCCAGTGGTCCCTGGCTGGTGTCCTCCAAAGGTGCAAAAGGGTAAGAAATCACAAAATGATTAAGCATCCAGAGCTAAAAGTGCAGTTGTTAGATCCGAACTGAGCTCAGAGGTGACCAGCGTACGTGTTACAAGACAGAATTTGGTATTTACAGAAGCCAGAGCCTTCTTCCTGTGAAGCTATTTGAATGCCAAATGACCTTTAAATGTTTTTCCTGCATATTATAAAGTTGGTTAATTGGATATAAACAAATAGCCTTTATTGAAGAAAAATGTTGATACATGAAAACTGACCCAAGAAGCAGCAGCCCCCTTTCTGGCCCAAATCTGTGTCATTTTCTTTTATACTATTAAGCAATTTTCTAAGAATATATGGCTTATTTTCAATTTGTTGCATTTTCTTAAATCCTCATTCATTTTTTTCCCTTTTATTTTGTTGCTGTGTTAGATAATAACCATCTTTCCATTTGTATTTGCTCACTTTTTTAATATGGGGGAGGACTTAAAGGGGCAAATTGTACCTGTTATTAATGGGTTATATGTCATTACTCAGGATTAAAATAGCTATTTTAAAAAATACAATAGCTGAGTGTAACATTTTAATGTGAGGTCCCCAAGCCAATTAAATTGTGGTAATATTTGTTACTACTCTGTGGCTGCCCTGTAAATACCAATGACTGATTGCAACTAAATTAGTGTCCATTGTATCTTTAAAAAATATTATTTTTAAGAAATATTAGGAAATATTAGTTACATTATAATGACACCAATGCCTGGTTGTAAATGTATTTTTAAACAAACATTTTTTTTGCAGCCTTTTTATTTGTAGATGTTGTTTTTGTTTTTCTTTTACAGTCTAACAGTATATTTTCTGTTTTGAAGTTGGTGATATACGCGGGGCCTAACACAAACAGTAGGAAGGTTGCTGAGTATGGAGGCAATACACTGGGATATGGCAGCCGTAGTGTCTTAGGAACTGGTTGGCCGAAAGACTTGGTGAAGGTATGGTATCCAGGCATGTTTGCTTCCTAGAAAAGAAAATGAACTTGCATTCCTCACGGGCCCAAGTATTAATGATAATTCTAGAGAACAATTTTCCATGGGGGATTTTGTTGATGTGGGGCTACTTTGCTAGGCCTGTCAACTCACTGCTTTGTTTAGAATGACTGTCCTTTCCCTTGTACGGCATCAGACCCCTGTCCGCTCCAGAAATGGTATCTGTTCCATAGGTTGCTCCATGGACTGAGGTTGTCACAGCATTTCTGTCCCAGTGCATTAAAAGGACTACTAATTCTTCCCACTTACTTCTTCTCGAGACTCCCTTATGAGGGATATCTTGGAACCACAGGGCTATTGTGGTTTAAAAATGTGCAATCAGTGTTTTCAAATGAAGTTGGACCTTTGGACTAAAAATAATAATCTCTTCTCAAACTGGTGAGATTGGAGCCATGCTTTGAAATGTGGGCCCTTTAACTATAACGGATCTACCTAGAATATGAATTTGAACTGAAATGCCCACTAAAACCTGAAAATCCATCCAAAGACTGTTCCCAGAGCCTTTATCTCACATACATTATGTACCCTCTTTAATTCAGCCATAGATAGCAAGTTACCTCCAGAAGCTGGTCTGGATGTATCCAAATCCAGATGAGCACAATACTTCTAATTGTTCTCTGATTTCCTGCATTTAGTTTCTTACTCATGGTGTTGGTTCTACAATACAGAGCAAGGTCTTCCAGCACTGTGTCTTGTGTTCTTCAGGATATTGGCTAATTGCCTGTCTTATTGGCACAAGTGAGGTGGCAAAGTGGTGAGGGGGAGGGCAGAAAGAATAGAAATCTGAGGAATTTATTGAAATTATGCTCAAGATTTGATCTTGACTCTGATCCTGCTGTTGGGCAGTCGTTGCCCGTTTCACAGATGCCTTGTTCCCAAAGCTACCTGGTCAGGAGAAACACCCAAAGGGTTGATGTCCAGATGAGAGGGGATGGAATTTGAATCAAAAAAGCAAGTGAGAAAAGAAGTGAAATCTGCCTGTGGTCCTTTTGAAAGTAAATCTCTGAAAATTCATTGCTCCCTTGAATTGTGTGTCTTGTTTTTAAAGTGCGTTTCCCCCCTCCCTTAAATTTTAAGGTGGAAGGAGATACAGTCACCTTCTCCTTTGAAATGAGAAGTGGCCGTGAACACAACACTCCCGATAAAGCTATGTGGGGCTTTGCTTGCACGGTTCGCGCTCAGGTATTTGACTCTAACCACTGCTGTGACCATAATGTACCTTTCCCATGTGCCTTGGTTACATACATCATATTTGCCTTGGAAACAGGGCAAAATATGAGCTGCTGTTTTATCCATCTCTTCCATTTGACAATAATAGACTATGAACAGAAGTAATAGTTTTATGGAATAAAACTAGTTGAGACCTAAAAGCAGTACAGCTCCACAGAAAGAATCCCTTGCTAGGGGCTCCATCTTCAAAGCCTGGAGAGGTGATCTGCCTCCAGCATCTTTCCAGAGGGCGAGGAAGACTAGAAGACCTGGTAGAATTAGGCCCTTGGATTCTGGGTTATAAGAGTAGTAGGATCAGATTATTGTCATTCTGTTCCTAAAGGCTCTTCCTGCTAGTCTAGATCTGTCTCAGCTTAATTACTCGTGTTACACTTTGTGTATAGGTTTAATCTGCTCCTTTTAGCAGTACTAGTTACTGTCCTCCCAGGAATCTGTTTGAATAAATTCTTCTCTTACCTGGAAAAAAAGAGAGAGTAGCAGGAGTTCTACTTTGTAAAACATATTTTAGACTTGTAGGTTGCTTAAATTTAACCAAACCAAAACTCTCTAGAGTGGAATTATCTGCTAGAATGTAAGCTCCGTGAGAGCAGGCGTATTTGTTTTGTTCTCTGCTTTCTCTCAGGCACCTAGAACAGTGGCTGGTACACAGTAGGCACTCAATAAATATTTGTTGAATGAATTCAGTGTAATCATTGACAGCATCTTCGTTCAAGCCTAGGATGGAGGTGACAGAATGAAATAGTGATTTATACCTGGGAGAGGTACAGCAGAGGGAAAGCTCTCCAAAAAGTCTTGCGTGAGATTTGTGCTGTTTCGAATATGGAGTCGTATTGGCCCTTCTCTCTCCAGAATTGTGTTGAGACTTTCCTCTGTGGTCATTCCAGTGCCACCTTCTTTCTACTCTTGGTGTTGGGTGCTGTGTCTGTGTCCCGTTGCAGTGATGCTTGATGCTGCCCTGTGAGCGTCATAGTGGGGGCAGTCCAGTGCGGTGCAGCGCAGGCGGAGCGCTCCGCCGTGTCACTGACCAGCGCGGTTTGCCCCGTCTGCATTGTAGGAGTCTTCAGAGGATGTGTCAGGAGGCTTGCCCTTTCTGGTAGACCTGGCTTTAGGTCTGTCGGTGTTAGCTTGTTCCATGCTGAGAATCCTGTACAACGGACCAGAAATTACCAAAGAAGAAGAAGCCTGTCAGGAGCTATTGCGGTCCAAACTTTTACAAAGGTAACAAATGGCTCAAATAGGACTACCTTTGCTCATGAAGGAAAAGGACTTAATGTAGAAAGCTACTTTTAGTATGTTTCCTAGCTGATTGAACCTACTGCCTGCGAATCCCATGGGTATCATTGTGTCTAAGAAATAAGATGAAAATTACCCTGAAGTGCCTTGTGGCTCTTACTTTACTAAATTTGAAATTACAGTCTTGAACTACATAAGCCTTTCTCCAACCCAAATATTGTTATAATTAAATTAAAAGATCCCCAAAAGGATGGGAAGATGGACAATAAAGCAAAAATAGCAAAATGTTTATTCTAGAATCTTGGCTTTGGGTATATGAGTGTTAACCATATCATTCTTTCAACTTTTCTATGTATTTAAAAGTAAAATGTTGGGGAGGAGGTAGATTCCCAAAGATGTGGTTTCATATAATGCTCATTTTTTTAGTCTCTGGAGGAAGTTTGATGAATAAATACTTAATATACAATGTGATCCTTCATATATTTGATATATCTGCAAACTTTAAGAAGTTTTCCAGATAGAAGAGGGAGTGAAGAATCTCTTTTCTTTATGTCCAGGTGCCAGTGGCAGGTGGAGGCCAATGGTGTGATCTCCCCTGCCCTAACTCCAAGCCCGTCTCCACTGCCACTGACCATCGAGGAAGACAGAGAATTCACTTACCCCTCTGATGTCCTCGTGCCTCCCGTTGGAAACTACTTTGACCTACCCCGGATCAGACTGCCTCCAGGAATCATGATAAAGCTCAGGGAAATTTCTGGGCGTGCTAGACCTCAATTTAGACCAAGTATAAAGTATGTTGCTATATAGCATTTTGTTTTCCCAATTGAAAAATCGTTTAACCAAGTGAAGGGTGTGTATTACTTCTTGTAGTCTAGTAAATGAACTTTTAATTTTACGTGTGCTTAATGACTGTTAGCCAGGTACTCTGGGGAGTACCCCCAGATGGTAGTCTGGGTCAGCGGGTTTCAGAGGGTGGGCTTCCAGTCAACAGCGTTAGTATTCCCTGAGAATTTAGTTCCTGGGCCTGATTTCACACCTGCATAGTCAGAACCTCTGAGGATGGGCCCCAGTAATCTGTGTTTTGACAGGTTTTCCCTATGATTCTGATACATGTTAAAATTTGACACGTTCTAGGTTGTTCTCAGGTGATTTGACCGTCTACTGAAGGTAGCCATCACCTTTGGTTTCCATAGTCTAGAGACGTTTCTTTATTTTTGATGCCTAGAGAGGTAGTGAAGGTCTTTAGTCTAGAATGTGAAGTCTTACAGTTACAAATGTCTTTGCAGTATTCTTGCTTAAATCAAGTCTGCGTTGCAAAACTCTTCTCTGCCTTCTGAGACACGATTGGCCATTTCAGAGAGAAAACTTTGAAGAATAGATGAAGTGTGACATGAAAAATACAGAAGTACCACTGTTTTCAGCCCAACCCTCCCTAAGCACAAAATACTACAAGTTGTAATACTGCATACAATTAATTGACCGATAAATGGTGCCAAAGGCCTTTTGTTAACCTTAGAGCTGGTCCAGCTCTAACATAACTCAAGCTCAAAATATACAAATCAGAGAAAATGAAGTCTCTTTAATTTTGATTTTCAGTTTCACCAGCCAATGTCAGTTTTATCAGTTAAATATGTTAAATTTTTTCAACTTGTTATGAAAGCCGTCGTAATGTTCATGCCTCTTTATTGTAAAAATTGGATATGATGAATATTTAAATCGAAGCCTGTATTTTGCTACCTATGAAATACAGTACTGGTAAGCGGAGAGCATGGCACATACCTGGCTCATCTCCCTTGTAATTACAGAGAAGTAATTCAGCCAGACGTGATGGAGGAAATGGTGGTATCATGTGTTATTAAGCACTTGAACTTGGTTGATGCACTGCAGTCCCTAATAAATTTCCAGTATCAAGAAGAACATGCTGAGGAATATGATTTATTGTGTAAAATCATGGGAGAGACATTTAAGAAACTCAATGCCATGGAGAGACAGCTGCAGGTAAGTGAAAGTTCAAAAATTTAGATGTCTCTTCTAACTATTGGAAATAACTTCTTTTGTAGAAATTAATGAAGTTCAAAATGTCATCTGAATTTTAAAAAGATGATTGTGACTAAAATTTCCAAATTTACACATTGCATTTGTTTTTATTTTGCATCTAGTTTCATGTTCTTTTATATTTTAATATGTCAGAGTGTTGCAGAATTGGAACAGAAATGGCAAAGTGAGGTTGATGATGCCATGCAGGGGAAACTGGAGAACAACATGCCTTTCTTCTATGATTACCATTTTAATGAGGTGAGCAAGTTGTATGACTTACCACTGGGGCATTGCTGTTTACAGTGCAGAGGTTATAGACCATGTGTATAGAGATAAAACAACGTCACTTCTTAAAATGTTGTATACCTCAAAACGTACCCATTCTTTGAAAAGGGTTAAATTAAGTTCATTAGATCAGCATGTCAGTGATAACAGAGAATAAGTTGCTTCTTAAGCTGTTTAACTGATTAATAGTGTTATAAAGCAGTTTTCATCATTATATTTTACCTTTAAGCCTTAAACAAATAGAAGGCAGAGTTATAAGCACTGAAGAAATCCCCAGAGAGTAGTCAATGCCATTTTAATCATTAAAATATCAAATAATAATTTACAAATGTGCTTCTGGCATAGAAGTATAGACCAAAGATGGTAGGGTTTTCCCCCTGAAATTTGTCTGTTCCTTTTAATGTATACGGTAAAACTCGGTTTTTGCAGATTCTGCATACCATCTTTTCTTGATTTTTCCTTCTTTAGAACAAAATGAAAGAACTAGAACTTTTGTGTTCAATGAAGGAAGTCTCCTTTGATGGAAATGATCTTGAAAATATGGTCCTATCTCTGAGGTTAGTGATGTTAGTAACTGTGTAAAGCTAATTTATCACCTTGATGCTCAAAACAAAGTGTGCAGATCTAGTCTCTTAACAGATTTTTTTAAAAAATATTGTACATTCACTATATACTTTAGAGTTGGAATTCATTGGATAGTTTGGGAATTTTGATTTTAACCTTCAGAAGTTAGTATATAAGCATTTGAAACTGGGTATAAGGAACTAAAACTTGCCACAGTTTATAGCACTGCTCCCCTCGATGGGGAAGGAGGAAGGTGAGATATATATATATATATGTATATGTATGTATGTATGTATATATCAGGTTTCTTTTGCTTAGTTTCCCCTCTGTCTTCTCATATCCTTTGTAATTAAACATTTTGGTTTTGGTAAACTAGAGAACGACTAAATGCACATCAGTCTTTTTTTATAGGGAGAAGTTCCTACAAGAAGTGAACTCTCTTATTCAGAAACCCTCGCACCCACTGGCTAAAACGAAGTCGTTAGTGAAGAGCTTAATGAACCGAGCTGAGCTGTTGCTGCACGTCACCATTGCAGCCCAGTCCGGCCTCACAAGAAGCATCTCGGGGACCCCTGCAGAAACACCGGGTACTGCTAAAAGCCAGCCCTGCAAAGCTCTCTGCCCTAGTCTGTTCATAGAACAAACATCAGCTACTTAAAAAAAAAAAAAAATCACTTTGTATATTCCTAGAAAAGTAAAAGAAAAAAAGGAAATTTCAACCTTTTTAAACTTTGCCTTTTACTTTTTCCAACCAAGAAATATTTTTCATTGATTTATGTGTTGGTTTGTGAGCCATCTGAGCATCAGGGGTGCCTCCTTTCCCGCCTTGTTCAGTGTTGGAGGGAAACATCTAAGGAGCTCAATGGCATGTTTTTATAATCCAGTGCCCCTTATTTTTAGATTATGATTTGTAATTTTCATAGTAACGTCTAATTAGTCAACACTGTGAATCTTGTAATACATCATATTTTCCTCTTTACTTGAAGCTGAATTTGCATTTCATCTTTAATTACCTTCTGGCATGAATTCCGTTATTAATTTTTTTCTGGATCACATTTTAATTGTTAGCCTGAAAATACATTTCTCAGGGAAATGAATGAGTCTTCTTCCTTAAGTGAGATCCACAACACTGGGCAGAACCCATAATAGCAAGTGTTAATTCTTACCCTGAGAGAACAAGTCGAATAAACATGTTCTTAACTGAAAGACTCCATGTGATCTAGCCCCATTGCCCAGTGGACACTGTGGAGCAAGTGAGCATGTTTTCATCCCAGCTGATTGCCCAGGGCTCCTGTCACGTGGAGAGAAGTCTAGGATGAGTCTCAGGTTTCTGACCCTAGTAATAGGGTCCCCCTCCCTGAGAACATCAGGGCAGGTGCGCCAAGTGACCGGCATGATCCCCTGCCAAGATGGTCTGCTACACCACATCCCTGGCCACGTTAGCCCTTGGTTCATTAAAGGTCCCATGAAAGATTTAACCACTCAGTAAGGCTGGTGATGCTTTCCAAGAGGCTCTTACCATTAGACACGATGAACTGGTAGTTTCCTGAGAATAATGTCTTCAAAAATTATAATTTTTTTAGATTGAAGCTGTATAACATTCTTAAGACAGATTCGAAATGACCTCAACTTTCTTAACCTCTTTTTTTCTTAGCTAATCTTCACATGTAGTTTTGTCTTCTTCCATTAAAGTGTTGTTTTATAAAACAGTTATTTCCCTGGATAGGGTTAAGATGTATATATCTTATAGAAAGGGCCAGTCAGATTCTAGCTAAATATATATATTTATTTATTTATTGAAGTATAATCAGTTACAATGTGTCAATTTCTGTTGTACAGCACAATATCTGAGTCGTGCATATACGTACGTATATTCGTTTTCATACTGAAGTGTGTTATTTACACCAGCTATGATCAAAGCAGAGGTGCCACCAAATGGCAATAAGTCAGATAAGTAAATCTATGATTAAAAGGGGAAGAAAGATCATCTCTGGAAAAAAAATGGATCTGGAATTATTTGAATTCAGATTTTCTGCTTCCAGAACTTACTTTCTCTGTCATCTCTTGCTTTTTATTTTTTTATTTTTAACTTTTTTTTGGGGGGGGGGTGTGATTAGATTTATTTATTTATTTATTTTTTCAGTGGAGGCACTGGGAATTGAACCCAGGACCTTGTGCATGCTAAACACGCACTCTGCCACTGAGCTATACCCTCGCCCCCCTCTCTTGCTTTTTAGAATGCTTATATTAAAGTGAACATTGATAGTTATGAAATCAAATGAGTTTTCAGTCTTTCTTTGGAAACCCAATTTAATAAAAAGATTTTACTTTTTTAAGCTAAAATAATTTTTAGCCTCAACGTTTGATATTTGAGGCTTTAAAAAACTGGCCTAAAAATCATCTGTGTGCTGGGCTAGCTGGTTTGGTGGCTGAAAGCTCACAGAAAGCGAAGACCCTCTCAGACAGTTTGGTAGTTTCGTGTTACTTTTTCCGGTTGCTGCTGTCCTTACAAATAGGATAGCAGGTACGTCAACCTTTTTATTCCTTTCTGTTCCAGCTTGTAAGTCAGCCTCAGAAACAAAGGTGATATCTCATGCTGTGCGGCAGCCTGTTTTTCTTCGCAGCATGTCAGCTCCTTCTGACCTGGAAATGATTGGTAATGAAGATTTGGAATTTACTAGAGCAAATCAGAGGTGAATGGCTACTGGCCAAGGTTGGATTCCCACATGTGGCTGAGCACATTCATCGAAACACATTCCTTGAGCGGGTTTTTTGTTTGGCCGTAGGCGGCGCCACGTGACCAGCCACCGCAGCAGCTCCTTTACGCTCCTGCAGTCATTGGCCATCGAGGACAGCAGGGACAAGCCCACCTACAGCGTGCTGCTGGGGCAGCTGTTTGCTTTCATCGGCACCAACCCTGACCAAGCTGTACGTCATGTTTTGCCGATTACAGATGCGTAGCAGCGAACACGTGAGGTTCCTGTGACAGCAGGAGTCAGGTGTGCTTCCTTCTCATGATTTCAGGTGTCCAGCAGTAGCTTTCTCTTGGCCGCGCAGACAAGGTGGCGGCGGGGAAACACTCGCAAGCAGGCCCTGGTGCACATGCGGGAATTGCTGACGGCTGCCGTGCGAGTCGGGGGAGTGACGCACCTCGTGGGTCCGGTAACCATGGTCCTTCAGGGAGGCCCCAGGTCAGTTGTTTCTGTTAGTTTATACTGTCCTGTCTGGAATGGGCTAAAGTCATTCCAAAGATTATTCTTGGGGTCAAATCATAGACAGTGGCATTTGCTAATGTTTTGCCCTGAAATAATGTATTTTTATAAAACTGGTACCTGATTTTTTTTAACTTTTTTTTTTTGAGTAATAGTCATTTTACAATGTTGTGTCAAGTTCCGGTGTAGAGCACAATTTTCAGTTATACATGAAGATACATATATTCATTGTCACACATTTTTTTTTTTTTGCTGTGAGCTACCACAAGATCTTGTATATATTTCCCTGTGCTATACAGTATAATCTTGTTTATCTATTTTACATTTTGAAATCCCAGTCTATCCCTTCCCACCCCCTACCCCCTTGGCAACCACAAGTTTGTATTCTATGTCTATGAGTCTGTTTCTGTTTTGTATTTATGTTTTTTCGTTTTCTTTAGATTCCACATATGAGTGATCTCATACGGTATTTTTCTTTCTTTTTCTGGCTTACTTCACTTAGAATGACATTCTCCAGGAACATCCATGTTGCTGCAAATGGCGTTTTGTTGTCGGGTTTTATGGCTGAATAGTATTCCATTGTATAAATATTCCACATCTTTATCCAGTCATCTGTTGATGGACATTTAGGTTGTTCCCATGTCTTGGCTATTGTAAATAGTGCTTCTGTGAACATTGGGGTGCAGGTGTCATTTTGAAGTAGGGTTCCTTCTAGATATATGCCCAGGAGCGGGAGTCCTGGGTCATATGGTAAGTCTCTTCCTAGTCTTTTGAGGAATCTCCATACTGTTTTCCACAGTGGCTACACCAACTGGTACCTGATTTAATAAAAAATAAATTCAACATATATAGCAGAAAGTAAGTCTCTTTACCTTCCTTCCCTTCCTAAACTGAACTCTGTTCATTAAGAGCTTGTTGTATCAACTACACATACATAAATGGCCGTTTCATTCTCTTTGTACACATAGGGGTGTTTGTGTGTGATGTTTTTAAAAGTCTATTCAGATTCTATTACAAATACCTTACTGTAGTCAGAGTTGTTTTACTCAATGTGTCTTGGATATCTCTATCTTTTCGTATTAATACATGTAGATTTGCTTTATAGCTTTAAAGAACTTTGTGGACTGCCATCTTATGGATGGCTGTATTTTGTTTAACTCATTCCCTGTTGATGGACACGTAGGTTCATTTGTTCATTCTTTCTTTCTTTCTCTTTTTCGCTCATTCTCTCCTCCCTTTCCTCCATCCTCCCTTCCTTCTTTATTCCTGTTTTGTTTTGGTTTGCATTAACAGTAGTGCTGCAGTCAACATCCTTATATCTATATTTTTGTATACTTTTGTACTTATTTTTATTGGATCAAATTTCTAAAAACATAGCTGTAGATACTAACTTTGAAGAAGGGTTTATAACTTATTTGTGAGGAGTTACACTAGTTCCCTATTGGGCTTTAAAAATATTCAGATAGAAAAGATATTCTCTATAAGTATTGGGCTGGAGCTGCTGGAGGCTGCTTGGGTCTCCTGACAACTCTGAGGAATTCTGACCAACAAGCAGAAGGCAGTGGCTGGAGGAAAAGGTGTTAAGGAAGAGCTAACATGAATGTCTTGAGAAATTTCAATGTCAGTCAGGAGAGACCAGGTTATTCTTTCAAAACGACTCCAAAATCTCAGTGGCTCAAAAAACAAAATTTTAGTTCTTGCTCATGTCCATCGCAGGTCCATCTTGGCTCATGGCAATCACAGAGAGCCCAGGACAGAGAAGGAGATCACCATCTCGGAAGCTGTCAGGCTCCTTGTCAGAGCTCTGGCTCATTGGCCAGACTGATGACATGCCCACCCACCCCCAGGGGTGCCCAGAAGGCATCGTAACACTAATGACTACACAGCTTACTTCCAGCATATTTTCTCTATAACAGTGGCAGCATTATTCCTTTTTCCCTCATTACAGTTCTCTCATGACATTATTAATGTCATATGCCAGACATCTGTAACATAGGCAGAAAATCCCAAAGCGTAAAATAAAAATCACCTGTAAATCCAGTATCTTACACTAAAACATTAATAGGTTTTATTTTATTTGTTCAGTCTTCATTCTAACCAGAGAGATCTCCTATCATGTTTCTAGTAGTCGTCTAGCACTGCATCAGATTCCTGAACCTTTATTAAGCCAATTTCCTGTTTTTAAACCTTAGGTTTAATTTATTTGTCTTTGCTATTATAAACAATATCATGTTGTATATCTCTGTAAATAAGTCAGATAGTTCCAGTTTTCAACTACTTTTAGTTGCTACTGAATCTGTCCCGGGCTGTGTTTTTACATTGGGAAAGTCTTATTTCATATCAACTGGACTCTCGTACTCTGCTAATAATTGGATTGTGAACATGAAAAGGACACTGAGCTAATCTATCTGTGACTTGGTTTTCTCATTAGTACAATTGGATTTATAGTATTCAGCGTGATGTGGGATATTATAGGCACGTCTCAAATAAATGGTTTCTTTATTGAATAAGTTTGGGAAATGTTGGATTCCATTCTTTTCACCTAGAGATATGAAGAGCTTTGAACTTAAAAGGCTCTGAGTAGTGCTAGAATGAGGAGCCCTGCTTACCTAACTGAGGATTTCCCAGACATCACTTGAGAGTGAGCATTGTCTTTGAGGCACACTTAGAAATCCTGCCCGACAGCATTCTGTGGTCCTGCAATTTGGGGAACACTGATCTCCAAGACTCCTTCAGTTCTGGATTCATGCAGACACTCCTGGGTTGCTCAGAAGAACTCCCCTGCTCTTTGGCTCACTATTGCTCACTATTCTTGACATGGTTCAGGAAGCCTGAGCTTTGGTTCTGTTTCCTAGAATTGAAGAACTGACCTGTGGTGGGATGGTCGAGCAGGTCCAGGAAGCCTTTGGCGAGACCATGACCTCCGTTGTGTCTCTGTGTGCTCGTTACCCTATCGCGTGTGCCAACAGCATTGGACTTTTGTGCACCATACCTTACACCAGGTAAGCAAGGAAAGGCTTTTCATTGTGTGTATGTTACACCACAAGGTAGTTGATTAAATGGGAATATTTTTTAATTAAAAAAATTGGATTTTTTAGTTTTGATTATCCAGTGACACTAATCACTCATTAAATGAGCTCATCTCCTGATAGACACCTAAAGTTACTATGTAAATTACTGATTGTTGAGTTCCTACATGATCAAAAGTGGATCCCCATTAGGGATTATATTACGTTGTCAAAATGGAGAGGTTTGAAGGAAAGAAAAATGTTCCTGGCAGATTACTTATATATTAGGCAAAGTTTTTGCATATGCACACTTATTTCTTCTCTTAGTTACTTGGTTAATAGTTTGGAGATGTCAAGAACTCATGCAGTCATTCTTTGAATCCTCTTATGGTAAAATGTTTGGTTTTTTCTTTTTATTATTATGGTGACCTTGTGTTGATTCCTTCGAGTTTTACTTTGCTATTCAGTATGAACTAACCAGAACTTGAAGTTCATTATTTATGAAGGAAATCTCATTCTAAAAAATTTCTGTGTTCAACTTACACATGGTCGTATCCTAAGTTCTGTGTAGACACAGAACTCTACTGACATGTTTATGCCCCTTTGATAACCTGAATCTTAAGTGAGAAGTTCCTGAGGGCCGGTCGGTTACATTTCTTTTCTTGACCCTTTCTGCCTGGCCCAGGAGTGAGGAGAAGTGCCTGGTACGCAGTGGCCTTGTTCAGCTTATGGATCGACTGTGTAGCTTGAGCAGTCAGACCGAGTCCAGCTCCAGTGAGAAACAAACCAAGAAGCAGAAGGTGGCCACTATGGCCTGGGCAGCCTTCCAGGTGCTTGCCAACCGCTGTGTTGAATGGGAAAAAGAAGAAGGTAAGAAGCAGGATTCCTCTCTAACGCATCAGTTTCTTCCATCAATATGTTTATTAAGTATTTGTGCTGGATGGGAGAAAGAAAGGCTATATTAAATTACACAGTTAAATTGGTTTAATCAATTAATGATTTCCTGGGAGCCTCTTCATTGGCACGGTTCTGTGAAAACTTACAGCTACACTGGGCATTAAACAGCATCCTAACCTGGAGGACGTTATGCTAAGTGAAATAAGCCAGACACAGAAAGAAGGATACTGTAATGATCTCCCTTATGTGTGGAATCTGAAAAAGCCAAACTCCTAGAAGCAGAGAGTGGAATAGTGGTTGCCAGGGTTTGGGGTCAGAGGGAAATGGGGAGATGCTGTTCAAAGGGACAGACTTTCAGTTATAAAATGAACAAGTTCTGGGGATCTAATGTACAGCATCGTGCTTGTAATTAATAATACTTTATTGTATTGTAAAAAAGTCTTTTGTTCTCACCACGTACACACACACACACACACACACAGAACGCTAACTATGTGAGGTGATGGATGTATTAACTAACTTGATTGTGGTAATCACTTCACAGTATATCTGCATATTAAATTATTATGTTGTACAGCTTTTTAAAAAGTCACATTCTACAATCTGAATATATACAATTATATTTGCTAATCATGCCTCAGTAAAGCAGAGCGGGCAGGGAGGGACAGTAGGCACTGAAAGGAGTACAGTAACCCCAGGAAATTGAAGGCATCTTTTATCTCCTTCCTGTCAGCATTGCTAACAGTGTCCAAATGAATATTTTTATGAAATGTTTTTTTCAGTTGCACTTTTGAGGTGCAATTTCCAAATTATATTTTTTAGTCAGCAATCCAATTTAAAAAGTAAACTTGAAGGGTAACATCTCCATAATATCCCAGGTATATAGCTTGTTTGTTTATCCATTCACTGTGCATTTTGTTTTCTTGAGAGCCAGCCATAAGATGAATGAGGTATTGTTCCTCCCCTAAAAATTATGGTCCAGTTGGGGAAGTAGACCAATGCCATGATCAAGGTGCCCACAAAGTGCTGTGGGAGCGGAGCGTAGAGGTTCCCACAGACCAGCTGTGCTAGGAATCAGGCAAAGCTTCCCAAAGAAGGTGACATGGAAGTTCTTCTTAAGGGATGAAGAAGACTTCCCAAGCAGAATGAACAGTAAATAACAAATAATTTTTGTGGCTTTTGCAAGAGATGCTTGAGGGAGGCTCTGGAACTTATAGTGAAAATGGAAAGATCCAAAAAGGTCTTTTATTTTGTTGGAGAAGAGTTAAGGTGTGAGTCAAAAATCAAGATGTTCTCCAAAAAAGAAACAGACTCACAGATACACAGAACAAACCACTGGTTATCAGTAGGGAGAGGGGAAGTGGCAGGGGCAAAACAGGGGTAGGGCCTTAAGAAGTATAAACTATTATCTATAAAATAAGCTACAAGGATATATTGTACAGCACAGGAAATATAGCCACTATTTTATAGTAACTGTAAATGGAGTATAACCTTTAAAAAATGTGGCTCACTATATTGTACACCTGTAACTTATGCTGTACATCAACTGTGCTTCAATTAGAAAAAAAATCAAGATGTTTTCATTACAGTAAAATGATACTTCTCTGTCAATCAAAGTATGTTCCTGGGTTTTGTGTGGATTAATTATATTCAGTTTTAATTAAGAATAATGTCTTTCCCCAGCATTGAATCATTTTTCAAGTTACTGTTACCTTTTTTATGTACAGTTGTTATCTAATGAGGAGATACTAATTGCTAAGAAATACTGAGCAGTTAAAGAAGAATTGGGCAAGGGGGGAGCTTTAATGCAGGGAGGCCAAGGGGCAGGACTCGCCACACCTGCCGGCTCGCCGTGGCGTCCTGGGGTTTTCACTGTGCTTTGTCTTTCTTGAACTCTGAAGGTGGTTCCACAGAAGCTGTGCACTCAGGTCTGGCCCGTCAGGTGTCCAGCCTTCTCACGAACCATCTTGCCCGAGCGACCGAGTGCTGTGGCAACCAGGCTGCGGGGAACGACGCTCTGCAGGATGTCCTGAGTCTTCTCAATGACCTCTCGAGGTGCGGAAGGCCCGCTGGAGCGGGGGGTGGGGGGAGGGAGGTGCTTCTCCTCTGAATGCTTGGGGTTCCTTTGGGTGGTGGTTGTCTTTAGAAACATCTAAATCACCGGGCTGTTCTGAAATGCTCCTGCCTCAGGAGAGACAGGAGAGTAAAGTCATTGAAAAACAACGTTTAGTCACAAAATGTGAAAATTATTGAAGTGAAACCTACATCACAAAATAATATATTTGCTTTAATACTTTGCTGGCAACAGCTGCCAGCCTTCTGAGTCAACGCGGTTGAATTCAGTAACCAAAAATCTTTCTCCTCATTCTAGCAAGATTAAAGAGTGATCCATCAGGACCTGTAATTAATTCATCTTCTCATGCTGTGTCTTAAAAAGAAGATATTCTGTGGAGGTTTAATCACGTGTGAGCTGTGAGGCTCACAAAAGCTTGTCCACTTCAGGCTGCTTATTCTTTGGTTTCTGCCATGGCAGGTCCCAGACTGTTGAGGCCAGTACAACACTGTATTATCTCTTTAATCTTAAAGCACTCCTTAAAAATGAATAAAAGACTAAACTAAAAGCCTCCTCGTTTGGGTTTCCAAGTCTTGGTGCTCTGTGAATCGTGCTGAACTATAGGATCTCGATTAAGTTAAACGTCAGGGATCAGAAAATATTTAAAAATCTTTTTAAGTATTATTGGTCAGTTATGAGCTTTCATCAGATGTTCACCAAAAAACCTCGATTCTTCTTCATAAAAACATATTTCTAAATCCATGTCTTCCTCACAAAATCTGAAATCAGCAGTTTGTTTAACCTCATTTAGGGAACTCCTGCTTCTGAATTTCTGTGGCTCAACATTCCCAGCGTTGTGTGCCTTGTCTTCCTCCCTCTCCAGGAGCCACATAGGAAAAGCCATCCTGAGCCAGCCAGCCTGTGTGTCCAAACTCCTCTCCCTGCTGCTTGACCAGCGCCCATCCCCAAAGCTGGTTCTTATCATTCTTCAGCTGTGCCGGGCAGCGCTCCCGCTCATGAGCGTGGAAGACTGTGGGAACGTGGAGCTCCCACCCTGGAGCTACTCCGTCCCCTCCCTGAACAGCGAGCAGGAGGATCCCAGCGACCCAGCGTCCAAGATCGCCTCCTTGCTCTTAGCAAAGCTGGCCGATTACGTGGTCCCAGGTGAGTAGCCTCCTGGACGGAGAAAGGCCCTGAGGCACTGTGCTCCCCGTGATAAAAGGGAGAGAGGAGGCAGGAGGGGCAGAGCCAGCAAGAGGGAGGAAGAGAAATTCCCAAACCAGTGCTCTCCCTGTACAAGGTTGCTGCGCAAACAACTTGGTAGTTTTTCTGTTTACTTAAAGGATGTCAGACAGTCCTTTCTCCAACCGCTTCCGAACCCGACACCACATTGACAAAAACCAGTCCCAAGAGTTCCTTAAAAGGAGATAAAGATCCTGGAGAAGAGAGTGAAGCGGTGGATGGCAAGCTCTCTATCTTTATCCACAAGCGGGAAGACCAGTCATCCCACGAAGTTCTCCAGCCGTTACTAAGGTGATGCTTGTAGTAGCTGCGTGTCTTCAGACGCTAGCCCCGTGGCAGGCACTGTGCTGAGTAAGCCCCTTACAGGTCTCAGCGGTCTCAGCCCTCTTACCACCCCTGCGAGGTAGTCACTCTTACTCTCACCCTGTTGTTACACATGGAGAAACAGGCAGAGCTGAAATGTGGATGCAGTCTCCCTGACCTCAGAACCAAGCTTTTAACCACAACTCTACTGTCTCTCCAAAACAAGCAGAGAGTGAAAGCCCCATTGAGAAAGTATCATTTGTGTCCAGCGGAGAGTCTGCAGTGTGACTGGGGCTCTGAGAAGGAATAATGCAGCTTCGTTTTCAGTTACTGGCATCCTTCAGCCATTGGTAACTTTAGGGATACCATTGACTATGAGGTGAAGAAATAAAAAACTAATTTAAACCTTTAATTTTTCAAAGTATGAATGGTATGATGGCTCAGAAAGGAAGTTAAAGGATAATTATTGCCCAAAGATTACGAACCTACAGGGCCCTGTTAGTGGAATCCAGGACAGCGGGAGGGCCTGCCACAACACACAAGGGAATTTAGAAGAGGTGTTGATGTCTCCGATGGGAGAGTCCTCTCTTCAGATGAGTGATTGGATGATGGTGTCATCTACATAATTGTGTCCCTTGTCTGCCCTCATGGCAGCTGAAAGCACTAACGGGCATGGACCAAGCAGGGCCAGGGCAGGTCAGCACTTAGATGAGGAAATCTCCAAGAAACAGTCCTGGGCATTGCAAAACGTCATAGTACAAATTTGGTGACAGATTTTTTTGGAGAGCCAGGTTTATGAGGCAAGGGGAGCTGAATTATTAGAAAGAAAGATCCACTCTTTCTACTTACACCAAGGCACGAATCCAAGCTGTTAAAATCCCCTCACCTAGGGATTTAGCTCACTTACCAAGGCCTCCTGTGTGCCGGCCTTCTCTTTATTTTAGGTTCAGATGGTCACATTGTTCAGCTCGTAAATTTGTGTGTCATTTTCATGTCGGTTTTTAGTTATCATTATAACTCAAAAAATAGCTGTTGTTTTGATCCCTAAAAGTGCTGTAATTAAGCAATAATGAATCATTTCCTTTTGAAAAGTTGAGTCTCACTGTGGATTTGAAAAGTCTGTTGTGCATATAATGGACTATTAGCAGGTTGTGTCACGGCCTGCAGCCCCGCCTTGACCGTGCCTGTAAGATCGTTGCCTCTTTCTGCCTTCCCATTTTAGCAGCTCAGAAGGACGGCCCTTCCGACTTGGTACTGGTGCCAACATGGAGAAGGTGGTGAAAATGGACCGAGACATGACAAAGGTAACCCCAGTGTGGAGGAACCTGCTCTGACAAGACACACAGTCGAAGGACATTTGCCATGCTCCAGGTTTTCAGGAGGAATTTTTTTTTAATTTCAAGTTCCCACAAAGAGGCAGAGTGAGAAAGTGAAGTTAGTGGCTTAACTGAGGCCATTTTCAAGAGAACTAGTCAAAATCAATTTAAGTTAAAGTTAAATCATTAAAGTTAAAAGGTAAAAGAGAGCTCTTGGTTTTGACCTAGGAATTTTCTTTTCTTTTTTTTTTAAACATTTTTTATTGATTTATAATCCTTTTACAATGTTGTGTCAAATTCCAGTGTTCAGCACAATTTTTCAGTTATACATGAACATATATACATTCATTGTCACATTTTTTTCTCTGTGAGCTACCATAAGATTTTGTGTGTATTTCCCTGTGCTGTACAGTTTAATCTTGTTTATCTATTCTACAATTTTGAAATCCCGTCTATCCCTTCCCACCCTCCGCCCCCTGACCTAGGAATTTTCTTAGCTCTGTTAAGGAAGATTCACAACCTAAAAATACTTTAAAAGTGATCATAGGGTAAAAGGCTAAAAGAGTAATAATAATAGATAAGAAATAAAGACATATAGCCCATAAAAATATAAAAATATGCCAAGGCTCACAAATTACACAATAAATAGAGGAATGGAAACAATAGTAGCATATCATTTTCACCTGTCACACTGATAAAGTTAAGAAAGACTAGTGATACCCATGACTGCCGAGGTGAGGGTAAACAGGCATTTTCAAATACCCAGAGACAAGCGTGTTCTTCACAGTTCTGTTTGAAAAAAAAAAAGAAAATAGAATATCCATGTGCCCATAAACAGAGACTTTTAAAGAAACTGTTACATTCATCTAATGAAATACTGTACAACTGTAAAAAATAATCAGGTGGATCTAGATATGTAGACATGGATATTCATGATATGATAACAGATGAATGATATCAGTTATCAAAATTCATGATGTCTTGGTAACTGATAAAAAGAAAGCAAAACTGTGTATAATGGGGAAAAAAACAAAACAAAACAAAACAAAAAACTGTGTGTAGTAGGGACCTATGAGTGTGTATGTCAGAACCTGCATGGAAGAAATTCTAGAGGACTAACAATTACCTCTGAATAGTCAGGATTTGGACAAGGGATGTTTGTGGAGATTTTACTTTCTACACATAATTTTTTAATATTTGAATTTATCAAAATGAGCCTGAATTGCTTTGACAGTTGGGGGAAGTAGATTCTTAAAAGCATCAAGCTGAGTGAAAAAGAATATCATGAATGTCTTCACACTGCCCCCCAGGGTGGCTGCTGTGAAGTGATCACAGAAGAGGCGGCCGCTGCTCTGCGGAAAGCAACCAAGTGGGCACAGTCGGGCCTCATTGTCAGCGTCGGGCCACCCGTGGAATCGGTCAACCCAGAGACTGTGAGTGGACTGTCCACAGGGGACAAAAAGAAAACCGCCCAAACCTCCATTTGCCGAGAGAGGAACTCCGAACTTGCCAGGTAGAACCTTTCACAGGAACGAAGCTTACTTAGTAAATGGCTCATGTTCAGGGTTTTAATTTTACATCCTCCCCTTGACCTCCTGGAAATGAGGACTGAGGGCTCAAAATGCCCATAAGTTGTAGTTGTTGCTCTCAAAGTCAGGTTGGCGAGTGATGACCGTCCAGGTGGATCGAGGTTGTGAGGGACGAACACGGTGGCGCTCAGCGCTGAGTTGGATGTCTGTAGCCGGAGGGTCATCTTTTTGAGAAAAGGTCACCACCAGGAACATCAGCTACAGTTTTTTTGAGCAGTGATAGTAAACTCTGGCCTTGCTGCCTTTACTTCTTCCAAGCGATGCTTGTCACCATCCCAACTGTACACAGAAGCTTTCTAGTTGGAGAAAGGATGAATGAGGGTTGCCCCTGGGTGTTCATGTGAGGTGTTCTGTACCTGCTGGCCAGCAGCACGAACAACACAGTATCTCTCCTTTATCCTGATGTCTTATATACACTTAAAGTTTGAGCCATTGTTTTAAAGGCTTCTTCAGTTACCAGAAAGAATGGGAGTCACTGAAACCCACTTTTTTCTGATATAAATAGAAATGTTTCCGTATGATGCTAACCCTGGAGGCCATTTCTCTCCTGTCTTCACCGTCACTGGGCAGTGACACTTTTCCCTGTTGACGCTTGCAGGACTGACCCTGTCCGACCTTTCATCAGTGGGCATGTGGCGAACAGCATGGCTGCCGAAGTGATCGCCTTGCTTCATAGCTTGCTGATGGCACCTGAGTCAAACGCTGCTCAGATATGGACCACGACAGCAGAGAAGGTTAGTACACAGTTACTGCTTAACTGAGGAAGCCAGACAGAAGTTAATGTTCTCTTCTAGCAAGGAACATTTTAATAAAGAGAGATTTCCCCCAGATTGGCCAGATAGACTCATTAACTGTGTTTCTTCTGAAGTTTGCTTTGATTTAGCAATTTCAACTCTGTTAACCTACATCTCCTGCCACTGCCAGTTCTGACTTCACAGAAGACAGAACAGTATTCTCAGGGAAAGAATGGTGCTCCTTGTTTCTCCTCCTTGCTTATGTGTACCTGGTACTGACATCAGAAAATCACACAGCCTCGCTTTACTGGATCTGTTAAGTGTACTTACTAAGTCCTAAGGAGGCCCCTGTGTGATTTTCACTCCCTGAGTGCTCTGTCAGTGATTCATCTCTAAGTTTCATGAAAACTAGAGTTCAGTAATCAATTTCCCTTTTCCCACAGTCATTCTTCAAGTGAAAACCTTCTAACATGTCCTAAAGGTAATGGGGTTGAGGTGTAGGCAGTGTGACGCGATGGTTTTCCTTCAGATAAATTTTTGCTTCATTTTAAAGGTTTTTTTCTAACACAGTGTTTGATTATCCCATAGTTTGAGGTTGGTATTTCCCGTTCTATGTAATTACATAAGGCAAATAGGGCAAGAATGTTAGGGGTTACACCTGATAGTTATTTCACCTCTCCTATATCCGGAATTCTTTTAGTACCTGGTACCCAGGCACTTTTGAAAATACTGCATCACCCCGAGGATCACAACCACCAAAGCCTCAACTCCTGTTGCTTGGGCTGCTTCTTATATTTAGGTTTTGTCTCGTGCGCTGATGTACATTCCACAGCTGGGGAAATATGCAGAAAGCATTCTGGAAAATGGCAGCAGTAGTGGCCGAAAACTCGCCAAACTTCAGAGAATCGCCCGCCAGGCTGTCGCCGCACTGTGTGCACTTGGAGGCTTCAAAGAGACAATCAAGATAGGGTCTGAGGTTCAGGTAACCAGCCACCATTTTCTTAAGGCATCACTCTCCCCTGTATATCAGCCTCCATTGTTTAACTGATCGGCCGTAAGACAAGTATCAGCCACCCAGCTGGACAGAAATCCTTGTTCTTTCGGGCTAAGAAACTCATGAATTCTAGTCTACACTGTGCTACAGATTATTCAGATATTGGTACAGTACTGTATAATGTTAACTGCAATACTTGTATCCTGCGGTGTCATTAATATTGGCAATATTTTAGAATTGGAAGTTTGAATTTATATTGTATTGTGATCACCTTGATATAAGGTTTAGGACCTGTTATTTTAACTCGTGTTCACAGCTTGGTGTCTGTTACAGTAAACTATGACTGTAATGCCGATAGTGACAGCTATAAATTTACTCTTCCCACTTGTCACATCAGTAATTGCTTTCACCATCAGAGCTGGCAGGTAGGACTAATCCATCTGTGTCTCTAGGTTTTAGGTAGAGGAATATCAGGAAGCATCGGAGTGGTGGCTTCTATCAATGAACAGGAAGGTATAGCCACAGTCAGATTCCCACCCATAGACTGTAGAAAGACTTCGCAAGCATCAGACACATTGACTATTCCATTGTCTAGACTTTGTGTTCCAAGATCAGAGGTAAGGTGATTTTTAAATGCATCATAAAAATGTCACTGCAAATGGTAACCATACTGTAATGATTAATAATGGACATACACATTATAAAAGCACAAATACTTGGTTTTCTTAAATTTTACTTGTGATGTTTATTTATAGATTGGGCATAATTACTTAAGAGTAACATTTGTGTGAAAATTTTCACCTAGATGACAAAATTCATTTCTTTGGTTAGGAATATTCCACAGTGTTCCATATGTTTAATTGTTTTGGTCTAGTTTGCAATTTTCTGTATGGTGATTTGATTTTTTTTTAATGAAATTTTGAAAATTAACTCCAGATAATAATAACATCCTCATTTCTTATAAACTAACTACTTGAATTTAACTTTTTGCCATGCCCCCCCCCCGCCCACCGCCATCAGGCATTGCCTCTTCATAAACTGTCCATTACTGAGAAGGTAGTACAGGCAGTCCAGTCCATGTTGCTTCCTCAGGAGGGAAGTCTCTCTATTCATACCTCACTTCCTGCAACAGGAGATGGGTCAGCTCCTGTGATGGCAGTCGTTCGGCTCCTGGCTGAAATAAGGACAAGGTGAGCGCCCTCCAAAGATCCCCTAATGTGCTGAGGTGGTGCAGGCCCCAGAGGCAGGGGTCCTTGGTGGGCCCTTCTGCTCTGGGCATAGTGGGTCCACGGTGTGATGTTCATGCCAAGCTGAGTAACAGAAACTCGTCTCTTATGCTACATTCACTACAGTTTTTGTTGCATTCCCCGAGTTCTGCAATTTTGGGTGCGTTCCTCAATTTCTGCACTTGGAAGTAAAGTTTAGCTGTTTCCCTAAGAAAAGAAGCACTCAGAATGTAATACAAAGTTCAGTAAAAGAACTTTGTTCTGTCACAGGAATTCTTCTGCCACTTTGCTTTTTTTAAAGTGGTTCAGACCGCTCCAAGTGCACATACCTATATGGTCCATTACTTTCCAAACTGATGAGGAAAAAATTAGCCAATGTTCACCAGTATTGTGTTGGAAAGAAAAACAGTCTTTTCCTACAAATATGTTTATTTACCATTAAATAACAGCAACAGATTTCTCTTTTGATAATGAAATTTCTCGGAAAGTTCTAGTATGTATTTTGAATCAGGTGAGAGAGATCATTGTACAGATTTTCTAAGCGTTTGGATCCCTCTTGTTCCCAGGTCGTTACTACTGCCCATGGGGCACAGTTTAGGAAAAGCTGTTAAAGAGATGATCCCGCTTCTCACCTGGCACTTGGTGTCTCCATTTAGAGAAATGGCCACCATCTTCCCTTTTCTGATTGCACACAGTGTCAGCAGTTACTATGTGGGAAAGGGAAGTTAGTTATGTATTTTGAAACGAGTCCAGCTCAGAAAAAAAGCAAGAGGAATGGGGAGTTTGAACCTGGTTTAAATTAGGGGATGAAATTGATTGAAATGTTTTTCACAGTTGACTTTTTAGAGAATGACCATTGATGACTTTGAAATATTATAAATCTTTTAACATTAAGAGCATGCCTGGTCATGGCCCAGCTTTTAGAAGACAGCTTATTTTGTGAAGAATTCATACAGCAGTGTCCAGCAGCTGTTGAAGTTCTTAACCTGGTAGCCCAGGAATGCAGTGCTGGTGAGTGCCTGTTGCTTTCCTTTTTACTCTATTTTATTGAGTTTTATCAGCCCTTTGACAGTTTGATAATGGAATGTTAACTGTTTTCATATACACATCAAACAGCTGAACTCAAAATACAACACTTATCGCGATTTACTTTCATTTCAGATCTAGCAATGTAAACAAAAAGGTATATATTGATCTATATGCCAAATAGGAAATCAGCACTTTTCAGTTTAACTTCTGGACCATGTCAGTGTTTTCTTTTCCCCTTTCATACTAATTGCCTTTATTTCTCTATTAGAATTATTTATGAGCTATCCTTAGAGCTGCAGATATTTCTGACTATTGTCATTGGCTACATTTGAATTCAGAGTCAGGAGTTGGCACTAACATCCATCCTTGTGTGTCTGCTTATGGAAAAGTTCAAACAAATACAAAAATAGACTGTTTTTGTATAATGAACCCTCATGTTTCCATCATCGAGTTTCAACAGTTATCAACTCCTCACCAAGCCTGTTTCATCTACACTGCACCCTCCTGGATTATTTTTAAACAAAATTTTAGATACTCTGTTACTTTATCCATAAATATTTTCAAATGTCTCAAAAATAAGGACTCTTAAAATAACCACAATACCATTATCACATCTAAAGAATTAACAGTAATTGTTTAATATTAAATATCTAGTCAGTGCTCAACTTTCTAATTTTCTCATAAAGTCATACTTGTTTTTACAATTGTTTGCTTGAATCAGGATCCAAATAAAGTTTGTCCATTGCAATTCATTGCTGTGTCTTTTAAATCTCCTGTAAAATATAGATTCCTCTCAGTATCTTTTTTCCCTTGCAGCTTATTTGTTGAAGGGTTTCCCGCAGTCTAGATTTTGCCCTGTGGTGTCATTTAACATGTCCTTTTGTCCTTGAATTTCCTGTAATTTGGTAGTTTTCCTGAGTATTTTTAAGTGAAAAATTTACCTTATGTCTCCAAGGATGTAATTGGACTCTAAATGTAATTGTTCACAGTTAGATTAGCATTTCTCCAATGCCTTAGTACTAGAATTTTCATAAACTGTAAGTAAGAAATGAATCTCTTTGACTTCCTTAACGGTTTTAGTTTTATCCTTTTTTTTTTTTTTTTTTTTGCTTTTGGTCATTTTTGTTATCTGTATTATTTCCTGTTTCTCATGCTGTTTGCTTTTTTTTTTTTGCCTTTTTTTTTAGTAACTCTCTGATCTCTTTTTTGACCTTAAATTTTTGTCCTTTTTCATGTGGCAGTGATTTCTGTTGGTTTGTTTTTGTGTTTTAATTTGTCTTCATTCTATATCTGTTTTACTTCTCAAATACCCTTTCTTTAATAAGGGTGGTTCTGTGGAGCCAGCAACCATTAAAAAACCTCAGAGAATGGTTACCAAAGGGGAAAGAGAAGGAGGCATAAATTAGGAGTTTGGCATTAGCAGATACAAACTACTATAGACAAAATAGATAAACAAGGTACTACTGTATAGCACAGGGAACTATATTCAGCATCTTAGAATAACCTGTAATGGGAAAGAATCTGAAAAAAATATGAATATGAAAAAAACATATATATATATATATATATATGTATGTGTGTATTACTGAATCACTATGCTGTGCTGTACACCAGAAACTAACACAACATTGTAAATCAACTATATTTCAGAAAAAAAAAAAACCTCAGAGAGACCCCGAGAAAAGATAACAAAAGAAAAGAAGCTTGCTTTCTAAGCTTCTCGGGTGAACTTACTTGTTACTAAATTATCTGCTCATAATTTACTTTTGTACTTGTGTAGTAGGTGGGTCCTTTGTTCCCTGACTCTGCTTTTTAATAGTCTTGGCTTGGGTTGCATCCTAAGACATATTTGACTGATTTTAGCAAGCATGTAACTTGCTGAATGAATCAATTGCTTTTCTGTAGGATTCTTTCTGGGTACCTTTTATACGTTTTATAGAATAAAGGGGTCATAAGATCTGTAAATTTAACTTTGGTACTTAATGTACAAAATAATTTAGAGCAACCGGTTTTAATAATAACCCACTCAACCCATTTTTCCTGTGGAAAAGAACTCTGTCATAACAAAGAGTTGGAAAGAAATGTGTGGGAAAGTTCTTATTAATTGCTACAAAAGAGAAGACTATGAGCTTATACACAGAAATTTATATTCTAAAACAATGCCTATGTCAAGTTTAACAGTCCTTAATAACTCATTTATTAGATTACCAGAAAGAGCCCTGAGGTTCAAAGTACATATCCACGTTTGCTTATTCCCAAGTCATTTACCTGTATTCAAAACGAAAACAACTCTGCATCTGAATTACTTCATTACACAACAGTGGATTCTTACAGCCTGTAAGGGAGTCATAGTCTGTGTTCAAAAGAAATACTGTCTAATAAATGACATTCAAAGTGGTGGGTAGAAGAGAAAGAGTACTTTGATTTTTTTTTAATGTATTAAGATTTCTTAAATTTCTTCTATGAAAGTGTCATAAAATTTATAGGCACTAATATATTGATTCTCTGAAATGAAAAAAAGGTCAATGAATTCCTTCTGTTATTTTACTTCATCTGGGATAAATTAATCCTCAGACTTGGCCATTGTAATGTTAACTCACTCATATCTAAATTTTATGGCTGCTTAATCCGAGGAAAAGAGTGCCTAACTCCATTTGGTCTTCCCAGGAAGGGAGCACTACAGAGCTTTTTCCCATGAAGAAATATTCCCTAGAAGTTAACTGGGTCTCTTGGTCGAAAGAGCATAGGAACCAAATTGTGAAACTGAAGGAAAGGCTTGTAGTGACCAAAAAAGTTCTCAACTTTATTTTACACTCTTGCAGAAGCCAGAATCTCTCAGATTCGCTGTTTCCTCTTCTCCTTCCTAAATGTACACACTCCCTGAGCCAGAGGTTCTCACACTTTGAAAGTTCATAAGAAACCCTGGGAAGCAAGTTTAAAATGCTTTCCGAGCTCCACCAAAGAGTCAGAAATCAAGGGTTGGCCTGGGCAGTTGTGACTCGAGTGGTCCTCACACCTCACTTGAAGAAACTGCTCTAAGTTTTGCCCTGATCCTCCTTCTCTGCTTTATCTGCCCTCCCTCCTGCTTTCATGGCTTCTGCTGTGGGCAGTTCTTCTCTTGAGGTCCAGACCTGGTGTCTGTTTCTCGCAGAAGGACCAGACCCTGCCAGCCTCATGAATACACCACATTTGAAACCAAAGTTATCATTTACTCTGGAGTCCGCTCTCCTTTCCAACTTCCCTGTTCTAATACTCAGACTGTTTTTGACACGCAGGCGCTGAGTCAGATATGACACTTCTTCTCTGGTCCTTTCAAATCCAATCAGTTGCCATATCTGAGTCTTCCTTTGAAATGCTCCTGAAATTTATCCCTTTCCTGTTCATCTCCAACTCCTTAAGTCGGGTGCTTTTTATCTCATGTTTAGACGTCTGCATTATTCTCCAAACTTTTCCTTCTTGTGCTTTGTCTTTTCACGTTGTCATCACAGTCACCTTCCTGAAGGCCCAGTCTGAGTGGCTGATTGTCAGGAGCATGGAGCTGTCACCAAGAGGCTGGCTTCCCTAAGCATGGTCACTAATGTGAGGTTGTCATTTATAGACTGGAATGAATTTACAGCCAGTTCTGGCGGGTTATTTGTTACTGTGGCTAAAGTACAATCAGTCTTTTCTTTCTTGAATTTGAAGTCTAGGAGCTTTTTATTCTCACACTAAATGCTGTAAAGTCTCCTCTTAACAGTAAGCCTACCTCACAGCACATACCCCTCAACTCTGCCCAACAGACCCCGCTTCCTTCTGTTCCTTCCTTCTAAGAGTTGCTTTGCCTTTGTTATCTGGTATGATCCCACCCGTCTGCGTTGAAGTGTCTCCGTGACACTTGTTACTGGTTGGTTGTAAGGACACCTGCTACAGACGTTATTCGCCATATCACCCAGCATTCTGTGTGTAAAGTCTCTCAGAATAATTTTTAAGTCATTTTAACAAAAATGATTGGGAAGTGTTTATTGGGCTCTTTTTGACTAGTCAGCTTGCACTTACGTAATGGTCTCCACAAATCCTGTAACTGAATAGTTTCCCTCTTTGGCTTGGCTACTGGGAAGCCCAGGTCTGGACTTGTGTCCCCTACCCAGGCGTAAATAGAGGACACTGGACACACACCTAAAGGCCTGGCCTTACTCCCGGCTTCACTTTGACTGTTTTATCTTTGCCTCATCTACCTTCCGCTGTCTAATCCATAACATTGGATTGTGTTAGGTGTCTAAGTGTCTGTAGATGCTAAGTATAAGTCAGCAAGTCTTTCTTGCTACTATCCTAAGCAAATTCTGTGGTTTACTCTTACTAGACTACATTTCATTCCTCCTAAGACGTCTTTTTAAATTGAAATATAATTCCCATACACACAATCTACTATTTTAAAGTGTACATACAGTTCAGTGGATTTTAACATATTCACAGAGTTGTGCAACCATCACCACTATCTAATTCCAGAACATTTCTACCCCTAACCAAAAAAAAAATCTTCCATATTCATTCTGTCTAACCCTCTCCCTCAGCCCCTGGCAACCATCAATCTACTTTCTGACTCTGTGGATTGCCTGTTCTGGGCATTTCGTATGAATGGAATCATGCAGTATGTGGCCTTTTGTGTCTGGCTTCTTTCACTTAGCATCATGTTCTCAAGGTTCATCCATGTTGTAGCAGGTATCTCGTAGTTCATTACTTTTTATGGCTGAATACCATTCCATTGTATGGATAGACCACGTTTTATTTATCCATTGATCAATTTATGAATACTTATGTTGTTTCTAATGTTTGGCTATTTTGAGTAATGCTGCTGTAAACATTTGTATACAAGTTTTTGTGTAGACGTAAGTTTTCTGCTGCATATATATAGAAGTGGAATTGCTGGGTCTTATCGCAGTTCTGTGTTTTAACTTGAGGAACCTGCTTCCTTTTCTGAGAAACAGTTTTCAAAAGTACCATTGCAGCCATTATGGGAAACAGTATGGAGAGTCCTCAAAAAACTAAAAATAGACTTACCATATGATCCAGCAATCCCACTTCTGGGTATATATCCAGAGGGAACTCTAATTCGAAAAGATACATGCACCCCAATGTTCATAGCAGCACTATATGCAATAGCCAAGACATGGAAACAACCTAAATGTCCATCAACAGATGACTAGATAAAGAAGTTGTGGTATATTTATACAATGGAATACTACTCAGCCATAGAAAGGAATAAAATAATGCCATTTGCAGCAACATGGACAGACCTAGAGATCGTCATTCTAAGTGAAGTAAGCCAGAAAGAGAAAGAAAAATACCATATGATAGCACTCATATGTGGAATCTAAAAAGAAAGGGGAAGAAAAGGACACTATGAACTCATTTACAAAGCAGAAACAGACTCACAAACATAGTAAACAATCTTATAGTTACCGAGGAAAGAGGGTGGGAAGGGATAAATTTGGGAGTTTGAGATTTACAAATCTTAGCCACTATATATAAAAGTAGATAAAAAAGCAAGTTTCTTCTGTATAGCACAGGGAACTATGTTCAATATCTTGTAATAACCTTTAATGAAAAAAAACATGAAAACAAATATATGTATGTACATGCATTACTGGGACATTGTGCTGTATACCAGAAATCCACACATTGTAACTGACTGTACATCAATAAAAAATAAATAGTAAATAAATAATTCTTTTTTAAAAAGTATCTGCACCATTTTACATTCCCACTAGCAACGTATGAGGGTCCTACAGTTACTCCATACCCCAGCCAAGAATGGTATTGTCTTTTGATTATAGCTTCTTAGTAGGTGTGAACTGGTATCTCATCGTGGGTTTAATTCACATTTTCCTAATGACTAATGATGAGCGTCTTTTCACGTATTATTAACCATTTGTACATCTTCTTTGAAGAAGTGTGTATTCAAATTTCCTGCCCATTTTTAACTAGGTTATTTGTCCTTTTTTGTTGAGTTGTAACAGCTCTTTATATATTCTAGATATACTTGTCAGATACGATTTGTGAATGTTCCCTCGCATTCTGTGGGTCATCTTTTCACTTTTTCAAGTGTCTGTGGAAACACAAAGGTCTTTTATTTTGATAAGTCCAATTTATCTAATTTTCTTTCATTACTTGTGTTTTGGGTATTATATCTTAGAAAACATTGCCTAATCTAGAGTCATGAATATTTACACCAATATTTTCTTCGAGGAGTTCTACAGTTTTAGCTATAGGGGATTTTTTAGGTCTTTGATCCATTTTGCATTTTTGTGTATCATGTGAGGTATTCCTGAGAGATCTGATTCTAGACTGTTATAGACTACTCTCGTAGTGCCAAACCGGTGAAAATTTCCTTCCTTCTCTGTGGATTGAAATCCTGCCTTCTCTAAGATCTAACTTATTAATGCTGTCTGCACTGAGCCTTTCTGGATCCTGGAATGAAGTCAGTGCTCACTCATCTGCACCTGTGTTTGTGCCTTACATCACATAACAACACGCTCCAGCTTTGTTGTTCTTTATCGTGTATGTGTATACGTGTCTTATCTCTCCTCCCCGAGTGGGGGCTTCAGCTCGTATTCACTTTGTATTGTCCAACATCTAGCGCTGTGCCTTGCTTATAGGAGGTGTTCAGCAGACTTTAAGAACTCGGACTTTAAGAACTCAACTTAGATGATAGGAATTATCCCTTTCATTTATTAGAGGATAAGAATATCTTTAATTTCTTGAGTGTTTGCCCTGTGCCAGGACTTGGCTAAAGGCTTTACTTGTATTATTTCATCTCCTCTTCACAACTACCCTGTGAGGCACAGGCCCTATTAGTACCCTCATATTGGAAGTGAGATGGTAAATATTGAGTCGTGGAGCCAGATTCTGAATCCCGGCAGCCCAGCGCCAGAGCCTTTGCCCTTGACCACATTGCTACGCTACTGAGCTACGCATAGTAGACAAAGATGTCTCAGGGTGTTTGCCCTTTTGTAAGAATCTGAATAATCTCTGTAAGCATTTTATTGCTCTGACCCTACTCCAGGAGAGTTGGAACCCTCTCAGGGGTTGTAGGAATTGTTTTCACATATTTGATGTATCCCCTTCCAGGAGAGCGCCTGGCAGTTGTGGAGGTGCAGTGTGAAAGGCTGAGGATGCTCTATCGGGACTGTGCTCGGCCCCCGCCGCCTCCACTGCAGGCGGACCGGAGACAGGTGAGCCCTCTGCAATGCCCCACGCCTGCCACCTGTCTGTAGCGCGCAGCACTAAAGAGTTAAAAGAATGCCAAGCAGCACGTTAATAACATTTAGAGTGAGTGTTTGCAAAGTCATTGGAGGTGTATGCTCTGCAGTAACATGTTATCATTTTTGAATGTCGAAGCACATTGATTTGACATTCTGAATATTGAAAGATTATAGCAGAGGAGCAGAACTCACTAATTTATAAATAATTTCTATGTTACCTATAACAGAAAGAACAAGAAAGCTTTTTCAAAATTTTAGATCTATAGTTCATTTCATAATAAAGCAAAAGAGGCACTTTCTCAAAAGTGAAAGACAAATATCATATGATATCACTTATATGTGGAATCTAAAAAACACAACAAACTAGTGAATAAAACAAAAAAGAAGCAGACTCAATAAAAAGTCTCATTAGGGGGAAAAAAGCAAAAGAGGCAAAAATGTTAAATTTTGATATATCTGTGAATGTTCTTAGCAGCACTACTCATAATAGCCAAAGTGGGAACAGCCTAAATGTCCATCAACTGATGAATGAATGCATAACATGGGGTATAGTCATACAATGGAATATTGAATAATATTCTATTTAAGGCTGAATGCCTTACAAAGTAATGAAGTGGTAATACATGCTACAATGTGGATAAACCTTGAGATTATGCTAAGTGAAAGAAAGCCAGTCACAAAAGAGCACATACTGTATGATTCCATTTATAAGTAACGTCCAGAGCAGGCAAATCCATAGAGCCCGAAAGCAGGTAGGTGGTTGCCAGGGCCTCGAAGGAGAGAGGGATGAGGATTGATGTCTGAGGGGTACAGCTTCTCTTAGGAGGTACAGAAATGTCCTAACATTACATTGTGGTGACAAAAGCTCAACTGCATGAATATACTAAAAACCATTGAATTGTATACTTTAAATGGGTGAATTGTATGTTCTATGAATTTTATTTCAGAAAATCAGTGCTTCTAGGTAAGAGTATACAGTTCTATAGGTTTGAAATTATTTCAAAATGAGAAAGTTAAAAATACATGAAAGAAGAAATGTCCCCTGAAAGCTCAGCGTCTCCGGTTGCTATTGTCAACGTGTTAATGATACATTCCCTATAATTTTCCTAATTACAACTGGGTTTCTACTGTCCGTGCTGTGTTTTGTGTCTAGCTTCTCTCCCTTCGTAGATGGTGAGCCCCTTTCCATGTCCATCGATAGCAACCTAGAGGCTAGTGTGTGCTTGTGCCTCGGTTTCCTCACTCAGGTTTTTATCGTTCACATCTGCATCGTCTTCAGTTGTCACCGTAACAGTGATCTGATGCATGTCCTTGGAGCTAATTGTTACATGCATCTTTCACTTCTTTTCTAGGGTAAAAAGTGAAATTGAGGGTTAAAAAATGTGCTAGAGAAGCTTGACATTTTTGATTATTAGATTTACTTCAAATTATGAAAGTGAAAAAAATGAGGCAACTAACCTAAAAGAGAAAATGGAAGGGTAATCATGTTACTCCTCCTTAGCTTTGAGCTGATGATTATTAAGTCATAGAAATATAAATTCTAATTACTGAATGAACTAAAAACTTTGCCCTGTAAACTATCCTGGGAGCATGAGGAGGTGAAGGCCTGAGTCTGTACATGTGTGGAAGGAGGAGTAGATGTGTAGGAATTAAGGGGGAGGGTATAGCTCAGTGGTAGAGTGTGTGCTTAGCAGACATAAGGTCCTGGGTTCAATCCCCAGTACTTCCATAGACAAATAAATAAATCTAATTACCCCTAAAATTATTTTAAGAGAATAAAAAATATAAAAAACTTCATTTGTCATGAAAGAAGATAAACGATGTCTTAAAGGGATATTAAGCTTTATAAGTATAGAAGGAGAAATATAGAGGTAAGTGTCAGAATTAACAGTTAAAAGACAGTGTTTCTAGAGAGCACGCCTGGGCATAGGGAAGGAGAGTGCCTTTCTTCAGATGAAGAAAAGTTTCCTTTAGGAAAAAAAAAACCTTTAAAAAAAAGATACTCCTATATTATAATACCATTAGATAAACATTATTTTTCTCCTTTGGGAGAATGAAGGAATTTGTTTTTGCAGTTCTGTTGAATGAGGGTGTTTTTCCCCAATGCAGCCCAAAGAGATCACGTGGAGCCCCTCGCGAGTGTTCCCACCCGTCCGCGCCTGCATGTTCTCCTCGCACCTCACCTCCGTCACCTTCCTGGCCGACCCCAGCGCTGGGGGTGGTCTGCCCCGGGGCACGTTTATCTATGCCACCTCACCACTGCCTGTTCAGGTGAGAAATCACATGACACACTGTCTCCTGCCTCTTTCCTTCAAATGTGAAAGAAAAAGCAAGTTCAAGAGCAGGTTCTCTTTGGTGAGCCCTCTGATCATCTGCCCACTTCTGGTGTTTTTCAGGCCCCATCTTTCTACTGGGAAATTGAAGTTGTTTCCTATGGAGATACTGATGACGACACTGGACCAATAGTTTCCTTTGGCTTTGCTACAGAAGCAGAGAAACGAGATGGGGCTTGGACGAATCCAGTGGGCACTTGTCTTTTCCATAAGTAAGTGGCTACTATTGCTGTTATTAAAAAAAAAAATGGTGGGTGTGGGCATTTTAATACTAAAGTGGTATCATTATAATCTCTACCCTAAAAATGTAGAAATTACCAGTGGAAATATACTCATGTTTAGTGATCAAGAATAGCTCTTAGGATTTCTTTTCCAGTTACTCCCATGCTACTGCCACTGCTCCACCTATTCACTTCTTTGCTCCTCTGTGTTGGCTGATCAGCCTTGTCTTTGACTTCTCTTTGTTTTTTTCACAGCAATGGCCGAGCCGTGCACTACAACGGCTCCAGTTTATTACAGTGGAAGAGCGTTCGCTTAGACGTGACTCTCTCTCCAGGTGAGTGCGGGGGAGTTTTGTTTTGTTTTTTTTTTAACCCTGTGTATTTCTTTTGTTACCAGGTTTTGGTCAAAATAGGTTAAAATTAATTAAACTTAGCAACTGGAAACAGGCACTGTGTCTTCTAGTGAAAACCAAACAGTTGTCATTGCTGTCCCCTAGTTTACTCCAAATCTCTCATTTTGTAAGGCACCATCATCATTAAAGCTTCTGATAATTTGGGAATCACATTGACTTTTGTTCCTTCATCTTTAGAAAAATCTGAGATATTGCTTTTCTCTGAAGTTTGGTCCTTCATCAGCTTTTCACTGATCAGCAGATAAATGCCTTCAAAAAAGAACTCTACCTGTTACCATGAGCACTCAGGTGCATTATGGTAGATAAGATACCTGCTGGAGACTTTGTTCTCAGTAGCCTGAACATCTTTTGCCCAGATGTTTTAGTCACATAGTCAATTCAATTTTAAAAATCTTTCCCCTCTTCTTTTTAAGCCTCCATATAACTAACTTGGTCTGTATAGTAGATGAATTGAGGTCAGTCCTACCTCCTGCAGGGGAAGCAAAATACAGGCATTGTCCTCTTGACATTAGAGGCAGCCAGACATGTTGGCTGCTTATTTTCAGGTGATACTTACGTTAGCATCATCTGGGATAAAAGTGAAATTGTTCTATGTGATAGATGATCTGGACAGCTTGGGTAGGATTTACTAAGTCACTCAACCCAATAGCTAACTTCTGGCAGCTATCTAGGGGGTAATTTTGTCATCACTTGTCCCTGAGGGAGCTGGTTGTTATATTGCACTTTTCCAGTGAGCATAGTGTTTTCAGTTATGGTCAAGTTATGCGTTGGAAATGATTTCCTGGCAAGTTGTTTCTCTCTTACTTTATAGAGCAGAACTTTGTAGTCTCAGCAGAGTACTTAAGTGCTTTAAGCACAAAGGGAGGGGGAGTAAAGAGGGCAGAGGAACCACGGTCATGGTTTTTATTTGTTTGTTGCAGTTGATTGTTACTTTGTTTGATCATACTTTGATGTTTGAGAAAATTTTGGACTAGACTTCCTGCTAACATGATACCTTTAGAGAAATGTGTCTGTGTGGGAATAGGAATCAAGAACCCGCTTTTTGCAGCAGGATCCCAACCTCTCAACGCCTTTCAGTGTTCATTCATCAACAGGTGTTCTGAGCAGCTTCTATACGCTGGGCCTTCCAGGCCAGGCCCTGGGGATGCCATGGTGAACAATGACAAGTCCCCAGACACTGACAAGCCCAGCCTAGTGATATTAAAAGCCTGTGAGATGCTGTGATCAGAAGCAATCACAGAACTTCGAGCACTTATTGAAGATAGCTTAATTACAACAGCTTAATTATACAGCTATGTGTGCTAGCAGCTTGCCCGAGGAAGCCTGTAATGGTGCTGATGTAGTGGACATGGTCCCTTTGGTTCCATGGTCCCTAAGTTTATTCTAGTATCCAGTCACCTCATCAGAAAGCAGCTTGCTTGTATTATTTTAGCTTCTTGCAAAGACGCCTTAAATACGTATAAGTAATATGGGCCATAATATGATTTAACAGTGTATGTTTAATTTACATTGTAGGATGAATTTTAAATTGTATTTTTTAGACCCTTTCTAAATCTTCTGCAAATTTACTGAGGAAATATTACCTTTTTATCTTTATGCATAAATAATCTTACACATGTCAAAAGATAAAAACTTGTATTCCTCTATTTGAAAAGTGTTTTTCCTTTTTGTCTTGGCTGCCTGGAAAATAAAGGCTATATTAATATGTAATTGTGGTAACTAACTTAGCTCAAATGCTAGATATTTTTCTTCTTCTAAACAGTTTCCTTCTCTTTTTAAAATTGTTTACCTCTATTGTGCTACTTTATATATATCTAAATACAAAGTACTTCATGTCGTTTTCAGATGCAGCTGATGGCGATGGCATGAATAAATAAAAACCAAGATAGTCGGTGATATGTGGCCTCACACCGGTTGCACATTGAAAGTTTATGTAATAGTCAATAAATGGGGGAAAAAAGTGTTATTCCCTTCCTGTCCTCTGCCCTAGGTGACGTGGCCGGCATTGGCTGGGAGAGAACAGAGGGGACGCCGCCGCCTCCGGGGCAGCCAGCTAAGGGCCGAGTGTACTTCACGTATTGCGGGCAGCGCCTCTCTCCGTATCTTGAAGACGTCTCTGGTGGGATGTGGCCTGTGGTTCACATTCAGAAAAAGGCAGGTTGTCTTGTTGGGAAAGGAAACCCAGTTCTCCTCAGTAATTTGTTCTGTCTGGAAAAGGAAAATTAAAGATACCAGACGTGGCCTTGGTGTGGCTTGGTCTGTAACCTGGGGACCTGGGAGAGCCAGTGGTGTAATTCAGTCTGAACCCAAGGGTAAGAGAAGATGGGATGAGATATCCTAGCTCCAGCAGGGGTGCAGGTAAAAGGGGGTGAATTCCTCCTCCTTCTGCCTTTTATTTTATTCAGACCCTCAAGGAATTGGATGGTGCCCACTTACACTGTGGAGGGCCATCTACTATGTCCACTGATTGAAATGCTCATCTCACAGACACACCCAGCAGTGACAGTGTTTAATCTGGTGTCCTGTGGCCAGTCAAGCTGCCACATGACATTAACCTTCACAGTGTGACTGAAAGCCATAGACTTTATGGAAGCAAGTACCAAGCAAATCTGATCATGTCCCCATTACGCTGAAGAAGTGATGTTTGAGCCAGGTCTGGAATATTAACTGGTTTAAACAAGCAAAATCAGAGCAAAGAATTTTCCAGGTGAAAGGAAACAGCATGTGGCATCGAGTAGAAAAGAACAGTGTTAGAAACTGGAAGGGTCACTGTGTTTGAGTAGCAGACAACGTGAGCGCGAGGTGAGGGGCAAGGCGGGCCTGGCCGGCCCTGCAGAGCTGGAAACACCGGGGGACGCAGGTGCCCCGGCCCCTCTGCCCGGGTTCACGGATTCCACAGCTGGGGCTGTACTTCTTGTCTGACAGTGACGTTCACCTTGAGGTGTTAAAAATGAATACGTAAATAAACCCAGGTCCCTTCCAATCCTTTCTTTGGTCTCTTTTCCAGAACACCAAGACTCGAGCTAACTTTGGCTCCCGCCCATTTGCCTATGCTGAAGGGCAGGCCCACCGCAACGCCGCTGACCTGTGCACCGACCTGGCAGAAGAGATCAGTGCTAACTTTGAGGCCCTGCCCTTTGCCATGGCATCTGACAGTGACAACGATGCTGGCACCAGCATTGCGTCAGACCCTGGCACTCACGGGCCACCCTGCCGGATTGCTGCTGTGGCCACTGCTCAGCAACGTAGGTCACCTCCTCCCGGGGCCCCACTGCTTCCGGGGAATGCAAGTGCTATTAATTCCGTGCATCCCTTTAACTTGGGCGCACTCCAGGGCCCACTGATAATGGGGTAACAGCCCTGGTAAAACAGAATGGGGAGCAGGAGGAAGTGTGGCAGGTTGGAAGGGGCATCCCCCACACGTAGGAAGCCTGCCACTTTTCTGGGCCAGCAGAGCATCGCCACATGGAGATAGAAGCCTGAAAGACTGCCCACGTTTTCTAAGACAGCTAAGAACCCCAGAATTGTATATGAATTCTCCTAATTTAATAATGTTAATCACTTTTAAAAACTTTTAAAATGGAAGTCATTGAAAATAATAAACTCTGGAATCTAGGTGGTGGGTGCATAGATGTGCACTTAAAAAAATTCCTGATTGTTTGAAAAATTTCATAATAAGATGGAATAAAGCTGAGCTTCCTGAAATGAGATGTCTGCCACCATGTTTGGCCCTTGGGATACTGGTTTGAAAAGTTTTAAGAGTCTGTTTTACAGGGGAGGGTACAGCTCAGTGGTACAGCACGTGTGTAGCATGCATGAGGTCCTGGGTTCAATCCTCAGTACCTCCATTAAAATAAATAAATAAATAAAAGCCTAATTACCTCCCCTGCAAAATAAACAAAAAAATTTTTCTTTTCGAGAGTATGTTTTAGAGAGGAGTCTGTTTTAGCTATTACCACTGTAATAGCTCAGTGGTAGTGTGCATGCTTAGCATGCACAAGGTCCTGGGTTTAAAAATTTTTTTAAAAAAGAGAGGAAAGGAGAGAAAAATAAAATAAAATTACAACTCCCTTAAAAAAAGAAAAGAGTCTATTTAATTATTTTCCGTGATGAAGAACCTTCCAAAGTCTTTGAGTTGAATGAATTATACCCATAAAAACTATTTTAGGATGCAGGGCAATTATAGGCGATTAGTTATTCCTTTGACTCTGTGCTTTAAAACCCCTCCAAGAACTAGGAGTCTTTCTGTCACGCAAATTAAGTGAATCTGGTTTGTCTCAGGGTGAGAAGTTCACGTGCCCTTGCCTAGAATTCACTGTCTGTGTGCTTTGTTACAGAATATGATAGTGACACTTCCTGTCATTATAAAGTAGAGCTCAGCTATGAGAATTTCATCACCTCTGGCCCAGACCCCCACCCGCCTCCCATTGCAGATGACGAAAGTGATGACGATGACGACGATGACATTCCGCAGGTGGGAGACCCCCGGCGTTTGCTTAGGCCATGAGGAGTGTTTGGATTTGAGTGTGCAAGGCTGGAGTTGTTACACCTTCAGGCACATCACTGTGTCTGCACAGTGACTCTGTGGTATTCATTTTTCTAAACCAGAAGCATCAGTAGCAGAATGTTGGGCTCCACTGCCCAGTAGCAGTCCGGGTGTTGCAGAAATGAAGTACTTTGACAGTAATTCAGCAGTAGAGTTGGGGATCATGTGAAGAGTTTGTATGGCTTTAGAGGGAAAGGAAGAGCTTGCCCCAGTCCAGCTGTCGCCTCCCCTGTGTCTGAGGATACAGTTAGTTTGGTGGTCCGCACGGGATGTTTCCGTCCCTGGCATTTGAGTGGCTGAAGAGCTCAGGGGTGAGAACTGTGAGTCAGGGAAGGACTGGTGCCCGCACGAGGCCTTCCTTCTCCGTTCACGTGTGCCTTCTCCTTCCAGGAGGACCACTATGCCCTGCTGGTGAAAGCGTGGGAGACCAAGGTTTTTCCTACTATCCGAAGACGCTTCCGCAATGAAGCAGAGCGGAAGTCGGGCCTGGACCAGATAAAGGGAGCTCTCCAACTAGGTCTGAGGCTTTGTGTTTTCCTAAGGAGCTCGATTCATGACATGAAGAGATGCGTGTAGATGAAATACAGGATGTAAATCAGAAAAAGAGGCTCGTCTGAAGTCGAGCCAGACCTGACAGTATCTTCTCCCTGGGCCTTTACTGAACTTGGGAGTATTACTTAGCCTTTCTAGACTTCCCTCACCTTTAAAATGGAATCGATAATGGTAGCCACCTCATACGTACATGAAAAATAAGAATGAATACAGATAAAGCTCCTAAGAGCAGCGTACATAGTAAACATTCAGTTAAAACAGTTCTAAGTGTTGCGGTAACTCAAGTGATGATAGTGAGGTCTTTCTCCCATGGCCAGCAATAGCGCCAAGTCTGACTACAGACAGCAGATTAGGAGTGAGTCTGAAGTGCAGATAGCTGATTCCTGTTTTAAGGCTTTTCCTCATCTGTGAAACACCTGCTTTTTGAGATGCGCAAATGCCTTTCCCCAAGAGGCCCAGCCGCTCTTCTGGTGGAACCTCAGTTGGGGTTTTCTGCCGTCATCGTGGCAGTCAGAGATGCTGTAAGAAGATGGTTTTGTCCCTGTGTCAGCAGTCTTTCTCCTCTTGTAACTTTTGTCCTGACTGAGACTAGAAACAAGGAGAAAAACCACTAAAGGGCCTTTATTTCCTCATCAACTTACATGCTGAATCTCTGATTTCCAGTGTATCTCGGTGATCCCTTTTTCTCAGACTGGTGCCAGAACTAGTCAGTGTGTGTACCTACCCCCTTTCTATCCCCAAAGCTAAGACCAATGACAGCGGAACGATCATGTTCATATTTAACCGTGGAAATATCCACTCATCCTCTGACTTGGTGTCATCGTTTCCACTCTCATCAGAGCCCTCTCTCAGCTGCCAACCCAAATTCCAGGGCAGATCATTCATGTTCTTCTCTTTTCTTTTCTCTTAAGAGTTTCAGGCAGAGGGAGCAACATCAGGAAGATCCTCGGATGGGAGTGAGCTTGGGTGGAGGAGGGAGCGGCAGTGAGGCTGACCCAGTGTCTGGAGAGCAGAGAGGGTGAGGGAGGAGCTGCAGGAAGGACGAGAGGGAGCAGGGAGCTGTGGCAGCCTTGGCAGGGACTTTGCGTCTTTGATTCTGTATAAAATGAGGAGCCTTTGGGAGGTTTTAAACAAAGGAGAAACGTAATCTGCTGTAGTAGGTCCTACAGATGGACAGATAATTCATGCCCCTCCATTCACTCTCAGCATCTGAAAGAAAATGCCGTGTCTGTGTTACATCAGACTGCGGAGCAGATTTCATCTTGTTTTCTGACGACTTTCCCTTAATCAGTGTGATACCAAACTCGCTGCTCTCTGCCATGAAGCACCGTACACGTCACTGACTTTGAGAACCAGGAGGCTTTGTTTCTGTTGTATTTATTCAGCCATCGATTCATCCAACACATGCGTCCCGGGGTCAGGCCCTATGGTAGGGATTAAGGAGTCTTCTGCGAGCAAGACACAGACGGTCCCTCCTCCCAGAGCTTACATCCTAATGGGAAAGAGGTAATGCAACAACATGCCCCACGTGGTGAAGGCTGTGTGTGGTCAATCAAGAGGCCACTGCGGGTGTAAGGAGGGCAGCCCGGTCTAGCTTGGCTGCTCACACAACATAGTATTGAAGCTGGGACCTGGAGCTAATTCAGCAAAGCAGCGTTACGTTTCCAAGTAGGACACACTGTTTGTTCCGGGAGTCTGGTGCTGCTTACGGCTTTGGGAGAGTGAGAAGGGGGAGAATCTTTACAGTGTGTAGATAGAAGCTCGTGTGTGTGATCATGGGTTGCCCTGCCTTCATTTTCATGTAGGTTCTGCTTAACTCAGGATTTCTTTTTCTTTCACCATTTGGTCCCAGAGCCATCTTAAATGTCCGTGACCAAGTGTGCCTTCTCTTCCTCTGCTCGCAGTTTGGAGGAGGGAAAATATAGATAACACAGCATAAAATTTTTTTATCCAAAGGGAGCTGCGAGACAGAGCCAGACCCACGACTCCTGGCCTCTTGACTCACCCAGAAGTGTCTGTGGCCCCTGACACACATGCTGCCAAGGGATCTTCTGGGGCTCCGTCTGTGCAGCCATGCAGGTCATCTGAACCACATTAACTTAAACATGAAACATTTACCTTTCAAATACAGTCTCCTTCAGTGTAGCTGTGGCAAAGGCCGAAAAGAGGATAGGAAGATGTCTCTAGTGCCCAAAGGGCCACCTCTGTGAGGGTCCTGTTGTCAGGACCCCAAGGAGGGTTAATGAAACCATCTCTGTGCTGTGCAAGACTTAATTTGACATTTTCCCCACGTTCCCAGGTTCCAGCTCAGTAGACAGCAGAGGTTTTTTTTTTTCTCTCCTACCCACATTTCTTTGGAAAAGTTAGCAAAGTTGCAAAGACTACTTTTCCATAATCTAATATCAGGCCACATGTCACGTTATTCTCTCTGACACTTCTTTCTCTAAGCATCCTCCTCTAATTGCAGCCCCTACTTAACTGGCTCAGAAAATTGCTATGCCTTTTCATTACAGCAAGGCCAACAAAGAAAGGAATGGTAGTTAAGTGTGATGGAGATACGCCTTGTTTAAAAGCAGATGCTGTCAACACTGGCATCCACCACTTCCCCAGCGGTTTGGGAGGTGGGAGGCGGCAACAGCAGATGGAAACAGGGTGCCCCACCTCTCCACCCTCCCCACAGTGCTGCTTTCTTCAGGGCCTTTCACACTTACTTACTTGTTTTATTCATTAATAGTGGCTGTTGTTATTGAATGAAATGATGTCTCCTCAATCTGAGAAGGAAGGACAGCAGATTCCAGTAGTGGATGAAAGTTAGTGTAGCTCTCTGTCTCTCTTAAATAAACAGTATGTGCTGGTTGTAGCAATGATCAAACACAGAACAAAAGCACAAAAAGTAAGAAAAAAAACCACCACCCTCACTTTCTTCTTACTCTCCATTTGTCATGTAGTTTGTTCTCTTGACCTAACTAAAATGAAGTGACTACATGATAATGAACCGTCATTTTTAACCATTCTCTATTGATGAATATTTTCATTATTTCCTTCTTCTGTTATATTTCCCAGCAGCACTGCGGGGAGTGTTCTCACACCTTTACACACTCATGTTTGTGTTTCTGTGGGAGAGACTGAGAGATTTCTAGAAATAGGGCATTGAGAATTTTAAACTTGGTAGACACTTCACCTTTGCTAAGAGGTTACGTACTCCTACAAACAGTGTTTGAAAGATCCTCTTATCTCTTCATTCTAGGAATGAGTCAGTGTCGTGGTTGGACTGAAGATCGTGTCATTCTGTTCTGTTCTTCCAGGCATGGTGGATATTGCCCGGCAGACGGTTGAATTCCTTTACGAGGAGAACGGTGGCATCCCCAGAGACCTCTACCTTCCCACCATTGAAGACATTAAAGACGAAGCAAACAAGTTCACAATTGACAAAGTTCGAAAAGGTTTTGCTTTCCCCCTTCCTTCATCTGTGAAACCTCCTCTGAAGTGAGAAGTTGAGTTTTCCCAAGCATAAGCTTGAGTCAAGCAGCTGCTGGCTTTCCTAGGGTGATTTTCCTCTCTCTCAGTGCCGTGACCTCTTCCAGGCTCTCCCGTGTGAGGCCCTACAGCTTCCTGGAGGGGCACGAGCAGATGCTTGTCTGGCCTCTGGGGGCCTCTTGCACATTCCCAGAGCGACTGGCGTGAGCCGGGGGAGCCGGGACGCTGGTCAGAGGGAGGAGCGGGGCCTGGGGGGAGCACTGCAGAGAGGCCCTCAGGCTTAGTCCTGGCTGCTGAGCTAGTAAACCAGGAGTATGTGGTTGTGCTGTGCTGATTAGAATTTGATGGAATGTGTCTATTCTTTTGATTAAAAATCTATTGCATATTTTGAGGAAATTAAAGTACAGAAAAGCACAAAAAAGAGAATTTCAAACCACTTATTATTAGACCTTCACAAAAATATCAGAACATCATGGACAGAGTTAGGCATATATATATTTACTTTTCTTTTTTCTTTATTCCTTTTCTCTATTTTTTGAGAGATGTAATTCACATGCCATCCTTTTAAAGCCTACATTTAAGCGGTTTTCAGTATATTCACGAAGTTATGCAACCACCAAACCATTGCCTGCAATTCCAGAACATTTTCATCCCCCTAAAAGAAATCCTGTACCTGTACCACTCCCCATTTCTCCTTCTCACTAGCCCCTGGCAACCATTAATCTGCTCTCTGCTTCTATAGATTTGCCTAATCTGGACGTTTCGTGTAAATGGAGTCATAACAACACGTGGTCTTTTGTGTCTGGCCCCTTTCACATGGCATGATTTTTCAAGGTTCATCCCTGTTGTAGCTCATGTTGGTACTTTCTTTTTATGGCAAAATAATATTTCATTGTATGGATAATTCCCCATTTTGTTTATCCATCATCAGTTGACGGGGACTTGGGTTATTTCTGCCTTTCGGCTGTTATGAATAATGCTGCTGTGAACAGCCGTGTTCTAGCTTTTGTGTGGGTATGTTTTCATTCCTTCTGGGTATATTTGTGGGAGTGGAATTGCTGGGTCATGTGGTAACTTTATGTGTAAGTTTTTGAGGATCTGCCAGATTGTTTTCCAAAATAAGTGCACTATTTTACATTCCCACTAGCATGTGTGAGGGTTCCATTTTCTCTACACCCTGACCAACACTTAGTATTGTCTGTCTGTTGATTATAGCCATCGTAATACCATCGTGAAGTGGTATCTCATTGTGGCTTTGACTTGCGTTTCTCTAACAACTAATGCTGATGTGTATCTTTTCTTTCTTTGGAAAAATGTTTATTCAACTTTTCTGCCAATTTTTTTTTTTTTGTCTTCTTGTTTTATTGTTGAATTGCCGGAGTTCTTAAACAACATTTTGTTGTATTATCTTCCAGACTGAGCTGTGTCCCTTTTGGATTAGAACTAAACTGAGGGTCTTGATCAGCGCCGTAGAGCTATTTTAGACCCTAAAATATAGGGTCCCAAGGTGATAATGGTACTTGCTCCTGAAAAAACTTCTCGCTCTCCCCTCCTCAGGTCTCACGGTAGTAACCCGCTCTCCAGACAGCAATAACGTAGCCAGCAGTACAGTTGGAACCGCTCTCCCCAAATTTGCCATCCGAGGGATGCTGAAAACCTTTGGGCTTCATGGAGTTGTCTTAGATGTGGATTCAGTGAGTGAACACCTTTTATATACACTGAGACTTTCATGCCCAGACTCCAAGTAACCTCAAAAAGTGATCACGCAGATAGATTACTCTTCAGCTTGGGGGGAAGAAACCAGGCTGAGTGCTGTCATGACAACTGACTTGCCTGAGATTTTCTCATGGGCCCAGATCAGGGCTGATGACAGAATATAAACTCCTGACTCTCAGTGCCGTCAGCTCCCTCAGACCGTGCCGCCGCCGCCATTGTTTTCCACCAGCCGTGTTCATACTGCCCCTACGTTCTAGCTACCTGAGCTCCAAGGGAAGGTCCCCCTGTTGTCCTTGATGAATGGATAATCTGCTATTGTCATGATTGTCATACAGACTCAAAGAAATAGTTTTGTGATTTTGATATCGTCATCTTACTGCTTCTCGCATCCTCGGTTTCCCCACCTGGAAAACAAGTGTATTAAACTAGATAGTCATTTTCTTCTCTGCTTTGCGGAGCCCTCTCAGGGGCTCAGCAAGGATTGCGGAACGGGAGGTGGCAGGGAAGAAGGAACAGAGACAGGGAGTCAGGGCCAAGCTGAAGCTTTCTTTTGAAAACAGAGTCCCGTTTGAAAGCCATGACTGCATGGTCCTCAGGTTGTAAACACATGCTTGCATTTAAGTTTCCCACGAGGGAAAAACTGATGAAATGGTACACAGGTTAAGCCTAAGAGTCTCTGATAGAGAAGCACCAGTCACCGTGTAGATAGACTTTGTATCTGTCTAGTCTAGAGAGACACATAATGTTAGGTATCATTAATGCTTTGAAACTGAAAGTCTTACATCTTTGACTGACTCTCTTTTACCAGAATGTAATTGAAATCATTACATTTTTAAGAGAGCCTTTTGGCTGGTGGTTTACTAAGGTGAACTTTCAGGCAGAAAATTCCGTCAATAATACTGTTAATCTCCCGCTACCTTATGATACAGATTTCTGATTCTGGTTATCAGAAGTTATAAACCTGACACTATTTTTTCAGCAGTGGAAATGTGTGAAAGTAAAATTAGAAAAATAGAAATTTTGTTCATCATTCTGTTATTCCTCAAGTCGTTTGATTCCCTTTAATATTAATCCCTAAATAAAAATTACATTGCTGTTTGAATCTAGAATGTATATGCATGAGCTTACTTTTAAAATTTTTCTGGCAGTAAAATAGAGCTGTCAGATTCCCTGCTTTTACCGAATTATTAATATAAAAACAACGAACATAAATTTTACCTGGCAACAGTGTGTGTTGAACTGTTACTGAAATATAGCACTATTTAAGTTTCTAACTCATGATTACATTGAAGTTCTTTAATTTATTGTACCAATTAAAATTCGCCAACTGGTATGAAAAAGACTAAACACACTATCTGAACTCTCAACTCTCTGATATGACACTGCATTTACTGCTATAAAAGTTTGATTGTATATATATATACACACACACATATTTAAACATGGGAAAAATAAGTCAGTGCTCAAAGAAAAAAAACAATTAGACATTTCCTTTTCCTATTGTAGGTGAATGAATTGGTGCAGGTAGAGACGTACCTGCGAAGTGAAGGTGTGTTGGTGCGATACTGGTACCCTATTGACATGTTGGAAAGGCCTCCAGCAGGCTACCGAAGGACTGCCACCAATGGGCTGGTCACGCTGGACAATACCAACCTTCAGATTCACAGGTAAAATTGAGCCCCTCTTTTTGGAGGGTTGCAGGAATCCACTGACTGTGTCTTATCTCACGTGCCGTTCATCGTTGACAAGAAAGCTTTTCCTTCAAAGAGCTGAGAGTTAGAAGGAGCTAGTAAAGGTAATAGAAAAATTTCAGGAGTTGGGAAGAAAAGTTCCATCACCCAGTATCACCTGGCCTGTCAGGCACTCTGCTGTGAGCTGGGGAGATGGAGGGGGAGCTGGAGATTTGGAGAGTGTAAAAGGAGCAAAGCAAGACAGGAAGAGACAGTGACAACGACCGACGAGGAGTCCAGGGGCTGGGTGAGCAGCGAGCTCGTTTCTGTGATGCTAACGAGGTATTTCTTGCCCGCTGCTTTGTGCCCAGCGCACTGCAGGGCCTCTCAGGGGTCATGCGCCTGGCCTCAGTGGATTAAAACCTAAATATCTGGCAAAATTCCCTCACGTGCACCTGTAAATTGTTTCAAGCCTAAAAATTCTTGCCATAATTCAGAGGAAAAGGAAATAATAAATGGAGTTCTCTGATAAAAGTTTCCATAAACTATTTTTCATGCTGTTCAATCATTAGCATCACAATTTCTCATTATATTGTCAATTTTGAACCAACCTGAGTATATTTTCAGCTTAGATCTCTCATTGGAATGGTAGGTACGTGCATCCAGCTGCATCCTTGCCATTGTCACCCAGATATTCCGTCACTCCATTGGGTGGTCTGAAGTTCAACTTGACAGTCAAATTCACAAGGCCAAAATAGGCCGCACTGGGCATTTGCTTCACTTAGGAAGATCCAGGATGGAAGCAGGGCTCTCCCCAGGGCAGTGTCTTCCATGTGTTTACAGCAGGGGTCGTGGTAATCCACACAGAAGTCCAGGGGCCGTTCTCTGACCCCATCTACCCAGTGACAACCCGCGTGTGAGGGACAGGCTTCACATGGTCATGTTCACGTGGTGGCTGAGCAGCCCCACATCCCAAAGAGAAGCCAGTATCTTTTGTGACAACTCCACAGGCACAGCTTCCAGGGATTCTGGGAAGACATGCCCAGTTAGCAAGAGTCGTGGTACCCCCGAAGCTGTGGCTCCCCACCAACAGTGTTCTCCTTTCAGTCCTCCCAGTCCAGATGCAGCTTGCCAATTGTGGGTCATTTTGACCATAAGCAACATACCTGGTGATATTGCTGATATTCTGCTTTTGTCAGTTTTCCAAAGAATGGAGCTGAAAGCAAGTTCACCAAGTCTGTTCTTACATGGATGAGGCACTGGCTTTGTTGACCGTTTACTTACAGATAACCTAATAGCGCCTGAAATGTAGCATGTGAGGCAGAATCTGGTCCTCCTCCTCCAGTGGTCTTTCCTTGTCTCTGAGGGGCCCCAGGGGTCATCCTTTGTCCTCACAACCGCATGTAACCAATCAGCAAGTCCTGTTGGCTCTTCCTACAAAATACATCCCAGTCTGTCTACTTCTCCCCATCTCCGCCACCACCACACTAGTCTGAGCCTCAGCTCTCTTCTCCCCACGACAGCCGAAGTGATCTTTTAGAAGATCACAAATCAGATCATTCATGTCTCTCCTCTAATTTAAACCTTCCCATGGCGTTCCATCTCCCATGGAGTGGAATTCGAGCCTGGATCACGAAACCCTCTGTGAGCCTGAGAGTCTGTCTGCTCCTCCAGCGCCCTCTCCTGCAGCTTCTCTCACACACCAAGCTTGTTCCTTCCTTGGCATCTGTGTTTGTGGTTCCCTCTGCTTACAGTGCTTTCCCAGAACTTTGCTCATTCTTGTCACAATAAATATGTCACCTTTCCTAAAAGGCCTTGCCTCACCATCTAATCTGAAGTAAGCACACAGTAGCACGTGGTCGTAGACTGTAATTTACTTCCCTTCCAGGACCTGATGTTTTTTCTTTTCTTCTTCTTCTCCTTCCCCTTCTCCTTCTCCTCCTCCTCCTCCTCCTCCTTCTCCTCCTCCTCCTCCTTCTCCTCCTCCTTCTCCTCCTCCTTCTCCTCCTTCTCCTCCTTCTCCTCCTCCTTCTTCTTCTCCTTCTTCTCCTTCTTCTTCTTTTTTTTAATTTGCTTATTCTGTATCTTCTCCCTCTAGAACATAAGCTTCCCAAAAGCGGAGACCTTGTCTGGGTCATTATTGGAGCCCCTAGTGTCTAACCTGGGCCCTGGCTCTCACACTGTAGACTCCAAATATTTGTTGAAAAGAATCCCCAAACATATATGCTCGACTATCAACATAAACTATTCAAAGTTTGTAAAGCTTTATTTAATAAGACTTCCATATTTTTGGCAAATTTCTCTGATTATTGACTATTGACTAGCAACTGAGACAAAAGGCAAGAAAGTGCTTTGTAGAGTGCTAGGTTACAGATACAAGACATTTATTATCAGTACTAATGCAGTGATCTCGGTACTGGGAGAAATATGAAACATGCCGCAGTTTGATCAGTAAAGTGACAGAGTTTCCGGTCGCAGTGCGGGTGTTCATCAGAGGTGCGCTCTGTCTGAAGCACTCACGTGGATTGGGCTAGGACTCTGGGAAACGAGGTGGAGGGCTTGCCAGCAGAGCCTTGGGAGGCGATGACAATCTTGCAGGGTCGACTGGAAATAGTCTCACTCCAGCTTCGCCCTGGCACGTGAGCTTCTGAAACCCGGGGAGGGAGCGGAGCGGAGTCTGGAGGGTGTTCAGCTTTCACAGTCAGACCTCATCTGTTCTGCTGCCCTGCTCCTATGAGCTCTGCTAGCATAGTTGACAGACAGACTTGCGAGGAGGGAGGAAACAGCTGGAGTTGGTTTGTTTTAAATTCTGGCCCAAGAATATTGCACACTGTTGGAGAAGAGAAAGAAGCCAGCTACCACGCAGCATCTTAGCTGCCTCCTCTTTCATCTTCGCGTCGTAGCTCTACAGACTCATCCGGTGTTACGTGTTGGGTGGCGGTTTCTTTCGTTGCCCTTTGGCCCAAATCTGAGTTATGAGGGACCAGCGTTACCTTTAAGTCAGGTCAGTAGGTGGTATCAAATGACCCTTGTTGGCTCTGAGTGGGGTTTAGACCTAGACTTCAGAGAAGCAATGAGGCTGCTTCTAACTTGCCTTTTTGGTTAAGTGCGTAATACCAGGAGAATTTTAAATTATGGGGACTAGCTAATAAAATAGAGGGAGCCTCCCTTATGCTTAGTATTAGCTAGGTTAGATTTTTTACCAAGAGGTGCGTTTCTAAATGAGACCTGCTTAGGCACTAATGAGCTGTTATTCAAGGTGAATGCCAATCAGTTCATACATTCATCACAGAAAAGGGGTGAACACAGTGACATTTTTATGATAGCTTTACTGAGAGATATTTCACATACCATGTGACTCACCCATTTAAAGCATAGAAGCCAGCAGTTTTTAGACTGTTCAGTTCTGCAGCCATCACTACCATCAATTTTAGAACATTTCATCACCCAGGAAGAAACCGCACACCCACTAGTGGTCACTTCCCATTCTCCTGTCCCCTCCTCAGCCCCGCCAATCTGTTTTCTGCTTCTGTGTATTTGCTTAATTCTGGACAGTCTATATAAACAGAATCATACAGCAGGTGGCCCTTCGTGTCTGGCTTCTTTCACTGAGCACAGCGTTGTCCTGGTCTATCCGTGTTGTAGCCTGTGTCAGAGCTTCATTCCTTTTACTGGTGAATAATAATCCACTGTACAGATCTGCCGTTCCACAGCTGATGGACATTTGGGTTGCTTCCACTTCTTGGCTACTATGAATAATGCTGCTCTGGACACATGTATATGAGGCTTTCTTATGTGAACATATATTTTCATTTGTTTTTCTGCAGTGATTTTTGAGTTGGGAAAAAAATCAAACATAATTAAATGTGGCTTTTTGTTTAAAACACAAGTGTCTAGCTCAGCGTACAGAACCTGAGATGCGGTCCTGCCCTTTCAGCCGCCCGCGGCCCTGCCCAGTGTGGGGGCCGAGCAGCGACGCTCAGTTTATCTCCCCTGCCCTTTCCTTGCAGGGAGCTGCTGCGATGCGAGGCCGCGCTGGCCCGGCTGTACTGCCGCATGGCCCTGCTCAACATCTTCGCCCCGAAGCTGCCTCACCTGTTTACCCGCCTCTTCCACATCCCTGCCATCCGGGACATTACCCTGGAGCATCTGCAGCTGCTGTCCAATCAGCTCCTCGCTCCTCCCCTCCCAGGTAAACCTTGGCTTTGCTGCTGTCACTGCAGAAAGCAGCTCCAGGCTGGAGCAGCCCTGAGAGGGAGCCAGGCGCCGAGCAGGAGCGGTGCTCCGTGGGCTCATTCTCCACGTGAGCGGGAGGAGGAATTCCCCGCACAGGACCTTTACACTTAGTGTAGGTGAACCGCATGAAAGATCGCGGTTGTCTTGGCAGTGCTTTCTCACTCTTTGAAAAATCTAAGTATATTACATGACATTTTAGTCGTTAACCTGTTAAGCCGTCATTGAGCTTCCCAAAGTAATCATGGATCAAGGAAAATGAAGTATTACTTATGAAATCTGGTCACTGTACTGGGGTCACAGACACTCTGTTTGGCATCATAAAGAAAGGAAAGCGGTCCTGCTGTCAGACTCCTCCAAAGAGACCTAACTGATTCATTGTGACTACAGGCGGAGCGGTTTTAATGGGCCGGCCTGTGTGCGTCGGCTCAGCTTGGGGCCCTCAGGGTGCGGGCTGGTGCTGGGTGTTCGCTCCCTGGTGAATGCTATGTGATGAATCTGCCCGCAGCCCAGGTGAACACTCAGGGGCCCCTTCTGTCTTTCTCTGGCGCCTTGGCCCCCAGCCCACTTCCCTTGACCTCCCAGCAACTAAGATGGGAGCAAGAGGTAAGAGGGCTGGCGACGTTCTGAACTTCGAGGGCATCTCACAGCCACGGGGTCCCAGCCGGGGCCTGTGTGAGCTGCACCTCCATGGCCCACCCCAACAACGCAGAGGCTCTGAAACAGACTTAGAATGCTTTCAAGTGCTTGTGGAAGAAGGTTTGCCACAGGAACAACACTTGCTTTACAAACTCCACTCTGAGTCGCCCTGGTGGTCCCTTGGGGCAGCTCAGGGTGGGTCAGACTCCAGGAACTCCTGATCCAAGCAGCTCCAAATCTACCTGATTAATAGACCTGGACCTCCACTCACGACTTTAGGAAACATTTTTTTAGCTTAAAAGAAAGCAAAAATGTGAAGACCACTGAACTCCTGAATCTACCCTCTCCGTGGGGTCAGGTTGGTAACATCTATTAGCCAAGACATATGTCCAGGCTGTCCCATCCCAGTTATCTGGACAGGTTGCTCCTTGTTTGTCACTTAGGGTCTCACAGTCCTTGGCCCCCGTGGTTCTTGTCAACTTGTGTCTTCGTTCTTGTCCCCAGACGGCACCATCAGCTCCAGCTCCATCCTCCTGGCACAGTCCCTGCAGCACTGCGTCCATGCCCAGAACTGCTCGGCCACGGACCTCTTCTACCAGGGCAACTCCCAGACAGTGAGAGAGTGGCTCAACGTGGCCATCACACGGACCCTGCACCAGGGCGAGGAGAGCCTTTTGGAGCTGACAAGACAGATCTGTTCTTTCCTGCAGGTAAAAATCTAAAGCTCTGACATCCCTGAACCGGGGTTACAATTTTTAATTGGAAATCTTATTGGCTGACTAAAAATGACACTTTCTTGCTCAAGCCTCCTGCCCCACCAGTCTGCTTTTCTTCACAGCTCCCCTGTCTTGGCCCATCTGTGGTGTCCTTCCTCCCAGTGGGCTTTTTTTGTCCTCCCCAACCTGTTATAGCTTATGCATTGGTCTGTCCTTTGCCTGGGAGCTGAGAAGATGAAATGCTCTTTTGGGGTTAGCCTATGGTTTTCTTTGTTAAATGTCTCTGCAGACGGCACCCGAGCAGTTCCCCTCTGAAGAGTTCCCGATTTCTGAGTCTAAAGTCAACATGGATGTTAATTTCCCTGGGGCAGCTTTTGTCGTTGTGTCTTGCAAAGAAAGCCAGTCTGGATTCCGCAAAGAGTAAGTTGCCCATTCTACAGGAGATGGTGATGGGGAGAGAAAAGTAAAACGGATGCTGGAGAAATTGACAGGAAAAAAAAAAACCTCACGTAGTTTTTATTCTTTAAGTCATCCTATATTTGAAAGTGATTTACAGTCCTTCCCTTACTTCCATGTTTTGGAAATTAGTTTTTATAAAGGATGACCTGAAATGTGGAAATGACTCATACGTGCCCAGTTCTCACTTACCCCCTTCTCACGACGAAGTGTCCGTTGGTGCCCCCGGCGTGCATGGTGGGATTCTGCTCACACTCATCCCCCTCCTCAGTTCCTCTCTGTACAAGGCGCCATGGGCGCGGGTGCTCGTGTACGGGCTGGGCCACAAAGTGAAGCGCAACGGCCAGCTCAACCTCATCGAAGCCGTCTGCTACCCGCGGGACGCGTCTCCGGCCAACACGGGGCTCACGCCGCCTCCTACCACCAACCAGTACCCTTCTGTGATCCTCTCCACAGACAAGGTGCACATCAAACTGGGTAAGTCTCTGAATTAGCTCGCAGTCATAAGAACAGCTTGAAGTCATTCTCTGCTTAACTTCTTTGTGAAAGCTGGAAGGATTTTCTACCTTGCTGTGTTCCGCTTTCCTATGGGTAAAGAACAGGACCGCGTGGGCAGTGTCTTTCAGAGACAGGAGAGTAAATGTTCTCCCTCGCCGGCCCGGGGAAGGCCTGGTAGATGCTGCCCAGGCTGCAGTGGGGATTTCCTTTCCTTTCACAAGTGTGTGCTGGGACACATACTGTTTAGGACGACCTGAACAGAGCCGTCTCATCACTTAGCTGTAATAATCCTGGCTGTCATTCCTCACGTTCTTGTGAAAACAGAATTCTTTTGGGTGTAATGTGGCTCCCTGAGACACGGGCCTCAGTGGTCCTCCACGCCCCATCTAAATGGTAAACCAAGCCTGGGAGGGAGGCCCAAGTGCTCTTGTCTCCCTGGTGTCCTCTGTTCAGCCTCTGCAGTTTGAAGTTTAGTTGAAGGCTCTGTCTCTGTAAATCCTGAAGACGTCGCTGACTGGCTGCTTTATATGCCGGGCCCCGCTGACTCTGCTTCTGCATGAGCGCACAGTGGGGAGGAAGACCTAGTCTCAGGTTTCCACTGTGCTTCCTTGGCGTGTTGGACAGGAAAAGATGGACATGTGTTAGCTGGAGACAGTTATAAAGATGTATTTAAACTTTCAGCCAAAATTGAGCCTTGGCTTCTCCACAGCCGCAATCCGGGGACATTGCATCTTCAGGGAATAAAATGAAAGGACATTTCTTAAGTGATTTGGTCAGTGCTAAATAACTTTATGATCTCTTTTTATTAGGGTCTAGGGAGTTATAGTTCAGTGGTAGAGTGCATGCTTAGCATGCACAAGGTCCTGGGTTCAATCCCTGGTACCTCTGTTTGAAAAAATTTTTAAAAATAAATATTAGGGTCTATTTTTTTCATCATATTTTGCCTAGACTGTTTTTTAAAACTTTATGTATTAAACAAAGATGATCTCTGTCTTACCTATCATTCCCCAGATAAACACTCTCCCCAAAGTACAGGCCAGTCAACGTGGTTCCTCCTGACTTGGCCAGAGACCCTAGACGCCCTGACTTATGTCTGGCCAGTGCTTGTGGAGGGGGTTGGGGGGTTAGGGTGTGAGGGGGATCAGGCCTCAGGGCCTTTCTTCTCTCACCGTGGGCGGCTTTGGTCAGATTCAGGCCACGGCACTGACAGAAGTTAGTAAAGAAGAGTCAGAGCCCAGGGTCCTGGTAGTGCCTGAAGCCTGGGGGCCCTTGCTGGTCCACTCTGTAAACCTCCGATAAGCTGGCGCTCCCTGGGACTGCAGCGGCACCGGGCGGGGCTGTTCCAGCGAAGCATCTTCTAAAGTCTGACTTACTGTTTCCCTGCCGGTCATCGGGCTGACGGGGCATTGTTTGTCCTTCCCTGTCCCCTGCTGCCCTTTGTCCCACTGTCACACCAACAAGAGGACATCCTCCGGTCCTCCTGCACCTGCAGCTGAGTCTGTCTGGAGAGTGGGGAGTTATATTTCTTCTCGGCCCCAACACATGGGTGGATGGGCTTTCCGGCCCTGGCTATCTGCGCACACCTGGCGGGTCTTTTTCACAGGCTTACTTCGATCAGGTGCTGCCGCTCACAAGCTTCCTTCCTGGGTGCTTCTTCTAGGGGTGTCCCCCCCTCCTGGAGCCGTGCTGGTGTTGCACTCTCTGCCCCTGGAGTTCCCGCTGGCTGTGGCCTTTGCAGAGCAGCTGCTGTCCTGGAAGTCAGAGGACGGCGAGGGGAGAGCCGAGGACGAGCCTGACACCATCCCGACGTCTGTCCTCCTGCAAGTGGTGGAGCTGCTGGGTGAGGCCTCCCTCCCCTCGGGAGCCTGAGGAGGGGGCTTGCCGCAGGGCCTGGGGCAGCCACAGGTAGCCCAGGCGGCGACCGCTCTCGTCAGGTTGCTGTCATTTGAAGTGGGCTTGGGGAGTTGAGTGGAAGGTGCTGTCTAGACTTCCAAATCCATGACTCCCAGAGTATTTCCATTATTTTGAGGGAAATAACTAACCAGTTAGGAAAATAAGATTAATTTTATCATACTTTACTTTAAAACACAAAAATATGCCATTTATGGTAACTTTGAAGGTGAAAGGTGGCATGGAAGTGAATGATGTTAGAGAGTCAAACATGACCTCACAGCTCCTGAAAGGTTAAGAAGAGATAGCATTTTGGAAAAACTCATGGAATGGTTAACTTAAGGTTTGTGCATTTAGCATATGTAAATATACTTCAAGAATTTTCTAAATATTGAACTTTAATGATGTGTCTGCTTAAGTGTTTAGGGATAAAACATACTGATGTCTGCAACTTATTTTGAAATGAAATCAAAAGCTAAACTGAGTCTGTGGGTAAGCGGAGGGGTAGACAGATGTGTAATAAAGCAAACACAGCAAAATGTTAACGGTAGAATCGAGGTGGTGAGCATACAGATATTTACTGTGTAAGTCCTTCAAGCCTTCTATATTTTTATATTTTCTCCTAATAAAATGTTGGAGGGAAAAACATGTTGCAAACTCAGATGTCCTTAAGGGTCAGGCAGATGACGTCAGTGAGAGAAATACAACACAAAGGTGGGCCCGGGACTATCCATGAACTGGAGGGCACGTGCCCTGGTGGGCAGCCGCTGCACCCCGCTGCTCATTGCTGTGTAAGAATGTGGCCCCAGTCCTGCCAGATACTATCACTTTTTATTTCAAGAAAAGCCAGAAATCTAGATACTGATGTGAATTTCCCAATTTTTTAATGTTGAAAACAAATTCAAATTCTTTAAAACACACTGGGCAGGGCGTGGGGGGAGGTGAGCAAGGAACCACTGTCTGTAGGAACAAGATGTCTGTGGCCGGTCTCAGCCACGGGCCACCATTTGCAGTTTTAGTGGCGAAGACTTCTCTCCGAGGCCGTCCTCTTCCACAAGTGCCCAGTGGCAGAGGAAGGACAATGGAGAAGGAAACACAAACATCTGAGGTCCACAAACACCTGGCCCTGGACCCCACTGGCACTTGTCCCCTGTGAATGGCTCCATGAGTGCCGATGTCCCGGGACAGCCATGAGTTCATTTTCAGTTGGAATTACCAAACAGCGTCACCGCTGAGAGTAGTCAGCCTAGTTCCCTCCTTTGTAGGCTCCGGGCTTAGCCAAGATGATCGGTAAGTCAGCTGGACCTGGACCTTGCGACTCCCTGCCCATAATGTGGCTGTGGATATAAGACACACGTCTGGCATGACCAGGACCTTGGCACAGATGTGTGGCCCATCACTGTTACAGACAGTATTTCCCAAACTTAGTTGTTCTCATGCCGCCTTTATGTGATTTCTGCCACGTCTACCAGTCATGCGTGTCATGCGTATTGATTTGTTCTTGTGGCAATCAACTCCTTTCTCCTATTTTTAAACTTAAATTTAATTTCAAAGGAAACTTTGTGTTGCTACTTTAAGTGAAAAATTAGTATGCCTTGCTATAACTATAAGATAACTATAAAAATGAAAAGGGTAAACAATTACTGTTATGAAATGTGACTAAATACTGTTGCCTGTCAAAGGCTCTCGGTCTCTGGCCTATTCTCTGTTAAGAATATTCTAGCCCCACAGGAAGGCTTCCTTGTTGACAAAATCAGGACAGAAAGAGGAATTAAAAAGGAATAATTTTCCACGTGTGTTTCTGTGCTGTTTGGTAAAATTGGGTTGTATGCCCCCAGTAGGAAGCATCCCATGGTTCAGGAAACACTGTTCTAGTGATTTGTCACCAACCTGCTTGATAACTTTACGAGAAAGAAAGTAATGATGTGTCGGCCTGAGCTGCGGAAGCTGGCTGCGTGCGATCACACGGCACAGGGGTCCAAGCCGCGGGCTCTGGGGCCAGCCTGTGCGACCCTCCCTGTGCGACTGTGACTGTGCGGTGGCGTGTGAGTCCTTCAGCTCTTTGAGCCTCTGCTTCTTCATCTGTGAGATGGGGATGAAGGATGTGGTACCTGTTTCACAGGGTCGCTGTGAGGGCTGACTCCATTAAAATGCCTAGAACAGTGCCGGGTACATTGTAAGCTTTGTGTAAGTGATTGCTTTTTTTAATAAGTATTCCTTTTTATTTGCCTCAGGAAACTTCCTCTGGACCACGGACCTGGCGGCCTGCGTGAAGGAGCTGGTTTTCCAGCTCCTGGCAGAGCTCCTGCGCACGGCGCATGGCCTGGAGCAGAGGAAGCACCCCGCCGGCCTGCCCTCCTCCGTCGCCCTCCAGCTGAACCCCTGTCTGGCCGTGCTCACGGCGCTGCAGTCGGAGCTCCACAAGCTGTACGACGAGGAGACGCAGAGCTGGGGCCCGGGTGGCGCGTGCGGAGGCTCGGGGGCCGCGGCAGCCCCCGACCACGGCCGATTCTCCACGTACTTTCACGCGCTCATGGAAGGTTGCCTGGCGGTGGCCGAGGTGACCCTGCCCACCAACATGAGCGTCACCGCCAGCGGGGTGACCTCGGCGACCGCCCCGAACCTCAGCGACTCGTCATCCTCCTCGTCGTCCTCCCCCGGGCAGACGCCGCAGAGCCCCAGCCTCCTGTCCAAGAGGAAGAAAGTCAAGATGAAGCGGGAAAAGGCCTCCTCCTCTGGGAAGCGGCAGTCCGCGCGCTCAGTGGACGCAGACCCCGCCATGCTGAGCATTGGGGGCAGCAAGCCCGAAGATATGCTGTGGTTCCATCGAGCCCTGACCTTGCTCATCATCCTCCGGCACCTCACCAGGAAGGACCCGCAGGGGCTGGGCGTGACGAGCGACGCCATCGCCGACGCCTGCCAGGCCCTGGTGGGCCCCACTGCCCACAGCCGCCTCCTGGTGATCTCCGGGATCCCCACCCACCTGGACGAGGGCATCGTCCGAAGTGCCATCCGCAAGGCCTGCAACGCCCATGGCGGGGTCTTCAAAGACGAGATCTACATCCCTCTGCAGGACGAAGACCCCAAGAAGCCCAAAGACAAGGCCGAGGGCGGTGATGGGAAAGCCGAGCCAGAGAAGACCCTCAGCTTCCCCGGCACAGACAGCGTGGAGGTGAGCACGTCCAGCAGCCCGACCCCTGCCGTGAGCGTCAGTGCCTCTGCGTCCACCAGCCAGGCCTCCATCTGCAGCTCCCAGGGCATCTCACAGGCGGTCAGCGACCTCTCCGCGGATCCACTGCCCTCGGGCCTCGAGCTGCCCATCCCCGCGGGCCTGTTGGAGCCCCACGTGGTGTCCAGCCAGGAGAGCCTGGACATTTCCTTATGCAGCACCGGCAGCCTGGGCAGCCTGGGGAGCCTGGGGGAGCCACTGGACAACGCAGAGACAGCCTCGGGGTCGGACATGGGCTCCATGTACACAGTCACGTCCCTGGACAACCAGCCCCTCGCAGCGCGCCCCATCAAAGGCTTTGCAGTCGTGGAGGTCAGTGTGCTCGTGCCTTGGCGACCACTTAAACCGTGAGCAGTAAGAATCCCCCGGGCCTCTTTAAACCTTCTAACATTATTTCCAAGAGACTATCTGATAGGTGACTCTGGGGCCCTTAGGGGAGACAACAAACACGTATCATGTCGATTGTCTGTGTTTGGGGTCACATCTCAGAGCGATAGCAAGTCTGATGTCAGGAAGTAAACACAGTTCGTTGTTGAGTGCGGGGCGGAGGGACATGGGGGCTCAGAGGGGCTGACCCTTCCTGACGGTGGGCTTTACCAGGTACTTTCCAACTCAGGCCGCACTGGCATCTTTCAGAGTGGCCTCGGGCCTTTAGAGCCATTGCCATCAGCAGGAGGGATCCCTGCTGAGCAGGCAGAGATCAGACTTGCTGTTCGTTCTGTTCCAGTTGATCATGAGTTTCAGGTGGTGCGTGCGTTGTCGCCAGCTTACATTTCTGCTTCAAGTTCCCATTATTTCTTGGGCCTCCTTGTTTAGAAACCCTGCATCCTGTGTCTCGTGCACCCTCTGTAATGGGAGTCAGGGGTGGGGTAAAACCTGCCCTCCCCCTTATTGGATGTGAAGAGGAAGGCGCGAGGAAGAAACCTTGCACCGTCTTGTTCCCCACCCCAACCCACCCCATGGGCTCTGAACAGAGAGCTCAGGATCCAGCGGTTGGCTTCCTCCCCAGAATCACTTCTTTTAATCTGTCCACCTTCTTCTTGGGGACTTTCTTAGAGCCAAGCATGAACTTTACCCCACTGGGCATCTAGGTAAAGCCACAAGCAGGGTTTATCGACAGAGGTTTCCAACTGAGTTGTCCCCCTGTAAGTCACTGCTGTTGGCAGGTGAGGGAGGCTTTACCGGCAAGGCCAGCTCGCCCAAGTCAGGCGATGCCCACAACGCTCAGGATGAGTGGAGGCTTTCAGGGACGGCGGGAGGGAAAGAAAGGGCATACCTGTTGAATGACTGATGTCTCACTACTCAAGTCCTGACCCTTTTCTTTGTTCACACAGATAAGATCCCGAGCCAAAATCGAGAAAATTCGAGCAAGTTTATTTAACAATAATGACTTGATTGGTTTGTCAAGTTTGGATGGTGAAGATGAGTTGATGGAAATGTCCACAGAAGAGATTCTCACTGTGTCTGTAGTAAATCAGAGTTTGTTTGATACACAGGGGAGCCCAGGGTTAGAAGATTATTTCAACGATAAGTCAATTAAAGGTGGGTTATGGATTTTTTTTAAATAATAGACTTTCTTTGAGCAGTTTTAAATTTACAGAAAAATTGGAGCAAAAATCACTCCCCCCCACCTTGCCCAGTTTCCCCTGTTCTAACATCTTACTGTAAAGAGGACCTCTGGGGGTCACAGATGGAAGAAATGATTCAGAGGGTACTGGGGACATGGGACAAGAGGTTCACTGCGTGGCTGACAGAAGACGCATTGTGTGCATCTTCACATGATGCAACGAGAACACTCCTACCCTCTCCCAGCAGAGCTTTCGGGGCCTCAAAGGCCGCTGGGCCGGCCCGGCCGCAGGCCTGCCGCGTTCAGCCAGCCCGGGGACCACCAGGAAGGGCTAGGCCGCAGCCTGCGTCAGCCTCCAACGTGGGCTTGCGGTCAGGTAGTTTTACTTCTTTTTGTCTAGCCAGGCTTCCCGTTGCTCAAGATCAAGTGTCTTTATTTTGTTTTGTCTTCTGGGGCCAGAATGTGCCAAGTCCACTGCTGGTAACCATTTGGTCCTATGCTTGAGGAGGCTAATGCCTCACCCTTTAAAACGAATTCTTGGGTAATAAACAGTTCCAGTTCCTTTTTTAAAAAGTCCCGCTTTGTCTTTCTGGTGGCTCTTAATGTCGGTGGACCCTGTCTGGCTTCCCTGTTTCTTTTGTTCACCCAGGACGCAGGCTCTACCGAGGCTCCATGGAGCTGCACCCAGCAGAGCCTGAGGCCAGGACCCGCCCCCAGCTGTGCCTCAGAAGTGGCAGCAGTTTCTTTTTCCTTTTTATAATTATAGTCCTTTGTGTTGTCATTTTTATTCTGTATCAAAATTTTTAATTTATGTTCTCTTTTATAATCTTTAATACTATTTAAAACTTCACAATAGAGTCGTTGAGTTTGTCTTGTTTCGTGTTTTCTGAGGACAGAAATGTAATAATTGAGTATGGGTTTTGTTGTTGTTTCAAATTATTATCCCCTAATCATGAAACTTTGAAATGTTCCCTCAGGACTAGGACCAGAGTGAGGTCCCCCCAAAACTCAGTTATCTCTGTGAATAATATTTTAAAATTTACAAAAATCAAAATAAATGCGTAATATCCATGGTGAACAAAATACTAAAATTTTAATAAAGACAGATCAGAATTACTGATTTTTCCTTTTGAATCTGGCTTTCATACAGTTGGCATGGTACCATTTTAATATTTTGCTCATCATGGGTTTTTTTTTGTATTAATTTTGATTCTTTTTTGAACACTGTATTAAAATATGTATCTTGATCTCTGAGGTTTTCGGAAATCTTGCGCCTGAGGGGCTGCCTCCCTCTCCTTGCCCTGTTCCCGGCCCTGTTCCCTCACTGGTGTGTGTTCCCTCAACTCTCAGCTGCACCACGTAGGGGCGGCAGGTGTAAGATCTGTGGGAGCTGGGAGGTCCTTTTCTGCCGTAGTTAATGCTTCACCAGTCTTTTCATACTTCAGTCTGAATTTAGTTCTAGTTCCTGATTGTGTGATAGTCAAACCTTCCACATAAGGTACTCAGTATTTTGAGAACATATTTGCCACGTAACAGCCACACATGTTTTCTTTAAGTTGTGGTTCTGCTGAGTCAGCTCTTAGGTCTCCAGTTTGTGCTCTGGTTCCCTCAGCCGGGCTTGACCTGGAGGCGGCTCTGGAAGGTCAGATCCCCCCGAGAAAGAGGATGAGGAGGATGGCGCGGGAGCAGAGGGGCGCGATGAGCACGTCAGTCTGGCTCGTAGGTCAGGGCCCTCGGCCTCGAGGAACATGCAGATGGGTCCTGACTAGCCCCTTAGGAAAGGCGAGGGCGCCTTCTGGAGTGCTTGTCTGGGGCCAGAAAAAAAAATCTTTTTTCTCGTGCTTGTGGACAGTTCTCTTGTTACTTGAGAGAACTTTCTTTTCCATCTGCTGGTTGTACTAGTTTTGAAACGTGTCCTCTGATAATAACTCATTGAACAACTTGTACTTCGCACTAAAAATACTTGAGCCTCTACGTCCCCTTGTTCCCTGAGGACTGTCCCTCACAGATGTGTTGTTGAAGTTAAGAGGGGTTCAACCGCCACAGTACAGAGACCCGGGGTACAGAGGCTCCAACCCGGTAGAAAATTATTTCTTGCACACGTCAGAGCCCAGAGAGAGCCCTGAGGCCGGCCATCCCTGGGGCTTGTCATGTCCCTGGCCAGCGGTGGGGGCGAGCACAGCAGAGAGCACACGGGCCCCGGCAGGGCTCACGGTCCACATCACGGGTGTCACTGAGGTGTGTGCCCAGAAAGGGGAGACCAGGGCTTGGTGGGCAGGGCGTCATCGCCACTAAATGCCCATTTCCCACCTTCAGAAATAAGTTGTTGATGGAAAATAAACAAATCAGATGCTGCAGGGGGCTTACCCTGACAGAGCGTGCTCACGGCAGAACTGTTTGCCCTGCCTCCACTCTGCAACAGGAGAGAAGCTGGTGCCCGGGGCCAGAGAGGTGCTGACGGAGATATTTAAGAGCTGTGCCCACTCGGAGCAGATGCTGAGCCTGACCCCCGTGAAGCCCATCAAAGTGTCTGACATTTACCTCAGCAAAGAGCAGATCAACTCCCAGACGCCAGGCAACCTCCTCCACCTCTTTTTCACCAACGTCCGGCCTCCAAAAAAGGTGCTGGAGGACCAGCTCACCCAGGTAGCACCCCGACCCGCCGCGCCTGTGCTGGGCCCTGGGGCGCACCGGGCCGAGCCTGAGCTCCCTCCCGCCCTGGTGCCCTGCAGATCCTGAGGAAGTACGGCGTGCCGAAGCCCAAGTTCGACAAGAGCAAGTACAGCAAGGCCGGGAAGGAGCAGCACCCCGGGAAGGTGGTGAGCACCAAGCGGCCCATCACCAAGCCGCCGGCCAAGGACAAAGCCGTGCTCAACAGCGTCAGGTGCGTGACCGAGGAGCTCGGAGAGTGGGCCAGGCTGGGGGACGCGGGGCCAGCGCTCAGCAGGCTTCCTGGGCGGCTGTTGGCCCCTCTGGGGAGTCCTGGCTCGGCTCTGCTCTGCTGCTGGAGTCTGTGTGGTCCTCGGCCTCGTCAACGGCAAGAGAACATTTCATTTGACGCACAAGGATAGTCAAATCTGGACCGTGCCAGCTGGAAAGCAGACTAGTCTGAATTAATAAAACATCTAAAATGCACAGAATTGTTGAAAAAGTCTAATTCCTTTACCCACACATAAGACATATAGTCGTGGTAGAATGGCTGTAAAGCACCTACGTGCATGTTGGAAAAATTGAATCACCCCACACATAGCAAATGCTTTAAAATAACTGCACGATGTTTTATTTGCGCATGTGTATTACTTTCTTACATTTTAAATGGCTAAAATAGGACAATATTCAAAAGCATACACAGTGAAAAGCCACCCCTCTTCCCCTCCATCCTTAAGCCTCCCGGTTCCCCTCCCCGAGACTGCCTGTGTCACTCACGCAGCTTTCCAGGACTCTTCTGTGTACACCAGCAAGCGTATACACACCCAAGTGTCGGGAACCGTACAGAATGTCTGTACCGTGCCGTTTCTACTTACAACTAATTTTGGAGATGATTCCATATTAGCACAAAAAGAACTTCCCCCGTCCTTTTTTAAAATAGCTACATAATAGTCCATGTGTGGATGTGCACGCATATTTAATAGAATATTCTTTAGATACAAGCTTATGGCTCTCAAGTACTCACAGTTGAAATTCAGATGGCCAAGTATTACCGAGCAGGAGTCTCTAGCAGACTTGTTTAAACTGTCAGAGAAAAAAGTGTCTTTTATTAATTAAGGATGCATACATGGTGCTTTTAAATCAGTGCCGTCCTGCAGAACTTTCTGCTGCTTCCCTGTGCCCTTCAGCACAGTAGCCACTGACCGCGTGTGGTCCTTGAAGTGGAGCAAGTGCCATCAAGGACCTCAGCTTACGATTTTATTGTAATTTAAACTTAAGCAGCTACACCTGGCTGGTGCCTGCTTTTTGGACAGTGCAGCTCTGAAATACGTACAAAGAATGTTGGAAAAGTGTCTCTTCGAGATTTTTCACATTTTAAAGCATCGATTTGTCCTTATAGTTTGCTCAGGAAACTCTTCTTGGTCAGAACAAAGCTGACGTTGACCCCAGCCCTGGCTGAACCATCAGCCCTGGCTGGGGGAGGATGAACCGCAGCCTGGAGAGGTTCCGCGCACCCTCTGCCAGGAGGAGGGCTGGGTGTGAGGAATTCTGATCCCGCTGCTTTGGTCTATAGCAGGACTGCCTTGAGCGAGAAGAAGCCCACAGTGAAGCCGAAGTCACCGGAGAAGAGCAAGCCAGACGAAAAGGACCCGGAAAAGTCACCCACCAAAAAACAAGAAGGTGAGTGAGAGGCCTGGGTCTGATGTGGGCTCAGGGCGGCTTCCAGCCTGGGGACCAGCCTCCCTGCTTCCCCCAACCGCTGGCTCCCTCGGGTTTTAGTTGAGGTTGGGCAGCCCTGCCTCAGACACGGAAGGCAGCCCTGGCCAACTCCGATTATGCCCCAGGACACTGTCTCTGCCGATCGAACTTGTGGAGGGCGAAATGGCAGCTCCCGAAATACCGCACTTTCTAGGGAAGAGAGATGAGTGCGACCGAGAGTAAAGGTTGGAGATCTGCTCAGAAGAGGCACTACCTGGGGCATTAGAGCCCTAGCTTCCTGAAGGCCCCGGGGAGAGTTGGGGAAGGGCCTCTCGTGGTCACAGAATGGCTTAGTGGGGAGTGTCTCTGAGCTGATAGGAAGTCAGGACTGAGGGGAAGGCGCTGCGCCATCCGTGACCCACCGGACGACGCGCGGCTGCGGCTCAGAGTCCCCGTCAGGTCGGGTCATTTTGTCTTGGGCAGTGGGTGAGATGGCCAGGTGGCGGGCCCTGGAGTGACGGGAGGCGGAATGAGGGTTGGATGAACTGGGCCCTGAAAGACAGAGTGTGACGGGAGCACATTGTGAGGCCCTCGCTTCTCACTGGGTTCTCCTAACACTGTGAACACCTTTCCAGCAGTCCCTGAGGAAAAGTACCTGACCTTGGAAGGGTTTCACAAGTTTGTTATTGACCGAGCCAAGCAAGACATCCGCAGTGTCTGGAGGGCCATTTTGTCCTGTGGCTACGATCTTCATTTTGAGAGGTAAGAACCAGTGCCCGCTGATACCTGGTGTAAAGGTTGTTCTCCGTCACTAGAAGCTCCCCCAAGAAATTACTTCTTGGGGGGCCATTCCATCGGGCCTGTTTTTAACGCCTACTGAGTTATTTGCTAATTTTTCATAAGTGTTAAAGGTGGGTTTTCTCACGCATTTGGAAACAAGCCCTGTTCTAAACAACAGAAATTTATTGTCTCACGGTTCTGGAGGCTGGAAGGCCAAGACCAAGGTGCCGCAGGGTTGGTTTCTCGGGAGGGCTCCGTCCTGCTGTGCGCTCACGTGGCCTTCCGTCGTCCTATGAGGACACTAGTCCTTATCGGATTAGGGCCCCGCCCTTATGGCCTCATTAACCTTAATTACCTCTTTTTCAAGGCCCTGTCTCCAAATAATCTTTTTTTTTTTTCAAATACAGTGAAATATATGCGAATTGGTGGAAAGGGGACCCATTTCAGTCCCTATCAGGGATGATTTCTTATTCAGAAGAATCTTTTTTCCCTGGAGCCACACTTTCCCTCCCAGTCTCCATTGCCCTCTCTTCCCCTCAGGCAGGAGCGCAGCAAGTCACAAGTCACCAGGTCTCCAGGACCAAAGAAATACTGTTCCCCTTTCTAGCTGTAAGTGAATCCCAGGCAGACAGGATGTTGGCAAACCAAAAAAAGTCTCCCTTCCCTCTCCCCCTGGCTTCTCCCCGCTCTCCCTAGGCTCTCCCACACGCAGGTCCACCATCCTTCCCTGCAGCAGGACGTCCCGGGCCTCAGAGAAGGAATGGCTGTCAGGAGCATGCCTTTTTAAAACCCTGTTTTCAGAGTTGAGAAATTGTTTGCTGCTTGGACCAGCGCTTGGTACCTTCACTGAAGGCTCACAGATGGGCCTTGGATCATGGTGGCAGGGCCAAGTTCTCTGACTGGTACTGGAAACCAGTAAGAGTCATGACTGGGGCCAGAGGGGAGGCAGTTGTTAAAAGTAGATTCACCTACTTTCGACTAGAAAATGCATTCCAAGTGGGAAGGGAGCAAATCGGACTGCAAACTAATTCCAAGATGATGCATCTGAAACAGCTGGAAGGGCTGTGCTGTGGGGTCACAGCGATGCCCTGACACATCCAGCCTGGAAGGGGCTGTGAGGGGACCCTCCCGGCAGAGGGGATCCCCTTCCAAAGGAGGCTAGGTCCCTCAGAGCACTCTCGGGGTAGGACAGAGGTGGCCTGTAGCAAGCAGAGCCTGACAGCAGGTTCCACCACCTCCCTGAGCCAGGTGACCTCCCCATGATGCACCCTGGGTGGCATGTGGCCCACTTGAGGTGCCTTGGGCTCCAGAACTAGAGGCACCTGTCCCCTCGCCTGCCGCCTGCCATCCTTTCTTAGGCTAATAGCTCCATGTTTGTGGAATAGGGACACGTGCACTCAGTAAAACCGCGTGCAGCGTGTACAGACACGAGGAGATTGCCTGTGGCTCTGTGCCCGGGGTGATCACTTTGAAATGTTTCAGTAAATACCTCTCCCAACATTTTTGCGGGGGTAGATTTTTTCAGTCCAGTAGGGTGGGGTCAGACAGGACACACCACTCCGCAGTGTGCTTTTTTCATTTTCCCACGTCATTCGGTCCTGTGCCACCAGATGATTTTGGTGGCTGCCCAGCAGTCCACAATTAAGGGGCAGTGTGATTTAGGGCTGAAGGTGCTGTGGTGAAGCAGCCTCACAAACGCAGCTTGCCTGCTCGTCCAAGTAGCTCCATGGATGAACCCGGGGGTGGGATCGCTGGGTAAGGGCTGATGGCCCAGTCACTCGGCAGCTGGCACTTCCTGTGCCCCCAGAAGGTGCTGGGCACCGTACTGTGTGCATCACAGCATCCTCTTAGTCCTCAGGACAGCACACAAGGCCGAGCTGTCACCAGCTCCATTTTATAGATGAAGAAACTGAGGCTCAGGAAGTAGCTGTGCTTTGTAGCCTAGACTCCAGAACCCTGTCCTTAACCCTTGTCTCCTGAGTACGTGGCCTCTGAGGAAAGCGTAAGACCCTGCTGCCCACAGACGAGAGGGCTGCACGCATGGCTGTGTGCGGCCCAGCTCCCCACACAGGCTGTGCCGTCCTCCCTCCTGACCCCAGCCCGCTCAGCTTGTTTCTTTTGGAAGGAGCTTTCCCCCAGCGAGGAGCAGCCCTTCTGCAGTCAGCATCTTGTTTGAGCACCAAGAAACACCTGGGAGGCAAGGCTGTCTTAGAAACGCCCTCTGGGAGCTGGGATGTGGCTCTGGAGGGGCCCAGCGACCCCCCCCACCCCCCGGCGCTGCTGCCCCACCTTGCCTCTCCCTGCCCCAGGTGCGCCTGCATCGACGTCCGGCACGCACACAAGGCCTCGAGGAAGTGGACCCTGGAGATGGACGTGGCGCTCGTGCAGTACATCAACCGGCTGTGCCGCCACCTGGCCATCACGCCCGCTCGGTTGCATCCCCACGAGGTGTATCTGGACCCCGCGGACGCCGCCGACCCCAGGGTGGCCTGTCTCTTGAGTACGTGGCCCCATGGGGAAGCCTTTCGGGGTCCACCCTCTGCACTGCCCTGTGGGGGCCTCCCCCACGACGGCGCGGGGGGTTTAGAAGAACTAGGTGCCCTTTACACGTCCATTAAACAAATCCTTGGGAACACCCGCTGTGAACCAGGTGGGCAAAAAAAGAGGAAGAGAAAGACAAGAAGCTGTGCTTGCGGCAGATTAGAGTTTGTGAGGCCTTATCATGTGCTCAGCGCAACCAAGCCAGGCAGCTGACCCGGGAGAGCACGGTGGCTGGGAGGCGAGGCCCCCGCCCAGGGGCCGCCACAGATGCCCGGCTGGCGTCGGGGGCGAGCGGGATCAGTGCAGTCTGGATGCATGTGTTAAAGGCTTCATCCCCAATTACAGGAGAGCCGCAGGTTTTTATCAAAAGCTAGGAATATACAAAAGAATTCTGCACACAAAGGACGTTCCCCACAAATCCATCCCTGCAAGATGACCCCTGTCATAGCACGTTGGCAAACGGTCCTGGACCGGCCTCTGTGCCTGGCCGCACGTGCCCCGGGCTCTGCTTAGCCCTCTCGGCCTCGCTTAGCCACGGGTCCGGATACTGTGAAGGTGAACGTCCGTCTCCCAGTTAGAGAGGAGACAGGTGTGAGGGCGGACAAGTAAAATCTGCCAGTGTCCCAGTTTCCTGTTTTTGATGTGTGCTGTCGCATTGGGAGAAGCTGGGTGAGAGGTACCCAAGATTCTGCATTATTTTTGCAACTTCTTATAGCCTGTAATTTTTTCAAAATATGGTACTCAGCCCGGGCACAGCCCCAAAGGCCGGCTGAGGGGGCCCTTGGATTCCTTAAGAGCCTGGACTTCGCCCTTCGCTCCTGCTTGGCACACGGTCAGGGAGATCGGGGCCCCACTCACTCACAAGCAGCCTCTCTGGGTCCCAGGGGTAAAACCCCCTGTGGGAGCCTCCTGGCCTCACTTGAAATGCCCCACTCTCAGGGCCCTCCCCGTGACCGGGCCACCTGATCGTTCACAGATGGGGAGTCTGGGCCTCACGGGGCCGAGCCCCCGCCTGACCGCTCCTTGTGCCCTGCAGACGTGCCCATCGAGAGTCTGCGCCTGCGCTTCGCCCTGCTCCAGTCCCTGAACACCACGCTGGAGACCTTCTTCCTGCCGCTGGTGGAGCTGCGCCAGACGCCCATGTACACCCACAGCATCGCCGCCCTGCTGAAGGAGGCCAAGGGTCAGTGCCGGGGGCCCTCGGGCTGGGACCCCACCACGGGGTCGCCGCCGTCACCTGGCCTTGGCGGCTGCCCAGGGTGACACCCCGACACCCAGCCTTACGTTTGACACACAGTCTCCTGTGGAGCAGCGGGTACCCCCAAGAGCAGTTACTAACAAACTGGGAGAAAATAAATTTACTAAAAATGTTTTCAGATTATTTAGAAATAGATCAAGTTAAAGCTCTGACTCTCTAGCTGCCCCCTGCATTGCAGAGGTGACCATTGCTAACAGATGAGTGTCTGTCCTTCCAGACTTTTCTGTTCACATACAAATGGACACACACTTGATTTTTTTTGTTTGTTTTTTAATTAAAAACTGGGCTTTATATGTTCTGTTCTGTGACTCTGCTGCCCAGATCTGTGTCAACGTGCTCAGAACCTCCTTGCCTGACCGTCCGCCATGCAGGTGCCCACATCCTTAGTGATAGATGCTTCGGTGGTTTTTATTTTTTGTTGTTTCAGGAGCGGCCACAGCAATACCTTGTTCTCTGTGTACTTGGGTTTGTATTCCTGAAAGTGAGGTGTCTCCTGAGCGTGGCAGGGTCCACAGGTTTAATTCTGGGTTCATTCACATTTGGGTGGATACTAATGAATTGCCCTCCAGCAGGGCGGGACCTCCTGTGCTCCCTGCAGCATGTCCTCCCCAGGGGCCCGCAGGCCGTCCCAGAAGAGACTGGACAGACCCACAGGGGACAGTGTGGCCTCCACCAGGCCTCAGGGTGACTGGGAAGGAGAGGAAGCCGCGCCATCCCAGCTTCTGTCCCACATTCCTCCCTTCAGGGCTGATCTTTTATGACACGAAGGTGACAGTCATGAATCGGGTGCTGAACGCCACCGTGCAGAGGACAGCTGACCACGCGGCGCCGGAGATCACTCTGGACCCACTGGAAATTGTAGGAGGTGAGCTTAGCTACACAGACCAGATGATGCTGACAGTAGTGCTTAAACTAGTTTATTTCTTACACATAAAAGAAGCCTCTAGAAGAGGTGGGGTCCAGGGCTGCTCTGACAGCGTGTGGCTTCCACTTCCCAGTCACTCCCGGGCTCGGGGCTCGTTGTTCCAGGCTGCAGGGGAGGGCGGGAGAGGTGGGCCGAGTCCTGGCCATGGACCTGCTCAAATCAGGGTTCTGGCACCAAAGAAGAGGGGAGGCTGGATACTGGGGAGGCAGCCAGGCGTCCCCACCACAGCTTGTGAACAGATAGATGTCAGGAGGGACAGGAAAGGAGGAGCCAGGTGGGCTGCCGCCCCAGGAGACACGCGGAAGGATGGGAGGGGCCGACCACGTGGGATGGGGTGGGCTCCTTGAGGGACCCACGTGGTGGAGGCGTGAAAAGTCCGGAGATGCTCCAGGAGCAGGAAGGAGGCAAGGCGGCGGAAGCAGGCCGGGCCGGCCAGGCGGCTGTCCCTTGGTAGGAGGCCGGAGCCACCCCCATGGGGTTCGACCACTTGGTTTCTCTCTCCAGGGGAGATCAGAGCTTCTGAAAACTCCTACTTCTGCCAGGCGGCCAGGCAGCTGGCCTCTGTGCCGTCCTCTCAGCTTTGCGTCAAGCTGGCGAGCGGCGGCGACCCCACCTATGCCTTCAACATCCGCTTCACTGGGGAGGAGGTCCACGGCACCAGTAAGTGACAGCCCCCCCGCCGGGCCCTCAGTCAGCCACTTTGGCAGGGAGGCTGTGTTTAAGATGTAAAAATTGCCGGGGTGATTTTTAGCCTAAATGGACCGAGGTCTTCCCCATTAGCCAGAGTAAAGCCATGTCCTCATGTCCCTGCTCTGCACAGGAGCAGGGCTGCCCCAGAGCCACCATCTGTCCAGGCTCTTCAGACCCAGCCCCCCGGCCTTGCCCCATCCCCATGGACTTCAGCCCAGCGCTGTCCAGGCTTGGAGACCATGCTTCTGATCAGCACTGGGGGCGAGTTTCTTGCTGTGTGGACCCAGGAGAGAACACCTTCAGTGTGGATTGACTTCTCCAGGAAGAGTGCCTATTTGTGGGGTTGGTCGGGTTAAAAGCTAGTATGCGCCCTGTGAGAGACGAAGTTGCTCGTGGCCTTTTCACTCACGTTTGGCCCCAGACATCCAGGAAATGCTTCCCATGCTAAAAGGGAAAAGAAAATTCTTCCACTGGGCACTGGCCAGCACTGTGGCAGCCTCTGGGCACATCTTCCAGGCTCCCTGGGCGCAGCTCTATTCACTGAGATACCAGAACGTGCCAGGCCCAGGCTAACACCTTACACTCCTCATGACACCAGCACTGGCCCACTTCACAGATGGGGAAATGGGGGCTCCACACAGCTAAGCAGTTTCCCCAAGGTCAGGCAGCTAGCTGGGGTTCAAACCCAGGTCTGTGTGATTCCAAAGCCCAGCCCTTGGCCTGGCAGCTTCAGCAGACAGGGGTCTCCTGCTTCTCCGTGGAAGCTGAGTGAGGGCCAGGCCCTGACATCTGTCCCCAAGCAAGTCCTCTGCCTGGCTCTGACCAAACAGTGTGTGCACAGCTGTCCTCAGAGCTCCCTGACCTGAGGGTACTGACAGGGAGGGGCTGAGGAGACCCAGCCACAGAGAGGAGGTTTGCGAGACACCCAGAGGCACATTTGGACCAGCAGCAGGAGAGGGTTGCTCCTTGCCCATTGCCCTGTGCACAGAACCGTGGGTGCATCCATTTTAGTGCTCACTGAACGTACATGGGACACCTGGGCTCAGCAAGAGGCAGTGCCAAGGAAAACGGGGCCTGCTGTTGGGTCACATGGATGTGGGTCCCACAAGCCCGCGTGTCATTGTCAGCTTGCAGCTGTGAGGTGCCCTGAGTAGGATCTGCCTTTGATCTTTTCAAATCCCTGAAACTAGCCTGGAGGTCGGTACAATTACTGCCTCCAGTTGAGAGATGGAGGGGCCGAGGCCGGTCAGGAAGTGGAATGATTCCTTGAGGTGGGGTCACCCAGCTTATCCCCGGCCCCACGGGTTCAGGTCCAGTCTCCCAGCCCTCAGGCGAGTTCTCTCCACTCCACCGAGAAAGTCACGGTCAGGGGGCAGATGAGGTGCTGGTCCCGGTGGGGGCAGGACTGAGAGGCCCCGTCTGTCCCGCAGGCGGCTCCTTCCGCCACTTTCTGTGGCAGGTGTGCAAAGAGCTTCAGAGCTCCTCGCTCTCCCTCCTCCTGCTGTGCCCCAGCTCCGCCGTCAACAAGAGCAAGGTAAGATGCTGAGGCCCCAGCCGTCGGCTCCCTGAGGGGCGGTGGCTGGGCGCGTGCGCGCGTGTCCTCATCGGCTCTGGTCCTTTCACCAGGCTTCTGGCGGCACAGCTCTGAGACAGGGGCCTGCCTTGCAGGGGGTCCTTCCCGCCTCCTGTGGGTCACGTGGGCCGGGGACACATGTTCCAGGGGGAGCAGAGGCACACGTCAGTCACCTCGCCTCCGCCTCCACTTTCAGGGCAAGTACATCCTGACCCCAAGCCCCATCACCTACGGCGAGGAGCAGCTGCTGCACTTCCTGGGCCAGCTGCTGGGAATTGCGATCCGAGCAGATGTTCCTCTTCCCCTGGACCTCCTGCCCTCCTTCTGGAAGACGCTGGTGGGCGAGCCCCTGGACCCCGACCAGGACCTGCAGGAAGCAGACATACTCACCTACAATTATGTCAAGAAATTCGAGAGTGTAAGTGAAAAGCGTGTTTTCCTGGGGTGGCAGTGCCCTGTGGCCTGCTGTCTGCTTAGGCCTCTGTGTCCCACCCGCAGACTGACGGGGCTCTCCCGAAAAACATTAGGGAGCCTGGGGCATCCCCGCTGGCCAGGCTTGCCTCACGGGGACAGGAGCCGCTGGCTTCCCTCCCTGTGGACAGCAGCAGACGGGGCGACCTGACCAGCCTGTGGGGCCTGTTAGGACACAGGGGTGAAGGGTTCCTGGCCACTGAATGAGCAGAGGTGTTGGGTGGGAACTGCTCCAAGTAGAGCCAGTTCCACTTTTAAGCGCTTGGTTTGAGGGCTTCGCGAAGAGCATGGGAGATCAGCTCCTGGGCCTCACCTGGGCAGGGCCTCACCTGGGCCAGGGCCTGGAGAACAGGGCTGTTTCTCCCTGCCCTGTGTGCTGGGACCCACAGACACAGCGACCACAGCAGTGTGTGACTGCCCCCCTCCACACGCAGGCCCGCCCACCTGTGCTCGGGGCTCAGGCTGCCACCACGTCCGCCCAGTGGCTCAGCAGAGTCGCCGAGGCCAGGCTGGGGCTCCCGTCCGTGGCCAGGGAGCGCCGAGCTACTCCCCGATTATGTGAGGCCCGTGCTGGAGGGCTGTGTTCAGAAGTCCTCACGGCAAGGCCAGGAGGGAGGTGAGGCTCAGAGAGGTGGGCTGGCTGGGAGCAGAGCCACCAGCAGGGCTCAGGTCTGTCCAGCTGGAAAGCCTGTGCTTTTTGGCCCCACACGCTCTCCTCAGAACAGAGACTGTCCCAGTGGAGAGTGGAGGTGGCCTCTGATCCAGCCCCCCCGCCTTGGGCCAATGGTGTTTGGCCTCCGGGGAGCAGACTTCGTGTCAGAGGAGGTGGCATCTGTCAGCAGAAGGAGATGTCAGCTGATCGGCCTCCCCCGACACAGACATGACAGGCCCTCTGAGGGGCCTCATTGCCGGACTCTCCATAGTCCCCTTAGCTGCCTCTTGACGGCAACGAATGCAGGGGAGCAGCAGAGCCGGGGTCCTGGATAGCAGTTGGCTTCTCAGCAGAAACAGCTGATGATGGATTGTCTAAAGGGTTAAAGCAGGACACCCCTCCCACTGTGGGCTTCGGGGTTCTGTCACTGCCAGGCGCTGCTCTGAGCAGTCTTCCCGGGGCTGTGGGTAGCGGCGAGGGCCTGAAGCGGGCAAGAGATGTAAGACGGTGTCCAGGCAGACAGCCCAGCCGAGGCTTCCGTCTGGAGGGGATGGGCAAGACCCCGGAGGGAGCCGGGGTACCAGAGCCAACAGGCCTTGTCCATGTGCCTAACCCTGAACTGATGGCAAGGCTGACGGCCCAGGCCTGTGCCACCTGCCCAAACAACACCCAGTGTTTGCCCAACTAGGGATGGGGTTCTGTCTTCCGGGGGCCTCGGGAGCCGGGCAGCAGTGAGCCCCACTCCGCCCCTTCCCTCCAGATCGACGACGAGACCGAGCTGGAGGCCCTGTGCGCCGAGATCGCCTCCCAGCACCTGGCCACCGAGAGCCCTGACGGGCCCAACAAGCCCTGCTGCCGGTTTACCTACCTGACCATGACGGGCGAGGAGGTGGAGCTGTGCAGCCGCGGCCGGCACATCCCTGTGGCGTGAGTGCACGGGGCCGAGGTCGGGCCGGGGGCTTCCTCCAGGGGGGTCGTGAGGCAGGAGTTGGGGCACCAGGAGAGAGGGTGGAATATCTCAGTGGAAGGACCTTATTCAGAAACACGGACTCAGGCAGGTGACTCCCAGAGCAGGAGAGGAATTCATGAGCTGCCAGGTCTGGGAGATCTGGGTACCGGCCTGGGCCCCTCTGCCCAAGCGGGTTTGTACCCCCGGGCCCTGGAGCAGCCCACAGGGCATCGCCCCTCACCTGCGTCCCCCACACCCTGCAGGTGGGAGAACAAGGACATCTACGCGGCAGCCATCCGGAGCCTGCGGCTGCGGGAGCTGCAGAACGTGGAGTGCGTGACGGCCGTGCGGGCGGGCCTGGGCGCCATCATCCCCCTGCAGCTTCTCACCACGCTCAGCCCGCTGGAGATGGAGCTGCGGACGTGCGGCCTCCCTTACATCAACCTCGAGTTCCTGAAGGTCGGTGGCCAGGCTGGGCGGGATTGGCAGGCGAGTCGGCAGTGGCCTGTCAGTACCTCCTGTGTCCCCGCACTCTGTCCCCCTACATGTGGGAGGCTCTGTGCTAACCCCTGTCTCTGCTGAGTAAACTGAAGCTGAGAGGTCACTTGCCCAAGGTCACCCAGCCAGGAAGCGGTAGAGTCAAACTTGGGGCCCGGATCACCTGCCTCCAGAGCCCGTGAATTAAGGTGAAGCACATTTTTGCCGAGCCTCCTGCACGCCTCAGCCAGGCCGGCCCTTGCCTGTGCTAGTGGGGAGGCCTTGCCCAAGTGACTTCACCTACTGGGAATCGTGACAGGACCCGCCCAGTGGGGTCAGTGGGGGACGGGGCCTAGTGCACAGGCCACGGTCACACAGACACAGTTACAGCTCTCTGTGGGCCTGGCCACCACTGTACTCTCCCCGTGTCCTGCGGCCATCGTTTCTCTGCTGCACCCTGCCCCGGGATTGGGCCCGGCCTGGGGGGCACTGGGTTAGCAGAGGGCCAGGCCCGCTTACGTCTGGGGATCTCTCTTCCCCAGGCCCACACCATGTACCAGGTGGGGCTGATGGAGACGGACCAGCACATCGAGTTCTTCTGGGGGGCACTGGAGATGTTTGCCCAGGAGGAGCTGTGCAAGTTCATCAAGTTTGCCTGCAACCAGGAGCGCATCCCGTTCACCTGCCCCTGCAAAGACGGGGGCCCCGACACAGCCCATGTGCCCCCGTACCCCATGAAGATTGCCCCCCCGGATGGCACAGCAGGTACTGGCCCCCCCGGTTATGTTCCAAGTGGGGACACACATGCCTCTCTGTTTGGAGCCAGGGCTGCTAGGCCCTGCACGAGGGGGGAGAGCAATGGACGGGGACCCCCAAACACCAAAGCCCAAAAGTAAATGAGGGAAAGGCCAAGGGAGGGAGGTCAGAGGTCATGTGCTTCTCAAACTTGACCTTCACCAAGTGGCAGAACAGGCTTGATGTTGACACGTCTTCTGAAATTTTAAAAAGCTACAAATCCAGAAATGTTTTGATCTTCTAACTTTTTAAATGCAGCAAAATAATTAAATTTTAAAAATCAAAACAAAACTCCTTGCTGGCCAAACCTGCCTGCAGCCAGATTCTGTCACAAGTCAGCAACCTGCTGCCTGTGCTGTACGGGGTGGTTACGGGTCTGCCCTTTCCTCCCCCAGACTCTCCCCCTGCCCCGCCCTGCAGGCCCTCGTCCCTCTCCTGCTGGGCCTCGGGGTTAGCTTGCATCCGCCGAGAAAGGCAAACCTGGAGGCGGAGGGGCCAGCCAGGCCTCTGTGGGACCCGGGCCCACACTAACGCCGGCCGATGTCTCTCCTGTAGGCTCCCCAGACTCTCGGTACATCCGAGTGGAGACCTGCATGTTCATGATCAAGCTTCCCCAGTACTCCTCGCTGGAAATCATGCTGGAGAAACTTCGTTGTGCCATCCACTACCGCGAAGACCCACTGAGTGGCTGAGGGGAGGAAGCCCGAGTTAGGCTGTCACCAAGGCACCGCTCCACCGGCCTGGGAAGCCTGCCGCTGCGGGCACTTCCCTCCGGGGCCCTGCGTGAGGAGTTGGCGACATTTTGCTTTTCCAAACTTTTGTCCACATTCCGGGGCCTCGTGGAAGACTTACCCTTATGTATTTGTATGTTTCGTGGTGGGTCGGTTCTTTTGCTACCTGTTTGTGGTATGTTTGTAGGATAGTTTAGGTCCCAGTTTGTGTCTCATTTGATCTTCCTGGACATTGTCCTTCGTGGCCACTGGATTCTGATGCCCCGATGCCTCAGCTGGTTCCACATCATAGAACCACCCAGCAGGAAGCTGGTAGTGAGACGCCCTCGGCCCACAGAGTGTCCTGCTCCTTCTGCAGCGCGTCACCACAGGCTTGCCGTGCCCGTCCGCCCCGAGCTGGAGGTTCTCCTGGACGCGGCTCCTGCAGGCCTCCTTCCACCTCGAAATGGTTGGGCTAGTTCCCCAAACATGGGAGACGCGCCCAGCGAGCTCTGTGTGTTCATCTTCGGGCTTTAGAACCTTGTTTATGGTCTAGGTTTTTTCTGAGGAAAAGCCCACAGTGGTTCCCCTGTCCCTTCCCACCCAGACAGCCCTCTCTGCTCTCCGACTCTTCTGGGCCCTGGTCCGACAGGTTCCCGCTGAGTGCTGTTCAGGACCAGAAGACCAAAGGGTAACTCTACCTGAGTTCACAGAGCCAGGCCAGCTGCACCTCAGTTCAGGAGTTGGAGGCACAGTGCTCAGGTGGGGGCCTTCTCCCGAGACTCTGATTGAACAGGAAAGCACACGATTCAAGCCTGCCCCACTTGCGTACTCAGAAATGGCCCAGCCTCGCTGCAGATTTTGTAATGTGAGGAACAGAGGAAAGGGCCACATCCCATTTTAACAAGAGCTCTCTGAGATGCTCTGCCCATTTGAGGTCTGCGTCCATGACTAAGACCTTCAAGTCCAGATGGAGACACCGGGGGTCCTTCCGCCCCTCTAGCCAGGCCTGCCGTGCGGCCCCTCCCCGCCCCACGTGTGTGTGTGCCAGGGCTGAGCTGCTCCAGGCTCACCCACTGCCCCAAAAGTGCATTCGTGCCCCAAATAGGTCTTTGTCCAATGGTACTTTGTTCGAGAGCAGCATATGCCGTCTTGTTGGACACTGTCATTTTGGGCCTTGCCAGTTCTCGCAAAATCGCGTCACTGTATTTATTGTACAATATTGTGAATAGTGGGAGCTCTGAGTGAGTGCTGTCTAGGAGGCTTTGGAGTGTGAATGCTGGTGAGAGAAAGAGGGTGTGCTCCTCCTTTCTCTGCTGTGGCCCTGGCCTGTCGGAAAGATGTGTGGATTTTAGAGTTAGAGCCATTAGCATCCATCTCCTCCCTGTTATTCTTAGGAAATGCGTTAAGGACCATTGTAGAAAAGATTCCCAGACCTAAGGAAAAGATAAACCGGGATGAATCGTTCGTTGCATCAGTTACATTTGATGCAGGAGCAGTCACGTCCGGAGGTGAGTGCCTGCAAGCAGCTGCCCTGCTTGGAAGGAAGACGGTCGGCCGCTCCCTCCCGGGGGCCGCAGCCCCCTTGACTGGGGGTCACGTCAGGAGGTCATCCTGACCATAAGGATCCTCTTATTTCATTTCTGCATAATGAAATGGCCTCTGGATTTATTAGAAGTGGTTTTTCCTCCTCGTACTTTTAAATCTTGTTCCCCCCATCCTTCCTATCCCTTGGATGGACTCAGAATTGTCAGCTACCTCCCCAAGAGGGGTTTGGTGAGCTTCTGTTGGCCCATCACTGGACTAGATCTGCTGCTAACGTGACTGCTTCTCCCAGAGAGCACATTGAGGTCCAGACAGATCCAAACCTTGGCCCTAAAAAACGTGTGCTGTAAAGTTACTTGATGTATATTTATTATAATTATTTATGGTTGCATTTAACAAACTTTTCATTCAATTTGATGCCATTTACACCACTGCTGTGTAAAGGAAGCTCACGACAGGAAAAGTTGCACCAATAAATAACCTTCATCTAATTTTGATTGACCTTGAGCGCTGTGTGGTCGTCATGCACTCTTGCTGAGAAGACTCAAAGGCCAGTGCGCTCGGCTGGCTCTGATGCTTGAGGGTCGCCAGGAGGCCAGGAAATAAAAGTGTTTCTAATCATTATGGTCTCTGCACTCGGAGCGATTCTTGCCCCACGCGCTTACCGACTGCTCGGCACCCCGAGTCTCTGTCTTCGTATAGAAAGCTGGATTGACAGGATGGAAATCCGAGGTCAAAGGTAAGCCTGGCCCTGCAGGTTCTGCCCGCTCCTTGTCCTGGCGCTGGTCTCTGCTCCTGTGCCGGTGTGAGGCCTTTCCTCAAGTGAGCTGTTGCTCCAGTAAAGTCCGGGCCTTTCTGAGCCCACGTGTCCTCCCTCGGCACAGGCAGGGATTTAGAACTACTTCTTGCAAAAGGAAAGTTCACAGAAGAGTGAGGACTTATCAGCTCCGATTGACTCTGCCCTCTTCTTGCTCCTGTGTCCGTCCCAGACATACTCCTGACCACACACACAGATATACACACACACACACACCCCTGTGGTCTGCATTCAGGAAAACCCAGCCAGTCTCCCTGACTCATTTATCACCTCCCCGTGTTCTGTGGGAGCCCTCACTCAGACCCACTTCATTCTCACTCTCTTGACTCCATTAGTCAGTGCTCACTTTTAGCGAATGCGTTCTACGTATGTCTTTATTACACAAAGAGCAAGAACCCTCTCAGATGAGGAACAAGCAACTTTCCCTTCTTCTCATGTCTGTCTTCAGGGTGCTAGAAACGGAGCAAAAGTGACCACTCAGAGCAGAGAGATGACCTCTGTCAGACATGCGCAGCTGGGGCGTGAGTTACCTCTGCCCTCCGAGCACAGCAAGGACTCTCCTGCTGTCTGGGATGGTGGAGGAGGCCATCTCCTTTTTAACAAGTTGCCTCTTTATATATAAAAAGTATACTGTATATATTTTTATATATATACACACACACACACACACACACACACTCAAAATATGTACAGAATTACACCATCCAATAATGAAGATATCTATCCTCATTAGTTATCAGGGGAATGCAAATTAAAATCACAACAAGGTATATATACTGCACCACCACCAAAAGAGCTAGAAAGACAATACCATGGTTGGGAAAGATGTGGAGCCAACAAAACGCTCCCCCACTGCTGAGGAAATGTATCGGACAACTGCTTTGGAAAACTGGTGCTGTCTATGCACTTCCTCTGTGACCAGCAATTCCACTCCTAAATGTAAATCCAACAGAAATACGTCACCAAGACACGTTTCCAAAACATACAGACAGCTTATACAGCTCAACAACAAAAAGAACCCAATCAAAAAACGGGCAGAAGACCTAAACAAACATTTCTCCAAAGAAGACATACAGATGGCCAACAGGCACATGAAAAAGTGCTCAGTGCCGCTGATTATCAGAGAAATGCAAATCAAAACAACAACGAGGTATCACCTCACACCAGTCAGAATGGCCATGACCAAAAAGTACACGAACAATAAATGCTGGTTGCTGTTAATAGCGGGGTGTATGTGTCTTTTTGAGTCAATGTTTTTGTTTTTCTGATATATGCCCAGGAGTGGAACTGCTGGGCCATGTGATGGTTCTATTTTAAGATTTTTGAGAAACCTCCACATTGTTTTCCACAGTGGCTGCACCAATTTACGTTCCCGCTAACAGCATACAAGGGTTCCCTCTTCTCCACATACTTGCCAACATTTGTTATTTGTGTTCTTTTTGATGATGGCCATTCTGACAAGTGTGAGATGATCTCTCATTGTGATTTTTGATCTGCATTTCCCTGATATTAGTGATGTTGAGCAACTTTTCATGTTCCTGTGAGCCATCTGCGCTTCCTCTTTTGGAGAAATGTCTGTTCAGTTCTTCTGCCTGTATTTTAAGTGGGTGGGTTGGTTGGTTGGTTGGTTGCCTTTTAACTGAAATACCGTTGATGTAATACGTTAGTTTCTGGTGTGCAGCGTGGATGGACTCGGAGGGCGTTACACTAGTGAAGTCAGACAAAGACAAATACTGTAAGATATCACTTAAATCTAAAAACACACAACAAACTAGTGAATATAACAGAAAAGAGACTCACAGCTGTAGAGAAGGAACTAGTGGTTACTAGAGGGGAGAGGGAAGGGGAGGGGCAAGATGAAAGTGGAGGATTAAGAGGTACAAATTATCAGGTATAAAATAAGCTACAAGAATGTACTATACAGCATGGGGAATAGAGCTAATGTTTTATAACTGTAAATGGAGTATAGCCTTTAAAAATTTGTGAATCACTATTGTGTACCTGTAACATATAATATTGTACAAACTACTATATATAAAACATAACAAGGTCCCACTGTGTTGCATAGGGAACTATATTCAATACCTTGTAAATAACCTATAATGAAAAATATAAAAAATACGAAAAAATATATAACTGAATCACTATGCTATACACCAGAAACTAACACAACATTGTGAATCAACTACAATAAAAAATTTTAAATGATCAGTCTAAGAGAGTCAACATCCAACTGTAATTGGAATTCTGCAAAGAAGGAGAACATAGAAGAGAAATTACCAAAATTATAAGAAAAATCTGAAAAACTCAAGAGGACGAGTTTCTAGACAAAGTGCTCACTAAGTGTCTTTGAATGGAAAAAGAAACTACCAACACAGAACACAGGGAAAGTTCAAAATACCAGGGACAGATATTCTAAAAAGCTTCAAGGCAAAAAGTCAGTTACATTCAAATCAGAATGACATCAGACTTTATAACAACCTAGAAAGTAAAAGTAATGCTTTCAACACACTTCTAATTCTAGCCAATGTAGATGAACAGAAACCAGACTTACCCTCCCCTTCTAAAAGGACAAAGACAAAAACAAACAAACAAACAAAAATGACAAGTATACAGTTCTTAAGACCATCAGGCTTGAAAGACAGAGATCTGAGAAAAGAAACAAAGTGGGCTCTACCATTGCCTCTGCTTGTGGTCGGGGTAGTTTTCAGTAAGCAGCAAAGGGAGGGGAAAGCCAGGGTGGAACCCAACCGTCCCCCTGAGCTGAGAAGACAAGGCATCTAAGGAGACCAAAGCAGCCAGCATACAGGGCAGAGGAGCAAAAAGGAAAGAATTCACAGAGAGAGAACTCTGTCGCTCTGCTGAGAATCCCACTCAAGTATGTAGCTGAGTACTGAAAAGCTCATGAATTAAGGAAACTGCCAGAGGCTGGGGAAAGAACCAGCCCAAACAGATTAGAGCCGGGGAAGAACGAGATACAGTTCCTGTTTCCACCAGCCAGAGTGAAAAACAGTTTATGGGACATCAGTTTTGCCTTAGTCTTGGAGAAAAACTAGCCCTAGGCTAATCACTGCTCAGGCCCTACCTAAGAAAGCTTACAAGTTTGTTCTAGAAGGGTCAAACTGTTTCCAAGTAACCAAATATGAGAAACAAAGCTCAAGAATATTTATAGGAATACAAAAATAGCCAGCACCCAAGTAGATAAAATTCAGAAATATCTGGCATCCAATCAAAACCCATCAGACGTGCGAAGCAGCAGCAAAAGCACCCAGAAAGTATACAAATGATAAATTAATAGTCAGGGGCATTAAAACAATTATTAGAGCCATATTTTATATGTTTAAGAAGCTAGAAACAATGAGCATATTAAGTAGAGACATGGGAAATAAAAAACCTAAATTGAACTTTCAGAGATGAAAATTGTAATGTCTGAGATGAAAACTACACTGGATGGATTAACAACGGATAAGACTACAGAAGATTTAGTGAACCTGGAGACATGGAATAGAAACTATCCATCTGAACACAGAAAAAAGAATCCAAAAAAGTGAAGAGCATCAATAGCCATGGGACAAGTTTATGCAGCCTAATGTATGTGTAAATAGAATCCCCCAGAGGGGGGAAATGGGGAAAGAAGGAAAAAAATCTGAAGAAATAATGGCTGAAATATGATTGAAAACTATAAACTCAAGGATGCAAGAAGCTTAATGAACTTAAAGCACAAAAAACAAAGAGATGGGTGCTGGTGATGGTTGCAGAATAATGTGAATATACTTAGCGCCACGGAAGTGTACAAAGGCACACTGCAACCAAATTGCTTAATATCAGTGATAGATAATATCTGAAAAACACCCCTCAAAAGACACATTATGTACAGAGGAACAAAGATAAAGATGGTAGACTTCTCACTGGAACCAGTGCAAGTAAGAAAACAGTAGAGCAACATATTTAAAATCAGGGGGAGGGGTGGGGAGGAGCTATAGCTGGCAAAAATATCTTTCAAATAGGGAAGGAGAGAATAGGCAAGTACCTAGAGATGGAAATCAGGTTAGTAGTTGGGGAGTAAGGGCTTAGTGGGTATGGGGCTTCCTTCTGAGATGAAAAGTCTCCAATTAGATAGTGGTGATGGTTGCACAACACTGAATGTACTTAGTGCCGCCTAACTGTACACTTTAAAATAATTGAAATGTAAAATTTCATGTTAGATGTATTTTACCACAATTTTTTATACGTGAAGGAGAAAGAAAGCCCTTTTCAGACACACAAAAGCTGAGCTGCACCACAACGAAGTTAAAGGAAGTAATTCAAGCAGGAGGGAAACACCAGATGGAAATCTGGATCAGCAGAAAGAAAAAATACCAAAATAATGACTACTGTAAATGCAAAAGACATCTTTCCTATTTAAATCTCTTTAAAGATAACTGACTTTTTAAACAGAACAACAGTGTGTTGGGGACTTATAACAAATACAGAAATAACTGTGTGACAGTAGCACCGAGGCTGGGAACCATGCTGCGGTAATACTAAATATGAAGTGGCATACTATCGCTTAAAGCTAGACTGAGGTAAGTTAAAGGTGTATGCTGTAAGTCCCATAACAACTACTTAAATAATACAATAAACAGTGATCACTAATAAGCCAGCAAAGGAGATAAAGTGCAATCATAAAAGTATTCAAAAGAAAACAGAAAAAGAGATAAAAGGAAATAACACGAGGCAGAGAAAATGATGTATTTAAACCCAATCATATCAATAATCACATTAAATGTAAATGGCCTATACACCTCAATTAAAAGACAGATTATCAGATTGGCCCCCAAACCAAAATCATAACCAAAAGAAACTGACTTTAAATACACAGATACAAATAGGATAAAACTGAAAGATGGAAAAAGATGTCTATGCTAACACTAAGAAAGCTGAGAAATGTTAATATTAATTATTGAGATTTCTATGTTAACATCAAAGTATATTTCAGAGCAAATATTAAAAAGAATACAGGTCATTTCATAATAATAAAAAGGCTGATTAAATAAAAGCATAACTATCATAAGTTATTGCAGATCTAATAACAGGAGTTGAAAATAATGGAACAAAAATTATAGAATTATAAGGAAAGACAGACAATCCTCAATTATAACAAGAGATTTCAAACAGCCCCTCCCCCAGTAATATACAGAACAAGGAAACAGACACTATCGGTAAGGATATAAACCATTGTTGACCTACCTGCCATTTATATAACACTCATCCAACTGGAAGAGAATGCACATTGTTTTCAAGTACATACAGAACATTTATGGCCTGGAGAATACTCTAGGGATTAAAAAAAACAAGTCTCAATAAATTTTAAAAGATTGAGTTCATACAAAGTATGTTTCCTGACCACAGTGAAATTAAATTAGAAATAACAAAAACAAATCTGGGAAATATCCAAGTATTTGGAAACTAAGTTGTATACTATTAAATAGCCCATAGGTCAAAGAAGAAATAAAAGTATTTTGAACTGAATGAAATGAAGACACATCAAACTTGGTGAGATGCAGGTAAAACAATTCTTAGAGGGGAATTTCTAGCACCAAACAGTTATATTAAAAAGGAAGGTCTCAAATCAGTGACCTCAATTTTGACCTTAACTTTGACCTTAAGAAACTAGAAAAATTAAAAATTAAGCTCAAAGTAAGCAGAAGAAGTAATAAAAGTCAGAATGGAGGTCAATTAAATGAAAGCAAAAAAACAGTGAAGGAAGTCAATGGAACCAAAGTTGATAAATGTAGTAAAAATAAAAACTGTTAAATCTCTAACACAGTGGTTGCCATGCTATGGCCTATAATCCCGCTGTTTTTGTAAATAAAGTTTTATTAGAAGTCTCACCCATTTATTTGTTAGTGTATTGTCCATGGCTGTGTTAGCTCTACAACAGCATTGTTAAGTAGTTGCCATAGACACAATACAGATTGCAGAACCTTAAATATTTACTATTTGGCCTTTAGGAAAGAGTTTGGAGATCCTTGCTCTAGCCAAACACATCCAGAAAAGGGAAAAGACACAAATTACCAACATCAGAAATGACAGAGGTGACATCACTACAAATTTTAGATTTTTTTTTTAATAAGGAAATACTAAGACTATCTTTATGTCACTAAATTAAACAACTGACTGAAATGGACAATTGCCTTGAAAGACACAAACCATCAAAGTTCACCTGAGAAGAAACTGATAATCTGAATAGCCCTGGACCTGTTCTTTTAATTGAGGTATAGTTAACACATTACATACAGTGGAGTGATTTTGAGAATATACTGTTAAAGTGAAAAAAGCAAAGTTCACGAGTGTTTATAATTTGCTACCTCTGGTGTAAGAGGGAAGAGTAAATAAGAAAATACACATGTATTTGGTTATTTTGGCAAAAAAAAAAAAAAAGAGGAAAAGATTTGGAAAAAGAAAAAACAAGAATAAAACAGAAACTAGTAAGATGGGTTGCCCACAGACAGTAGGTGGAAACAAGGTGAAAGGATGGAGATGCTGAATGGAGGTGGAAGGTATGAAGGCTGGTGACACTTTTGAGTATATGTAGTTTTAACCTGGAATCATATTAATATTTTACATACTGTAAAATACCATCAACAAGTGTAGGTGGAAAAAAAAACTCTTAAGATGAAGTATAAAAAAAAAACTAACATAAGTATTTCAAATGAATAACCTAACCACACTGAAGGATGACGGAACAAAAACTAAAGTAAAATTTTGAACACATTATTTTGACTGTATACTCTCATAAATAAAGTCACAAAGAACTGTAAACAAGTGTTTAACGCATTCGTAGGCTGTTTTTTCTGCAGTGGGAAGGTTGAGCAATTCTGAAACTAGCTTCTCTGTACTTTAGGAATGAGCAAGTAAGTAAATATATTGAGAAAAATGGGAGCCAGATTTCATTGCTGGAGAAGACAAAGGACAGAATAGACCTTGCGATGGATATTGGCTGTGTTGCTATGAACTCATGGTGGTATACAGATACAAAAATAAGTGTATGCATGGATCTAGCATACCTACATAACACATACATAATAAACATACACACACACACGCTAGTTCCTGTCTACTGAGATGACCTAGAAGCAGTAATCCCCTGCCCCCATGTAGTAGCAGCATACATACACACCTAGCGCCCAAATCTTGGTTTCTAAATTCTGTTCTTCCCTATAAGGATCCAGGGTTTCTGAGCAAAATGACTAATTCTAGGGCTGACGCAGGAAAAAATACAAGATAAACCTGGAATATCTTATACCAGAAAGTAAGGATGTGCTCAAGGAATAGCTGGCCATGCCAAAACACAGGAATCAGCCAAATCTGGTCATCAAAATAAATACATTTGAGTATCAGAATAAATGATAGAGATGGATTATAAAAAAAAATTGAATTAAGTAAGAATCTGTTTTGTTATAAATGAAGGAATGAACAGGGGAGAAAAAACAGCTCTTCCTTAAAGTAAATGCCAACTAAACTGTAGAAGGAATGATGGAGTCAGAAAATCACCATCTGAATAGTATTCAGACAAGAATCATGCATGCTAAAACGAGTCAGTCAAGGTTTGATGAGGAAGAAGGTATTTAGTCTCAAAATACCCCCTCCAAAATACTTAGTAATTAAAAAGAGAAAAATAGTAACTTTACAGCAGTGAAACCTGGCAGACTTAACCAAGTGATCAAAGTTCTCACCAATAGTGAGACAAGCTGGCTTCGCAGCCACGTACCACATGACGCACTGAGAAGGAAATTTCCTTCCATTATCTCTACCAAAATCGCGTAACCAGAATCTAATCGTAAGAAAACACCAGTCAAACCCAAATTAAGGAACATGCTACAAGGTAACTGGCCTATACTCTTGAAAAAATGTAAGGTCATTGAAAACAAAGAAATCTGAGGAATTGTCCAGTTTAAAGGAGGCTAAGGAGGCAAAACAACTAAATGCAGCCCATCATCCTGGACCAGAGAAAAATGGTTCTTTTGTTGTAAAGCTCAGTATTGGGACAAATTTGGTATTGGTAAAATTTGAATAGGGTTTGTAAATTAGATAATGGTAGTGTGTCAATGTTAATTTCCTCATTATTGGACTGTGGTTAAATTAAAAACTTAAAATGTCCTTGTTCTTAGGAAACACACACTGGAGCACCTAGGGTTAAGGGACACCACATCTGCAACTCCCTCTCAAATAGTTGGGGAAAAAAATTATAGATGGAATGCTGAAGCAAATAGTTAAAAAGAGCAATGCTATCAAATGTCATGATTTGGAAATATGGCAGTGACTACCTGAAGAAATAGTTTACAAAACACAGCAAAAAAAAAAAAAAAGTTAAAAAACACCCCAAAGCAAGAGAATTTCTGAAAAGAGGACAAGGAATTATTTCTCTTAGCTTTACTTCTTAGTTGCATACAATACTTTTAAAAAAATCTCAGAAAGTGTATCCATTATAAAATGTTTAGAAACTATAGATTACTTTAAAAAAAAAAAAGTAAAAGCAAACCAACCCTCTGCTATTTACTCAACGTCTAATCCAACCGGAGGGAGGGGGAAAACGTTTTACTTTCTCTCAAGTCTACCTGCACCCCCTAAAAAATGAGTTATGGGCAAAATGACTATTCTCCACCCCAGCTGAGAGGATCCTTCCTTCCACCTCTTTTAAGTCCCAGGGAGGGAGGAGGGTGGCACAGCCTTAAGTCATTCCTTTCCACCTATGAAATCGGGGCAATTCTTCCTACTCTTCCCGCCTCCACTAGGTTCTTAGGAGAAAAACAAATGCGCTCAAAATGACCTTAGGTGCTAGATGTTCGAGTGCCAAGTGTGAGGTGCCGAGGGGTGATGGATAATTCTACTAAGGCTCAACTGCTCTCAGGACTGAGGCTTCTGAGGAATCTGCCTTCCTCTCTTCTGTTGGAGGTGGTTCGCACGCCACCCCCCACCCCCACTGCCAAATCATCCTCAGAGCTGCAGTCACCTGTCAGTTCTCTCAAAGTCCAGGAAAAGAAAACCATACCGTAAACGCCCGGCGCACTCAGAGGGAGCTCACACTGCATCTGCTGCTTGGGCTCCAGGAAGCGCAGAGACAGCCCGGCCCCGCTTACCATTCCCCGCTCCTCACAGCTGCCTCCAGCCCACTCCGGCCTCCCTGAGGTCTCCGAGGACTCCGCAGAGCATGTAGGAGAAGGAACCACAAGACTCGGCTGAACTCCAAGTACAAACTTTATTTCTATTACAAGGATGTTAATAATAATAGTAAAATTAAAAGAGGGGGAGGGGGCTCTGACACTTGGTCTTCAGAGCAAGCCAAGAGCTTGGGCCTCAGTTCAGATTAGGACAGAGCCCGGCACAGCCCTGAGGGGGAAAGGGAGCCCCCGGCCTCCTCCAACAGAAGGCAGTGAAGACGAAGAAGCGTGCTCCCCATCAGAACAAACGGCAGTGATGCCAAATGCCAGAGAAGCAGATTAAAACAAAACACCTAATCCACTCACCTATACCTCAGCTCATCTCCGAAAGCCTTGCTCCTAACACGTATTGCAACTGGCCTGAACGCTTTACCAAAGCTCCTCCACACATACCAGGGGCCCAAATTCTAGAGTGGGGATGGGCAGTACACAGGAGAGGTTACCCAAACGTTCCCAAATTTAGGCCCCCGCAGGGAGGAGCATCACCTCACTGGTGGGTACCAGGTTCCCAGAACCCTCTCTTCCTTACACCAGGACCACACAGCACCAAGAAGCAGCGGTGACAGTATGTCAGAAGATGGAGCCCTGGTGGGCTGAGAGGTGGTAACTTACATTTCTGTGCTGCCAAAAGGCAGCAGCTAAAGCTGAAACATTCTCAACAGCCTCCCTGCTAACCCTCCTCCCTCAAACCCCCAAACTCCCACAGCACAATCTCAAAAGACACAAAATGGCCATAACCTAGAAAAAGTTAAAATCTGTAAGATCGCCCCTTCCTGCAGAGCTCGAGGAGCGGGGCTGCAGCGCAGCGAGTTGTGTAGAGGAGGCAGAACCAACACGCAGGCTGTCTGCAGACGCCGCTACTCTTCCTCCCCCTCCTCCGTGTCTCCAGCTCCCTGCTGCTTGGGGGCTTTTGCCTGTTGAACAATAGAACACAAGTGAAGTTTACAGAGAAAGGGAGAAAGCAGCACTCCTGAAGAGCCCCAGAAACACCAAGCTTTTATGGAAGCCTCCTTGTGAAAGGCCCAGAGAACAATCCTTCAGCCACAATCGGCCTACACCCAGCTGCCTCTCGGACCTCAAGACCCACAGCAGCCCACCCACGTCTGAGTCCTCGCTGAGCACCGCAGGCTGGAGCCCGCTCACCTTTGCGGTCCTGTTGCGGAAATTGGTGGTTGTGGGGGTGCCCCGGGGATTCCTGCCACCTTCACTCCTACCACTGAAAGAGAAGGATTGGAAACTAGTTCCTGAGATGCCCCTGAGCAAAGGTCAGAAAACTTGGAACAGAAAGAGCTGGAACCAGAACAAAGCAGCTCTGCAGGAGCAGGTGAAACTAATGAACAAAAAAAACCACACAAAGCAAAAGAGCATTTGGAATCAGGCCACAGTACAATCAAAGTCCACACCCCCACGTTCTCCTGAGCTACCTCCAAGCTCCACTCCCAGGCCTCTGGTTCTCACCTTGCTCCGTATCTCCCTGAAGGCCCACGAGGGAAAGAGGGCACAAGGTTTTCTGGGTAGAGACTCCGAACAGGGTGAATGGCTGGAACGTGCCCAGGGGCCAAGGCCCCGTTCCGGCTGCTCCGACTGCAGCCCCGCATGCCCTGGCTGTCTGAGTTGTTGAGCTTTGGTGCGCGAGGAGGGCTGGGCTGGCACACGGCCCTGGTGCCTGACGTGGATGTTGACAGGCGGTTCGAAGTAGCTGTCATATTGTTAGTGGGTCTGCTGGGGGGAAGAGGGTAGGTGGGCCCTTTAGCCGTTTTCTGCTTGAGATCATCCATGTAACCAGAGGACAGGTCTCCTGAGAAGAGAAAAGAGCACCAGCTTCAGGGAAAAGGCTGCTCTTGCTACTAAAGCTGGATTCGGGACAGGAACAAAGGATCCTGGGTAAAAGACGACTGCCCTACCCCTAGAGGATGCTGAAACCCACGTCTCCAGGACAGGCTTGGGAACATTAATCCACACAGTATAGCACCTAAGTCCTCAAGCACAGCCTCCTGACTAGTCAACAACAGTGTGCAAGCAAACCTTGAAAAATAATTTCTAATCGGCTTTGTAGCAATTGAGTTTCAAAAACAGATTACTTGCTTAGTCACGAGACTATTAAATAATAACAACACGGATAATAAATTTGAGTGCCCTACTCTAGTTGAGCATATTTCAACTAGAAGCAGGCACCCAGGGCAGCCACAGTTAAGGTCTGAAAATGATCTCCAAATTACCCACTAAGGGCACCGACAGGAGACCGGCAGCTGAATGAGCACTCACTCCGAAGCACGTCTCATGGCAGTCCCCAAAGCCATTACCCTACAAACCTCCACTCGAAACAGCTCAGTCTAACACGGGGCCACAACTAGCCACAAGGGAGTCCCCAGTGAGATCATACTGTACTTGGTAACTCAGGATACAGGCAACCCCCATGTCAGAAGAGCAGAAGAGAAGAGGGAAGCAGGCCCGAGGCAGCAGCCAGTCTGCGGAATACCCTGGTGTCTGACACGCCTCTTGGGCAGCTCTGGTGAGGTCTCCCGAGGCTGGAAATCTGGTCTAGGAATCCCCTCTGACACATGGCTGTTTGTTGTGGCTGGGCGCTGGTCACACTGGTCCTGACAGCAACAACAAATTAGAGAATTAGTACCTCTGCGCTGAGTCATTCCTAGAAGAGAGGGAGCAGCAGGATGAAAGGAAAGAAAAGCAGGTGGGTGCACACACCTTATCTGGGGGGGCGAAGGGGCAGACGATGGGGCAGGATAACTCTGACAATCACTGAGAGGAAGGGACTGGGACTAACAGACAAACGCATCTGGAACAGACCAGTCATTCCTGCCAGCGCTCAGTGCACTGACAGAAGCTGTCTCTGATTTGTGTACGGATGAGGGAAGGGTTGGTCTTGGGAGCCTGGAAAAGCAGGTCTACATTTTGACCACAGAGAAATCTGCACTGTTGCTTATTTTGTAGTCCCCCTAGGAGACAGCAAGCAGTTACTTATCTACTGCCTGATCCAAAAACAGAAGTCTTTATCACAGACGTGAAATGTGTGGTGTTCCAGCAACAGCTTTATAGCGTCAGCCACAGGAGCGCCCCTGAAGTACCTTCAGTGTTAGCTCCCACTAACAAGCAAGATGGGCCAGAAAAAGTATTTTCCACTAAGACCCTGGAACCCTACACTGCAAAAGCTGAAAAGGGGCTTCAGATTATCTAATCTAACTCCTTCATTTACAGACGTCCCAGTGAGGGAACAGGGCCTATCCAAGGTCAAACATAAGGGCAAAGCTAGAACTAGATCCCGGTCTCCTGGAATGCAAGACACAAATGCCACCCCAACAGGAAGAAGCCACCTGGTCAGAGGTAGAACACATCAGTGACCTCAGGGAAGCTCTCCTCTAACCCCTCTGGGAAGCCCTCCACGCCTGCTTAAATGGAGTCCTGGTTCCCTGGACCTCACCTAGTGATATGATGATTTCCATTGCCAGAAGGCCTGGAACTGTATACCTCATGCAGCTCACAAAACAAGGCGTGGCCAGTAGAAGGATCAGGTACACATGCAACTTAAAGGCCAAAGCAGCATTCTCAGCTCTGAAAGCCTGCAGCTCGCTCACAGAGGATCAGCAGCACGGGTGAAGGGGACGGGGCCTCCGAAGGTTCTTACCTGGTGGTGGAACAGCACCTCCTCTTCCAGCTGCACCCCGCAGAATTCACACGGGATGATGACGCTGTCCTCCACAGGAGGTGAGCTGCTCAGCCCCATCAAAGAGTCAAACTGGTTACTCGCAGCCTGCTGCATTAACTTCTGGAAGATGACCTCAGGGTCCTCCACCCCTTTGGGGGAAGTTCTGCCCACACTGAGCGGAGGTAAGGCACATGGAGGGTTACAGCTTGTCTGTCTCAAAAAACACAGGTTTAAAAAAAAAAAAAAACAGCAGCGGTTAAGGAAAAAACTACATTCTGAAAATATTTTCTAGAAGTCACACAATTTTAATAATGCTTAATATTGGGGATCCTAAAGGGAAACTAAAAAGGGTCAAGGGAACGCAGATGGAACACTCACTTTGCTTTTTTATTTTAAGTGTTTCTGTTCTGTTTTAATTTTTTTATCATATGTATGTGATTATTCTTTTCAAATTAACTCGAAAAGATTCAAATTCTTCCCACGGCCATACAGTAAGAGAGGCCCAAGCATTCTTTGTTATCCCTATTCATGTATTTTCTGATCCTGCTCCCAAAGCAAATACCAGATGTATTTGTTCCACTTGTGGGGGGTGCATTTCCACCCAGAGCACAGGGACCACTTAATATTACAGAAGTGCCAGACTAGACCAAACCAAGTCAGACAGTAAGAGTGTTGAGGGGAAAAATGTCTCCTTCCACCAGGTAATCTTCCAACACAAAGGCTATTCCCTGATCGTTCCTAAATAGCTCAAGAACTTTCAGTCATTCAAAAATACCTGACAGCTTTCACTTACCAGGTATCGAGAGATTCAGAAACTAAGAAAACCCAGAACCTACCCTCAAGGAACTCAGTCTAGAGGTGCAGACCAACAGGGGATCAGCAGACCACATCACAGGGTGAAGGGGACAGGCTAAGAGCAATGTGGGCTTCTGGGGAGCACACAGGTGGGACACCCCTGGCCTAGCCTTCAGAGTGTTCCACAGGATGGTCTCCTGAGAGTCATATCTGAACCACGTCTGTAAGTAAGGGCTGTGTGCTGCTGGGTGTGTCACAGAGGCAGGGGCAGAAGGCCATGCATCTCCAGGCAGAAAAAGTAAAGTGCAAGAGACCCCTGACCCTTCCAGAAAACTGCAAAGACTTCAGGACGGCTCTAGTAAATCACAACGCGGCCTGAGAGGAGACCAGGTTACAAAATGGTCAGCAGAGATGTACACTATCACCACAGTACGGAGGGAGCAACTGGGCCTGGTGGCATGAACAGTGCTTTGCCCAAGAGGGAACAAGCTGAGTTCTCATACCCACATGTCAGTCACAAACACCAGAGTTAAAAACACAGTTGCTACCCCATCATAGTAGCTGTATTAAAAGTTTGCTCAACTTCACGGGGCCTGCAACACCAATTATGGCCTGTACGTGTCCATTCTTAAAGCTTAAAGCCCTCAGTAACTCACAACACACCTGATGGTCAATCAGCAGGTCCTCTGGGTAGAGCTCCTCACAAAATTCACAAGGCAACATGGTCTCATCAGCCGCACCTAGGTATCAGGCCACACAGTCAGACTCAAAATGAACAAAAACAACTTGATTCAATTTTTTACCTACCTTGGGAGGTTTGATAGGAAAGTTTGACTTCCTTTGCAATTTCTTAGACATAGCAATTTGTGGGGCTGTAGATCCTCAAAGTGAAACCATCTAAGAGACAAACCCTAAGCAAAAAACTTCCACTACAGAAAGAGAATTACTTTTCACCATTTCTGAGGAGCAGTAAAGTAGTAGTTTACCCACTATAAAGGAAGAAATGTACGTGTGTCATTACCCTAGGCACTAAGAGCCTTTTGCGCATTATTTCAATCCTCAGGAAAAACTTACAAAATAGATCCAGATGACCCTCATTTTACAGACGAAGGCACTGAGACTCATATATCACATTGGCAGACAAATATCCTGAACAGAAAAACCCTCCCAGCACAAAGTACAAAAAAAAAGGTGTTAAATAAAAGTAATTTAAATGAGTAAATAAGAGCAATTTTAAACCTAGGATTCCCAAAACACAAGAGCCTCAGTGAGACTTTGAACAAGTAGAGGGTGAACAGTGAGAAGAGGCAAGGAAGCTTGCCTGCCTAGGTTCTAGCTCTACAGAGAAGAAAGAAAAATCTCCAATAAGGAATAGTAACCAGAGTTTGGCCTTTACATGGGTTTGAGTGGAGAATCTACATTTATGTTTTTACATACATTCACATTGCACAGTTTTAAGAAGCTCAATTTAAAATATCTATCCCAGTCAGTAGTAATCCCAGGTGTCTGCTGGAGGCATATATAAATAAATACCCTCAGAGGAACACACCCGAAAACTTAACGTTAACACACACACATACACATACAGGCAGGCAGCAAGCCACCATGAGTGAGTCAGCAGAAATAACAAATTGGAAAAACCAGACTTTAGATGTATTTTCAGACACAATAGAAAAATAAGTATATTTAACATGTTTAAAGATATGATAGGAGAATTAGACCACGACCACAGAGGTAAAAGAGATTATTTTTAAAATGATGAAGCACACTGAAGAAAAAAGAATCAAACAGAACAAATGAAAAATATATATATACAATCATTAGAGCGAAAGTCTCAATAGACATACTAAACGACAGACTAAGAAGACAGATAAGAAATTACCCAGAATGCAGCAGAAAGGGCAAGGAAATGGAAAATGCAGGTAAAGAAACCGAGGACAGAAAGAAGTCTAACAAACCTACACGGAATTTAAGGAGAGACTACGGAGCATGGAAGACACGCAAAAAAAATAGATGAAAAATAGTAAATTTAGAATCAGGAAGGCCATTAAATCCCAAAAACTTTAAAGCAAGTGAAATCATCAGGAAACTGCAGAATCCCAAAGACAAAAAGATCTTAAAATCTGCCAGACAGAATAAGAGAGAGCCACCTACAGAGAAATAACAAACTAACAGATGACTTCTCTATAACCAACAACAGAATAAATAAAATAGTTATCTTCAAAGAACTAAGACAAAATAATTGGTAATCTAGAACTGTATGACCAGAGAAACTATCAATATGAAGACAAAATAAAGATGCTTTCAGACAAACCAAAAGAGAGAATTTACAATCCATAGAATTTATAAAGAATTCACCTCAGGAAATATATCCTAAAAGGAAGTTTGGAGAAACAAGGAACCATGGATGAGCAAAGAAAATGGTAAATATATAATAAATAAAATGATTAATGGAATGAGTATATAAAACAAGAAATGTCTATATCATTTATAAATTCTAAGGGTACTGTATTAATTAAGAGAAGTGTGATACGTTGATTAAATTTAGTCTTTGCTAAGTTAAATATTAACATGCTAAAATTTCCAGGGCAACCACTACAGGAACAGAGACAAGAGAATAAATTAGAAGCTAGCAGAAAGATGGAATGAAACATGCAAACAAAGAAAAGTCAATAAAGTAATCTAAGAAATGGCCAAGAAAGGAAAAAATAAAACTACACTAAATGCAGACTCTTCACTTGCCACAACTATGCTACTGTGATTTTACTTTCTTCACTAATCTAAATGCTCTGATAGAAGTCAAGTCTGAACCGCTGATAAGAAGACTCACGATGAAAAGACACTGCTCAGAGTTTGGAAAACACTTTATGTGGGACTAGGACATTTTCCTAAGGGAAAGAAGCAGCAGCTATTAAAACAGAACAGGTCAAAGGTAACAAAAGGAAGACCTGAATATCAACATTCCATAAAGGGCTGCCACACTTAGACATGGAAAAGACTACAAAGCTAAACACTGAGAAGCCTTGTTCTGCTCCCCCAAATTCAGGATGTCTCCCTAATAAAATCAGCTCTCAAACAATCCCACTGTATTATACATTCACATATTTTATACACAAAGAATATAAAGCTATCTGAGACCTCTGGGGAGAACTGGGAAACTCACCAGTGGGTGAAAAAGACATGTTCCCTTTTACACACCTTTTACTATTTTCTATTTTTATTACATATGCAAATTATCTATTTTTACACCCCCCCCAATACAAAGCATTATTTTTAAGGGAGAAAATACAGCCTAAATAGTAGTTTTTCAGCCTGTGGGGACATAACCTTCTAAGACATCAGAGACTCATCTTCCACAGTCTTTGAATCTACATGTTAACCAGCCACTGTCTAGAGTAGACCGTAAAAAAAAAAATACTGCACATGTATTTACTATTCTTCAAAGTAATGTAATTTATTGTAATTAAGAATATACAAAAATTTTAAAAAGGAAAAATGTCATTGCCTATCCAAATTTCTGTTAACACTACCATTTATCTCCTTTAACCAGGCTATAGAAAGACCCAACTTCAATGCTTGGAGCCAGGACCAATTCCTATTTTATCAAAACCAACAAAATGTTAAGAGTTAATCCTACTGTTCTTGGAATCACTATCCTTACAGTGACATGAAGAAAAACCACAGCTGAGAGCTAATTCACTTTCAAGTCCCTAAAATCTTACAGCGTGAGGGTTTTAAATATGATATGCATTTCTCAAACATATTATTTTCTAAACAAAAGACCCAATGGGCGGTTCACTGCTCATAATCCAATTTTAATGTTTTAAACTTAGGGGGTCTTAGGGAGCAGGCTATAGCTCAGTGGCAGAGTGTGTGCCTAGCATGCACAAGGTCCTGGGTTCAATCTCCAGTAACTCTGTTAAAAAAAAAACCATTTTTTTAAAAAACCAAAACCTAATTACCTCCACCCCTCCAAATCAATCAATCAATCAATCATAGGGGATTTTTCTTTTGGAGGGGGGATCAGGTTTATTTATTTATTATTTTTTTAACAGAGGTACTGGGGATTGAACCCAGGACCACCTGCATGCTAAGCCTGCACTCTACCATTGAGCTACATACCCTCCCCCACTTCAAAGCTTACTTTTAATTCATGAGTCCAGTAATACTAATAAAAAAGAATTGTTTTTAAGTGGGGGTGCGGAGGGAAGCAAAGTTCTCTACAGAAGAATGACAATAAACATAGAACGAAGGATAGGAACAGAAAAATTACCATTTTAAAATTGCCATAGTAATACTTGATTCAACCAAGAAACATCAGTGAATACTAAAACTGCTACATAAGACTGTGTAGATACCCTGTTCCCCAACAATCTAAAAATAACATCCTGCATATACCTATTATGATGTAAGAAGGCTACCTGTATAATGGAGATACCTGGCAGACCCCACTTAAATGAATAACTGGACAAACTGGCATCTTGAGGAAAACACAGCATGGCCAAATAGCATTCCTGCCAAAACTGTAAGCTGAATTTAAACATGGGAAAATAATCAGACAGATCTTAATTGAGAAAGAAATATTCTACAGAACAACTGGCCTGGACTCTTCAAAAATGCCAATGCCCTAAAGGAGAAAAGGGAGGTGGGGGGAGGGGGCTCAACTAAAAGAACCTAGAAAGAACTAAATGTAATGCACAATCCTGGATTTTCAAAACAAAACTAAAAAGGACACTATGTACAAGGAGGGAACCTTCCTGACAGTGATATTTGAGAGTGCCCTTGTTCTTAAGAAATTCATCTTAAGATGCAGGAAGGATTTAGGGATAAAATATTATGTCTGCAAAGTATTCTCAACTGGTTCACAGGGGAAAAAATACAAAGAATAGTAAAATAAAAAAATTAAAGTTGGTGAATACAAATGAGGGGTATACAGATACTGGCTGTACTATTCTGACAATTTTTAAAAATGAAGAGTTGGGGAAAGCTAATAAACAAAATAAAAAAAATTCATTTTCATAAAAACTTTCCATTTTAAACGAATTGTTTAGTGTTAAGTCTTTAAAAAACTGTACAGAAAGAGGCTAGTGCAGAATAAACAAACCTACCCCTTATGTCATCCAGAGCATTGGGACCTTCACGGGACTGGTCTGCCTCACATATGACCCTCCAGAAGTCCTGCTCTGCCATGCTGGGGGCCTGGCCTTCATTCTGCAGACTTAGGGCCAACATGAAGTCCAAGTTCGCACTGTCTTCACCACCCTCTTTGGGGGTCCGTCGGCTTCTATTCCTTTCCTGCCTTTCTTGTTCTTCCACTGCGGAAAAAAAAAACCAACCAATATTCAAGATACATTAGAGGTACTGCCATCCGTCAACTCAAGTCCATGCCTAGCAAATATTCAAGGTTTATAGGAATCTGTGCAGGAAAAGAGGTCCAGCCCTTCAGTTCTTACAGGACTCCATATATTAAGTGCCATGGTAAAAGGCTCCATTATTATTCTAATTATTTTATTAATAAGCAATATTAATGAGCTATAACTGAGGCAGATACTATGCTAAACATTTTACATGTATTTTCTACATTATAGCAGAATGGCTTTAAAGCATGGGGTCAGATTGCCTGAATCCAAATTCCAGCTCTACTACTTAACTATGCTCATAAACCGGCTGCGAGCACTAAATGAGTTAATACCTGCAAAGCACTTTGCAAATGCCTGAAGCACGCAGGGCATGCTCAATAAATGTTAGCTATTAACAGCATCATCATCCATCAACCCTGCCATCCAAGAGTAATCCAATAGCAAAGAGGTTCTGTTATTCTCACCTATAGGAAAGTTAAGTGTTCTTCCTCATGCTACCTAGCTACAGTCAGGTTTCTATAATTAAGATTTATTTGGCTCCAAAGCCCTGTTCCCATTTGCCCTGAGATCCTGATGTCATTCCAGTTTTCTAATCCCAAACGCAACTCACGTAGATTATTCTGAATTGGAAACCGGGCTGTCACGCTCCTTTGGTTGGTGGTCCTGGTATGGAAAAGGTCAGATTCAAAGGCTCTCAGGGGCCTTCGAGGTAGCCTTATGGGTGGGTCCAGAGCTTCAATTTGTCTGAGTTGGGATGCAATCCAGATCCCATCTTGACCCCAAGATTCATCATATGCATTAGGTGGCATGGCAACCTCGTCTCTCTTCTCCTGTCCATCTCTCCCACAAACGTCAGGGTGAGTCTTCAAATCTTTCACCAGGACATTGCGCCCACAATTGCCACACAACTCCGTCCGGGCACCACAGTAATCTTCATGGTCCTTCAGTTTGAGAACAGAAAGTTCCAAATCACAGTGCTGGCAAACGGCAAGCCGTAGAGGACACTCAATCTCCTGCAACACAGAATAATGAGGCAGTTAACATGCAAATCTAAGACAGGCCATGTTTTAGTACAGGGCAAGGAAAGCAAAAAGTATTCACAACAATACTCGCTTCCAACCCTGCTCTGCCTGACATGATTTTCTATGTATTTAAGAGTTACAGCTTCCCTCTTTGTCCTGCCACCAGGTTCTACAAAAGGGAAACTCTTATAAGGAATTTATTCAGTCACCCTTTCATCACTTTGTGCACACATTACAAAGTAACCCACAATCAGCCTGAGAAGTACAGGAACAAAAAGCACACCAATTCATATAAGCTTGTCAAAGCTCCCCTCAGACCAATTTCCCCTTACTACTCCAATTTGTCTTAAGTACCTGGCAATGAAGAAAAAGGACTGCTCTTTAGAAAGACATTGATTTTTCTAATCTGCACATCCACACATAGGACTGGCTTTAAATTAACGAAATAAACCAAGAATCACCAATGAAGATGACCCAAGAATGTGAATGTACTCAGCAGATGATGGACAATACTTTCACATTTAATTTGAAATGGTCATTAAAGCACTAAATAATTTAAAAGATTAAAAGGAATGTTACTATGATATGGTCATTCCAAAACTTGGGAACTTAAGCTAAGAACTTCAATATCTACAACTGTCAAAGCCTGACTTGCAAGAATGTTAAGAAATACTTTGTTCTTTTTGTTGTTGTTGTTTTTGTTTTTAGGAAATACTTTGTACTTGTACTTTTATGATGATTGGTGTATCACCATGTGACTCCCAGAAATAGCTGGGAGAGAAACTAGAAGAGGAGGGCAGTTGATTGGAGGTTGTTTTATGCACCAAGTAGATGTTAAAAGTCACAGAAATACTCATTATTATTGTTTTTTGCTTGTTTGTTTTAGTTTTGAAGGGTTTTTTGTGGGGGGGTGGGGATTAGGTTTGTTTATTTTTTTTAATGGAGGTACTGGGGAATGAACCCAGGATCTCATGCATGCTAGGTATGCACTCTACCACTGAGCTATACTCCTCTTCATTATTATTAACATAACCTCAATCATAACCCCTCTTGCTGGTTTGGCCTAGTAAAACAAAGGTCAAATGCTTAAAAAAATTAATGAAATGTGCTAAATTATTTATGAGACGTTTATCTCTGAGCTGTGGGGTCATGAGTTATTCTTATTTTCTTTTTATATTTTCCAAATTTTTTACATTGAATATATGAGTCACCTTTTAAACTAGTAATTCATTTATAATTTTAAGTCACAAAAAATGAAATGCACGTATCTTAAGTGCATACCTTGATGAATTTTTATATATGTATTCACACTCCTGTGTGACCACCAACTAAACACTTCCTGGGATTTTTTAACTGGTGAATATGCTCATTCAATATATAAACTCATTCAACTATGGCCAGTTTTATTTCAACTAGGGGCCACATGATACTATGTTTTCTCTCATCAAATGTTCTCTGAGAATCTCTAGGTGTAAACAACATGTTATCTAAGTGATGGAGAAGTCAAAATGAAATTACAAGATGTAAGTAAGGCAGGCTTTGTGCTAAAGAGGTCATATCACACTATCCAACCCCAGGCTTGGTTTAGTGCTCAGTGAGCCTGCCAACAGCCAGACCCCAGCAGAAATGACTCAGTTCCAAAGAGAAAGGCTCTGAGGCTTGAGCACAAAGCACAACAGCCATTCAGCCAAATCTAGCAGCAAATAGTTAAAGCTTCAAATAGGCTTTGAGTGGCAGTGTGCATGGAGCTGGTGGAGAACAAACTCAACAAGACTGGCTTTCTGCTCTGCATGTGGCTCTGTAACCTTGGTAGGACTAGCCCCATGGTAACTCACTCCCTTCACAATGCAGGGAAACCTACCTCATGCTTCTTTAACTGCCTCTTCTCCAACTTCTTGTTACATTTGCAGGTCACCTAGGGTTAAGAAGTAAGAATCAATAAATTGGCTTTGTGACAATATGCTCACTTGCTATTACACAATAGCAAGTATAATCCATTTATGAACGTTTGAATACTTGGTGGTTCACCTGACAGTGTTCTGTAGCCATGTGAGTCTCCATGTCAGATTTGGGAAATGGTTCCTTGCAGATAGGACACATACCAATGTTCCTTTGACAGTGGATCTCATGGATGATAAAGTTAAACACAGGAATTTCTTTTTTGCTACAGAAATAGATCAAAGAAAAAGGCAAGAATTACTGGCATCTATACCCAGAGGTATCACATGGAAATCTGTCCTGTCTAACCTTTAGTCTCCATTACTTTTCTTTAGTGAGTATCTAATGTACTATTACTGTTACTACCCCTGCTTTTCAAGAATTAACTCCTGAAGGTTTTGAGTCTTCTGTGCAACACTGAGTTATCAGTGCTAATACACTACCTCTAAAAGCTCAGACTCACTTTCTAGATGTCAGAGCCACAACCAATAACAGGAAGTCAGATGCCAAGAAGAGCTGAGCTAGGCATCCAACCATGCCCCAAAGCACAATGATCCACTCCAGGAGTACTTAAAAAAAAAAAAATTTCACTACCAGTCTCAGGTAGGTTTAATCCCATTAGATTTTATTCCACTAAAAGTCAAACCAAAAAGAGCAGATGCCAGCTTTGGGACAGTCAATGGAGAAGACAAACTTGCCTACTTTATGTCCCACATGTCTTTCAAAGCAGGCTGGATGCTAGTTGGGAACAAGCTCTGGCTGGGCTGGTATAAATGTCACTGCAGAAATGTACAAAAATGAAATTCTGAACCCCTTCCCCCAGTCCTGTCACCTCATTCGTTCTTTGCCATTCTCCTTGAGTTTAAGGTATCCAATTAAAGACCATATCTAAGTTAAGAAAGGGGAAGATACGACAATCCTGACTGAAAAAGATCATTTAAATTTAATAAGAGTATATATATACACAAACAAGAGGCACATAATATTCAAAGGCCTTCTATTTACTTATTTGGTTATACCCATTAGGAAACTCCAATTCCACAGTCTAACTAAAGAATGCATTAAAATAATGCGCCTATAGCACAGGGAAATAGATTCAAGATCTTGTAGTAGCTCACAATGAAAAAGAATATGAAAATGAATATGTGTATATTCATGCATGACTGAAAAATTGTGCTGTGCACTAGAAATTGACACATTGTAAACTGACATTGTAAACTCAAAAAAAAAAAAGCTGAAAAAAAAAAAAAAGAATGTGCCTATAAATATGTCACCTAGAATAAATTTTCAGAAAATAAAATACTAAATAGGATAAATAGCTAGTTACAGAATAAATTTTTTTTCAGATTTTTGGGGGGGGGGGTAATTAGGTTTATTTATTTACTTATTTTTGGAGGAAGTACAGGGGATTGAACCCAGGACCTGGTGAATGCTAAGCATTTGCTCTACCACTTGAGCTATATTCTCCCTCACCCACAACAAATCTTTAATAACCCATTTTGCCTCGGAAGCTAAATACTACAGAAATCTTCTCCCACACTAAGTTGTAGATAGCTTACTGCTCTTACATAATCTTCATACATAGTCTAAGAAACATTTCAAAGTAGGATGACTGATATGCCTCCAGCTATAGTCATACTCCCAGTCTGAAAGACCAAGACACCAAAAAATACAAATTCATTTTCATCCAAAGGTAGAACTATTAAGGTAGTTCTCATGCTAAAACTGGAAGGTGACACAGAATAACAAATGTAAAAGATGGGAAGGAAACTAACAGATAAAGAGGGAAACTACCAATGTTTTGACACATTTAATTTCCCCCTTTTCTCCAAAATTTCCAGCTCTCTAAGGAAACCACTGGCTTTAAATTCAGCCTAACTATCTCAAAACTGTAGAATATTAAAATATACAGTGGAAGGAGCTATAAATCAAAGTTACCATTTAAATCTATTAAATCAATAAATATTAAAATTAGTAAATCCCACTACTAAAGATGTTATAAAACTAGTACTTTAATTCATCACCTATGGTAGTGTAAAACCACTGATTATAAACAGCCTAAAAATATGTTTCTAGGACCATAAAATTATATGCTTTTTAACCCAGTAGTCCCACTCTTGGGATTATGAAGATTTTCATTTAGAGTGCCATAAAATGGTAAAAAACTGAAAACCATTAAAAATGTGTAAACAAGGAAACAGCTAAGTTAAATATGGTACACCAACAACATGCAAGAAGCAGAGCTGTATGCTGATTGCAAATCTTCTGTGCACAGATGCCATGAAAAATTAAAGCCAGTAATTACTGATTACGGTGCTAAGATTCTAGATTCTTTTTTCATAATTTTGACAGTAATTTTCTTAACAGCAAAAGTCAAGAAAATGAATGTCTAGTTTTTATTTTACAGATCTATTTAGAATAATCTCCTGACATAGAGCATTCTGCACACATAAGGCCACTAAAATTTTAGAATTAAAACAGAAAATATTAAGGACCACAAAATAATAACATAAAGAAGCAAGAATCAAAGGCAGCCGTCAGGTTAAGACCACAGAGCAGTATTTACTACTACACATTTTCACCTATTCAGATACCCTGAAAGAAAAAGATAAACAATATTTACAACAATTACATGAAACAGCTGCCTGATGGTTTTCTTTTTAAATTTAACTGCCAAGATAGTCCCACCAAACATTACAAAGCAGACAAAATACCAATACACTTGCTTCCTACCTACAGATAATATCAAGATGGTTTAAGTGAGATAAATGAGAACACAATTCCATTCTAGATAAAACCGCTAAAAGCCCCAAGGAAGGACTAGCAAAGCTACAGATGAAATCTCATTTTAGATAGAAATGACTGAAAGGCAAGCCAAGGCTTCCAGAAAAATCCCCAAACACAAGGAGCCAGAGATTAATTCTTTAATACATGCAAAGATAAAAAGTCAAAATCTTTTAACATTGAAACCCTGTTTCCTAGAACCGAACTCTCCCATCAAACAGACAATACAGTAAGAAAAGAGATAACATGCAAAAAACATCTTCAATCACGATAAACTATTCTTTTTACTGGTCCAGTAGGTCTAATTGCAGCTAGTATTTTTTGAACAACAGAACAACAGAACAACAGAAATATGGCTTAGGGAACAACAGAAATATGGCTCTAAAGACAAAATTTTAAAGCCTGGAATTTAAACAGGGCTACTTAGATAGGAGGTTTGTGCTGGCTTAATCAGCTTTCCATGCTAATCTGCTTTTTTTCTTTAAATAAATTGCTTGGGCTCCAAATAACCTTGTTTTCATTAGCTTTCCATTAACTTACACTCCCCACTTTTTTTTTTTTTAACTCCCTTAGCATAGTTATTTATATATTGTCCTAGGTTTGAGATTCCTTCAGTTGGAGTGGACTGATAAAATAAGAATATCTTAACTGATGTCAAAGCCAATATGTCTGTTTTCTTATAAAATCACAATGTTTCCTTGTGATTTTTTGTATCACTGGTTATTATACTTTGGATCTCAAACAGTACATATAAAACCCAAACAAAGTTTAAAAAGTTTTTAAAATGGCAAAAGTAATAGTGGCACAGTAGGAAAAAATACCCTGTACAGCAAGACACCTTCACAGAAATGAAATCTTAATTCCACGCAGGGAAAGAATATTGTGCCCAGCAGCTGCTCTGATTATATCCTAATGCCGTCAAGAAGCTGAGAAGAAAAAGGCAATAAAAAAAGAAAAATTTTTATCTGGCTCAACCTTTCACCAGTCTAGGTCGAACAACTTTTCTCATCAACATCTCTTTCCTTCTACCAAATTTGGTAAGTTAAACACAGCACAGGTAGCTCTGCCTTGCTTTTTTCTTTAGCTGTCAGTAACGGAACTCATATATTACTAAAACACAAGCTCTTGAGAAATCCCAACCAGGAACTGGCTGATTATCAGCTGCGCTAAGTTTCATTTCAGTAAGAAAGAGTTGCTCTTTCTTGTCACTCACGTGTGTCAAAAACATCAAAATAAAAAAGCCTGACATTCAAGTCTACACCCAGTCTAACAATTTTGGAATCATGAAATGATAATGATTAAACTAGACTCCTGAAAACTTTGACTTTTTTTTTCTTTAAGCAATGGAACATTCCCTCAGCAAAATTCTTTATAAAAACAATTAAGCTGCTCTGGTTGAACTGTTTTTTCACTACTAGACATAAAGCCAAGCTCACTAAGCCTTGCTCACAATCAACCTCAAGACAGCCACTGCAGCCATTCAGGGAAATCCTTGCAACACACATTGAAAGACACTGCTCGAGTCCAAATATTTCATTATATTTTTAGTACCTTTAAAAAAATATACTTTTCAGAAAGACAAAAAATAAATTCCCTTACCTCTATGTCAGAAAAGTGAGGCTCCAAAGCAGTCAAGTGACTTGCCAAAAGTCATTAACTAATTACAGATAGGAACAAGAGCCCTGACTCCCAGCTTCATCCTGTCACTCTAGTCACTACTCTATGCTACCTAAACTAAACTAACCAGCTTGTCAAATTTAAAACAAGCAATCTTATCCAAAATTGTTAAAAAAAAAAAAAAGCTTTAGTCTCATATATTTGCACCACATACTATACAGCTCCAATTTTAACCTGCCAGTAAATAAATCAACTCTTTACAGAAGCTAGTTTGTCCTCATTCCAGAAACATTTCTTAGATTTCTTACCAGTTGTCACACAGTCGAGTGTCCTGGTCACCTTGAAATTCAGCCATCTCTAGATGTTCCTGAAAACAATAAAGTGTGATCTTTCAATTTCATTTCTGCTTTTAAGGATGACATGCAAAATACAGAAACAAACAGTGCACAGAAAATGTCACCGAAACCAGTGCATTTTATTTAATATCCAATACACTTGGGTTTTATCTTTTTATTATTTTTTGATTTTCATTTTAAAGTAATTTGACGTGCAAAAACAGTACAAAGAACTCCCACATACTGCATATATGTATATTCATGTATGACTGAAAAATGGTGCTGTACACCAGAAATTGACACAACATTGTAAACTGACTATAACTAAAAAAAAAAAAAAAAAGAAAAAGAACTTCCACCTACTTCTCACTCAATACATCATAAATAACCATAGTAAAATTATCAAGTGCAGGAAATCAATACAATACTAGTAACTAATCTACAGATCTTATTCAAATTTCACAACTCATCCCACTAATACCCTTTTTCTGTTTCAGGATGCAATCCAGAGTCACATATGGAATTTAGTTGTTATTTCTCCTTAATCTTCTTTGATCTAGGGATTTCTTCAGTCTTTCTTCATCTTTCATAACCCTTGTTAAATATACTGGCTAGTTATTTTGTAGAATGCCCTTCAATTTAGGTTCATTTTATGTTTTCTTATGATTAGTACATTTTTGGCAAAAACACCATAGCAGTGATGTGGTGCTCATCTCAATGCATTACATCAGAAAGCACATTATATCAACAGCCTTATTAATACAGATGATGCTGCTGAGCACTTCATTGAGATAGTGCCAGGTTTCTCCAGTGTAAAGTTTTTCCTTCTTTCTAAACAAGATGTCAAGGCAGAAAGCAAAGTCCTGGCAACTTTATTACCAATATTTACTTTAGATTATCCTTTTCCGTGACGCAAAATGTTCTAAAATGCTTACCCCTAATGGGGCTCTCTAATGGTTTTGACATTTCCAAACTAACTCACGTTTCAAAACAAGTACTGTCATTTAACACACTAATTAAGTTAACATGTTAACCCTGTGTGCCACTTGTACCCTAGTACTAAAAATACTTTACAAATTAAAGAAATACAGTGTCTGATCTCTGATTTAACATAACAATTTAGTGATAGAGAAAAACAAGAAAAAAACCCAGATATACCTTAAGATGAATATTTTGATGGAAAAGTAGACAACTGGAGATGGAGTAAAGGGACTCTAGATAAAGGTGTGAGGGAAGACCTTTCTGAGGAGATGACATTCAAACTAAGACCCGAATTGCAAAGAGCCAGGCATGCAAAGAGTAAATAAGATAAACGATGCAGTTAAGGCAGTGGGCCTAAGAGTCAATGAGAGAAAGTACAGATAGATCCGAAAAAGCAAAATGAAAAAAGGAGAATCAGTCAGGACCTTATCATGTAGGAGACAAAGAATACTACTCAATTATATTCCAAGCTCAGTGGTAAACTACAGAAGAGTTTTAAACTAGGGAGTGACACTGTTCAAGATACCCACTCTGTTATGATGTAAATTAGCGTTAGAAAGCATCTACCTATGAAAATAAATTAAGTTGCCAAAAGCGGGAAGCCTCATACTTTTCCCAGGGCTGACCCACTGACCCTGGACGTGACCTATTTCAGCCCACTAAGCAGAGGCCAGAGCCTCGGATGAGGTGAAGTGCCCGGTTTTCTAGCTGCAAGGGGATTGGGATGACACGCAGGGCTCGGAGTTGGCCCCTCTGAGGGTCAAATTCTGGTTTGGCCACTCAGCAGATGTGCTGTGATTTACCCTCCCTGGGCCTCAGATTTCCCCACACAGACAAGTGACAATGGTCACTGTGAGGAGTAAATGAGCGAATGCAAGGAAGTGCTTTGGTAGCGTAAATTTCCTTCAAACCTTAGAAGGAAGCCCTCTTTTACAGATCGACCAGGATTCCCGGAATTTCCCTGTGCGCGAGGGGGTGGGCACACCACCGTACGGTCCAGACCCGGTACGAGGCGGTTTCCAACTGCCCCCTCCCCCAACGAGGTAGATGAGGTCGGAGATGCGGAGGGGAGAGGGCATCAGCTTCGCAAATACTAGCCACCATTTACTGTGCCTCTATTGACTGCCAAACGCTTTACATAGACAATCTTTCAATCCAGACCACAACCTACAAGGTGAACGTCATCCTCCCCTTTTCAGGGACCGCGAAAGCGAAAGTCCAGGGAGACAGTCGCCGTACAGTTGTTCAGGGCGGGGACACAACCCGGGTCCGTCGGCGTAGAGCCCGCACCCGGCCACCTGCGACCCCCTCACGCTGGCCGCTTGGGGCTCCGGCCCAGCTCCGCCCGGGGCGCGGCGCCCACGGCGGCGCTCCGGACGGCCGCCTCCCGGTCCCCCTGGGGCCAAGGCCGGGAAGGGGCGGTGCCGCCAGGGGCTGTCGAGGCTCCGGTTCCCAGAGAAAGTACGGCCTCCCCCACTGGCCAGAGGAGACGCCGCGGCGCAGGCATCTTTCTCCTTACGAGAAACGCCGACGAACCCAAGGCCCAGAAGCCCCTCACCCACACACCCCACCCTCGGGATGCCGGCCTCCTCTCGAACTGGAGGCCACAGGAGGCTCCCCAGGCGCGGCCCGTCGCAACTCTCACCCGGGAAGCGAGGAAAAACGCCGAGCGGACCAACCAGCCACAGACCTAGAACCTCCTCAGACAGCCCGGGCACTGAACAACGGCCCCCGAAGCCGCCTCACCACTTCCGACCGTCGCGGAGGAGCCTGCCCATTGGCCAGGGTCGGCCCCGGCTGTCTGCGCATTGGGTAGCACAGCTGTCGCTCCCAGAGTCCCGCCTTCTGCGAGCCGATTGGCCCCTCGGAGCGCTACGGGGCGTGTCCCTAGAAGTCCCAGCCCTTGCACATATGGAAAGGAGGGCAGAGACCTGAGCTATGAGCCTAGTTCAGGGTCCAACAACTGTCCCTGCCACAGGCTAATAATATTTGCATGAATAATACTGCACAAACAGTACTAATATGCCTAATATATTAAGGTAATGGCATTTGTTCTTTTGTCATGAGCCATTAATACTTATTAGTCATTCTTGTTATCATTATGCCTCGTGCAAGACATCTGCAAGGCTCTGCCCATATTTGAGCACTTGGCTTTTTGCAGTGGAAGACTGAGCGCCTGAGATAAAGGTTTGAGTTCCACTTTCTCCACTTGCTGCCTGTATGGATTCTCTGAATTCTTCCCTCATGAATAATAATTTTTTAAAAATAGAATAGTTAAATATAACAGAGAACATACTATTTATAATACAGCAATTTAAAGTCATGATTTTATTGCAGATTATAATTGCAGGATATTCATCACATAGTGCTAAGCAGGAAAAGCGGGTCACACAGCGTTATTTGTAACCGGATAGAGTAGTTTAAATAGGCAGTATATTCTCTGTGATTCCAAATACATAAAGTTCTAAATCAGGAAAAATTGAAGTGAGAGGAATTAAAATAATGGCTCCATTTAAAGGGTATGGTCTACAAGGAAATATGAGAAAGAGTTGTAAGTCCTGGAAATGTTCTATAACTCAATCTACCAAGTGGCAAACACAGATGTATTAATTAGGAAATTGTCACGAGGCTGTACAGTTAGGATTTAAATACTTTATATTGTATGTTAAAGAGAACATACCATCAATACTGTTCTGCACCTTGACTTTTTTTTTCTTTTTCTTTTTGTTATACTACATAATCTGACTTGGAGATCTATCCATTATTAGCACATCTATCTACAGCATCTTCTTACTTTTTTCAATAGTAATTCCATTGTATGATGAGCTGTGATTTATTCAGCCACTCCTCTGTTGATAGATGTTTTGGCTACGAAGTTTTATTTTTGAATACAGCATAACTAATACCTGAAGTCAGAACTACATCAGATCAGCCTCACTGATTTGCTCAGCAAATGTATAGAGCACTCCCTATGTGACAGGCCCCAGATAAGATTCTGGAACTTCACTGGCAAACAACAGGTTAAGCTCCCTGCCTTCCCAGAAGCTTCCCAGGGAGACAGGCACAATGGTAATAACCATGAGTGTGATACTGCTGTGGTATAATAAAGATTATACTGTATCTGGTTTCTGTCCCTGGTTCCTGGCACAGAACTTCAGAAAACTTTGGAATTTCATGAGTGGTAGGAGTGTCTATGTTACACTAATGAGGTGACTCAAGATGGGCCCCTGGACAGCTTTAGAATGGTGGGTTGGTCACCAGAAAGACCCATCACATGACTGATTGGACTTTTCCACCTCCAGGGACTGGAGGGGTCTGGAGATTGAGTTCAGTTGTGTGACCAGTGATTTGCTCTATCAAGCCTAGGGCTGATGAAACCCCTCCAGGCACCTAGGCTCGTGGGAGCTTCCTGGTTGAACATACTGAGGTGCATGGAATGTGACACACCCTGAGTCCATGGGAGAAGGCACAAAAGCTCTGTATTGCCCCTCAGGCTGCATCCTCTGTGTCTCTTCATTTGGCCTTTCCTGATCGCTATCATTTATAATAAAGCTGTAATTGTAAGTTTAGTGCTTTCCTGAGTCCTGTAGGTCATTCTAATGAGTTATCAAACCTGAGGGAGTCATGGGAAGCCCTGAATTTGTAGCCAATTGGTCAGAAATACGGTTGGTTTGGGGACTCTCAAAGTGTGGCTGGCAAATGACACGAGGGTAGTCTTGACGACTACTGAGATCTGCTTTTCACTCACAGCAATTAAGTTCTGACAACAAACATGTAAGAGTTTTTCCTCACCAACAACTAATCTTCCAACTCTTGGGTCTTCAGCTGCATATCCTACAGTCTAATTGAATTCTGACACTAACTTCCTGAGGAGTTGGCATCAGATCCCACAGATTAAAAGCTCAGTCCCGCAACACTGCTCCTCCTCCTCCCCCCACTTCAGATCCCAGTCATAAGTCCAGTTTGTCTCGGGGACTTCTGACCAACCAGCTATAAATTGAAGGTTCCCACAACTCCCTCCTCCTCTTTGATAACTGGCTCTAATGGCTCACAGAACTCCGGGAAACACTCTACTTACGTTTACTTGTTTATTAGGAAGGGTATTATAAAGAACACAGTTGAACAGCCGGATGAAGAGGTAGATAGGGCAAGGTCTGAATGGTCCTGAGCACAGGAGCTTCTATCTCCGTGGAGTTGGAGTGTGCCACCCTCTTGACACACAGAAGCTCTCTGAACCCTACAGTTGAGGGGTTTTTATGGAGGTTCCATTACACAGTGGCACGACTGATTCAATCAATGGCCATTAGTGATTAACGCAATCTTCAGCCCCCTCTCATCCTTGGGAGGTTGAGAGTGGGATGAGACCAAAAATTCCAACCCTCGAATCACGTGGCTGGTTCTTCTGGTAACCAGTTCCTGTCCTGAAGCTATTTAAGGACACAAAGAGTCACTTCATTAGTATAAACTCAGGTATGGTTTAAAGGAGGTTATAATGAATAACAAAAAACTCTTCTCACCCCTAACACACACGGAAGTTTCAAAGGTTTTAGACGCTCTTAGGCCAGGAACTAGGACAAAGACCAAACATTTCTTTCTTGCTGTATCACCATATCTCGCGGATTGAGCCCATAAACCTTTGGAGTCAGGTGCTAACTACAGAAGGTTAGCATCAGAATTGAGTAAGTGCACCCAGCTGAGGATGAAACAGAACACGTGCTTTAGTGGAGAAGCCCAGTTACAGCATAAGACCACACAACCCACGGTGAGACGCCACAAAGTCTTTGGGCCACAACAATTAATTAGGTGTAGTTTCTGCTTGCAAGGAATTCAGGTTGTTTGCAAACAGGTTTCTGAACTTGGAAACCGATTCTCCCATAGCAGCAGTGTTACAGTGGTGATTTCCACTCTCAGGCTGCCCCACAGGTTACTCAATGTGTACCAAAATTTCCCACAATCCTATGAACCAAACAGAATCATTTCAACAAAAATACATTTTCACTAGATCAGCAAGAGTTGTAGGGGTTTTTTTTTGTCTTGTAATTAACAATCTTGTCTAATAAAGAAAGCATTATAAAAACCGGAATCCCTGAGAATATACCTCCTTTCCTCCCCACTCCCCACCATATCCTGCAGCCACAGCGACAGAAAGGAAATCATTTTCCCCTCCTTAAAACTGCTATGCCTTTTGAGCAAGAAACTTTAAAGCCAACTTATATATAGGAATCCACATGCTATGTAATGACAAGGATGACTATTACTGTTTTCAGGAATGAAAAATAGCAACAAATGGGCCCTGAAAAGGACACCAGTTAAATAAATTATACTTCAGTGGAGCTATACAAAAAGTAAAAAGAATTAAGTATGGAAATTAAGATACACAACACATATTGTTTTTATGAAGAAGAAAGTTGAAAAACCAAATGTGTTACCAGGACTCTATATTCATAAATACAATATTAATAAATAATATTAGTAATATTAAACTGTTTATCTAATGATGTGTTAGAATAGGCTTAGGAATAAACGGGAGGAATAATCCAGTCCCAATGGTAGCCTCTGAAATGTTGGGTTTACAAGGCCTTTCACCTTTGTCTTTTTTGGGGGAGGGAGGTGAGAATTTCACTTCTTACAAGTAGGTTATTTTTGTAAGCAGAGAAAAAAAATTCCTATTTCTCCCTCTGCTTCTGAGCTGACCTGCACACAGTATATTGATGAGAGAATCATAAGACAGATTTTTTTAACTTGCTGACTGCTTTGTATGCCTTCATGGTTGAATGATCTATAACATAATGTATTTTTTCTTTTTTACCTTATCTTTTCAATTTTATTGAAGCATAATTTACAAACAAAGCAGCCATCTTTAAGTGCACAGGACAGTTTTGACATGTGTAACTATGACTACAATTGTAGATGGTTTCGATCACTCTTCTGTCAATCCCCACCCCTTAGCCAGCCCCTGGCAGCCCACATCATGCTTCTATTACTGCAGAGTGAAATTTCATGTAAGTGGGACCATACAGTATGCTCACTTCTGCATCAGGTTTCTTTCAGTCAGCATGTTTCTGAGGTTCACCCGTTCCCTCGATCATATCAATAACCAATTCCCTTTTTTTACCTAGTAGTGTTCTGTTGTAAATGTCCATCAACAATTTGTGTTGATGGACATTAGACTTGATTCCACTTTGAGGCTAATATAAATAAAACTGCTATGAACGTCTGTACAAGCCTTTTGGGAGGACATAACGTTTTTATTTCTCTTGAGTTAATACTTATAACTGGAATTGCTGGATCACATGGTAAGTCTATGTTTTAATTTTACAGGAAACTGCCAAACTGTTTTCACAAAGTGATTGTACCATTTAACAGTCCCACCAGCAGTGTATGAGAGTTCCAGTTGTTCCACGTATGTGACCACTTGGTATAAATACATTTTGAAAGAACAAACAAAAGAATAGCACTCCTGTCTCCTGGGAGCAACTAACTTTCCTCCCTCTGAATTCAGAGTTCACAGTAGGAGACATCAGCCAGGGTAGCAAAGAATAAAGTAGAAATAATGACAAGCTCAAAGTTCACTTGACTCCCAGGGGTGCCTTATTTTTACTGGCTGGTACTCAGCAGCAGATTTAAAATTTACCAACATCTGATTTCTGATCAAATGAGGTAGGCAGGGCATGTTGATTACAACAGCAGCAGAAAGGATTTTAGGTAGGAATTGCTTCCCCATTTACTAGGAGAGAATCTATAAAAGAAGCTTAGATGCAGTTCCCCTTAGGCAGTGTTTCTCCAACTGTAGTTTAAGGAACAACTCCCTGCCTCCCACCCATTTGCACCAGAATCATCTGAGGGCTTGTTAAAAATTTAAATTGCTGGTTCCCGGACAACCCCCAATGTCTTATACCTGCAAACAAAATCCAGATTTGCTGAATCTGAGTGTTGGGGAGCATAGCCTGAACTTTTCCCTTATCGGCCCCCGCAGATTCAGCCTTGGATGGAGTGGAATTTTGATAAAGCCCTGGGGATAGGTGTTGCCTTGCTCTTCCCTGCTCTGCCAAATTCAGGTCCCAGCCAGGATGGGGGTGGGGGACCCCTCTCTTCTAGCCAAAGCTGTCGTTACCCAGTCTGAGAAATCAGGATGGACTTCCTCCTCCCCAACATTTCCCCGACGCCCCGGTTCACACACAGACACGCAACCATCCTCTGCTCCCCTCAGCCTCCGCCCCGGCTCAAGGTTAGGGATTTTCCCTAACTGAATGCAGCTTCTCCTGTGTCTAGCCCACACCCGCTCTCTTCCTTCCTCCCAGCAGCTGTCTGGAGTCACATATTCCTGGCCTGGTGCCGCGCTCAGACTGGAACATAGAAGGCACTCAGTTCATACTTGCAGAATTACAACAAGGTGTTGCTGGTGGTGATTTCTGTTTTGTAGGATTTGATGGTTTTCTTTATGAGCTGCTTCATATGAAACACTAAAAGGTAGTTTTGTTTTTGTTTGGCCCAAACCAAATCTGTTTTCATTGAATTGGACTCCATTTTATTCTCAGGCATCTCGTTTGTCCTTCCCTCAGTTCTTATCCGGCTCCATCCATGTTTAGGTCCCTAGTCCCACCTGCCCCCATGCTTAAACTTTCTGGCATTTTTTTGGGTACAGCGAGGGGCAACTCTGGCCGTGAGCGAGTCCCTGGTTCCCTGGCCTCCCAGCCAACCTCCATCCCAAGTCCCAAATACATTCTCCCTCTCCACTCATCTTCTTGAATGCCTCTGGAGGAAGGGACTAATAGTTTTGATTTAATTTGTATCGGGGTATATGACACACAATAAAGTACAGAAATCTTAAGTGTATCGTGCCATGAATCTTTCATAACAGCTTTCTTGAGATGTAATTCACACATCATCCAATCCACCCAATTAAAGTGTTTTAGTGATGTTTAGTATATTCAGAGAGTTGTGCAACCGTCACCACAATCTAATTTTTGAATATTTTTGCCACCCCAAGAAGACCCTTGAGCTCAGGAGTAGTCACTCTCTACTTTTCCTTTATCTCTACTCTGGGCCTGGGAACCAGTGTTCTGCTCTCTGTCTCCATGGGTTCTCCTATGCTGGACATTTATATGACTGGAATCAGACAATATGTACCTTTTGGAGACTGGCTTCTTTCACTTAGCATGATGCTTTTATTGTAGCATGGATCAGTACTTCATTTTTTTTCACTCCTGAATAACATTCTTTTGTAATGGATATACCACATTTTGTTTTTCCAGTCATCAGTCAATGGATGTTTGGGTTTGTGATGAGCTAAATCGTGTCCTTCAGAGATTCATATGTTGAGGTCCTAATTCCCAGCACTTAAGAATGTGATTGCATTTGGAGACAGGGTCTTTAAAGAGGTAATGAATGAATTTATTAGGGTGGGTTCTAATTCAATATGACTGGTTTCCTTAGAACAAGAGGAAATTAGGTAAAGGGGGGAGGGTACAGCTCAGTGGTAGAGTGCGTGCTTAGCATGCACGAGGTCCTGGGTTCAATACCCAGCATTTCCATTAAAAATTAATTAATTAAAGTTACCCACCCCTGCCAAAAGAGGAAATTAGGACACAGACTCACAGAGAGGAGACTATGTGAGGATACAGGCAGAAGACAGCCATCTATAAGCCAATTAGAAAAGAGGCTTATAGAGAAAGAAACCGACCCTGATGACGCCTTGATCTCTGACTTCCAGCCTCCAGAATGGTGAGAAAATAAATATCTGTTGTTTCAGGCACCTAGTCTGTGTACTTTGTTATGGCAGCCCTAGCAAACTCATAAAGAGTTGTTTCCACTTTTCAACTGTGAATGAAGAATATTGCCTGTCATATCAGTAAACAAAGGGTGCTGCGGCCATCAAGTCATCAGCCACTACTGCCACAATGAGCCAGAGGGAACTCAGGATGGAGAAAAGCAGGCAACCCGGCCTCTGCCACCACCCTCAATGTGTAGCCTGAGGGGACTCGGGATGGTTCAGAACAGGATACTGGCCCTAGATAGCTAGGTGCAGATCAAAGGAATGATTTCAGTGAGCCCAGACTTTTGCATATTCCCATCCATAGAGAAGCACTAAATTCCTTACCTTGAGATATCTGGCTTTCTTTAATTAACAGTAATCTTTTGATGCTCCCACTACCTGGTCTTTGTTGCAAAAACCTCTATATATCCTGGCTTCTCCCCTGACTCTATGGAGCTGTCTTTCAGAGTGACCTGAGAGGCGTAACCTAGGCTTAAATCCTCAGAAATGTCTGCTGAATAAAACTAACTCTCAACTTTTAGGTGATGCATTTTTTAGTAGACAAGGTTTTTATGAATAATGCTGCTGTGAACACTCGTATACAGGTTTTTGTGTGGACATGTTCTATGTTGCTAGAAGAAATTCAACTAGGAAAGGAGTTTGCACAATTAGTTTTTACATACGTATACATGCATGTTACCACCAACCAGATCAAGAAATAGAATGTTTCCAGCACCAGTAGATTCGCTTAGGTTCCTTCCCTATTTGTCCCTATTCCCTATTCCTACAGGACAACCTGTCTTCTGACGTCTATCATTTAAGAACAAGTTTTGCAAACTCCCCACAAAAAATAAGTAATAATTATGTGAGGTGATAGAAGTGTTAGCTAAGGCGGCAATCATATCGCAATATATAAACGTATCAAATCAACATGTTGCACACCTTACATTTACGTAGTATTTTATGTCAATTATATCTGAAATAAACAAATAAAAAATAAGTTTTACCTGTTCCTGAACATCATGTAAATAGAATAATACATTATATACTCTTCTGTGTCTCACTTATTTCATGCAATATTTTGGTTATTATATTCACTCATATTCTTTTTTTTCCATTTTTTTAAATTTATTTATTTCTAACTTTTTTTATTGAGTAATAGTCATTTTACAATGTTGTGTCAAATTCCAGTGTAGAGCACAATTTTTCAGTTATACATGAACATATATATATTCATTGTCACATTTTTTTTTTTGCTGTGAGCTACCACAAGATCTTGTATATATTTCCCTGTGCTATACAGTATAATCTTGCTTATCTATTCTGCATTTTGAAATCCCAGTCTGTCCCTTCCCACCCTCCGCCCCTTTGGCAACCACAAGTTTGTATTCTATGTCTATGAGTCTGTTTCTGTTTTGTATTTATGTTTTTTGTTTGTTTTGTTTTGTTTTTAGATTCCACATATGAGCAATCTCGTATGGTATTTTTCTTCCTCTTTCTGGCTTACTTCACTTAGAATGACATTCTCCAGGAACATCCATGTTGCTGCAAATGGCGTTATGTTGTCGGTTTTTATGGCTGAATAGTATTCCATTGTATAAATATACCACATCTTCTTTATCCAGTCATCTATTGATTTAGGCTGTTTCCATGTCTTGGCTATTGTAAATAGTGCTGCTATGAGCATTGGGGTGCAGGTGTCATTTTGAAGTAGGGTTCCTTCTGGATATATGCCCAGGAGCGGGATTCCTGGGTCATATGGTATATTCACTCATATTCTTGAGTATAGCCTTAGTTTGTTTATTTTCCTTTCCATATAGTATTCCAAATAAACTGTAAACAGGTGATAAATTATTAACCCATTCCACGATTGATGAACATTTGGTTTGTTTCTATTTTGGAATGAATACTCTTGTTCTTAGTTAGATATGATGTTCACTTCTGTTAGATGTACACCCAAAAGTGGAATTGCTGGGCTGGACTCTAGAGTATCCATCTATTTAGTTTTTGGTTATTAAAACTTTCAGCCATCCATATATTCATAAATATCTCCAGCTCTTATGAGTTGGTGATTTTCAAGTTCTTGCAGTTAGCCCTAGCTTATTTTTTTATTATTATTATTATTTACCTAGCCTATTAATTTCCACCTGTGAGTTTTAGGTTCCAACTTCTTCTTTTTCTCACCGACTCCAGGGGATGACTCAGGCACACACCCATTAGTTAGCCACCTGATGGTTACCCACAGGGGCTTAGACAATTGGTAAGCTGGGAGGGGGAAACAGGACCTCTGGCAGGGAGTAAAGGGGGAGGTAGCTATTAGGGAGTCAGTTCTGTGTCTGCCACAGGAAGGGCATTCATTCCATACACTCACCCTGTGGATAGAGGTAGAACTTTTTGGCAGTCTTCAAAAAAATCCATTTTGTTTGGTATGTTGCACATAGTCACAAGTATATTCATCTATCACTGAAGGAATACTTGTGAAGCCACTGCTAGAAAACAGTTTCCTAATCCAGGTGTCAGGCCCTGAAATATGCTATATTTGGGTCCTCAGGCTCTGAGATGTTTACATTATTTTGTCAATTCTTTTTTCTTTCCTCTCTTTTTTTAAAAAATTGAAATACAGTCAGTTCACAACGTGTCAAATTCTGGTGTATAGCAGAATGTTTCAGCCATACATATACATACATAAAAAACGATGGTTAGAAGCCACAAAGCAGGTGGCAATGCCTTAACCGTCTGTGTGTGTGTGTGTGTGTGTGTGTGTGTGTTGTCAGGCCCAAGGCCCTCTTGCATTCTTGTCAAGGGGACCTTGACCTTGCTAACCTTCTCTCCTTTCATACAAGACTATTTTGTCAATTCTGAAGCAGGGGGCTAGGAAACTCAGCTGACTTCTAGGGGCTCATACATATTCATAAGGAGACTGGAGATTAGACCCGAGTTCCCAAAGCATGCTGGGAAATTTCTCAGCCCTCCTGGTTAGCAGGCAGAGTTCCTCTGCTTGCCAGCTTCCTCATCTCCCAGATGCTTGCGCAGAGTCCTTCTAGTTCCAAGGGAGGAGACTTCTTGGGGTCACTTGACTCATTGTCTGATTTTCTGGAAAAGCTCTCAGCTCTCTCTTACCACCAGCTGCGTAGAAAGTACTTCCCATTTCCCACCGGGGAAGAACCTTAATGCAGAAGCATTGTGTTTCAAATAGTTTGAGGGCTGGCGGAATAAGCATAGTTTGTCTGTCACATTAAACTGAGGCAGGTCTTCTAAGGCTGGGCTGACCTTTTTAAATGGGCGTGTCTGGCACCTAGCGCAGGGTGGCACCCAGTAGACACTCAATAAATGTTAAATAAAGGGAAGAATTATCTAGTATGATTTTTGCTTTATGTGCCCATTTCAGAAATCTTTGGCTACTCCATGGTCACAAAGACATTCTTCTATGTTTTCTTTTAGAAGCCTTTTTACATTTAGGTCTATGATCCCTCTTGAATTAATATTTGTATATAGTGTAAGATAAGGGTAAAGTTTTTTTGTTTTTTGTTTTTGTTTTTTTTAAGAGATATCCTGTTGTTCCATTTACTGGGAGGAAAATTCTTTCTTCCACTGAATTGCACTTGGGCCTTTGTCATAAATCCAAGGATACGAAGGAGTCTATATCTGGACTCTGTTCTACTAATTTATTTGTCCATCTTAGGCCAATACTACATCATCTTAATGACTGTAGCTTTATGGTAAGTCTTGAATTCTGGTAACATAGTTCCTTTTACTCTGTTCCTCTCTTTTGAGATTTATCTTGGCTATTATAGGTCATTTGTATTTGCATATAAATTTTAGAATCAATCTGTGAATTTCTTAACTGGTTTTTAAGCTCTTATCTTTTATGCTTTATCTCACCAGAGAACTGATGACAGGGCAGCACTACTTCCTAGACTCTCCTTCATTCTAAATCAAGGACTGCCTTCTTGGCATCCAGCAGCCAAATGCAGCTGACAAGGCTCTCCCCAGAGTTCAGCAACTCAGAGGCTGTATAGAGAAAGTCCAGACTCAGAACACAGAATCCAGCCAGCTCTGCAGATTCCTTAGTTGTGGCTCCCAGCTTTGACCTGTCTTGAAAGGAGCCTGTAGATTGTCCTATGACTAGGCAGAAATGCATATGGAAATTTAATATATGATAAAGATGGCATTGTGTGCTTTGTGAAAAAGATGGATTATTCAATAAATAGGGCTCAGATAAACAAGAAAAGATAAAATTGGAATCTTACCTCATTATTCACACTGAAATTCCAAACAAATCAAAGATTTAAATGTTAAAAACAAAATCATAAAAATACTAGAATTCATAAAGTAATTTAAAAATAATATCGGAGTGGAGAAAGGCTGCAAAAAACAAAACATTTCTTCATTACAAAAAAAAACCCAAAAAACCCGTATCTCAAAAGTCATAAGGCAAACAATACACTGGAAAAAATATTTGAAATAACTATGGCATAAAGACAATTTCCTTGATATAATATAGGGTGACTATATGAGGGGAGGGTATAGCTTAGTAGTAGAGTATATACTTAGCATGCATGAGGTCCTGGGTTCAATTCCCAGTACCTCCAATTTAAAAAACAATAATAATAAATAAATGAATAAACCTAATTCCTCCTGCCAAAAATATATACATAAAATGTGACTATAAATTAATAAGAAAACACTGACAACCTGAAAAAAATGACATTGATGAAAGATTGATAAAAGAAAATAAATTATAAATTGGTCTTGAACTGATTAAAATATGCCAAATATCATTCATAACCTGAGAAACAAGAATTCAAATTATACTAAGATATCATTTTTCACTACAAGATTGTCAAAGGTACAAAGATTTGAGAGCACACTGTGTTGGCAAGGGAAACTGGAATTTTCACATACTGGTTGTGAGAATGAAAATTGGTACAAACTTTGTGAGGTGAAATTTGGGAACATTTATCCAATATTAAGTAGAAAAAAGCAACTTTTCTATAAATAGTATGATAACGTGGAAATTTTAAAGGAAACAGAACTATCATATTCATATTATTGATGAAAACATACATATGTAATAAAAATATTAAAATATGGAAGGATACTTGTCAACAGCGGAATACTGGTTATCTCTGGAGAGGCAGGTAGGTGGGAGATGAAATGTACATGCAGTATCAAGTCTGTACTTACAAAATTTTAATATTTGTTAGATCTCTGTGATATGTATATATGGTTATTATTCTCTTACAGATTTTGAAACATTTAATAATTTTTAAAATTAGGAAATATAGCTTATAGAGGGATATTATTAGGGTGATGGAAATGTTCTAAAATTAAACTATTATAATGACTGCATGACTTGGTAAATTGTACTAAAAATCGTTGCACTCAAAACAAGTGAATTCTGTGGTATGTAAATAACACAAGTAGAGTATTAAGATTATATACAGCTTAGAAAACTTTAACATTTGCTAGGTTTTATTTATTCATTTTCATTTATTTCTATTTTTAATTATTTAATATTTTATTTATAGTCAGTTTACAATATTGTGTCAATTTCTGGTGTACAGCATAATATTTCAGTCATATGTATACACACATATTTTTTTTCATATTGTTTTTCATTATAGGTTATTATAAGATATTGAATATAATTTCCTATACTATACAGTATAAACTTGTAGGTTTTATTTTTAAAAAACAATTAAAATGAGATCCATCCTGGGGAGGGTATAGCTCAAGCCGTAGAGCACATGCATAGCATTCATGAGGTCCTGGGTTCAATCCTCTATACCTCCTCCAACAATAAATAAATCAATAAACCTAATTACCTCTCCCTGCCAAAAAAGAAAAAGAAAAGGGATCCATCCTTTTGGATTTGAAAGTGGCCTAGGCAATTCAGCGTTTGTATGCCACCTGGTGGACAGAATTGGAAGTGTTGGGGTCGACAATGGCCCTAAGACATAGTCTCTCTTTTTCAAATAAGGAAAAGGAGGGCCAGGATCACACCTCGAATCATTGGCAAAACCAAGACCATAACCCTGATTTCCCCAACTCTTAGCTCTTGGTTCTGTGGTTCTCTGCCTATATCTCTGTCTACCTTTATTCTGTGCCTACTTTGTGCTTTCGGCCTTCTTTATGCTAAGTATTGTGGGAGATTCCAAGATATTATGCCTACCAGGGGACATGTCAGACTTGGGTAAAATTCCTTCCTTGGTATCTTGAAGTATCAGGAGGTGATTTCTCCAGTTTTAAGGGGAGGGAGTACTAATATTAATATTAAAGATAATAATAGTACACGGCTGTTATTGAGTGATTTCTTTCTGCCTTTTTCTTTACATGGACATTTATTCCTCCCCTCAATCCTATGAGATAGGTTCTTTTGTTATCATAACTTTACAAATGCAGAAACTGAGACTCGGAGATGTTCAGTCACTTGCTTGGGATCACACAGCTGATAAATGTCGGAGCCAAGATTTGGACCCAAGTCTGTTTGATTTCAGAGCCAGAGTTACTGTTTATTCTATTGCCAAAAGTGCATGAAACCATGCAGGAACTGAACCATGAAAACTACAAAATATGTCACTTTTCTGCTCATTCTGTGGAGGATAAGGATTAGGATTAGGTATTAGATCAAGATGGAAAGGAAAAATACAGGAAGAAAAATCTCTGGCCATTCCTTTTCATTTGCTGCAAGAGAAACAGGGAAAAGGAAACAAAAACAAAGCCACTATTACGTTTTCAGACTTAGCTCTTTGTTGAGCTCTAAGCTCCTTTAAAGGCCAAGGACTGTCTACTTCACATGTGTATTTACAGAGCCCAGTGTCAGACCTAGATTGGAGTAGATGCTCAATGCATGATTAAAGGCTAAATTTTTCAATGATCTAAAGAGAGGGAGGAGCAGAAAGAACATTCATCAGCGTTAACATTCCTGGTTCTACCACCAATGAGTCAGATGACCCAGGACAAGAAGTCACTTCCTATTTCTGAACCATGGTTTCCTCATCTGCAAAACAAGAAGAATCAAGTAGATAGTCTGTGAAGACCCTTCCAGCCCAAGACACCCTACATTCTCTGAGCTTCTAGAAGCTCCATCCCACCTTTTTGTCCTTAATTGTGAGCCATTTTAAGGTTTTCTAAATTATAGCATTTTAGATTTAGGTGGTGTTGTAATAATATGAATTGCTAATATCTTATCAGATATTTATGAGACAGTTAATCAAGTTCTTCACATGTATTAATTTGCTTTAGCCTTACAGCCACCGTCTCAGTTAAGCACTATCATTCTTATTTTACAGATAAAGAAACTGAAGCACAGAGATTAAGTGACTTGCCCAAGATCACATGATTAGTAATTGGCAGTAGCCAGACCCAAACCCAGACAGTCTGGCTCAGACCCCAAGCTCTAAACCGTTGTGCTCTGCTGCCTGCCTAGGCTAGGACCTTAAAGAATCATTAAGTCCAAATACTTGTAGTCATCCCCCTGACATCAAGGGTCTTGCATAAAGTAGATGTTCACTAAGACACTGATGACCTGGCAGGAAAAGCATCAATATTTAAGGAGCTGCAAAAACAGATATTAATATCTGCATTTTATAGGTAAGAAAACATAAGGATTTTTAAAAATAATTTGCTTGCCCTTTTTTTTTTTTTTTTTTTTTTTTGCTTCACCATTTTTGAGTATCAGTGACAAGTCTGACCTAAAGGTATCAGACTCTGGCCATGCAGTCAAGCCTTGCTACCCTGGGAGGCAAGACCAGAATATCCTCTTTAAGGCAAGTGAACAAGGAAATCTTAGGAGCCCTGAGTCTCTGGTCTTCCCCACTACCAATCATTCAAGAAGATCACCTTGTAGGAGAAAGTCCACACCGTCACAGGCATGACACAGAATCCTTGGCTACGTGACAAGCTAGACATTTTCCCTCCTAGAAAGGCCCGGGATCGTACAACAGCAAGGCTCGGTGCTGCAATGGAAGCCCAAGATTCCCCTCTGAAAGAATTCACTGAGCACTGTCTGGACTGGGGTTAGAAGCCGCTGAATGCCAAGCTTGCCGGGGCCTATCCTTGGAGTTCCTATTAAAAGTATAGGTTGAAACCCATGGGCTAAAAAATTGCTCCCAAATCCAGAGTTAGAGCCCAATGCCCAGGAAGAGCTGGACTGCATTTATAGGATCCACTTTTCTGTAACACTTGTTCTATTGCCTTTCCAGGTTGACATGTGTGAGCATCACTCCCAGCCTGAATATTCCAACAGGGCAAAGACAGTATCAGTATGTTACCAGCAAAGGTTATTAACAATTCCTGAGAAATAAAAATAGAATCTGGCTGGGTAGTAAAGTCTAACCTTTCATTTCTCCTTTGTGCTGCTTAATCTAGTTTTGCTTGCTCATAGGGTACCCTGTGCTGAGGCCTTGCACTGGACCCGTCAGACCAGAGTTCCTCGTGGGGACCGGCTGCTCCGGACACCGCAGCTCGATGGGCTGTGTGCAAAAGTGGTGCACCTGGCGCTGAGGGCTGGAGCCCCAGCAGCACAGCTGCATCCACCCGTGAGATCTCTGCCCCCTTCCCCACTGCTGGGAACCCTGTAAGCAGCCGCTCAAGCCTTTCAGGAAGAGCATGGACTCCAGAGTGTGAGCTCACATCTTCCCATTATTTGGTCAAAGAATAAAACTTTCCTTGGCTTCTGAACTGAACTCAGTCTTGTTCTATCGGCTCAAACCGAGAGAGGTGATTAGGAAGGTTTACTGAGTCTGACTGGCTTCCAACAAGGGGAAGAAAGTGTCAGGCTGATGAAAGGCAGGACATTTCTCTCATCCTGCAGATGGCTCCTTGGTCCCAAGGACATAGTCCTACAACAGGATGACTTACGTCCCACAGCTGCTGCATTAATTCCGAGGACATATCCCAGTATTTCTCTCTCTGTGCTCTTTCTTCCCTTGAAGTTTCTGTTTCAGGGCTGAGCTCCACGGGAGAAAAGAGCCAATAGTAGATGACTGGCAGCACCAGAATGAAGACCGTGAGGGCAGAGCCTTTCAGTAAAAGACCCCGCGGCCCTACCAGGGTCTGGACCTGTCTCCATCGGCTGCCTGGCTGATGGCTCCCCACTTGAGTGTTTCCCTTTTCTCTCTCTGAGGAATAAAAGCAGCTCTTTTTCTCACTTTATCCCTCTGCCTCTATTGAGAATTCTTTCTCAGTTGGCGAGCAAGGGGTCCACATTTGGAGGGGGGTCTTGCCCACCTGTTTGGTGGGCTTTCCAATTTGGGGGTCCCTCTATCCGCTAATGAAACAATATTGGGCAGGAGGACCCTTGTTAGGGCCTGGCTAGAAAGGATCGGTAAAAAGTATACCCCATAGCACTTTATAATAAATTTATGTTGCATAGCAATTACAATAATCACCTTCTTTTGTATCATACTCTAGTGTTTACAAAACACTTTCACCTCTGTTAGTTCATGACAGCCTCAAAACAACTGTGTGACAAGTACAAAATGTTTATGGTGCCAATTTGACAGAAGAAACAGAGGTTCCAAGAAGTGAAGTAACCTGCCCAAGGATACACGGCAAGTTAGAAGCAGATCTGGGGCCAGGACTGAGGTCTTGATTCCCAGTGCCAAGGCCTTCCTATAATGTCACTCCTCTTAAGGACAGCTGCCAATCATAATTAAGTTGTCTGTCCTCTGTCTCCCCATGCTTTCCAGTCCCTAAGTTATTAATAAATTTATCATCTTTTTTAAATTCTTTTTTTTGTTTGTGGGGGGAGATAATCAGGTTTATGTATTTATTATTATAATTTTTTAAATGGAGGTTCTGGGGATTGAACCCAAGACTTCTTGCATACTAAGCATGTACTCTACCACTGAGCTGTGCCCTACTTCCGTGATTTTGTCTTCTACACAGTGATCAAATGTATTCACTTTTCTCCATCATCATTGCTGCCACTTTATTCCAGGAATTTTTATCTATGGCCTGAATCTTTCTAACAGTGACCTGTCACCAGCATTCTGGTCCCCTCCAACACACACAGCAGTCAGGGTGATCTATAGCCTTGCTATTCAAAGCACCACCAGCATCACTTGGGAGACTGCTGGAAACGTGATGTCCCAAGCTCCACCACAGGCCTACTGAATCAGAATCTGAATTTTAATAAGGCCCCAAATGACTCATGTAACTTTGACCTGTGCATGAAAAAGTTTGAGAATCAGTGAGAGGAGAAACCAGAGACAGGAAGAAAATATTTGCAAAAGATATACAGTTGGCCCTCTGTATCCATGGGTTTCTCTTCCCTGAATTCAATCAACTGCAGATCAAAAATATTCGAAAAAAAATTCCAAAAAGTAAAACTTGAAGTGGCCACACTAGCAACAATTTACATATCATCCACATTGTATATGGTATTATAAGTAATCTAGAGATAATTTATAGTAAATGGGAGGATATGTGTAGGTTATATAAAATACTATACTATTTTATATAAGGGAGACTTGAGCATCCATAGATTTTGGTATCCAATGGGGTCCTGGAACCAATTCCCTGTGGATACCAAGGGAAGACTGTATCTGGTAAAAGACTTATTCAAACGTAAAAAGGACTCTTAAAACTCAGCAATAAGAAAACAAACAACCTGATTAATAAAATGAGGAAAAGACCTGAACAGACATGTTACCAAAAAGACATACAGTTGGAAAAGATGCTCATATGTCATTAAGGAAGTGCAAATTATAGCAACAGTAAAAACCGCTTCACGCCTATTAGAATGGCCAACATCCAAAACTGACAACGCCAAATGCTGACAAGGATATGGAGCAACAAGAACTTTCCTTCATCGCTGATAGGAATGCAAAATGGTACAGTCCCTTTGGAAGACAGGTTGGTTGGCAGTTTCATACAAAATCAAACATACTTTTACAGTACAATCCAGGAGTGATGTTCCTTGGCGTTCACCCAAATGAGCTGAAAACAGTTCACAAAAAACTTGCACACAGATGGCTATAGCAGCTTTATTCATAATTGCCAAAACTTGCAATCAACCAAGACATCCTTCAGTAGTTGAATGAATACACTGAGGTGTGCCCGGAAACTGGAATATTATTCAGCACTAAAAAGAAAGGAGCTATGAAGCTATAAAAAGGCAATGAGAAACCTTAAATACATATGATTAGGTGAAAGAAACCAAATTGAAAAGTCTACATATAGAAGGATTCCACATATATGACATTCTGGAAAAGCCAAAACTGTGGACACAGTATAAAGATCTGTGGTTTCCACAGTTTAGTGGGGAAGGAGGGATGAACTGGAGGAGCACAGAGGAATTTTAGGGCATTGAAACTATCCTTTATAATATTGTATCGGTGGATATTTGTCATTATACTTTTCTCCAAACCCATAGAATGTACATCACCGAGTGAAATGTACAACCCTAATGTGAAATATGGACTTAATTTGAATATGATATGTTGATGTAGGTTTATCAGTTATAACAAATGTACTGTCTGAGTACAGGACGTTGGTTGTGGGGAAGGTGGTGCATGTGAGGCGAGGCAGGAGTTAGGACGCCCCCTCACGGAGCCGGGGAGCTCTCTAGCTGCGTGCCTCACTGCATACACACCATACACCCGTGTTCCTCACTGTTCTTGACCCAGCAGAGCAAATCTGCCACCACATAGGACAAGAATGATGGGCTTACTCCCCTGTTCTAAGTCAAGAAAATGGTAACCACCATTTAATGAACACCTACTGTATGCCAAGTGTTTTCCCATGATGTCAGCTCTAATGTATACAAGAAGGGTGAGATTTTGGCTCCTGTGGGGGTCATCTCATTTGTTACCTGCAATGACTCAGGCCTGCCAAGGGTACCTCCCAGGGAGCAGGTAAGGACAGGCCCAGAGCCAGGTGACTATTTTAGCCTTAGGCTCTGAAGACAAGAGGTAGGAATAAGAAAACAGAAAGGCCAATTCATGCAACTTGAATGACAAATAGGCTTTCAGGGTGGAGGGAAACATATTCTACCCAGAACAGTGACTGAAGGATCTAGAGGCCTCTGTTAGGTAGGTCTGTATGCTCTGGCCTGCCACATTCAGTGAACGGGGTGCTGAGCCTGGCAGCATTCCTCTGGGGCCCGGCCAACAAAGGTAACCCAAGAACATAGCTGAGTAACCACAGTCCTGGCCTGCAGCCTCCTATGTGCCCCCCTTGCTGTATTTTTCCATTCTCGGAAATTCTTAAAACTCAGGTAACTCGCCAGCTGTTTCATTTGTGCCAAAGATGAACCCCAGGTCTTCTGTCTCCTCTCCCTTTTCCAAGCCAGACCTCAGCCCTGTCCTACGTGGCCACATAGTGGGCCTGGGGTCAGCTTACCAGAGGCTCCTGACCTTCATTCTTGCTGCTTAGCATGATTTGGGGAGCATGGCATTCTCCCTGGGATAGGGTTGCCAGATTTAGCAAATAAAAATACAGGGCACCTGTACACCTGAAACTAATATAATATTGTAACGCAACTATACTGCAATTAAAAAAATATAGGACACCTGGTTAAATGTGAATTTCAGATAAACAGTGAATATTCTTTTAGTGTAAACCCAAATACTGCATTGTATTTTACCTGACAGCTCTACCCTGGGAGTATTTAAATGCCTTCCATTATTCTAGAGCAAGGGTTGGCAATTTTTTTTTTTTTTTTTTTTTTGTAAAGGGCTAAAGGGTAAATATTTCACCCTTCTGGGTCATATGCTTTCTGTTGCAACTACTCAATTCTGCTGTTGTAGCACCAAAGCGGATACAGATGATGCAAACATGAGTGGGCATAGCTGTGTTCTATAAAATTTTATTAGGGATACTAACCTTTGAACTTTATATAACTTTCACATGTTGCGAAGTAGTCTTCTTTTGATTACTTTCCCCTAATCATTTAAAAATGTAAAAACCATTCCTGGCTCACGGACTGGACAAAAACAGTAGTAAGCTAGGTTTGGCTTATGGGACATAATTCGCCCACTTCTGGCCTAAAGCAGAAGAATGAAACTTTTGTCTGAATCCAAACCACAAGAGGTTAGTAAAGATACAGATTGCTGCTAAAAAAAAAAAAAAAAAAAAAAAAAAAAAAAAAAGATACATATTGCTGGGCCCTGCTCCCAGAGTGTTTGATCCCAGTACGTCTGGGGTAGTGACTAAGAACCTGCATTTCTAACAAGTTCCCAAGTGATGCTGATGCTGCTGGTTGGAGATCACACTTTGAGAACCACTGACCTAGGGGAGCACTTCCACCTGATGGCAAGCTCTCTCTCTGGGGTTATTTTAAAACCTCCTCAGCCTTAGGAATGATTTTCCATGAGGATCATAGGTTATGCTTTCATTGGAGGGACCCCTCCCCATCCCCACTCTCAATAGAATTTCTCTGTGCACTTGCTTCCAGAATTTTCTCTTTTAGCTAGCCTCAGGACAGAGTTGGGATGAGAGTTTCTAGTGTACTTGGTTTTTTAAAACAAAGTAGCACCACCTCATTAATAAAAATGATTCATTTACACATTTGTTATTTTGGAATAATTTTAGATTAACAGAAAAGCAGAAAAAGGGATAGAGAAAGTTTTCATATATTCCTCAACTAGTTTTCCTCAATGTTGACATCTTATATTACCATGGTGCTTTCGTCAAAATAAGAAACCAACGTTAGCACAATACTGCTAAGTAAACTCTAGACTTTTTTTGAATTTCCACTGATTTTCTGTCCTTTTTTCTGTCCCAGGATCCCAACCATGATATCACATTACATTTACTTGTCATGTCTCCTTGGGCATCTCTGGTCTGTAACAGTTTCTCATTGTTTATTTTTCATCACCTTGACAGTTTTGAAGAGTACTGGTCAGGCATTTCATAGAATGTCACTCAATTTGATTTGTTTGATGTTTCCCTTACGACTAGTCTGGGTTTATGGGTTTTCCAGAAAAAAATATTACAGAAGTGAAGTTCCCTGCTCATTACCTCAAATTGGAGTACGTGAGATCAATATGGATTTTCACTGGTAATATTAACTCTGATCCCCTAGTTAAGGCAGTGCTTATCAGGTTTCTCAGCTGTGAAGTTATTATTTTTCCCTTTCTATACTCAGCTCTTTGGAAATTGGTCAATAATTAGAACCCACACTCAAGAGGGAAGGAGAAAGTTAAGCTTCACCTTCTGGAGGGGGGAAATTTATACGTATTGCTTGGAATTCTGTAAGGAGAATGTGTCTCCTCTCCCCCATTTATTTATTCAATAATTTATATCAGTGTGGGCTTTTGTATTTTTACGTATTTTATACTTTAGGTTAGAATTCTGTTATTTATTTTGTTGCTCAAATTGTTCTAGTTTGGGCCACTGGGAGCACTTTCACGTTGGCTCCTGTATCACTTTGACCTGCCCCACTCCAGCCTTTTATATTTTGAGCCCTTCCCTTCTTTCTGGCCATACAAGATGCTCCAAGATTATCTGGTATATTACTGGCCCCAGTCCTAGAATCAGCCATTTCCCCAAGGCACCCTGTTTTGTTTCACTGGAGAGTGGTATTAGAAACCAAGATCTGGGTGTCAGGTGTGCTCGTTGCTACTTAAAAATTTTTTTTAAATATATAAACAACTCAGAAAGTAAGGAAGAGTTTAAAAAAAGAAGTAAATAGGCCCCTAAATTCCATCATTAAGAGATGAAGAAGCTTGACATTTGTAAATATCCTTTTAGACCTCTCTCTCTCAACACATGACACCTGTCTTTTTTAGCTAGGTAGCTATCCATAAAAATAATTTTTTTCAAGCCATACATACTCTTTTATAACATGCTTTATAAACTCAATATGTTATAGACATCTTTCCACATCTGTAAATGAGGCCCTACTTCATTAATTTTAATGGCTGCCTTTTTTCCTTCTTATGGTTTATCATAATTTATTTCACCTGCCCCTCTTGATGGATCGTTAGGACCTGAGGATTGTTAGGAAACAATCTCTATTTTATATTTTTCTGCACTCTGCTGATTATCTCTTTGGAATAAAAGGATTTTATTCTGGCTCAAAAGGCTTGACATTGTTTACCTTTTTTGAGTGTGCACTATTTTTGTAAACATAAAATTTTAAACCTTTAAAAAATTTAAAATGTAATGATGCTTATTGTAAACAAATCAACCGGTGCAGCTATGTATGAAGCAAAAGAAGAAAACATCTGCCCTCCTAAAAGGTAACCACTGTAGCATTTTTGGTATTAATTGCTGAGAGTGTGGATTTGGGAGTCAGACCACTGCAAATTTCACCACAGACTACTGCGTGATCTTGGGCAAATGACCTAACATGTCTATGCTTCAAATTTCTCATTTTAAAATGAGAATCACAATAGAACCTATTCGACCAGTTTGTGAGAATGAAATGAGATGAGGTATGTAAAAGAGCTTAGCACAGTTTCTAGCACATAGTAAGTGCTCAGAAAACACACACTTATTGTTACTATTATCATTAGAGTTTTCTTTTGCTGGGTATGTATATTTAAAATTAGAATAGCAACTTCTAACTTGCTCTTGTGATAGATTCTAAAAACGTTTGATCTAGATCCCTTAATTAGTACTTTTCCAAAGAGTGGTCCTTTGATTGAATCAGAACCTCTAGGGGCAGAATCCAGGAAACTCATGTTTATCAAGTTTCCCAGGGGATTCGAATTTCCACTAAAGTTGGAGAATCATTTTCTTATATCCTAAAAGGCCCAGAAAGGGAGAGAGATGGAACATCAGCAGAAGGGGGTCAACCCCAGCTGGTCAAGGCTGACACATGGGATACCTACTGGGCCTGACACAGCGTAGTGGAAGGCTTGACTCTGGTTCTGTACTAGAAGGACCTGAGTTTGAATCACAGTGACTAGTGTGCCCTTATGTCATGACCCCACTGAGCCTGGTACACCTGCCTGGCTCACCTGCCTGGCTCCCTTCCTCTTCCACTTTAAGTCTTTGACAATTGTCACTTTTTCAGCTAGGCTTTCCCTGATCATACTATATAAAACTGCCCTCCTCTTCCACCCCTAGTCCCTATTCTACTTTCCTCAGTTTCATTTATCATCATCTAATATACTATTTATTTTACTTATTTGACTGTCTCCTCCACTACAAGAAAGCCTCCATGAAAGCTTTGTCTATTTATTGATGTATCCTTGTGCCTAAAACAGAGGTGACATGTAATAAGCACTCAATAACTGTATGTTGTATGAATAAACCAACTAATAAAAAGAGAAGATAATACCTAGGGAGATCCTAGGGCTGTTATGAGTATTAATAAGATAATACATCTACAGCTTAGGACAGTGTCTAGGCTCATACTGATCGAATTACTTTTCTCCTCCAGTTTTACTGAGGTATAATTGACAAATAAATTGACCATATTATTATAAATCTAGGATGCTCCTTAGTTGCCTGAGCACAGGGAGAGGGGGTGATGGAATCTCGAACTTTTCTGGCAGATTTCTACTGTTGATAAGCATCCCTTTCCTCTACTGTCCCCTAGGTCACCCTCCCAGAGGAGTTCCTGGTTCCTCAACAATTAACCAAAGACAAGTCCAACTGGTCCTTCTGCACAGAGGAGAAACAGGATAAGCAGGAGCAGTCGAGCGCTAACTTTGACCAAGAGGTTCTCCCCTCCTTTCCTCACTCCCCAGTAGGTGACTCGGAAGGGATTTTAATAGCAACGCCCGTTTCTGCAAGCTAAGTTGATTCCACTGGCAAAGAGGAGGAAAGGTTTCCACTGAAGTGGCAATTGGGAGTCGGGGTGCGGCAGGGGGTGTCGTCCCTTTCCGCGCAGGGGAGTTCTGTCGCAGCTCCGCGACTATCGCGATAGACAAGCGAGACCGGCGCTGGCCCTTTAACAGCCCCTTCCCGGGGGCCTGCCCCGCGCGTGCGCACTGCGGTTCTGCGCTTGTCATCATGGCGACGCGGGGCCATGTGCAGGACCCTAACGACAGGCGCCTCCGGCCCATTTACGGTGAGTGCCTGGGGCCAGTCTGGTCGCCAGCCGGCTGCTCCGAGGGTTGCCGAGGCCGGGGCGAAGGCCCAGGAGGAGCGCTGAGGGGCCAAGAGCCGGGTTGGCGGGCACGGGGGGCGGGCCGCGCGGGCCTCTAGGCCGCAGCCACGGGCCTCGCGTAGGCGCCGACCGGCCCCTCCTGACCCCTGAGGTGGCAGCGGCGCGGTCAGGGCAGCGGCAGGTCGGTAGAGCTGGCTCGACAGGCAGCCCGTGTGAGACACTAACTCTAGCAGAGACCTGCGCTGCCCGCAGCCTGCGTTGTTGGGGCCACACCAAGGGAGATCCGAGGTCTGCCCGCAGGTGGAAGCTGGCTCCGGCAAGGGGTTGGGACGCCCTACTTGGGGGAAAATTCCCCACTAAAGACTTTTTACTTATGGGAAAGGGGTCTAAAGTGTTGTCTGACTAACTGTGCTCGGTGCACGTGGAGAAATAGAGGTCCAGAGCGGGGAAGGGGCTGACGCAAGGTCACCCAGATCGAGTCAGGAGCAGGCCCGGATTTGAGGCTCATTCCAGAGCTCTTGGTGGTGGAACAGCTGCTCTGGGCACACGTGGGAGGCGTGGGGGTTGGGGGGGGTTGTCTTGGGACCAAAATAGCGGTAAATAGACTATAATATGTAATAAATCGTGTCGAGGGGCAGGCAGGGCTTTTCCTTTCTGCAGCTTCTCTGGTTTTCCCTGCAGTTTGCCTTACGCGTGCCAAGTGGATCCCGCTCCGTAACGCTTATCTCAACCTGCAGGCTTTAAGACCTTGACGTCATTCTGCGACCCAGGTTGTGAAAAATCACATATTTGGGTCAGGGGGAAACACCTCTTCAATAATAGAGCAGTTCTGTAATTGGATAGTGGTCCCTTTTGTATTTCCTTTTCTCTTAGATGGTTGTATGGTCTTGGACTATCTCAATTCCTGATAAGGAAGGCTTCAAGGTCAGTGGTTTTCGCAAAATTAGACCTCGTGTTTATAGTGTGGATACTGCTAAATGGAGGCATCTCTGCGTGGCTGAGATGATTTAACTTTTTTTTTTTTTTTTAAAGAGGGTGACTTTATGTTTCTGGTACAACTGGTCCTGCTTTTTGTAATTTGTGTGATGCTTTAGTCTCATATCTCACTTGATTCTAGCAACAAGGTTGTGAGGTGGGCAGTAATAATAGTAGCTAATGTGTATAGACTGCTAATTATGTCAGTCACTGTCCTTGGCCCTTTATATTTATTATTATTTAATCTTCACACATTTTCCTGAGGTGGATAGTTTTCCCCAGTCCTATCTTCCTCCCTTCTTGCCATTTCTTTCCACAGGTGAGGAAACTGGGGCTTTACTGATGTTGTGTAATTTCTCTAAGGTCACTCAGCTAACATGGAGTTAGGATCTGAACCCCTGTAGACTGTCCCAGGCCTACTCTTTTAACCACTGTGCTAGATATCACTTCCCTTTGAGCTGAAGACACTGACTTGCCAAAGGTCACATAGGTGGTGAGTGGTTGATTTCCATTTTCCCAGGACTTCATATTCTTATGCCCTCCAGTGTATATTTTCAAAGGGCAGAGATAAAATATACAAGGGTGACTGAGGGTAAGAACTGAATCCAGGGTTCACAATTTGTGTCTCATTACAGCTCTCTGCAGCACTTGCCTGCAGACTTTTTTTCTTTTTTTTTCTTTTTTTTCTTTTTTAACTAAAAAGTTTTAATACTTTTAAGAATAATTGGATTTCTGAAATTGTTTTCGAGGACCAAAGAAAAATGCCTTTGGTGTCCCATAGTTCAAGAATTAATAATGTTTTGAATTACTTAATTAAAAAAAATAGTCCATTTCACATTGCTAAACATCAGAATATGTTAGCCAGAAGTGACAGGTCATATTCTCAAAACTGAAGCTTGAATTATGTAACTTTTGTTATAGTTACATGGGAAGAAGATTAGAAGAGACTTTGTTAGGAATTCCAAGGCGATTAATGTAAACTGGCAGGAATAGGAGAAGAAAGACTGTCCTTGACTTCAACAATTTTGACTTTTGACCTCTAGACTTTGGGACATCCTCTGCTTTTGTGTTTCAGTACATTAGTACCCCTAACCCACTATTGTTACTTGAATTTAGACATCATTAGCTGACAAATGAACAAGCTCATGCATGGTGGTGCTTGCCCACCAGCCAAAAGTTCAACAACACTCACTCAGCATTGATCAAGGGCTTATTTGTGTGCTAACTGTCCTACTAGGTAGGTAAGATTATTGTGACCATAATAGTAAACTGAAGGCCCGAGATTTAACTTGCTCCGAGTTGCAGCTAGTAAATTGTGGAGCTGGGATCTGAACACAAGCATTCTCGCTGGAGAGCTCAGCCCTTCACTGAGTATGGATTCAGCAGCATCACTATCTTTGTACAGCATTATTTGTGCTGCGAAGATTTAAGATTTTACAGCTGTTGGAAACTTTGCCCATAACCTCAGCTCTTGCTGATATTGTTGAAGTGGACAGGGTGATTAATTGTGAAATTGTGGTGCGTTGAAACTATTTTTGGTGTCTAAGTATGGAATAGTTGATTAGTTGAACATCTTCAGAGTACATCTCCTTACTCATAAATTGCTAAGTTTGGATATTGTATTTTTGGGTTTTGAAAACCACCCTGACTTTCCTAGAACACCTACCTTACTATTCATTCTTCTTTTGGGAAAATTATTCTCTTGTGCTGTGTGATTCTGAACAGATTTTGTATTCTCACCTGACTTGGTAAACCCTAGTGCTTTCTTTACGATTATTATTAATTTAAAATATTTTTAGTGGTTAGGGAGAGGGTAGGGGTAGAAGTGATGGTCAAGTATGGCGCATAATAAATTTTTATAGGATATAGGAATTGCAAAATAAAAATAGAGAAGTTTCAAAGAAAAAATATTCCCATGGTCTTTGGAATACACACAAACATACGCGTTTACTTTTATGCCACAAGATCCTTTGTTCCAATTTGTTTTAGTGACTTGCAGTCTTGCTCTAGCCTGGATCATGTGTAACGTGTTTCCCAGTTATGTTTCCTGAATGATAATCCCTTCTTTGGTGAGTTAGGACATTTCCCTTCTATGCCTGGCCAAACTCCAGGTAATTTTTCTGTTATAGTTCATTATTAAAACTTCTCAACTATTCAATCGAGTGTAGTATGTATTCTCTGAGCCTTCTGTTGGACAGTGTTAGCTCAGCGAGTCTTGTCCTGTTTCACCCCAGGAGTGGTAGGGTGTCTCATTGAGTGAAGATTATCTTGCTTTTCTGTAGAAAAGTCACTTGGCACAACCTAATTTCTTCTGTTCTGAAATGATGGCCATTTAAAAAGCTCTGACTTAGACTTTTAAATTCTAAAAACATTTTGAACGTAAAAAGAAAATGTTAATGCACAGAAATTCTCGGATGAGTACTAGAGGGTAGTGGGAGAAGGTAAGATTAAGAGACAGTCTTTTCATGTTATACTTGTATGAACTGTTGGAATTTTTTTTTTTTTACCATGACGTGCATTCTTTTTCTTATTTAAAAAATTAATTGAGAAGACTTTGAAAATTTTAATTTTATAGCAGGAAGCCATCGCTAATGACTGGATCTTGGAACTTCCTGTTATGGTCACTTTGTATGTATGTATCTCTCATTTCCTTAACAGACAACTGAGTTTCTAGAAGATTTTTTTCCCTGTACAGTTTGTTCATTTATGCATTCCTTTCTCCATTCAACTTATTTATTAACGGCCTAATATGTGCTTGGCACAATGTAGATAGATGCAGGGGATAAGTGAGTATCAGACGGCACAGACATGGTTTCTGCTTTCAGGGAGCTTGTAGTCTCAGGAGATTTTTAAAGCAATAGTGTGCATAATCATTACATTTGTGTTAAGGGCTTTGAAGGAAAAGTACAGGCTGCCATGAGACCATACACTATGGGCATCGCAATTGTTGGAGACAATTCAAGAAAAAAGTTTTCTGTGAAAGTGACATTTTACTTTGGACATGAAAGAAGAGAAGAGGTTAGTCAGGCAATGAGATAGGAGGAGTGATGGACAGAGAGAGTATGTAAAAAGGAGCTTGTTCTACTTGAGAACCTAAGAAAAGACTTGTGTGATTGGAATGTAGAGAAGGTTGAGATGAGGCTATACAGGTAGAGGCAGAGGGACTCCACTTTGTAAGCCAATTTAAGGATTTGAAATTTGTTTTAAAGACTGTGGGAAGCACTGAAGAGATTTAACCAGGGAGTGGGATGATCAGGCTTGCACTTTAAAAAGATAGCTCTGAATGCTGTGGAGGAAATAGTTTTAAAGCGGGCAAGTGTAGGATGTAAGGCTTGTTAGAAGGCATTATTACTTTTAAAATTCAACCCCACCACCCCCTATCTTGAACATATTAGGTATTTAACAGAGGCTTATTTAATGTTTCATCTTTGTAAAAGCAAGGCATTTAGGATTTTTAAGCAAAGGACATTGTAATTTAAAAATGGAGCTATCTTAATATTCAAGTCTTTTTCTTAATTGGAGCAATATCTATAGTAGTTTCCCAAGCCCTTGTAGGAAGTAGAAACGGTGCAGTTTGTCAATTTCAGCTGCTCCAGAGACTTTGAAGGCAGAAGGGAGAACATACAAGTTAAAGGCTTTCTTTTTTGTTTCCAAGACTGATCCCTTTCCTGTTTTCAGTATTCCTAAGTATGATTGGACAGATTAATCTCAAGGCCCCTTTACAGGGCAAGTAGACAGTAGGCCTGCATGTGTCAGGGCCTACTGCTGTCTTGTCTGCATCTGCAGGGAAGAGGAACTTTTGTTGGAGTGTTACCTAGGTGGCTGGCTAGCTCATTCATTCAACAAATTTGGTAGTTTCTTGCCAATGATTTAACCCAGTGTTTCTCAAATTTCTATCATTCCTTTACCCAGCCTTACGATTTAGCTATATTACAATATCATCTGTACTATAACTTAATATTCTTCTCTAAGTTTACCTTTAAACTTAAATTTATTTTAAAATAACCTACCATTAGTGAAAAACTTACTTGCCCTGAGAAGACAAAGCCATAAAAAGATGTACTTCCATTGAAAACAAAACAATATTATTAAAGTCTGAACTAGTTTCTGATGGTTGTGAAACTCTGAGACCTGTTCCTTCTCTGTTTAAAAAAAAAAAATAGACACTAGCAAGTATTAAAGAAGTGATAGGCTAAAACCAAACTGAGACTGTCTCCTTAATATAAAGGAAATATTAGAAAAGAGATCAACTTTCTCACTATTGAGTGTTATATAGTGCTGCCTGCAAGGACCACCTAAAACCATTTTGGTTGGAGTGATACCTATGCTTTGAAAAACACTGTTTTAACTGATACATCATTATCTTATTGTTTTCTACGTTTGTGGATGGCTGATTTTGGCTTGCTCTCTTATTAAGGGAACAATACCAATCCTCATGATTGAACAATTACCCTTGAGTAAGTTTTAAAAAGACTAAAAAACCAAACTTACAGGATCTATATTCAATAGCTTGTAATAACCTATAATGAAAAAGAATATATGTATAACTGAATCACTATGCTGTACACCAGAAACTAACACAACCTTGTAAATCAACTAATTTAAAAAGAAAGCCTGTTTTCTTCAAGGGCTACATAATTTATATTATGGAGTCAGTTGTATAAAATGGAAATAAACTTTCCCCAAAAGACTCAGCAACCAATTAATCAATAGTCACCTAGCCATCCAGAAAAGGGGAGCCTGACAGCGGTCTGAATGTGATGAGGTATCTTAGTTAAAACTCTTTTGGGTGCAAGGAACAGAAACCCATTGACAGTAACTCAAGTAAAGGGAGGTTGTTTATCAATCCTTGTGTGAGCTTAGGGCAGGAATGCAGTGTTCTAGGGCCTGATGGAAACTGGAAAGCTGTCAGGATCTGAAGTTTCTTTCTCATATGCTCATCTCTGCTCTTATCTGTGTGTGTCTATTTTCTCTGCTTTGTTCTTCAAGCTGTTCTTTTTTTTTTTCTTTTCTTTTTCTACTTATTCATCAGTTTACCCAGGCCCAACATGTTGGTTTTGTGGCCACACCAAGCTGAGGGGATAGATTAGGGGGAGGTTACTAGCCTCTCCCCCCAGGCTTAATCAGCACTGCCTCTTCCCCAATTTTTTGATAAAGATAATTAACATTCTTTATTCTTTCATAATTGTTATGTGAATGAAAAGTCAAGAGATAACTCCTTTTCTTCACTCCCCATCAGCCAGTTTGCATTCCTTAGGGTTCCTTCCAAGTGAAAATTCTGGAGCTGCCGCTGATCATCTCAGACTGGAAATATTTATTGCCTTCCAAATGAGGTTCTCCATAGCTTTCTGACTCCGGATTTCAGTGTTGCAGTTACAGATTACCAGGAAAAAACTCGATTAACCCAGCTTGGGTCAAGGGTCCACTCCACTGGGCTTCAGTTTCATGGTCTAGACATGCTCATCCAGTTCTACCCCTTCAGCAGAATCTGTGGAAACCATTCCCAGAGAAGAGGGTGTGGGTACAGTATATCAGAGCCTGGTCAACAACAGAGGGAAAAGTTACATATCCTTACTGTCCTAACCTTTGGTCTGATGTATTTATGGGCAGAGCCTCAGAGCTGAGGTCTCATCAAAGATAACTGCTCTTTGAGAAGACTTCAGGATATGTCCTGTGAACCTGCAGTCTTACAGTACTGAGTCAGAAGTAACTTAGAATGCACTCAGAATGAGATCAGCACCAAGTTTTAGGAAGAGAAGATACCATTTATTGAGCTGAAATATCTCTGTCAGATATTCTGTAAGGACAAATGATGGCCTATCAGGTGAGTTAAGAGTTTAAGAAAACTGGTATCAGATATTTAGGTGTTCAGGCCAAGACTGTGTGCTTTTAGATTTCTGTGAGTCTTCAGTCTCTTTACCTGAGTATTGATCTCTTCTAGATTGTGATTCCCTCCAGAGTAAGTTTTCTTAATCTTTTTACCTAACCTTACTGGTGCTCATCAACATTCAGTGCATTGAAAAAGACTAAAGAGATGAAACTCATGTGTCCATGTGGCTGTATGTTAAAAGTTTTGGTAAAGTTTTCATTGGAGAAAAATTGAAACCATTAGGTAAAATGATAGTGTGACAGGGCCATAAAGCATTTTGAGTTGTCTGCGCTGCCTCTGTCCCTGTTGCTAACTTGGGACCTTGATGAGCAAAGAGGGACCAGTAGTTGTAGTAGATTGTGAACTAGCCTGTGTTCATTCATCTTTCTATATTTCGAATCAACAGCTACCACCCTATTTCCCACATATAACCCTTCTCACTTTTCTAGAAATGAATCTTTGCTTTTATTATACATATTTTTAAATAAATGGACTTTATTTTTTAGAGCAGTTTTAGGTTAGGTTTACAAAATGGAAAATAGAAAGAGTTGCTACACCCCTCCCCACCATGTTTCCCCTATTATTGACATCTGCGTCAGTGGTGCATTTGTTACAGTTGCTGAGCCAATATGATATGTTATTATTAACTAAATTCCATAGTTTACTGGTTTACATGAAGGTTGATTCTGTGTTATGCATTCAATGGGTTTTGACAAGTATCTGATGACATGTATCCACATTAGAGTATCATACAGAATAGTTTCACTGCCTTAAAAAGTCCTCTTTTCTCCACCTGTTCATCCCTTCCCCAGCTTCTGGCAAATACTGATTGTTCTACTGTGCCTATAATTTTTGCCTTTCCAGAATGTTATGCACTTGGAATCATATAGTATGTAGCTTTCTCAGATTGGCTTCTTTCACTTAGCAGTATGCATTTAAGTTTCCTCCATGTTTTCTTGTTGGCTTGATAGCTCATTTCTTTTTATCACTGAATAATATTCCAGTGTATGGATGGATATACCACAGTTTGTTTATCCATTTTCCTTTTGAAGGACATCTTGGTTCCCTCCAAGCTTTGGCAATTATGAATAAAGCTGCTGTAAACATTTGTGTGCAGATTTTTTTTGTGTGAAAGGTTTTCAACTCATTCGGGTTGATAACAAGGAGCAAGATTGCTGGATCATATGGTTAGAGTATGTTTAATCTTTTTGTTTGTTTGTTTTTTGTTTTTTTGGGAGGGCTTGAAGGTAATTAGGTTTACTTACTTATTTTTAGAGGAGGTACTGGGGATTGAACCCAGGACCCTGTGTATGGTAAGCATGCACTCTACCACTTAAGCTATACCCTCCCCTCTGAGTATGTTTAGTTTTTAAAGAAACTGCCAAACAGTCTTCCAAAGTGGCTGTGCCATTTTGTATTCCTATAAGCAGGGAATGAGAGTTGCTCTTTCTACATGTTCTCACCAGCATCTGGTCAATAGATTAATTTGAGTTGTTTGTGCTTTGTATGTCCCTGTGCTGATTTGGGACCTTGATGAGCAAAGAAGAACCTGGTAGTAGGTTGTGGACTGGCCTGTGTTTAGTCATCTTTCTATAATTAGAATTGACAGCTACCACTGTTTCCCATTTAAAACACCGCTCATTTTCTTTTAGATCTTCTCATCTGGAATCTTTGCCTTTTTTTTAGAATTTGAATAATAGTTGATTACTTTTCTTCCTTAATACAATTTTATAGCAAGTCTTCACTTGCTATAAATTTGGAATGGATGCATAGGGAACCTAGAAGTCGAGTTTTCTTCAAAGTCAGTGCTCGTTTCTATTTCAACCAGAGTGTATGCTGGTGCTGTTTTCCCTATATCCTTGCCCACTCTTTTTTCTGGGTCAGGGGAGGGTAATTAGGTTTATTTATAAACTGATTTATTTTTATGGAAGGTATTGGGGATTGAACCCAGGACCTTGTGTATACTAAGCATGCGCTCTACCACTGACCTATACCCTCCCCCCATCCTTGCTCATTCTTGATACTGCTGGACTTCATCCCCCACCCCCATTCCCTTCTTATGGGGGAAATCCTCTTATTTTTTCTTCAATGAATTATTCTTAACTCTGTGGCACAGCAAGTACTCATTAAACATTTTATTGAAGGAACATGGTCCATTTGGTAATTTGAAGCTTGAATATAAGAAAGGGTTCTTTTTAAAAATTGAAAAAAAATTTTTTATGTGACTAAACCCATTAGTTTCCCATAGGTAAAAATATTAATATCATCCATCATCTAAATATGTTTGGTCTTGAATCTTCGTTAAGGACTAGTGTAACTGGATTATATTGCTTTTGAATGAGAGATAAGAATGTAAGATTATATTCTGGACCATACTAGCCATTTAAAGTTCAGATCAACTCCATGATGCTTCTAATACCGAATTAGGATTCTTTCTGAAACATCTGATGCTAGCCTATGCATTTTTCATATTTGTTGGTGAAGGAATATAATAACTGCCATAATTTCTGTTTTCATAGATTATCTTGATAATGGTAATAATAAAATGGCAATTCAGCAAGCAGATAAATTGTTGAAAAAGCATAAGGATCTTCATTGTGCTAAGGTAAGCTCATTTGCCCTTGAGTTACTTATATTTGGTGTGTTATATATTGCAGTCTATAAAGGGAAAGATTTTTAATTAATCTTTTTGGTGACTATCTGTTTTTTCAGAGTATTTTTTAGGCTACTTATTTTCCTGATCACTTAAATGCCGTAAATAGTATTTACATAAAAGCTACTGCTTACTTCTTTGGACATGACTTACCTAATTTAAATATTTTATTTTCACAGAGTTAAATTTAACTCTTTGAATTAAGCAATGTTGTGCATTCTTTCTGTTTTGTGCATTCTTTTTTTTTGTTTGTTTTGTTTTGTTTTTGTGCATTCTTAATTTGACTGAAGTAGAAAAGAGTCTTTATTCGCTGATATTTTTAGTAATATGGTTTAGTTGATTCACAACCTTGGCATACCTTACAACTTATCTAGTGTTTTCTAATTGGCTTTCTTTGGTCCATATTTCCTTTTCTTTTAAAAACTGATTTGTCTTTTCTTTCTATCAGGTTTTAAAGGCAATTGGTTTACAGAGAACTGGAAAGCAAGAGGAGGCCTTCATCTTGGCACAGGAGGTGGCAGCTCTTGAACCCACAGATGATAACTCACTGCAGGCACTGACTATTCTTTACCGGGAGATGCATCGACGTATGTTTCTCTTTTCATTGTTTTTAAACCTGAGCTTAATTTTTTGGATATTTCTAATTGGCTTGTCTATTTGTCTGATTTACTTTTCACTCATGATTTGAGTGCATGGCAACAAGTGAAATAATGCATTAACCATGGCTTGCAAAGACTGTAGACAGAAAGAATATTTTACATATACTTGGATCCTTGAAATGGAATGAGGACTTGAATTTCATTTATGACATTTTGATTTGCTAAATGAAAGTGTTGCCTTTCCCCCCACTTTTTAATATGGAAAATTTTAGCCATAGACAAAAACAGAGAATAGTATAATAAATCCCATTGTACCCATTACCCACCGTCAGCAGTTATTGACCCATTGTCAATTTAATGTATACCCCTCTGCCTGCCAGATTATTTCTAAGCATATTCTGGATAGTCTATTTACAGTTTCATCTGTAAATAAAGTTTTTTATTGTTAATTTCTTAAATGTTTATTATGAAATACATATTTTTAATAATATATATTATAGAATAATATATTTTATGTAACACATTAGAACATTTGATGTGGAATAAATGAACATTCATAAACCTACCACTCAAGTTAAGAAATATAACATTATCATACAGGCATGTCTTGGAGATATTGTGGGTTTGGCTAAACCACCAAAATAAAGCAAATATTGCAATTAAGTGAGTCAAACTAATTTTTTGGCTTCCCATTGCTTGTAAAAGTTATATTTACACTATACGGTAATTTGTTAAGTGTGTAGTAGTATTATGGCTAAAAAAAGAATGTATATATCTTAATTTAAAAATACTTGATTGCTAAAAAAATGGTAACCATCATCTTAGCCTTCATGAGTCATAATCTTTTTGCTGGTGGAGGGTCTTGCCTTGATGTTGATGGCTGCTGGTTGATTAGGGGGTAGTGGCTGTGGCAGTTTCTTAAAATAAGACAACAGTAAAGTTTGCTGCATCAATTGGCTCTTCCTTTCATGAAAAGTTTCTCTGTAGCAAAGCATGTAATGCTCTTTGATAGCATTTCACCCACAGTAGAACTTGTTTCAAAATTGGAGTCAATTCTCTCAAACCCTGCTGCTTTATCAACTGAGTTTATATGATATACTAGGTCCTTTGTTGTCATGTGAACAATCTACACTGCATCTTCACCAGGAGTAGATTCCATGTCAATAAATCACTTTGTTCATCCATAAGAAGCAACTTCTCATCTGTTCAAATTTTATCATGAGATTGCAGCAAGTCAGTCCCATCTTCAGGCACCACCTTTAATTCTAGCTCTCTTGCTATTTCCACCACATCTTCAGTGACTTTCTCCTCTGAAGTCTTGAACTCCTCAAAGTCATCCATGAGAGACGGAATCAATTTCTCTCAAACTCCTGTTAATATTGATATTTTGACCTCTTCCCATAAATCACAAATATTCTTAATGGCGTATAGAATGGTGAACCTTTCCAAAAAGTTTTCAATTTGCTTTGCTCAGATCCATCAGAGGAATCACTATGTATGACAGCTATAGCCTTATGAAATCTTTTTGTTTGTTTTATTTTTTAATGTAGGAGAAATATACTGCTACTCAGTCTCTACCGTAAAGTTGGCAGCCCTGAGAATTCCTTTTTTAATGTAGCATGTTACGGATGTATTGCTGCTTCCAAAGGGAAATGTATTTCTTTTTTTTTTTTTTTGTGGGGGAAGATAGTTAGATTTATTTATTTATTCTTAGAGGAGGTACTGGGGATTGAACCCTGGACCTCATGCATGCTAAGCATACGCTCTACCACTTGAGCTATACCCTCTTGCCTGGGAAATGTATTTCTTAAAGACTTGAAAGTCAAAGTTAGATCCGTGGGCTGCAGAATGGGTGTTGTGTTATCAGGCATGAAGACAACATTAATCTCGTTGTGCATCTCCATCAGGGCTCTTGGGTGACCCGGTACATTGTCAATGAGTGGTAATATTTGAAAGGAATCTTTCCTGAGCAGTAGTTCTCAACAGTGGGCTTAAAACATTTAGTAAACCATGGTGTCAAACAGATGTGCTGTCATTTTGTTATTTTTATTTGTTATTTGTTTGCTTTGTTATTCCACTTATAGAGCACAGGCTGAGTGGATTGAGCATAATTCTTAAGAATCATATCACAGGGCCATAGGGCCTTAGGGCCTTAGGATTTTCAGAATGGTAAATGACGACTGGCTTCAACTTCAAGTCACCAGCTGCATTAGCCCCTAACAAGAGAGTCAGCCTGTCTTTTGAGCTTTGAAGCCAGGAATTGACTTCTCTAGCTATGAAACTCCTAGGAAGTATCTTCTTACATTGTTTAACATTGTTTCATCTACATTGAAAATCTGTTGTTTAGTGTAGCCACATTTATTAATTATCTTAGCTAGATCTTCTGGCTAACTTGCTACAGCTTCTCCATCTGCACTTGATGCTTTGCCTTGCACTTCGCTGTTATAGAGATGGCTTCTTATTAAACCTCATAAGCCAACCTCTGCTAGCTTCAAACTTTTCTTCTACAGCTCCTCACTTCTCTCAGCCTTCATGGAATTGACAATTAGGGTCTTGCTCTGGGTTAGGCTTTGGCTTAAGGGAATATTGTGGGCGGTTTGATCTTTCCAGACCACTCAAACTTCTCTATATCTGTAATAAGGCTGTTTCACTTTTTTATCATTTGTGTGTTCACTGAAGTAGTACTTTCAATTTCCTTCAAGAATTTTTCCTTTGCATTTACAACTTGGCTAACTAGAGGCCTAGCTTTTGGCCTATCTTGGCTTTAAACATGCCTTCTTCACCCTGTTTAATTATTTGTAGCTTTTGATTTAAAATGTCAGACCTGTGACTTTAACTTTTACTTGAATACTTAGAAGCCATTGTAGGTTTATTAACTGGCCTACTTTCAATATTGTGTCTTAAGGAATAGGGAGGCTGGAGGAGAGGGAGAGAGACAGGGAAATGGCCGGTTAGTGGAGCTGTCAGAACACATACTTTTTTTTTTTTTTATTAAGTTTGAGTTCTTATATAATAATGAAAAATTTGAAATATCATGAGAATTACCAAAATGTAACAGATACAAAGTGAGCACATGCTGTTGGAAAAATGGTGCCGATAGGCTTGGCTTAGACTCAGGATGCCACAAACCTTCAAAAACACAGTATCTGCAAAGCACAATAAAGCGAAGTGCAGTAAAGCAAGGTTTGCCTGTACTAAGAAGGCTTCCTGTGTTTTCTTCCTTGTTCTCATTTCTCCCTGTACTTCTTAAGAGATACTTGTTAACCTGAGTATTTTTTATTCTCTTGCTTTTCTTTGTTTTATTTAATTTTTTAAATTGAAGTATAGTTGGTTTGCAATGTTGTGTTAATTTCTGATGTACAGCATAGTAATTCAGTTATACATATATATATTCCTTTTCATATTCTTTTTCATTATAGGCTATAACAAGATATTGAATGTGGTTCCCTGTGCTGTACACTAGGACCTTGTTGTTTATCTCTTTTATATGTAGTAGTTAGTATATGCAAATCCCAAACACCGAATTTATCCTTCCAGCCCCCTCTTTCAATCTTGGTAACCATAAGTTTGTTTTCTATGTCTGTGAGTCTATTTCTGATTTGTAAATAAGTTCATTTGTATCATTTTTTTAGTATCCATATATGGGTGATACCATATGGTATTTTTCTTTCTCTTTCTGGCTTCACTTAGTATGATAATCTCCAGGTCCATCTATGTTGCTGCAAATGGTGTTATTTTATTCTTTTTTATGGCTGAGTAGTATTCCATTCTTTATATATACCACAACTTCTTTGTCCAGTCATCTGTCAAAGGATATTTAGGTTGCTTCCATGTCTTGGCTATTGTAAATAGTACTGCTGTGAACATTGCATGTATCTTTTTGAATTAGAGTTTTCTCTGGGTATATGCCCAGGAGGGAGATTGCTGGATCATATGGTAAGTCTATTTTTAGATTTTTGAGGAATCGCTATACAGTTTTCCATAGTGGCTGCACGAAACTACATTCCCACCAACAGTGTAGGAGGGGTCCCTTTTCTTGACATCCTCTCCAGCATTTATTATCTGTGGACTTCTTAATGATGGCCATTCTGACAGGTGTGAGGTGATAACCTCATTGTAGTTTTTATTTGCATTTCTTGAATAATTCTCTTGCTTTTCTTTAAATCTTTATCACTTTTGTTTTTCTAAGTAATATTATTAGTTTTGCTTATTTTTGAACTTAATATAAATAAATTCATTCTATATATATTCTGTGACTTGCACTTTTCATCTAATAGCCAAGTGGTTGTACTTAATTCATTTTTACTTCCACAAAATACTTCGTTGAGTGACTACATAAGAATCTAGGAGCGGAGGTGCTGGGTCATAAGGTATATACTAGTTCAGCTTAGAGATAAACATGATGTCAACTTGTTTTCTAGATTTACCCTCCTACTAGCAGTGTGTAAGAGTTTTGATTGCTCCACATCCTTGTTGTTGGTATTCTTAGACTTTAAAATTTTTTCATCAAACCATCACGTTGTCCTTCTTCATATACACAGTTTTTGTCAATTGTTTCTCAATAAAACTGGAAAAAATAAAATAAGACTTTTGCCAACCTAGTGGGCAGAAAATGTAATTTTTTAGTTCAATTTTGTTTTTCATTATTATAAAAGATAAAATTTAAGATTTGAGATATTATATCTGATTATTCAGGGATTATGTTGATTTAGGATATGGATTCTCTCCCAGTGTTTAAAAGAATCATTTATCTATCCTACAAGTATTGGTGGAATGTTTCTATATGACAAGTATTATATCAAAGTCACAGATGAAGGGTGTTCTTTCTGCTCTCATGTTACTCATAGTCTATAAGGAAAAATAGGTCAATATTGCATTATGTATTAATAAATTGTATAAGACAGTTACTTAAAAGATTTCAAGATGGCAGAAGGAAGCAGTGATCAGACTAGGGTGGAGGAGCAGAGATGGTGTTCAGGGAAGGATTACATTTGAACTGGGTCTTGGATGATGTTCACTAAGTAGAAAAGAGAGGGAAGAGGGAACCAGGCAGAGGGAGCACTGTAAAGGCATACATCACTGGGAATCTAGTGGAACTACAGTTTGATGTGGCTGGAGCATAAAATGCTGTGGGGAGTTCGGAAGAAGACAGAGGCTGGATAGATCCTAGAAGGTCTTGTACGTTGTAAATGTGAAGGGGAGGTATGACCTATTCTGTGCTTCATCGAGTAACACCTAAGCAAGAGAAGAGTAATGATCAGATGAGGCAAAGCAAATACTGTCTTCTTCCTTGATGATAGGAGACACCTATTTCCTCCAAATAGGAAAAAAAATTATATGCTGTTAAGATTTGTTTTACTTCAATAATTAGAGAAAATCCTATTTCTCTTTGTCTTAGCGGAGTTAGTCACAAAACTTTATGAGGCAGCTGTGAAGAAAGTTCCCAACAGTGAGGAGTATCACTCTCACCTCTTCATGGCCTATGCCAGAGTGGGCGAGTACAAGAAGATGCAGCAGGTAACTTGATCCCCAAACCTCCCGGCTGTGGGATTTTCTGTTAAAGCCTTTTTAATGTGATTTGACTATGGTGGTATGTGTGTCTGCATGTGTGTGTTTGCATATGTGTGTGTAGAATTGAATCTGTGTATTTGTGTGTGGCGATCCAGTTATTTTCTTTGTGTTTTAAAGATAAACAGTTCAAGTTCTTTAAATGTTCTATTTCGGAAATTTGATTTTTCTTCTTTTGTGGCCTGAAGGTATGTTTGGTTCGGTTCTGGTAAGTCAGCTTCAAATCATCCCACTGAATCAGATTGCTGCTGTATTTTCAGAAAATGGGCAGAAATCCCAGAGCAAAAAATGAACAGACAATAGAAAAATTAACTTTAAAAGCTTACATCTATTTTGTTTATTATTAACTGTTTATATATAGCCTGCTGAGATTTTTAAATAAGGGTGGGGGAAATCCCTATTGCTTGGGATTTTTTTTAAACTTTTTTTTTATTGAGTTATAGTCATTTTACAATGTTGTGTCAAATTCCAGTGTAGAGCACAATTTTTCAGTTATATATGAACATACATACATTCATTGTCACATTCTCTTTTGCTGTGAGCCACCACAAGATCCTGTATATATTTCCCTGTGCTACACAGTACAATCTTCTTTATCTGTTCTACATTTTGAAATCCCAGTCCCTTCCCACCCACCGTAGGATACTTTTTTTTTTTTTTTTTGCTGGATGTAGCTTATCTGCCATGTAGCACATTTTAGGTGTTCCTTGTATACACGTGAAGGAGCTACATTTGCACTAATAGGTGGGTAAAGCTGGCATCCCAGAGAAATGCAGTTTGCACTGTAAATCTCATAAAGGGTTATGATGTCAAGCTAGAATTTTTTTTAAAGAAATGCTTTGTGGGTATAATGTCTTAGGGCAAACCTTTTGTACATGGGTTTTTGTTTTGTCTCGTTTACTTGAAATACCTAATAAAGCAGGGAGGGTGGAAGATACTATATTAGATAAATCCTTTCTCTTTAAAATCAATCTTTGTATTTGCTTATGCAAGTTTTAAAATTGGAATAATTTTTTTTGACCCAAATATAATTATTTAAAGAGATTTTTATCATTATTATTTACTGTTGCGGTATATTCTCAGGAATAGTATGCAGAGATTATAACTTTTCTCTTAATGTAAAATGAGTATATTTTTTTAAATTGACAACACTAATATGTATATACATATAAATATTTAGTATCATTTTTCTTTCTAGGAATATGTTTTCAGCAAAATATATTAAATGTACATTTATGGACATAGTTAAAGAAATTACAGTTCACCTATATTGTAGGAAAAAATGCAGCACCCCATCCCCTCCCAAGTTTGTCTTTATCTGTTGACCTAGAAAGATGTTCCCAGTATACGTTACTTGCGAAGAGCAGGTTGGAAAGTGGCCTTCTACTCCCCTCACATCCGCGCCTCCTTAATAAAGGGTGTATCTCTAAGTATATGTACTGAAATGTTACCAGGAGATAGGGCTAAGGATACCTTCTATCTTAATTTCTTTTCTTTCCTTTTTTTAAAAAGCATGTGTTAGTTTTATGATCCCACAAAATATATTTTTGAAATATATATATACACATACTTATAAAATAACAAAAAGTACAACTTCATGCAATAGCAATACTAGGGTAAATTTTGAAAAAAGGGAAAAAATAATCTGCCACTTGAACAGATTTTGTTTACGTATGGTTTAACTTTACATGTTGCCAGAGATATATACAATTTTGCGTGTTGCTTTTTGGAAACATTGCACTGATGTGACTTAACAGGTTTTCCAATGTGTTTTACCCATAGCATGCTTTTACATTATTTTATTCTAGTGCATTGGAAGAATGGAGCACTCTAGTGTTAATGTTTTAGAATGGAATGTCTAATTTTTATTCTGCCTTTGTTGCTCTGAAGGTAGTTACAGTTCTTAGCTTATATATATATTTCTTCTGAAAGGAGTATGTCAGTCTAGTGTAATAGGTATTCTGTAAATTACATGTTATGCTTCATGAAGGTGAGGGCTTTTGTTTTGTTCACTGCTGAATCTTCAGTTCCTAGAATAGCATTTGCAGGATAAATATTTGTTAAATAAATGGGTGATTTGCATAAATTGGTGGAGGTAGGAGGAAGGGAAGCCAGGGAATCAGAAAATTTGAGGATGTTTGCCTCATATGACATCTCTGGCAGGAAGTATTTAAAACCATCTTGAGTAAACAGTTGCTAGTCATTCATATGGTGATTAGACTTTCCTTTTTTTGTAAGTGATATTCCTGTTTGCAGCCATGTTTTTCAAACTTGTCTCTGGTCAGAGGTTTTCTATAGCAGCAGAATGTTAACATCTGCAAGATAGGGTGTGGGCATGAAATTTTTCTTATTTTTTATATTAAAAAATCATGGTAAGTTTATATTCTATTCCTTTTTATTTCTGTATGTCATTATAAAAATGCTTTCTTTCCCTCAAGTTATCAAGTAAAACTGATTTTCTAACACTTTCCATTCCATTTCTCCAGAGTTTGATGTTAGAAGCAGGAACCTCAAGCCATCTTAGACTCTCCTTACTTATCCTGTGTGCCTATTTTGTGTCTAGATCATCTTGATTCTACCTCCAGTGTCTTTGAGGTCTCTTTCTATTTGATCTACCTTATCCTGGTTAGCTTCTTCATTGCCTCACCTCTTTCTTCCTGTTTTCTTTCTTCACAGTACTGCTAAAATATTCTTCCTAGAAGAGTATAGATACATACATATCACTTCTTTACTCCATATAGACTCCTTTTTGAATGACTTATAACAAAAGTACCTCTGTCTTTTCTTTTCGCCCTTTTTTCTGTTACTGCTCTTAATTTTTTGTTTCAGCCAGATGTTCTACTTGTTCTTCTCAACAGGTCTTTTCTTTTTTTAATGTTTTTGTTCGGTTACTCATTTTGCTCCTAATTAGAATTGATTCACTCACTTATCCATTGACCCTAAATAATTGTATTTGTGTATGTATTCTTACCCCCCGCCATCTTTGCCTGTAGGCATTCTGTTTGACTTTCAGAGTCCTTCTGAAAGACTGCTTGCTACTTTGGAGAAGGCTCTATTGATAAAGTTCTCTTCCCTACCTTTCCTTAAAAAAAGAAAAAGGAAGGAATAAACAAACTTATTAACCTTGCCCTCCTTGGAAACACCTTAGTATGGTGTTTTTGTATAGGGCATTTATTTTTGTTGCCAAGTATATTTTAGTTGTTCGAATATTTGTCTTACCTGTTTCCCTAGCTTTTAAGTGCCTTGAGGATTGGGACTCAATCTTTGTATCCTTGGCAGGGATAGATGGTTCCTTTCACTTAATGAGGGGCTCCATGTATTTTTCAAGTGGATTGAAGATAGGCAAAAGATTAAAAAATAAAATAGTAACTGTGTTAATTAGCTAACAGAGTTCTTAGCGTTGATTACTTGTTGGCTATTTATGGACAGATTCTCAGGTGTACGTGAATAGATCTCCTTTGCGCCTTCTTGCCATGTTCCTGCTTTTAAGTATTTGCATATTATACATTTCACAATGAAAGGGTTCAATTCTAATTAATGGTATCTTGACAGAACCTGAATATTTTCCTCATCTAAGAATTATTTTTTGCATTATGTCATAGTAATCTTACCTAATTTTGAAGTTTAAATACCCTGTCTGGATTTCTGCATTTATTTGTTTTTACTATAATTAGTGCAGTGTCTTCAGTAAAGTTATTTATTGATGTACGTTCATAAGCCAAATTTTGTGTTTGGTAGTTTACCAGAACTATATTGGATTGCAGTATTTTCTAGAAATACAGGGCTTCAGTTTGAGAGAATCTGATTCAAAAGGTGAAGTATCATTCCTGATGTAAAAATTCACCTTTGTGATTTGCCTCTACTGTTACCCGATAGAGAATATTCATCAAGTCACTAGGCACTTGACAGTAACTGGGATATTTAAACGTGTTGCTATTCTTCTAGAAAACTTCTTGGCACATATCTCGGTCATTAACTGCCCTCTGTATGGTGCTTTCTAAATTAAGTGTTTATGGCTCTCTGTCTTTCAGGCTGGCATGGCTCTATACAAGATTGTCCCCAAAAACCCTTACTACTTTTGGTCTGTGATGAGCTTAATTATGCAAGTGAGTATGGCATTCAGAATGGGATTGAGATTTTTGTTTTTGTGTATAGTTACTGTCCTTAATGTGTCCTTTGAACATCTTGAGTAACGTGTTGCAGCATGTGTCAGAGACTTAACATATTGTCAGTTGATTTTTTTGAACTGGGGAGATTTGGTATTCTTTATGAGTTGGTATGTCGGTTTATTTGTGTGTAGCACAAAGTATATTTTCCCTGGATCTTAGATCCATTATGGGTTATTTGATCAAGTATGAGCCTTAAAATGTTTGATATTTTGACTTGAGGTTTATCTTTAAGATAAGACAATATTGTTGGTTAGTGAACAAGGTTATTGAACTGAGTGTCCTTGTTTTATCACTTTGGCTTTCTGAGCCTCAGTTTGCTCTTTTGCAGAATGGAGATGCTCATCTCCCAGAGCAACTGTAAGGACTAAAATGGGATACTGTGTAGGAGAGTATGGGGAGGAAGGAATTAAAGTGTAGCAGTTAAGAACAGAGAGGCTCTGGGTTCAGACTGGTCTGCTTTCAAATATTGACTTCACCACGTCTTGGAGAGCTGTTGGGGAATCTTCTAGCCTTAGCTTACCTATAAAATAGGCAGGATAGCTACCTTGAAAGGTTGTTCACAGGGGTAAATGAGCTCTGAGCAGAGTCTTTGGTGATTTTAAAATGATTAATATCATGCATTCATTTTAATTATCATTCTAAGATAATTAGCTAATAGTAAGCAGTACTGTAAATAGAATTGGCATTCCTCTTTTAATATGTGAAGATCTCAAGAAGACATCTGAAAGGATTTTCTCTTCAGATACCTAGTACTCTATATATAATAAACAGTATAGACATACACCTTCTTAACATATTTCTAGAAAAATGTATGAATGACCTATTTAAAAGTTATATCATAATGTGGAAACTGCATTTCAAGAATGCATAGGATAATGACTCTTTAGTAAAGAAATCTCTTGTAAAGTAAACCACTGTCTAATACATCTTGGCAAGTTCAAATTAGGTCTGATATTTGACATAGTGGATTGATAATTATGTGCTGGAGTCACAATAATGGTCTGCATGGTAATACTATAAATAATGCAAACGGGGGAAATTAGAGTGAAATGTTTATCTTTTCTCCTCCAGTCTATATCAGCACAGGATGAAAACCTCTCAAAAACGATGTTCCTGCCCCTCGCTGAAAGAATGGTAGAAAAAATGGTGAAAGAGGACAAGATAGAAGCAGAGGCTGAAGTGAGTAATTTAAGCCCCACTTTTGTATTTGCATGATTCTGATATTGTTACAGTATTGCAAACTGTTGCTTTATTCCATTTAGAGAACTGGGTCGTCACTCTTGCCTTTTGTATAAATGTGAAGCTTTGCAAGCCCCTGGCTTAGGTAAAATGAAGTGAGCTGTCTCTAGCATTTTTCCAGCAAGTGCTGTCTGCTGAGATAGATGCAGATAGAGGAGATACTACTGTCTCATTCTCACTGTTAGTTTCATCTCATGTGAAGATATAGTGTTCTTCTCTATTAGATAACTTTTTAAAAACATACAAATGACTAATCTTTTTATTATTGAAAAGTTTCAATTATTGCACTTCTTTGTTTTTTCTGTAAGGTTGAACTTTACTATATGATCCTGGAACGTTTGGGAAAATACCAGGAAGCCTTGGATGTCATCAGAGGAAAATTAGGAGGTAATTTTCAAAGTTTTCTTAAGTTTTTTGTTTGTTTATCTGTTTTGTTTTTTTCCCTATTTGAACATGACAAATGTTTATTTTGGAAAATTTCTTCCTCATACAGAAACAAAGATATAAAGACATTAAAAAATCATTTGTGATCATTTTATATTCTTCCAGGTTTTTCTGTATGTTGTACATTAATTTTTAAAAAATATTTTAAAATTGAAATTAATTCATGGATTCAGAAAATTCAAGGAATATGAAAGATTTTACCCCAGATCTTTAGTCCTCTGCTCTCTTTGTCCTTCTCCAGTTGCTTGGTCTGTCTGTCCTTTTAAAGTATCTGTATCTTCCCCTTCCCTTTGTTTTTTAATCACATTTGAGAATGTACTGTACCTGGCCCTTACTCAGCATGATGTTTTTATTAAAGCATTTTTTTCTTTAAAATTTTTAAATGTTAATGTTTCTAGTTAGGATTTGTATTTTAGATTCAAACATTCTTTACCTGCCTGTCCTATGAAGGCCTTTGAGTTTGTGACCTTTGCTCTGCATATTTTTATACTCAATTTTTTTTTTATCTTAACAGTGCATCTTAAAGATATACCTCACTATCTCACTCTCTTTAATAACTGCCCAATGTTCCATAGTGTTAATGTAGACGGTTTATACATAACCAGTACATGATGGATGTTTAGACTATTTGTAAGGAACATCTTTGCTACAAACCAAATTGCCCTCTGAGAGGCTATAGTGTGCATTCCTCCCACCTTTATTTGCTGTCAAATTGTAAGAGGGTCTGTTTCTTTGCATACTTACTAACCTATATTATCAAACTGTTATATCAAACTTTTTATGTTTTTTAATCAGATAGATAAAACATACCTTACAGTTTTTTATTTAATTATGAGGGAAGACAATTATTTTTTCATTTATTTAAAGAACATTAATATTTTCTTCTTCTCAGCTACTTTTCCTTACCTTTTTCCTGTTTCTAAAAATTTGGTTAATCTTATTGATTTGCAAGAGCATTTTACGTGTTAAAGAAGTTAGCTCTTCTCCATTGTTGAGAGAGTACTTCTTCCCTTTTTGTTGGAAAACTTATTTGTATGAACTTCATAGATGGCTTTAACTCTTCCGCTATTTTTGGAAATTTGTGACAGAGACTTTGGTTCCTACATATTTACACATCTTTGATTTCCTTAGGAGAAATTTGTGGGAATGCAGTTATTGTTTTGACACCCTTTATGGGCCTTGGGAGTAATGAAATGTAGATGAGTAGCAGATCTCTCATTAGGTCCAGCCATTAAAAAGACTTTGTTTCATATAAGTATGTATATCCTTTACTAGACTCTTTGCTGTCATAAAACTGTATCAGAAATATACTTTTTTTCTTTTCAGTAAAATAATTTTTTTGTGAGATATTAGTTTGTATCTAATAATAGTCCCATTTTCTAAGAGAGTGAATAAGAAAATGTAACAGTTTCTTTCTTGTGTTTGGACTTTGTTCTGGTTTCTGAGCAGAAATGAAACCAGCTTACCAACTTTAAAACTTTTAATTGTAGAGAAGTTGACAAGTGAGATTCAGAGTCGGGAAAATAAATGCATGGCTATGTACAAGAAGCTGAGCAGGTGGCCAGAGTGTAATGCCCTTTCCCGGCGCCTCTTACTGAAAAAGTAAGTAGATGCTTTTTTTTTGGACTGTAAGAGTGGAGTGGGGCTTTCAGGTCTCACTATTGATTTTTTTTTTTGGTTTATGTCTTCTGAGATTTCTGGGCATAAACTGAAATCTTTTAGTTGTGTGTCCTGGATATTTTTTTAAAGTTTTTGATGAGCCTTCATCTCTCAATAACAAGGTATAATGGTACTTATGCCACCAGGGTGCTGAGTGTTCCGAATGAATGCTGAAAATCATTACTGTGTCAAATTCAATATTGGTCTGAAAGAGAGAGCCCTTTCCCAACCTCTCTCTTCCATTTTAGAAAGCACTAATGTGGGGAGTTTTCTGTTAAGAATATTAGTTTTCTAGACCTGGTCATTTTATTGAGAGAAAGAGTAGTTTCTCAAAAAAATTTGACTTTGAAAATGCCTCTGAAGTTGCTACCCTTTCAGGGCTGCAGAAGAAATCTAGAGGGAAGGTTGGGCGTCTTCTAATAAAGACTAAAATATAACTTAGAAAATAAGTTGAATTATCATGGTTCCTGAGGCAGATTTGTCACAACTTGGGTTTAATCCTGTGTGCACCATTCAATCTGATTTTAGCTCAGATGACTGGCAGTTCTATCTGACTTATTTCGATTCTGTCTTTCGACTGATTGAAGAGGCCTGGACTCCTCCTGCTGAAGGTGAACAGTAAGTTGTCTTCTTTCCTGAATTACAACACTTTATAATAAGGATTTCATTGTAAGCCTAATTGAATTCTTTTTTTCTGTCTAAATAATGTATCCCTTTCAAAGTAAGATTTTTTTTTACAATTTAAAATTTTAAAATAGATACATGTTCATTGTAAACATCTTAAATTAGTACAGAAATATATAGTGTTGAAAGTGTTAGTTCCTAGTTATCCTACTATCCCAGAAATAACTTTTTTTCTCCCAGTTTTACTGAGATATAATTGACCCGGAAATAGCTCTTGATAGCAGTTTGGTGTCTTCCAGATTTATTTGGAAAAGAGAGTTTGGTGTCTTTTTTCTACATGTATTTAAATTATGCATATACAAACAAGTATTTTTATAAAAGCGGGATTATCTTAGATGTAATTGTTTAATATTCCCCCCCCCCAAAATATATCTTGGGCATCTCTCCATATATGGTACATTTATGTCTAATTCATTCTTCTTGGTGGCTTAAGAGAACTCCATTTTAGAGATATACAAAATTCATTTAATCTGTCCCTGTTTATAAACACTTGGATTGTTGCTGATTCCTGTCTTGGGGGCTATTACAGATGATACTACAATAAACATGAATGGTATCTTTTTAAAAAGTGAATATAGAAATAGGAGACAAGAAACTAATTATGAACTGATGCTTTATAATATTAACTAAGTCATTTAATTTATCTCAGCCTTTATTTTTCAAGCAATAAAATTTACTTTTATTTTTTATTAGGTATATTTTATATATGTAAAATTATCCATTCTTTAAGAAAGAGGTAGAGGTGGTTAGTCGTGCTGCAGTAATCAGATGCCAGAATTGGGAGGAATCATATGTTGTGTTGACGGTCAAAATATGCTCATAGCTCTCTTTTTTTCCCACTTGTATTGTTTTGTAAATTATCAGAGTATTTTTTCTTATTTTTAATTTGTTTCTTGAAATCAGTTTGGCTTGACTTCAAGTTTTGGGTTGGACAACAGAGGCACAAAATACCTTTTTCATGTGTTTATATCCAGCTCTTTAGAAGGAGAAGTACATTATTCTGCAGAAGAAGCTGTGAAGTTTATAGAAGATCGGATCACAGAAGAATCTAAAAGTTCTCGCCATCTCCGAGGACCCCATCTAGCTAAACTGGAGCTGATTAGACGTTTACGACATCAAGGTTTTAATGATGAGTATAAATTGGGTAAGAAGCTGTAATGATGCTTGAGAATGCTGGCGAAGATATAGGGATGCCCTTAGTACCCAAGTGCAGTATCCATTCTCTGAGGCCTACAGTGATAAAGTTGTGTTTGGGAAGCAAATGTCTTCATAACATGAAAATATTTACTAATGAATGGATCACTTATAAAATTAGCCCTTAGTCACACATTCACCTTGGCTTAGCTTTAGCATCTCTCCCTGTTCCATCAGAGTGTTTGTCAGGCATTCTTTTGCTGATGCAACAACAATGTCAAAATCAATTTCAAAGTAAATTCGTTTTGTAAAAGTTTCTGGATTTCAAGAGTGAATGAAAGATTTCTTGAAAATCTGCTGTAAGCACTCGCAAAACCATTTATGAAACAACATCTGGCAGAGTTAGAGCAATTAACAGTTGAGAAAATTTACAGGATAATGACAAGATGGGAGAACAGAATGATTTGGATAGTAAAGCATTAAGAGAGGCCTTCAGGAAATTTGATGAAGCCCTTAGATGTTTTTGTAAATTGGTTCTTTTTGAGCTTACTGCACAAGAAGCGAAGATTGTCATATTGTACTAGTTGAGATTTTTGTGGGAAAAATAGCACCTCTGCCTCTAAAAACAGGAATTCTTTGCTCATTCTGTGAAGCTTATAGTTTTAATTATACCCCCAGTTTTATTAAGTTTAAGATAATAAACATTTTTACTTTTTCAGTTTCATGTTTTAAGATAAAGCTCCAAAGAAAGCTTCCCCCCCCCCACTCATCATTACAGAAATTTGGTTCTCATTAAAAGTTGATTAACTTAAAGAGGGACCAGTTGTCTTGAGATGATGAGCCCTTCTCCATACCTAAAACCTATCTTAGAACGTCTCTGTCCATTTTAATCATCCAATTAATGTTCTTTGCAGCTCATTCGAAAATTGACCGTACATGCCTCTCTCATTCCCTATGTAGATTACTCACAACAAATTTTGAATTCCATGTTGACTTCTTTCTTTTGGTCAACCTTAATAACCTTAGTTTGTGTTAGTTCTAGAATTGCAATAAAATTTTTTCAGCAAAATATTAAAATAAATTTCAAAGAATTGCTTTCTTTTCAAAGCTGGATATAAAAAACCATGGGATCTGCTTTCACATTTGGTATATTTTCCCCATCTTTCTCTTCCCTCTCGCCAGCTGGAATCTTATAAATTGGTGAATTTTTCTAGTCTCCACAAAAAAATTTTTTTTTTTTTTTTTTTTATCAGACCAGTGAGTGATTGTTAGTCTCTTTTGGATCACAGAGACTTGTGAGAATCTGCTTAAAGCCATGGATCTCTGTTCCCAGAAACATGAGCAGAAATTGAGACCTAAAATCTTATAGAGGCCCTGTTAAAAATGTCTGCTTCCAAACTCTAGTTCAAATTGAGAGCATTTTATTTTTACTATTTTTATTTTTAATTTGAGGAAAAATAAAATGGACTGGTGCCTTTTTACATATCCAAGTTTAAATTTTCCATAGTGAGTGACTTTGGAATTACTGGCCTGTGGCTCTCCATTTATTTCCTCTTCTGTTGGTGTGCCTGTTAAAAAACATTATCTTTCATTTAGATAACATATATTTAATACTTGTTAAGTAGTTCAGGAACTGTTGTGGGGAAAAACGTATTTGTTTAATGTTTGCATGTAAACTTAAGTCTTTATTTAAAGTTTAATGGAAAATTTTAAAGTATTTTAACTTTAATTGAATGAAAAACTTCACATTTCCTCAGTGTAATAACAGGTAAACTGAGTTTGTGAGATTCAACTCCTTTTCAAAGTATTTATTTTGAAACTGGCAAGCCATCTTCCAGCCCTCATTGTCATTCTCATTCAAGCAAAATTTTCATTTAATTGAAATAAATGTTTTTCAAATCAGACTTCTCACTTAAATTAGAAATTGCTCCATCCATGAATAATTTAGTGATTTTTCCCCCCTCTCTCTTAGGTGATCCAGAAGAATTAATGTTCCAGTATTTTAAAAAGTTTGGGGATAAACCTTGTTGTTTCACAGACCTCAAGGTGTTTGTTGACCTCTTGCCTGCTACACAGTGTACAAAAGTAAGTACAGTTGAGAATTCTGTTGGGTGCATGTATTTATTATAACTAGGTTAAATGTTTGGGTTTCTGTTCTAAAATGAGTAAGAGTGGTGAGCATGAGATATCAAGATAACTGCTCTATCAAGCCAAATTAACAGTCTTACAAACTCAGTTTACCTGTTATTACACTGAGGAAATGTGAAGTTTTTCGTTCAATTAAAGTTAAAATACTTAAAAAATTTTCATTAAAGTTTAAATAAAGACTTAAGTTTATATGCTATCAGGTTAAAGGCATGATTTCTTGTTAAGTTAAGCCACAGTGGGAATAAACCCCTGATAGATAACTGGGTTCTCCTGTTTTGTATTTATATATGTGTGTATGTGTGTGTGTGTGTGTGTGTATTTGAGATAATTGTAGATTTACATGCAGTTGTAAGAGAAGTAATACAGAGAGATCCTTATACCCTTCACCCATTTTGCCCGAATGGTAAGATCTAGCATAACTATAGTGTAATGTCATAATTAGGAGATTGATATTGATATGATCCACTGACCTCATTCAGATTTCACAAGCTTTACATGTGTTCATTTGTGTGTATATGTGTGGTATGTTTGTGTGTATTTAGTGCAGTATATAATGCACGTGGATTCATGTGACCACCATTATAGACAAGATACAGAATAATCCCACCACAAGGATCCCCCCATGTGCTACCCTTTTTTCCCCATAGCCACCTCCCTGTATTTCCCCCTTTACCTATCCCTCTCCCTCAGCAACTACTCATATGTTTTCTATTCTGTAATTTTGTCATTTTAAGAATGTTATATAATGGAATCATATTATGTGTAACCTTTTGAGATTGACTTTTTAAACTCAGCTTAACTCCCTGGACTCACCCATGTTGTTACATGTATCGTATCGTGTTCATTCCTTTTTATTGCTAAATAGTATTCCATGGTATGAATATAGCACAATTTCTTTAACCTGTTGGAGACCATCTGGGTGTTTCCACATTTTGGCTATTATAAATAGAGCTGCAGTGAACATTTGTATGGGTTTTTTATGTGAACATAAGTCTTCATTTCCTTGAGAAGAATACCCAGTAGTACAGTTGTGGGGTCTTATGATAGCTACATATTTGTTTTAAGAAACCACCAAACTTTTCCACAGCAACCATACCTTTTAAATTCCTGTTAGCAGTGTATGAGTGATCCAGTTTCTCTGCATCCTCATCAGCATTAAGTGTTGTCACTATTTTTCATTCTAGCTATTCTAATAAGCGTGTAGTGATGTTTCATTATGGTTTTAATGTGCATTTCCCTAATGGTTCAGGATGTTAAACACTTTTCATGTGCTTATTTGCCATCTGAATTTTCTCTTCAGTGAAATGTCTGTTGCTGTCTTTTGCTCATTTTCTAGTTAATTTGTTTTGTTTTGTTTACTGTTGAGTTTTGAGAATTCTTTAGATATTCTAGATATAAGTCCTTTGTCAAATAGGTGTTTTCAAGGTTTTTTCCCCCAGTCTGTAGTTTTCATCCTCTTAACAGAATCCTTTGCAGAGCAAAGTTTCAAATTTTGATGAAGTCCAATGGACTTTCCTTTTAATGTCTTACCTGATTTGCTGGAAACTATAGCAGGTAATTGCTGATTACTTCAAATCATGATTTATTCTTGCTGAAGCAGTCTGAAACTTGAAATCTTAGGGATTTTTAAAAAAATAAATTTGAAGACCTAAATAGATATTTCTCCAAAGAAGACATACAGATGGTCAACAGGCACAAGAAAAGATGCTCAACATTGCTAATTACTAGAGAAATGCAAATCAAAACTACAGTGAGGTATCACCTTGCACTAATCAGAATGGCCATCATTAAAAAGTCTACAAATAATAAATGCTGGAGAGGGCGTGGAGAAAAGGGAACCCTCTTACACTGTTGGTGGGAATGTAAATTGGTGCAGCCACTATGGAGAACACAATGGAATATTATAAAAAAGAATGAAATAATGCCATTTGCAGCAACATGGATGGACCTAGAGATTATTATACTAAGTGAAGTAAGTCAGACAGAGAAAGACAAGTATTATATCATTTACATGTAGAATTTAAAACTAATACAAATGAACTTATTTACAAAACAGAAGCAGACTCAGAGACATGGAAAAGAAAATTAATGGTTACCAAAGAGGTGGGGAGGGACAAATTAGAAGTATGGGATTAATGGATACACACAACTATATATAAAATAATTAAACTGTATAGCACAATGAACTATATTCAATGTCTTATAATAACCTAGAATGGAAAAGAATCTGAAAAAGAATATGTATTACATATGTGAATCACTTTGCTGTATACCTGAAACTAACACAATATTATGTCAGTTATAAATTTATAGTTCAATAAAATTTAAAAAATAAACCTCATTTTGGAATAATTTTATTTACAGGAAAGTTGTAAAGATAGCACAGAAAGTTACACAAGACTCTTCACCCAGCTTTCCCCAGTTAACATCTTAAATAACAGCGGTACATTTGTCAAAACTAAGAAACTGAAATTGATACATTACTATTTACTGGCCCCTAGACTTTATTTGTATTTTGTAGCTTTTCCATTAATGTCCTTTTTCTGTTCTGGGATCTAATCCAAGGTACCATGTTGTAGTCAGTTGTCATGTATTGGGAGTTTTTGTAGTGAATGAATCGATTCAAATCAATTATATATTGAGAAAGGGGATCCATATCTGTAGACTCTTCATCCACAGCAACATGAATTGGATTGCTTACCCATTGATGAGAACTTCATACCCTGTTCCTTATTAAAGGCTTTTAGTGTTTAGCCTAGAGTATCCTTGGTAGTAGGCAGTGGAGTACTGTACAGTTGGGAAAGCAGTATGCCCAAGGTAGGATAGAGCATCATATAAAGAAATACTGATATGTATCAAGAGAGTCTGTGACTTTGATCAGCGTTATTCGTGAAAAAGTCTAATGAGTGAAGATTGGAAGTCTTCCTATCACAGGGCTGCCACTACCTGGAAGACCAGAAAACCTCTGTCATTCCCATGGGGAGTGAGTGAAGCTCAGTGGGAGCACAGTGGGGATGACTAGAGTATTTGCTTGGTGACCATAGCCTTAGCCCACCAGGAGTCCATACTTTGGCAGTCTTTTGGGGGGGGTAGGTAATTAGGTTATTTATTTAATGTAAGTACTGGGGATTGAACCCAGGACCCCGTGCATGCTAAGCACAGTGCTCTACCACTGAGCTACACCCTCCCCCATCCTTTGGCAATCTTGAGGTTGCACATCTAGGGCAGATGGGGCAGTGCATTTCCAAACTGGTAAGTAGCCAGTGGTCTCTATTGGGCTCTGAAATGACTATCACCATTCACTTTGGTTTAGAAAAGCTGTTTTCGGGATGTTGTGCTTAATAGAGTGCATGCCAAGCTTTAGAAGTTTTCTAGATAAATTGTAACATACCCAGAAAAGAGGGTTCTGGGTTTTAGGAGGACTTGAAAGCCTATGAGAGAAAGGTTGAGTAGAAGAGAGGTTTGGTCTGGTAAGGACAAAGTACTTTCTTATAGTTTGAAAAGCTCTCTTGTAGAAGAGGGATGAGAACAGGGACCAGCAAGAAGTTGCTGCAGGGAATTAAGAATTTGGCTCAGTGAGAAAAATCATCTTTATAGTCAGAATTCTCTAAAAATACAGTATGTGAGTTTCATGTAACTAGAGGGATTTAAGCAGAAAATAGAACCATTGGGAGAGATTCGTTCAGTAAGTGTTGGACATATTTGCTGAGTGCTAAGACAGGGAACGATTGATCATGTTTTATAGTGCTTGCCATCTTATAACTTGAAACATAAAATGTTGGGAATGCATCAGAGGAATGCTTATGTTGCCTTAAGCTGAAATTCATATAGGTTTGCTAATATAAATTTAGTATCAGTAGCTCTACTTGATTGGCATGTTTGAAAATCTTAGGTCACCTATGTGGCACCATATAGTAATAATCTACTGGGAGGAACCCTCCAGAAGTAACAAAATACTAGCAGTGTTGAAGTGGTCATTGTTCAGTGAGACAAAGGTTTTAAAGCTGTTGCAATGAGTTTTGTAGTCCTATGTAAATTTTTATTTGGGAGGGCTAATTTTGCTGCCACAACTTTTTAAATGTAGGATGACTTCAGTAGCTAAAAATCCTGCCACTCAGCAGTATGTTTGTCAGAGGGTTGCAAACTGTCCGAGTAAGGTTCATACTGAGAACTGTTGTCCTAGTGAATTAGGAGACACATCTTTTTAAAATGAGACTAGCCTCTAAGAGTGGGCCATTGAGTCCAGTTATCCTTAAGTGGCTCACCCAGGGTGACGTTTTTATCTTTTGTTTCCTTTGCCTTGGGGTTTTAACCTAACAATAAAGTGATTCCAGTTTTTAAAGAAGCTTTTTGCATAGCGGTAAAACTGTACAGTTTAGAATAGAGAATGGATGTATTGTTTCATGACAGAAACTGGAAGATTCTTCAGCATTCATTAGAGAAGGCTTAATAATAAATACAACTTGATATATAAAATGGTTTACAAGAATGGAAGAGCTGGCAGTAGAAATTATATAGGCATTTAATCAAAAACATGAAAACCAGTGCTGTGGTTTCTTGTTACAGATATGATTATCTGATCATAATAATTAAAATGAAAATTCATACAACTGTAGACAAATTGAAGCAAAATCATTAACAGATGTGAAACTGCATGATGAGTGGGATTTTTATTTTAATTTACTTTTTATTCGTATCCAAAAATTACATATATAAAATTGGAAAAGTCAAATGGTACTACAAGGCTTATGTTGAAAAACAATTGCAGCTCTTTGCCATCTCCAGCCCTGGTTCTGGCTCTGTACAGGTAAATCACTTTCAACTCTTTAACTGTTTCTTCTGTTATACACCTCCGTTTTTCTGAATTATAGGCTTTGTTTATTTTTACAGTTATAGTCTTCATCTATTGCTGTCCTACTGTGGAAGGCGATCATTTCGTTCATAATATCCCACATCTTCCCTTAAGTACTTTCCCCCCAGTATAGTTCAGTCATAATTCAATATATTTTTATGACTAGATATTCACAGCCACTTCGTTTATGGAGATTACCTTTCTTGCACAGCTTTCTTGGAGTTAATATTTTTTGTTCAGTTCACCCCAGTCAATCTGACAGAACTGTAAAGATATAAAACTCCTCTTGGTGTAGTCTGGAACATTAGGGAATAGTTCTGTCCCATTCTCCCCTTAGGTCTGTAGTATTGCTGGTTCAGTTTCTCCTGGGGGTAAAACAAAACCTCTGGCTCCTGCTGGGTTTAGGAAGTCAGTTAATGAGCTTGGGGAGGGGTCTAACTTCTTAGAGAGAATTTAGCAAATTCTCCTGTTTGTCTCACCAGCACTTTAGCTTTTAGGCACACCTCATGGCCTTAATTTCTGAGTCTTCTAAGGTGCTATGGCTGGAAGAGGCTTGCTGCTTATTGGTGGTGTCCCTATTGCATACTGTTGGATTTCAGCTTTCTCGGCCCTCTATTTTGATCATTACTTACCACCTGCCCTTTTTAAATCTTGTTAATGTTTTTTATTTGGTGTCATCTCTTCATATGTTCTTGATCCTTAGAGGCTGATTCCTTTTTTGTTCTTTACTGTCATCTTAATAGGGTTATGGAAGGGAGTAAAAATAAGCCTGTGTTTAATAAATGTGTGACTGGAACTGGTATTTTTAAAAATTTATACCAAATTTAGAGAATTAAAAACTTGTTTTTAAATTGAAATATAGTTGATTTACAATGTTGTATTAGTTTTTGGTGTACAGCAAAGTGATCCAGTTATACATATGTATATTCTTTTTCATAATCTTTTTCATTATAGGCTATTGCAACATTTTGAATATAGTCCCCTGTGCTATATATACAGTAGGACCTTGTTGTTTTATCTGTTTCATATACATAGTAGTTTGTATCTGCTAATTTCAAACTCCTAATGTATCCCTCCCTCCTTCCCCTGTGATAACCATGTTTGTTGTCTATGTCTGTGAATCTGTTTCTGTTTTGTAAATAAGTCCATTTGTATAATTTTTTTTAGGTTTCACATGTAAGTAATGTCATATGCTATTTGTCTTTCTCTTTCTGACCTCCTTTACTTACTATGGTAATCTCTTGGCCCATCTATGGTGCTGCAAATAGCATAATTTTGAGAATTAAAGACATTTCAATGCAGCTGTTACCATTGGGAAAAACTGGGTGAAGGGTATGCAGGATCTCTCTGTGTTATTTCTTACAACTGCATGCAGTTATAATTATCTCAAAATTAAAGCTTTGATTAAAAATGCAGTTTAAAGTGACTGACATGATATAATCATTACTTTCAATGTATACTGTTTAAGAATTTATTATATCAGTATAATAGTAGGTTTGTTTGGAGTAACCTTTTTTTATAGTCTTCCTAATTAAACATTTTCATTGCTGCATTATGTATTATCTTAATATATTACAATTTAGGAAACATTTTCACAATTCTTTTCATCTTTTAGTGCATATACTACATGGTATTGACAAAATACCTTTGGCCAGCAATGAACGAGTGTGCTAGTCTCACTGGAGTTTTATCAGCATTGTGTACTGTTAGAAGTGTTTTTGTCTTAGTGATTTTGGTAGACAGAAAATGGTATGCTAAAGGGGTTTCAATTTGTATTTTCTCTTGATATCTCTTTCTAGACTATTTAAGTATTTGTTAATTATGGCCTACTAAAGACTAGTTCTGTTTTGAGAACACCTGTGCACCTTTCTTCCCTCTACTTTGCAGTTTATTAATCAGTTACTTGGAGTTGTTCCTTTGTCAACACCAACAGAGGATAAGCTGGCACTGCCTGCTGACATCAGAGCTCTGCAGCAACATTTGTGTGTGGTGCAGCTGACGAGGTTACTTGGCTTGTATCATACGATGGATAAAAATCAGAAATTGAGTGTGGTCAGAGAATTGATGTTAAGGTACCAGCATGGACTGGAATTTGGTGAGTAACCGTTCAAAATGTGCAGTCGTTCCTTGATCTGCTAAGACTTTGAAGTCACTTTATCGTTCATAGCACACTGTTTTAACAACGCTTTTGGCAAGGAAAATATTTTGTCAAGTGGGAACACTATCCAAGTAATAAAATGCAAAGCCTTTCTGAAGCTTGGCGTTTTGAAAAATTGTAGTTGGCTCCCAGATGTCCATATCCTTCCTGATCTGGTGAGCTTACTCTTCATCACATTGGGGCTCATATGAATTTCATAGAGTTTATGATTATTGTCATATTTTCTGCTTATAGACCTTAATATTCTTAATATAAAGAGTATGTAAGTGAACAAAAAGAATAAGTTGTGAGATAAATAGTTTAGAAGTAGATGATCTTCAGATTGTTTAGACATGTGTGATAAAATATAAATTATCTGACTCGATGATATTAGTATTTCTCTAACTGTATTCTAAAAATACAGGTCAAGTAGCAAGCATAATACTTTAGTTATACATGGCCTTTGGCTTCTGTTCTTTTCTTTACCTAACACCTCCTTCCAAATCTTGCTGTTCTCCTTTTGAGACCATTTGGAATACCACCTCTGTTCTGAAACCTTTCCTTCTGCTCCAGCTGAGTGTGGTCTCACTTTCTTTTGACTCTTTTGATTCATGGCTTATATTTTTCTTCTGGTATTTTTACCCCATTCTTATTAGTTTCTTTTCCTCTTTTTTCTCTTCTCCCTCCTGTCAGTTTCTTGCTTTAAAAAAATCCTTTGGGGCAGTAATAATTGAACAAATCTTAAAATACAGATATGATTTTTTTTCCCTATAGGGAAATCCTGTTTGAAAACCGAATTGCAATTTTCAGACTATTACTGTCTCCTTGCTGTCCATGTGCTTATTGATATATGGAGAGAAACAGGTAAAAAGCAGCAATTTCAGTTTAACTTTACTCTTTGTTTTTATTGATTATAAATCCTTAGGCTAATTATATAATCCAAGAATTTGATTTATGCTTTAAGGTTTTCCTTCCTTGCCCTTCTACAGGGTGCTTCTAGAAGAACCCAAGTCTCCAAGTACCCTCCTCTCTGTAATCAGGATAATCTTAAATCAGTGGATATCTGTTCTGTTTTTAAATGTTTCTGAATAGTGAGTGAACAACCTATTACAAAGTTACAATAATTAAAATACAGAGTAACTGATTTAGAGTTAGATGTATGGGCCCATGGAATGGGATAGCCATTTTTGTTCACTGAAAAAAAATTATATACCGGAAAATACTCTCTTTTTGGAATATAGTTCAGATTAGCCTATTAAGACAAAAATGTAATACGTGGTAAAGGAAGCATCATTCATGAGTTGTTGAACAAGAGAAGGATAATTCAGCAAATGGTACTGAGATTGCCTTTTCTTTAGGTCTCACCCTCTGATGTTTTCACATATTAGCAGCTTTTTGAGAAAAATATAACTTTAGCTACTTATTGCGTATTATTCATGAGAATAGCCTACAGAAGAAACAGAGCTGGGCAGACAGTGATGTACAAGATAAGATACAACCCTTGCCCTCATGGATCATTTCACTGAGCACTCAATTTTGATATTATCCTCCTCATGCTTAAAATTCTTCAGATACACTATTTTCCTGAGGATGAAGGTCAACCTTATTTGGATGGTTTACAATGCTCTCTATAATCTAGCCTCTACCTGCATCTCCAGATTCTTAAGTACTTAGAGCCCTGAATCTACTTTTTTTTTTTTTTTTTTGCTACTATCACTGAACATCATGTCGCCTATCTTTGAAATAACTTTCTTACCTCCTTCATCTAACTTTTATTCAAACAGTGCCTCTGACCAGCCTGTCTTGATTTCACCCCCTTTCTCACTGCAGATTTTATGCCCTTTCTGAACTTTTGTAGGACATTGTATATACCCATGTGATACTGTATTGTACCAGGGGTGGGGACGAAATCCTTTTTATCAGAGTACTTGTTATCTGGAGTCCCAGATTCATGAGATTGCTTTGGGCCATAAAAGTCATCTTAATATAAAAACCATTAAAGAACTGACTACTTAATAATTTTGTCCCTATTAAAATACCCTTTCCCACTTATTTCTAGCATCTGTTCTTGCTCATAGTGACTATGACTTTGCTAATCTCTTGGTTTTTGAGCAAGATATCTGACCATATAATAATAATAACTACAGTCAACATTCGTTGATCATCAGGCACTTGAAAGTGTTTTATATGAATTTAAACCTTGTAACAAAACAGTTAAGATTGTTACAGTTTAGAGAAAGAAATTAGATAGACTATCCAAAATCCTATAGTGCAAATAAATGGTAAGTTATAGCTATTATAAGGATGCAGGGTTTCTTGAAGTCAGTGAAAGTGATGTTGAAATGCTCCAATCATAAGCATAGTCATTGTTCAAGGTAGATCTGACAAAAATTAAAAATGTATAAAAAAATTGATGAGAATGTTGAAAGAGACTGATTTGAATGTGAAAGGTTTAAGAAGAATGTGTTAGGAAATTGATGGTGCTCTGAAATATTTTTGCAACAAAAGCATTTCTTTATGATTGTGCTGCAAAAATAAAATGGGGAGTGAAGAATATCATTTTCTCCCTCCAGTTTTATTGAGATATAATTATTACATTGCATTGTATTAGTTTAAGGTATACGATATGATTTGATGCATGTATATATTGCAATACCACAATAAGTTTAAAGTGTCACATAACTACAGTTTCTCCCCCTTGTGACAAGAACTGTTAAGATCTTCTCTCGTAGCAACTTTCAAATACACAGTACAGTATTGTTAACTATAGTTACCATGCTATATATCATATCCCCAGGACTTACTTATTTTATATATTTTCATTATATCATTTTGTTATATTACAAAATTTAGTTAGAAAAATTTTGCTCCCCAAGTCCTCATCAACTCTTGATGCTCCTTAATTGGTGAAGAATTTGCATAGGGTTGTAGTTACATACTAAATTTTGTAAAATAAAATTAGATGATAAATGTCTTCAGAACATTGGCTTTAATAGCTCAGAAGTACAAATTAAACCACTTTTTTCTATTTGAAATTTTGTTTCCATGTAAAAGAGATCTTTAAGTTTTTTGTTTTAATTCTAAATACTAATTATCCTTGAAAAACTAGGATTTTAAGAAGTTACCTACTATCTATAATTGTCCAACGGTCTCTTCTACTCAATTCTGAGCCTCTTGAGACCAGGAACCACCTATGACTCTTATCTCTGGGTCTTATATTTAGTGTTACTGCAGAGTTTAGGCCACTGATTATTGAATTAAATAAAATTACGGTTGTGAAGACCGGGTAACAACATGGGAAAACACAAAATTGGATGTATGCCATGATTACTACTGTGTATAAAAAATTATAGTTCAAAGCAGTACATTAATCATAATGGCAGTTTGAGTAGATCATGGGTAGTTTGCATAGTTTGGGTAGGATTATGGATGATATTTATCTAAAACTCCAATTTTTGGTTATATCTTGTTTCTTTTCTCTTAGAAAAAGCATATACAATATAATTTTAAAAGCTCAGTGCATGACTTATTTTAGCTATTTTTTCTAACTGTAAAAATATCTTTTATTGTAATTTTGGAAAACAGTTTACTTTAACCTTACTTTTCCAGCTTCTAAAAGGCACTCTAACATTTTTATATATTTCTTTCTCTCTTTCTTGTGCATATTTTATAGACTTGAGATGAACTCTTCACACTGATTTGAATTCTGTGTGTTTTACTGAACATTATTACATAATTATTTTCCCTCACTATTAAAAACTCCTTGTTAAACGACTGTATGATGTTTCCCTGTGTGGGTGTTACTATAATTTACTTAATCATCTGTCCATTATTAGTACAATGAATATTTTTGTATAAAAATTTTATCTTTATTTCTGGTATTTTCTTTAGATAATTTCATAAAAGGGAAGTTACTTATTTTTTAAGACTATTGATGCATGTAACATATTGAATTTTGGTAGGCCAAAAAAAGTATATCATTTAGTTTATTAATGAGCAGTTTTGGGGTTTTTTTTTTTTTTTTTTTTCAAATATTAGTTGACATCCTGTTAGTAAAGTACATGTGGAAGAAAAATGATGTCTAGAGAAAGCATCTGTCTGGGGTCTTGTAGAGAAAATCCAGTACTGGGAAGGTTGGTGGATTCCATTTCTCCTTCAAAATCCATCTCTTCTCAGAATCTAGGGTCCTGTGAGATTCTAAACTTCTCTCTCCACAAGACCTGACACCTTAAAGTTTGCATCATTTTTGCAGATGCAGTTTAAAAACTGAAGTCACTATTGAGGGACTGTCTATTCAGGGAAATTCTCTGTTTTGCTTACAGTTGTGTATCTAAAATTTATTCTCGGCCACCTAACCTCATTCTTAGAATAGTTTGGAGGGGTGATGATGTCAGGAAGTTTTTGTTTTTTGTTCTTGAGACACCTCCATTTGCTGTCTAGATCCGCGGATAATGCTGTTATATTTTGGTTCTAGGTGATGAGACCGCAGTGTGGCAGGCCCTGACTTTGCTGGAAGAGGGATTAACCCATAGCCCTTCCAATGCTCAATTCAAATTGCTGCTTGTTCGAATCTACTGTATGCTGGGAGCATTTGAGCCAGTGGTGGATCTGTACTCCAGCCTTGATGCTAAGCATATCCAGCATGACACCATTGGGTTGGTAGTATATACTCTGAATAATGAGCAGCCAGCTAAGGAAGTGGAGGGGTCCTCATATATGGAACGCTAACATTTTGATTTTAGCAGAAAAGTTGTTTCTGATAATAAGCTTCTTAGATTAAATAATCACCTATTATAATCCATTGCAAAGCATAAAGAGTTTTATATCTCTTAGCATTTTGTGGTAATTTTAAATTTGTACGATTTACAAATGATAAAAAAAAAAAAATTTCCCCCAGAGACAGCAAATAGTTATATCCTTTGGACTCTTTTTCTTACCACACATTGTTTTTGAAATCTTTACTTCTGCCTTGCAGTTGTGGCTGACACATGTGCTTTATTTCTTGACCCCAGAGATCCTTTTAATGTATATTTTGATTTTTCTTTATTTTCTCAATGCCCTGTAGAGCTGTTTAAGGAAGACAGCATTCTGTTCTCTAACAACTTGTGTTCTGTTAATCATCTGAGTATGAGAAAACATAGCATAGAACTTTAGGTCTCCCACAAAAGTAAATTAACTTTGCTGGTTTTCTTTTTAATTTGATTCTGTGGCTTAAATAATTTCTATGGCAGGATGTGTTAATGTTCCGTATGCCTAGTTATTTCTCTACCATAGTAATTTGAAGTGTAGTATTTGATACTAGAGGTGGTTAGGTATAACATTTTTTTTTCTTTCCTCCCAACCTAGTTATCTTTTGACCCGATACGCTGAATCCCTAGGTCAGTACGCTGCTGCATCCCAGTCCTGTAACTTCGCGCTCAGGTTTTTCCACTCCAACCAGAAAGATGTAAGTGAAAAAAAAATTTTTTTTTTAATATGGTCTTGCCTGCTGAATGCACATGATTCAGAGAGCATCTTCCCTTGGTTCACAAGTCATGTGCTGAGGTGCACCACGTTGTACTTGCAAACGCCCTTAGGCCATAGCTCACTGGCTAAGGCTGTTAGAGGTAAAGGGTTATTTGTGGTTGTTAGAATGGGTGTGTTAAATAGAATCCATGTGAAGTTGCACTTAAAACTGGGTCTTAGCTGAAAAGGAAGTGTTATACATCTTAGGTCTGTCTTTTAATCTCTAAGAGACTTTCTAAGGGTATAAGAAATAGCCCACTAGAGTTTATAGTCTAGGATGCCATATATGATTCTGCCATAGCAGCTGTTCTCTGTTACCTTTATTTCTGAAGTTTATAACCACTGTTCTCTTAGCTAACAGAGAATGCACTTGTATTTTCTTAGAACTATAAAACTGACCAATTGAAGGGCATTTCAAGAAACGTAGATCAATAGCATACTTTTTTAAAGTAGCGATAAATAAGATAAAGCTTTTATGTGCCATAATGAAAGGATGGGATTTGCACCGTGTTTTTCACTGCAAGCAGACTTGGTCTCCACTTGTCAGTTAAGCAGAATTTTTTGTAGAAAAACATATGTCTCTTACTCAGTCGACAAGCAGTGCAGAACCACCCAGGAACATATGTGGAGATAAGGCTTGTCTCTAAGATAGTCACTAACTACTTGGTTTCATGTGCTTCTGAGACTCATCACTGGAATTCGGCCATGCCAGCTATTATCCACCCATAATGTTCCAATTTCATGGTCTGACAGCAACTAAGGAACTTGGCAAGGAAGCTGGTTTCTGAGGTTCTTCTTGGCAAATACTCATGAGGATTTTTTTAAAAAACTTTTGTAACTATGACGGCTATAGCTAATTTATCTTCCATCTAATTTGTTAGGAGTATATTAAATAAAAAACTGGGACAGGGCAAAAGCATTTCTGAACAATAGAATATAGGTTTGTTATTCTCATCTTGCATTAATTATGTTCGGTTATGCTTCAGGGTATGACCTAGAGGGCTGATGAAACCCAGGGTTTCTGGGTTTCATCATCATCAGTTGGCTTTTAAGCTCTTTCCCTCTCCTCCCATGGCTCCCAACAGTGACTGTATCTCTGTTCAGACTTCATTTTGTGCTATAGCTTCTGATCAGGGAGAGACGAAAGTGGGTATCAGCAGCTGAACGTATTGCTCAGAAGGTGCTGGCCCTGCTTTGGTGTCAGAAGGGCATTTCTAGTGCTTTGCGTCTAAAATCTCCTAGCATGAATGGGCAGTTGGGTTATAAATCTGGGAGTTTTCACTGTGTGTTCAAGTATCTGTGCTTGCCCTTCTCTGTTTTCAAGAAGTTTCACTAACTATTTAAAAAAAAAAAAAATCGAAAGAAAAGTGTACTTCAGATCTCATTATTCTGGGTTTCATTTCTGTATTTTTTTTCTTCTTTTAATTTTTAATTTTTAAAAATTGAAGTATAGTTGATTTATAGTGTTTCAGGGGTACAGCAAGGTGATTCAGTTATACATATATATATATATATTCTTTTTCAGATTCTTTTCCATTTTAGGTTATTAAGAGATAAATATAGTTGTCTGTGCTATACAGTAGGTCTTGTTTATCTGTTTTATATATAATAGTGTGTATCTGTATCATTTCTGTATTTCTAAGGAAGAGTTAAAGAAACATTTGATATACTGAAGGATCCTTTTGAAAGTTCGGTTTCTCGAATAGCTTTGAGGTGGGATTGGGGGGTAAATAAAGGATTAATCCAAGTCTGGTGACTGGTTTTACTCTAGTTTTCAATCATCCAGCATTCTAGAGGAACTATATTGTTCATGATTGGTCAATAAAGGCACATTATTTTATAGTAATAAAAATTAAACTTTAACCCCCCCCCAAATGTTGTGTCTCAATAGTTGTTTTGAAAACAAAATGGGAGGGAGGAGGATGAGGGGTCATAAAAAAAAGAAAACACACACACACACACACGTATACAGAAAATAAAACAACCAAAAGTATTGTAATAAGGAAAGGAGATCCGAGATCCCCAAGAGTGATGAGAGGGCATGTTGTCCACAGTGGCATTTTGTATCTTTGTTTGATGTTTTGCTGGTGGTTGTGTGTAGCAGGAATGACTAGTTCATCTGAATGTATGTAATGCTGAACCTGATAACATTAAAGCATTTTAGTAATCTGGGACTAAGACTCTACTTGAAATTTATTTTTATTACTACTAAGAAAACAGCTACTTAATCATATTAAAGTAGAAAATCTGGGAGGGGTGCTGGAGGCAAAAGCAAAATACAGCAAGGATAACATACCTTAAACCTTAATGCCTAGCCCAAGTCACTAGGTAGGAAAATGGAGACTGTGGTGTGGACTCTTTCCTATAGGAATTTGAAGCTAAGAAAGATCACAGTTGTAGTGTTGTACTGTATGTATTAAACCTTCTGATAGTGTTAGAAATATCTCTCTGGAAAGCTAAAACTCTCTGCCCTACATCTTTTATTCTTGATAGTTTTTGGCATCCCCAAATGGTTTTTCCTGGAGTGATGTATTTCAGTTCTCAATTAGCTCATTGAAAGAACACCTACTCCTTAAAGGGAAAATCTGCTTTGTAAGGCTTTGTGCTGTGAGATTGAAAGTTATATTTGGAAGGTTTCCATAGGGGTTTTCTTACTGGAAGAGTCATTGTCTGCTGTCGTCTTACTTTGTTGTAGATTTTTATGATCAAAAACTGAGCTTAGATTTTCATATGTCCAAAAGTTGTTTACATGTTTATACTTAAAAAGTTTGCCTTTAAAAGTCTCATGAAGATCATTATTCAAGGGCTAGATGTCTATGTATTTTGCTAATTTTTTTATAATGACCAGGGTTCATTTCAGGATTCCACATGGGATCTAAATAGCCTCATTGGTGCATAAATGAATAAAAACGGGTATAGACACCATTTTCTGATATTCAAAAGTACTTAAAGTACCCATGGCTTCCGGGTTTGCCTGCAGTCCCAATGGGGGTTGTTTCTTCAAATTCTAGTACTTCTTCAGTCCTTTGTTCTGTTGGTAGCTGCCCAGGCCCTTTGCTAGCTCTGCAGTAACACTTTATTGCAGTATTAAAGGAGGACTATCTTACAAAGAGAAGCCAGAGAGCTATAGTTACCTTCTTAGTTTGCTAAAGGACTACATTCCCCTTTTGTGGCCCTTTATTTTTCTCTTGCCTTTTTTTCCCCTAAAGTGGTATTACATGCACCACTCAGAAATTTAAACTACCCTATGCTCGGTAAGGCTGAGTTCTTTCCTTTAATCAGTGTATTTTTGAGCTGTAATGAATAAATCTGGTTGGAATCACCAAAGTCAAATTTTTATCCTGATTAGTTGCTGGATCACATGTTCATAACCAGCTGGTTTTTTCAAACTGTACGTTCCTTTTGCAAGGGCTGATGGTAAACCTTGCTATATTTTCCAAGCCAAGAGGCCATTGGATAAGCATCTGAGTTTAGAGTATCCTGGCCTCTTCTTGATTGGGCGTATCACTGTCCTTTAATCACGCTAGAAGGTATACTTAAGCTTTTTCAGATAGTCCTTCTTTAAACCTGCAGGATCACAAGTAATCTTTTTAATTTTCTTGTGTCCGTCCGTCTTTAATTTCTCCAGATACTGCAGGCAAACAGCTCGCCGAGGTGTCCCATGGGGGTTTAAAAGCCGCATCGAATGCAGTTGAATTAGCGCCCGTGGCGCAATCCCGCGGCCTGAAATGAACCCTGCGAGGCTGTGTATCAGAGGGTATGTTGTTGACTATTGGCCTATTTTCCTATTGGGCAAGTTATTCGGTCATAATGGAGATGGGGGCAGAGCTGACCGAGGCTGTGCAAGAAGACTGGTTTTTCTAGGAGCTATCTTTGGGGCAGACATCAGCTCTCCTTGGCCCAAAAGAGTGCCCTTCTGACTTCTGATCCTGATGGCATGGCCCACACTCAGGAAATGTTCTTCCCTGAGATTTTCTTCTATTGTGCCAGAATTTCTGTTTAGAATTCTTTATCTTGCCTTTGTTCAGGCTTCATCTGTATACATGTATTAATCTAATTAAAGCACACGTGGTGAGCATTCCCTTTACTTTGTTTATGGAATTTTCCAGCATAGTAGTTTGGATGAACAGGTCGCCTGGTTTTTGAGTGCTTTCTGTCCTCAGAATGGATTATGACATGAATTTTTATAGGTCTTTTGTTTGGTGTCTTCCATCTTGATGTAATGCACATATGCCCTGTGTTTGTGATAGAATATTCAGAAGTAAGCAAAACCAAGGAGCAGCCTGTCCTTTTTTCTGAAGGAGAGTGATTTTTATTTATGGTGGTAATGGGATGGTATATTATTCTAGTGTTTTGGGGAACCTTTGTATAAAGCAGAGTTTAACTTAGATGCAGAAAAACATGGAGTAAGATCCCTTCCGCAGTGGCACTAACCAAATTTTTGACTGATGTAGTATAAGAAAACCTTCAGTCCTGTTGAACTGAAAGACATAATTGCTAGAAGAAAGTCTATGTGGTTGTAGCAGCAGCTGGGTGCTATTAGTAGTAACAGTAGTAAAGCAGACATTTGACTCCAGTATAGGATAGAAGAAAAAGAACATTTTTAAAAGCTGATATTCTACTTGGTGACCAAGAACTTTAAAGATTAGATTCAACATCTTAATTTTAGTTTGAGTGTTGTTTCATTTTGTCTGGCAAGGTTTGCCTTCACTGCCTGATCTGTGAAATATTTATACCATGGTGATGTCTTTCCTTCCCAGACCTCAGAATATATTATTCAAGCTTACAAATATGGTGCATTTGAGAAGATCCCAGAGTTTATCGCTTTTAGGAACAGGCTGAATAATTCTCTTCATTTTGCACAAGTCCGTACTGAACGGATGTTGTTAGACCTTCTACTTGAAGCAAATATGTAAGTATTGCACAAGAGCTAATAAGGAAATAAGGGTTTAGAGCAGATGCTGAGAGCCACTAATAGGTCTCATGGGTGTCATCAGTGGGCTTACGCTAAGGAAGAATAGGGGGAAAAAAGAAAAATTAGGAAGGGACAGGGAAGAAAGGGGAAGGTGCCTGTCATGGGGAGTGATAAAGAGTACAGCCTGCACCATCCCAGGTTCCAGACAGAAGCCAGCTAGGCCATGGCCATTATCCCTGGTCCATATTGTGTTTACAAGGTTACCCACATCCTGCAAACATGGGATTTCAGGAATTAATGCTGGTGAACTTTACTTTGGTTGGGCCTCCACATGCATTTCTCTTGCCGTGTAGCAGGCCAGTATTATCAGGGCTTGGTTCTGTTTCACCTTATATGAGCTTTTACTTGTTAATAAAGCCTTCTTTTCTTCCTTTGCTCTTCTTTCCTTTTCTCTCTTTCTAGTAAAACAAAGTCCTGGCTAATATGTTTTCATGGCTATTTTACTATTGAACAATACTTAAATAAATTTTCTATATCACAGAACAGCCAGCTTAGCAGAAAGTATAAAGTCAATGAATCTTCGGCCAGAAGAAGATGACATTCCATGGGAAGCCTTGCGAGACAACAGAGACTTAAATGTTTTCTTTAGCTGGGATCCAAAAGACAGGTAACTGAAATTTAACCCCAAGCAATTTATTGTTAAAGAATTATGATAAATTTAAGAGTTTTAAAATTGCATGTATATATAAATATATAATATATATAATATAAATATAAATAATAAAATATGTTAAAATATTTAATGAATATATATATATGTATATGTGTGTGTGTGTGTATATATATATATATAAAATAACAAGTTTGTTGTAGGGATCAGAAAATACAGATAAGCCAAAGGAAGAAAATAAACCTCATCCATATGTTGAGATTCCTGGTTAATCTAAAAGTTAGATCCTCCTTCATAGAGTACATGAAACAGATTGCAGATGGATTAAAGATTCTATGTTAAAACTTAGAAATTCTAGAAGAAAATATAAAAAACATTTTTAAATGGTTGGGAAGGCCTTTCTTAGCATTATACCAGATCTGGAAACAAAAGATTTGACCTCTGTAAAAATTAGCCTTCTATATAGAAATAAATTTATTAACAAGTTCTAGAGGTATCCGGTAAATTGGTAAATTTCTTCATATATATTAATATCCTTCATATATACAGAGAACTCAATAAATCAGTAAGAAGATAACTAAAAAACAAATGAGGCAAAGGGTTTAACAGGAAGTTCAAAGAAATGCAGTTTACAGCAATAAAGATTTGTTTTTTAATCTATTGGACAAAGATTTAGACTATCTGATAAAAAAGATTAATCCTTATTCTCAGCAGGATTATGGGAAAATGGTTGTTGTGCACTTATATGGCAGTAAAACTTTATATAACCTTCCTATAGGGAATTTCAGTGATAGGTATCAACACTGAATTATAAGTACCATTTTATGCAGCAGATCCACTTCTAGGAAAGTGAAAACTAAGGAAATAAGTACATGAGCATGCAGAAACATGTATATGAGGTAGTTCTGAGTATGCTGTGATTTGGGGGTTGCCACGACCACATTCAGTGATTTGCTAGGACTCGTGGGACTGAGCATGTAGTCATACCCACAGCTAAGGTTTATTGTAACAGAAGGATATGTGACAGGAAAAGCCAAAGAAAAAGACAGAGGTGCAGTATGGAGAACTCCATGCACTGACTTCCAGTGTTCTCTCCTTGCTAGGAAGGAACATCCTGAGCGTGCTCCTTTCTCCAGCAGCAAAAAATGCAGTTAACGTGTGCAATATTTCTGCCCAGAGAAGCCCATTAGAGATTTGGTGCCCAAGGTTTTTATCAGCAGGTTACAGAGGCACCCTCTGTCTAGCTTGTACCGACATTCCAGACTCCCAGAAGGAAAGCACTGTTCACCCTAAACCACATGGTTTGTACAAATAGTCTAGGCACAGTGAGCCACTGTTACATTGAGGGAATGGTTGGTGTTGCAGGTTCCCAGACATCAGCCAAGGATCAACCTTGCAAGCAGGCCCTTCTAAAGACAATAGCCTTAGGCTTGCTATGTTAACTCTTTTCTGCATATACTGTCATAAAAAGATGCAATTTATGAAATAGTATAAACACTGTGAACCCATTTTATTTGTTTAAAATATATTAAGTTATGTAAATATTTTTAGTTAAATTTTGTACATCTGTATTGCAAAAGTCTGAAAGAATCTGTATCAAGCCTGTTAATATTGTGGGTTCTTGGTTATCAGGACACATTTTCCTTCCCTTTTTTTTTTTTTTTTAACTTTTCTGTCTTTTGAAATTTTTATGTTATATGTTTTATCATCAAAAAAAATAAGTCTCAGTTAAGGGGAAAATGACCTGTTAGGTAGGTTATCATTCCCATTTTATGGATACCAAAACAATTGGTTGATCCAAGATCATTCAGCTGTTAAATGAAAACTGAGACTGTTCAAAGGTGCCTTGACTGATGAAAGTGAACTTTGAAAGATTTAAAGGCAATACAAATAAAATAGATGGTTTGGGGATGTTTCTTTTTAAGGGATGTTTCTGAAGAAGATAAGAAACTTTCCTTGGAGGAGGAGACAATGTGGTTAAGAATCCGTTCCTTAACCTTGAGGCTGATCAGTGGACTCTCAAGTCTTAACCACTCTGTGGAGCCAAAGAACTCAGAGAAGACCACTGAGAATGGTGTATCCTCCCGGATTGATATTCTCCGTTTGCTCCTTCAACAGCTGGAAGTGGCCCTGGAGACAGGAAAGCGATTTATTGAGAGGGAAATTAAGGTACCATCAATGTATATTTACCATCAAAGCTGCAATAAGCTGTACTGTCTTTTTGAAAATAGGAATTGGGTGATGGGTGAGTAGTAAAGAACAGTATTTTGTCCCATCTACAAGAAAAAGATCAACTTTTTAAATTTGGAGAATTGCAGAGGCTTCCTCAATATCCAAACTGGGTAGTGAAGAAAAGCAAAATTGCTTTTTTTTGTGATGGTAAATTTTAAATAGTTATCAACAAACTAATACAGCATTTCTGTTTTCATTGTAATGATTTGGTTATTATTAGTTTGCTGATGAGTGATTTGTAACTTAATCACAGAGACAGATTTTTATCCAGTAGTTACCGTTCTTTGTTTACTTATTTTATATTTTATGGATTTAAATGTCAACGGATAAAAAGAACATCGCTTTTTTTTTTTCCCCTTTTCTAGTATCCTTTCCTTGGTCCTGTACCTACCAGAATGGCTGGATTCTTCAATTCTGGTTGTTCTCAGTGTCAGACCAGCTCTTTTTATCTTGTTAGTGATATTTATGAGCTAGACACCAATGGTTTAGGTAAGTATATACTTGCATGAGCATATTTACTGGGTCTTTGTAACTGAAAACTTAATAAATGCAACAAAATATCTATAACTTCATATATTTGGGAAAATTTGGAAGAGATGGGAGCTGGAAGTTGTTCTGGAATGTCTGGTTTAATATACGAGAAAGTGCATTCACAGGTTACAAAATAATATTTTAGAAGCTTAAGTCCTTTCCATATTTAAAATCATTTGGAGGGGCCAAAAGTTAAAGAAATCCTTGATTTGTTGAAATATTATTGGATTTCAGATTTAATTCTTTACTTAAAAATGAAGGCCTAAACTTTCTAGAGAAGAAATTTTTTTTTTAAGCTCTCAACCCAGTGAGAATCGCAAATACCATATAGGCTGTGTTTTTTTGTTTGTGTTTTGTGTTTCCTAAGTCATATTTGTAGACCTTGTCATTTAGAGTATTTGAAATACATAGATTCCTAGTCCTTCTAGAGAATTTTAGGGAGTGCTTTTGGAAGAAAGGTTATTATTACCTTTCTTTTCTTTTTCTCTTTCTTTTTCTCCTTCCTTTTCCTTTTCCTGTCTTTCATCTTTCTTTCTGCTCTCAGTAATGGAATTTACATGCCTGTGGGTGTTAAGAGAAAAGAAAATGTCGTTGCACATGCATTGCTTCCAGGTATTGGTCTTGCTTCTTTATCTTACTAAAAAAAGGAATTGAAAGTTTTTCATTGTTTTTCAATTTTAGAGGATACAGTGGAGATCCAAGAGCGAGTAGAGAATAGTCTTAAGTCTTTACTAGAACAATTAAAAGGTACGTATCCTTACTGTGGATTCCCATATAGTACCTGATTGTCTGACAGTAGCTCATTTTTAAATAGAAACTTGAAAAGGATTTGAAAATAATAATGCACGCTTTTGGTATTTTTAAAGACTTGTTTCTAACTTTAAAAAGTTTTGATTACAAAAGTAGTAGTAACCTGTTATAAAATGGTACACAGATGGGTGTGATCTTTTCCGGTCTCCCAGCTCCATTCCCCCAGAGGTAAGTGAGTGTGTGCTGCTGACACTTTGGAGTCCATATTTCAAGATACTACCTAAACTTAGTCATAGATGTACTAATGGAAAAATGTAGTTCTGGTTTTTTTTGCTTTTGTTTTTGTTTTTTATGAAAAAGTATAATATGTGCTTTTCTGGTTTTACTTTTGTTGTTATATTGGACATCTTAAGCATGCCAGTTATTTAAATACACCCCATTTGTTTTACGGGCTGCATACTATTCCACAGTATTGTATCAGTGTCCCAGATTTATTTATGTACTCTGAGTACATAATATATTATGTATAACAGTGCTGAAATAAACATCTTGGTACACAATTGTTTGGGTGCTTACTTGAGTTTTTCTTTGGGATTAAATTCCTAGAAATGAAATTGTTTCATAAACGGCATTTCAAATCTATAAGTATCTTTCTTTTCAGGAGCCTAACAGTCTTTTATTTTATTGTTCAAATGAAGACAAAATTAAAAGATGATTAAGATTATGAGAATAAAACATGGTATTTGTTATGAAGGTGGAATTCTACCATGCATCTTGATCTTTTAGTACATAATGGCACAAGTTCTTCTGAATCATCCACTTGAAGTCTTAATTTTATTGTGCCAATGGCCTATCAATGAAAAGGCTTAGCTAGTGTTTAGAGCCTGGAATATATAATTTATAAGTCTACTTTTTATGTTTTGAAAACAATAGAGCAGTAGTCATGTGTCCTTTTAAAGAGCTTAAAATAGATAGGCTTTGGTGTTTGGTTCATTGGGGTGGAGGAACTTTCTGGATTAAGCCTTTATATTTGCTTATTCTTTATTAGATTGTGCATTGTGTTCCTAAAAATAACGTTGAAACAAAAGCTGAATAAAACCATAAAATATTTTTGTTTTCAGATGTCTTCAGTAAATGTAAAGGTGATCTCTTAGAAGTTAAAGGTGGTAACTTGAAAACACATCCTACTCTTTTAGAAAATTTAGTCTTCTTTGTTGAGGTATGTGTTTGTTCTCTTCCTGAAAAACTCAATTTTCCTTAATTGTATGCAAGATTAATTTTTCAGAAAGGAACAGGTAATAGGTATCTTATACCTGGGAATTTAATCCCCCATCCCTGCCTATTGTTAATTGAAAAGCAATTTAAATTTTCTGAACTAACTCCTTCCAAGAATATCAAGAAGATTTCTTTTCATAATGCTAGGGTAAACTTCTTGAAATTTGCTGTACTAATCTCTAAAAATTCCTCGGATTCATTCCAAATCTAGCTGTTTTCTGTTCATTCTCCTTTTTGACTTAACTATTATGTAGTTTAAGTTAATTCCACCAGCTTTTTAAATTTCACTAATGACCGACATTCTGCATTATGAAGGAGAATCCAAGAGCTGTTGTAGCAAAGTTCTCTCTTTTTCAGCCAGAGAGAAAAAGAGGAGGATCATAAACACTCATAACCCATTATATTTTTTCCTTTTCTTTCTGATACATGTTTATTTACTTTTCTTCCCTACTAGTGTGTAAGCTTCCTGAGGGCAGGATTCTCTGTTTTGGTGACTGGTACATTGAAATGCCTAAGAGATAATGAATGAATGAACGAATGAATGAATGAGAAAGAATTGCATGTATATGTACATGTACACACTGTGTAAACAGAAGATGTGTAAACACCTAACTTAATACAAAGGAGAATATGTGCTGACCAACCTGGGAGATTTCTTCATATATAAGTTAAGGTTTGCAGATGAGACAGTTTCTTACCTGGATGGAGAGGTGGATGGGGAGAAGCATTTTGTAAGGAACCTTTGGATTCCATGCCTAGGAATTTGGACCCTTTAACTTCAGTGAAAAGGATGTCATGGAAGGGAAAGGAAATTGGACGGAGTGGAGAGTGGGTTTAGAGCTGGGAAAGCCAGGGGAAAAAAAAGATCTAAATTATTACAGAATTCTGAGCAGGAGATGAGGAAGACCTGGATCAATGTGATCCTGGAAATTGGAGAGTGGAGACTTAGAAGAGAAATGGAAGGAATGTGCATAGAAGAACTGCACAGAATTTGTTTAGTCCATAATCTTTGTTCCTCATAGATACCTTGAGTGTAATCCTTATAGATGAATTTGCAATTTTTCCTTTTTCAGACTATTTCTATTATCCTTTGGGTGTCCAGTTACTGTGAGAGTGTCCTACGACCATACAAGTTAAATTTACAGAAAAAGAAGAAGAAGAAAAAAGAAACCAGCATCATCATGGTAAAACACAAGTGACAGTCTGGCCACATGCTCCTTTTTCTTTTCACTGTTTTCCTGCATGGTGTAAGAGACCTTAGGATCCTATATGCATTCATTCTCTCTCCTTAACTTAAAAAAAAAATTATACACCTGCAGGAAAGCTGAAAGACTAGTATAATGACACCCAGATATCCTCACCTAGATTCACCACTTATTAACAATTTGCCACATTTGCTTTTTGTTTGATTCTAATTTTTAAAATATTATAAAATAGTGCCACTATTAAAGTATGGACAAATGACACCAGATGAGTTTATAATACGATCTTAGGCTATCTCCTAGGTCTGAGATTACTATATATATACAGGATTCCCCTGCTATCCAAAAGTACGGCATTCCTATGAAATCTTTTGTAAGCTAAAGTGGCATAAAGAGGAGAAGCTATTACTCTAGGCTACATCTTGCTGATGGATGCAGAAAATAAACTGAGATAAAGCACAGATGCTTACAGACAGTGCAAAGCGGTGGCGGCTTGGTGCTGAGTGTAGTTCCAGTGCCACTCTTGTTGCTAGGGGTGTGTGCTGCTTCCACAGTAGCTTGCTGCCCACCCTCCCCTCCCCAACCCCCTTTTTTTCCCCATTAAAAAAAAAATGCTCTTCGGGTTTTTTTTGGTTGACAAAAGCAGGTACTAATTAATGTAGGTCTTTCAAAAAAGCTAAGTGGCATAAAGCAAACTGTAGAAAAGCTGGGGATACTTGTATATATTTTTACATTTCCCAACAGTGTGGTGTGTCTGTATCCTTACCCACTGGATAGGCAAACATTGGTACTCCCTCTTTTTTAATTTGCATTAAAAGAACTCCATTGATGTTCAGCCTTCAAAGAAGACTTCTTGAGTGAAAAGCTAGTTGATTGGCTAGATTTCTTGTGTTTATCTGTTTTTAAAATTTATCTTATTGCTGGGATTTCTTTGATGTATTTTCTGTTCTGTTTTTGCCCCAACTTTTTTATTGTGGTAGTAGTATTTTTTCCATTGATATATTTTGAGCTATTGGGTTCTTAACATAACAGTGTTATTAATCCTTTTACCTACAAGATGCAGTTTTTTTCAGTTTGTCATTTGTCTTTTAACTTGAGTGATTTTTGGGGGGGTCAATATAGTAACTTTTTGAAAAACAAAGTTTTTTTTTTTTTTTTTAAATGGCTCCTAGGTTAGTATAATGTTTAGAAAAGCCTGTTCAATTTAAGATTGCAGAAGCCACCACCTAAATTCTCTTCTGGTGCTTTGATGGATTTTTTTTAAAATTAAGTATCTAAATCTATTCGGAATTTATTTTGGTATTTATTATTTTATTTATTTTATATTATCTCAGTACCATTCATCCACTTGAAACCACCATTTTGAAATGTCACCTTTTAAATTCTCTTATATTCTTTGCTCTATCTTGGGACTTGTTTCCTTTCATTCTTTGTTAATTATATACCACTATCATCTGGATTTAATGTAGCTTTATAATATATTCTAATATCTACTAGCTTAAGTTTCCCTTTTTTTCAGAATTCTCTTGGTTGTTGTCACCCATAATTTTTTTCATTAGAACTTAGAATTTCCATTTCTGTTATCAACATTAGAGAAAAATCTCAAAGACATAAAGAGAAGAAATGAAGTCCTGGTTCCTCTCATCTCCTTCAGTGTTCCAGGAGATTCCTAGTCTGAAGTTAATGACCAACTAAGATTATTTTTTTTTTTTTTTTTACTGATTTTTCACCTCCAGTTCCCCAGAGCAAAATAAGACCTCATTGTATAAAAGTCATTGTTGCTGAATTAGCATTATGTGGTGGTTATTAAATTTACCTTGGTTTGAGAGACTGTCTTAATATACAAAACTATATTCATCCTTGTTATTATTAATAGAATTAAGTAATGCTATAGCATGAAATTAGTATAGCTTATGTGATATAAGCATGGGAAATATGTTTGACAATCTTTCAACTTTTTAAAAAATCTTTTTCTAGCCACCTGTCTTTACCAGTTTCCAAGACTATGTTACTGGGATTCAGACATTAATTTCCAATGTTGTGGATCATATTAAAGGGCTTGAAACACATCTAATTGCACTTAAACTTGAAGAACTTATTTTAGAAGACACTTCTCTCTCACTGGTAAGAGACTACATGGTAAGAGACTGACTGTAGGTGATCAGCACTAAGTTATGTAGATATGCAAATGTTCTTATCTTTATCACAAGGACAAGTTAATTTTGAATTTATCATTCTCTCCTTAGGACTTGGGATTATAAGGTGCCTGGCAGTAGTTTTTTGCTGTGTTATTAGTGGTAGGTTCTCCTCCTCCTTCATTCCCCACATCCCTACCCTAATCCCATTTTTGGGGTTGTTCTTTTACTGTGAAAACTACTGATGAATTGTTGAGGAATAGAATTAGTACTGTCCCCATTTTTTCCCTTTTTTCTTTTTTTTGTGAGGGTGGAGATAATTAGGTTGGTTGGTTGGTTGGTTTGTTTATAGAGGAGGTACTGGGGATTGAACCCAGCACCTTGTGCATGCTAAGCATGTGCTCTGCCACTTGAGCTGTATCTTCTCCCTAGTACTGTCCCTATTTTGAGAACCCGAGGAAACCAGCCAAACTTTTAAGATCCAGGGACAATCTCCTTGAGTGAGAACTTAACTTCTCCTGGATGGGCTAGATCCAATAACTGGAAAACTGCCAGCCCAGCAGTTGTCACTTCAAAAAGGAGAGATACTGAATATCAGAAATAATTAAGTCAGTAATAATTAGGCCAGAGCAAGACAGCCAAAAAGGAATGGAAGCAAGTATAGAATGAAAGGTACCAGTTGTTAGATTTCTCCTGATAATTATTTTAATTTGGTTTCTTAAAATTTTGCTGGCAAAATCCCTGTAAAGTCTTACCTTTAAAATGTGGATGCTTTTTAAAAAGTTAATTGAAAAATTGAACAAATGGTGTCAGGTGAGTTAACATGCCCCAGCCTGGAGTAGGCATAGGATTTTGTTAGAGGCCAGAAGGGCAATGGTGGAGCCACCTGTTTCTGGCTAGTTGTTCCAGTGATGAAACTCTGATCTTGAGGAAATGCTTTCCTTGAGTAGTTTGTCTGACCTAAGCCTCTGCTGAGGAGGGAGCTCATCCAGTAATCTGAAGGCAGCCATCATGCTAGCACAAGCCCTATACCCAGGCCCTCCTAGGGAAGGGAATGAATGGAATCTTGCTTGGCACACCAGCTTTAAGAGGTTATAAAACCTCTCTTTTGTAAAACTTCAACATGTTAGAGCTTTTAACAAGGGGTGTACTGTGTGTAGGGGCTCAGAGCATTTAAAATTTTCAAAGATAGATTAAAGAAAGAAAGCAGACATAATGACTAGAAGTTTGGTTTTAGCTAGTGAAGTCTTATATTCAGCTATTTTCCTATGTACATTAGAATGAATATAGACTTCAGTGGCTATTAGAAGTACTAATTGATGGATTATTAATTTAGTATTTTTGCCTTCCTTTTTTTAAGCCTTAGATTATTTTGGAAAGTAAAATATGCACGGGGGTAAAAAAAAAATTCAAAGAGTAAAGAAAGAATATACAGTAAAATGTCTCCTTCCCATTCTAACCCATTCCCTAGGTCGCTTTTCCAAGAATGAATTGCTGTTATCAATAATTCCTTGTGTACTCTTCCTGAGTTAGACATAATATACTTGTAGATGGGTTTTCTATGTCCCTCCTCCCACCTCTCTTGCCTTTAAACACAAATGATAGCATACTATACACACTGTTTTGTCTCTTGCTTTTTGTATTTGGTCTCTAGATCATATAAATACTTACCTACCGTGTTTTTTTAATTGCTCTGTAGTTTTTCGTTATTTCCTTAGAGACACAATGTATGTTTGTTACAAGAGAATTAGAAAGTAGAGAATAGTGCCTCCCAGTTCCCAGCCCCAAGGGAGTCCCAGTCCCACCAACCAGAGTCACACCCACCTCTCCCTCTTCCATATTCCCGTAACACATCTGTATCTGCCATTAGCCTTTATGACTTCCAGGCCCTGTGAAATAGGTACATCCCGGGCAGGATTCTGCCTTCTGCATGCCAAAAGGGGGGACACTTCCTGGTCCTTTTGGACCACTTTTACATACAAAGAAATCTGGTAATTTATAGTAGTAGATTTGTAGCTGTTTAACTTTTTACTTTTTAGACTAAACATAAACTCATTCTCTACTCCAACTCTCATGCCCTTTTGTGAATAGTAATAGAAAAATAAAAACTTAAAATTACAGTACCTATTTTGAAAAAAAGTCTTAAGGATTGCACACTTGAACAGGTGTCAGATTACTTCATGTGGTTGGGCTTTGTTGGGCATCTTTAAGATTGTCAGTAAGTAGATACTGATTTATTGAGCTCACTATTGTTGGGCTAAGTGCTTGTAGAAGTACAGTGATCAAAGACCTGGCTGTAGAGAGACTGGCTACAGAAAGATGCATATAGATTACTTACTAAGTTGGAGATACGATATAAGCACAGAAACCTGAGTGAGTCAAAAAGAGGCTCACTGGAAAGGGGACATTTGAGGATTAATAAATTTTCACCAGGCAAAGAGGAAGGGAGGAAAGGAATCTCAAGCAGAAGGAGGCACAGACAAAAAAATCACGGAAGCAGGAAAGTGAATTGTATGGGACTGTGAGTCATCTGACAGAGTCCGCGCACAGTAGCTCTGCTGTTGTTGAGATTGTTGAGTGGTTGTTCTTGTTAAAAGATCTGTCTGCCTCCTGAAATGAGGAATAAAATTTCTCGTTTTGGTTATTCTAGAGGTTATCCTTAACTCTGAGCTACTCTCTAGATTTTTCAAGACCTGGTTCTGTCCTCATCCTTTGACCTCAGGAAAGTCACTTAACCTCTTTGGGCCTCAATTTCTTTATTTGTAAAATGGAAATCATAATAATACTTCATAGGATTATAGTGAGGATTAAACAAAACAATAATGGCCTTATATTGCCTTATTTTGTTAAAGTCATAATACTGAGCGGCACTGGCTACCAAATGTAGGATCCATATAGTGCTGAGTACTTTCTTTTGGGTTAAAAAGAACATCTCTTCAATTCCATTTCCGTTGGGTTTACGTCTTTTTTTCTTTCCTTTCTTTCTAAACTTGAAACACCGTGGGCTTCTGGAGTACTACCGCCTTGTACTTGTTCTTTTGAACAACTGCATAGTATTCAAAATATGAATGCACCATAACTATTGGACATTTTAGGTTGTTTCTTTACATTTGCTTTTACATACAGTACTGAATAAAATGCATTTGTTGTACATGCCTTCTTATGCATATGTTGGGTGATAAAGTGTGCTTACCTGGTTTCTTTTGGGCTTTACAATACTGCTAACTTCATGTAAAACTAGCCAGTTTTCAACCAACCACCTTTGTGTGTTTGAACACTTCATCGCCTTTATTTTTTGTGGTCTCTGCCACAGATCAAGCATACGGCAAGTATTTAACTCACATATTTGAATAGCCTTAGGAAAACTTTGGTCTTTTTTAGTTGTTTGGCCTCTGGAACTTGTGGACTTTGTCATTATGGAGGGAGGTCTGTCAATATTGTAACTAGAAAAGGTGATACTGGTCAATTTGATGCCCTTTTAAAAAGTGACTGATAATATCTAGATTAATAATAAGTTTCTATATGAAAATGAATATCTGTATCTATATGCATGACTGGGATATGCTGTCCACCAGAAATTGACACATTGTAACTGACTATACTTCAATTAAAAATTGTTTTCTACTTTTATTTCCTGATGAATCTAATAATCAGAAATCTCCTTTTTTCTACTTTGTATAGCTCATAACAAAATAGTAGTGATTTTATGGCCAGTCTACTTAGTAATAATTTTCTAACTTGTTTCTTGATGAAAACTAGTAATCAGAAATCTCAGTTTTCCAACTTTATATCATTTATTAAAAGGTTACTTGAAAGAATAGTAATACTAAAGCAACAGGGTCTCAGTGAAAAATCACATGGAAAAATATACATCTGTGATGAGTTTAGCCTTCTTTGCATTTAATGAAATTGAAAATGACCCACTCTGTTCTGATGGAGCTTGCAGAGTGTCCAAAGGTAATGGTAATTTTAATTTATATCTGAGGAACTGTAATCTGGGGGAATGCTTTCTGACCAAGACTACTAATTCTTATCTCCTTTGTAGGAAGAGAGAAAATTTTCAAAGACTGTGCAAAGGAAGGTGCAGAGCAGTTACCTGCACTCTCTTCTGGAAATTGGGGAGCTGTTGAAAAAAAGACTTGAGACCACAAAGAAACTAAAAATTTAAGTTAGTGTGAACCACAGACACTGATAACTCTACAACAGAAAATGACATCATCTTCCCAGGCAAAAGCTACATCTGGTTGACCATCATTTTAATCCAGAACTTCCTCATAAAATGCATGAAGGACTTTGATCGTGAATTAATTTTTTAGGTATTAAATGTATACAACTGATTAAATTATTGTATATAAACCAGAAGCAGGACCCTCATCTGGGTTTGACCACTTTTTATACATGTTCATATGCATATGGCAGCCACAAGAGAACCCAACTTTTTCTCTTCCCTTCTATCACCAGAAACATCTGGTGGGGAGGAGGGGTCTATAAAAGCAGCAATAGAAATTAAGCGTAAAGCATCGACCTCAGAGCAGCTGAATTGCTCTACTGTTATAGCATAGGGCGTTTTGGTCTGCTCCTGGAGCCTTAGAAAGCAGAAATAGAGGGGGCCCGTGACTGGGAGCAGGACTTCTTTCCACATTACCAGTTTAGTTTTGAGGCTTCCTCAGTTGCTTGGCTCCCACAGAACCCAAGGCAGGTACCCAAAGGGCCTCAGGTGAAACTTGGCATAAGCACCTGCCACTGAAGGGCGTCACTCAGAGGACCACAGGCCCTCATTTTTCAGCTTAATAGTCCCAATGGCCGAGACCTCCCCATCTTAGCTCCTGTGAGAGTAAATCACAGATAGGCTTCAGTTAACTTGCAGCTGTTTGGAGGGAAAAGTAGTGCAGACCACTTGTAAGCCTGCTGAGGATTAGCTTGCTGTCTTTCATTTATATGGGAAAGATGCGAATCACTGTTTTAAAGAATAGAGGTGTACATAATTTATGCAGGCAAGTCTACTACCAATGTCATTGGTTTTGTGAGATATATATATATATATATGTATATGCTTTTACATATATATGTCTGTTTTCAAGCATGTATACATGTATGTATACATGTATGTATACATGCTTGAAAATAAAGATTTAATACTTTAGTGTTTTTTAAGTAGGGGGTTTGAGAAGGAAGGAAGCAAAGAATATATTATGAAATTAACCTAGGTTTTAAGTTTTAGGCTGGCCAAAAAAAATGTTATCCATTGGGTTTGAGGTTCAGTTTACTTTTTTCAGACTTGAGAATTATACCAGGATGGTGTTTACATTGTTCGCCTGGAGCTCCCCAAGACTGCAGCTTCCAGAGGTTGGTCTGACAGAAAAGATAAACATTGCTCTTGAAAATGTTACAGTTTATACAGTTATTTTAGTAACTTTTATGTTTGAATCTGTGCTTCTGTTTTTGGTCTTTGTTACTCAGATACCATTAAAGTTAGTAATTCTGTAAAAACAAAGAAATGAATTTGATGAGGAAATTCAAGTGTCTGATGGAGGATTGGTCTCAAAGATCTTCAGGGTCCTTTCCAACTCACTTATCCAGTGAAATGTGATACTTTTTTCTTTTAAAGCAACCAAAAAAGAGCTTGGAAACTCTCTGTATGCAAAGCAATTGTATTTTGTTCCCATCACCTTGACTTTCTTAGATTCATAATTTGATATAATTAATAACTGTCTCAACTTCCAAGAAAACTTTGTTCAAAATTAATGAATTACCTGTTCAAAATAAGACTTGTTGGAAATCTTAGTCCATCCAGGAATTTGAAAAAACTAGTTTTGATGTAAGTTGGCAGCCACAACTATCACACCCCACCCTAAAAGGAAGAACTGCCTTGAACAAGATGAACTGAAAATTCTGATTCCAAATCTAATTTAATAACAATATATCATAACTTCATAAAACGATGGCCTATTTAAATGGAACTTTGTGTATGGGGGTAGGGATGTGTGTGTATGGCATGTGTTCTTAAAATGATGTTTCTTTGAATATCCAAAAATACTGTACATAGAAATAGAAATGCTCTTTGAAATAAGTCTATCAACTGACCATGATCAATCTAGCATATGTGTGCTCAGTAGGCTGGGCTTGGTCCTCAGGGACAGTGTGTGACTCCAGTGGTCTACCTAACTAGTCTCTTGCCTAGGGGCATCTGGGTCCTTTACTGGTTTTAGTGACAGATAATGTTACATCAAGGTTATGCTTCCTTTGTTACTTGTTGATTTTCCTACTAAATGTAGCATTTCAATTAGATCCAACCTCTTACATTTTGAGATAATTGTAAAAAAGAATGAAATTATGCAAAAATGGCCAATATCTTTTATTGATCTGTTCTTTTGGAAACTGTCATGCACTATAAATTGTGTACAGTTAATATATATATATATATATATATATATATATATATATATATATATATATATTCTTACATGAGTAAAAAAGCACCCTCTCCAGCAATTTTATGTCATTGGTATTTGAAGAGAATTCCCAAATAATTCATTGCTGCTGCTGCTGTTTTTGGTTTGTGTGGGTTTTTTGTTTTGTTTTGTTTTTGTGTGGTAAATTGATTATTTAAAAACAAAAAAAGGAAGAGAAAAACACGACTACTGTTTACAGACTGAAAAATTACTGCTTTTTATACTACTGAGATCCTAAGTTGACTCTCAAAAGCAAACATTTGGTTTAAATCACTTATCTGATACGGATAAAAGGTAGAGAAATTTTTAGTGTTCTCCACGTAATGGAAAATGTACAAATGCCTAGCTGTGTTGCCCATCAGTTTTGTATATTTTCATAATTTTAATTGTTCAAAATTGCATTATATTTTGCAATCACTATGTTCAATCTTGATTTGTCTTTCATTTTACCTTTTCATATAAAAAGGGGTTTCAATGTACCTACAGCCTTGTTACTGAAACTCTTCCTACTTTTTGATGTGATTTATTAATATGGGAAGTATATATTCTTCCTTCTTCAGAATTAAGTGAAGCATAGCAAATCTACTTTAAACTAGATGAATTAATTTTATAAACACTTTCATTTTGAGTTGGCATTTCTGCCTGGTTCATTCTTGTTCGGATTCCTAGAAGCCACAACCTTTTAAATGGTATAATTCATCCCAATTTTGTATTGTTACATTCTTCATCAAAATGGTAATATTTGTGAATTTAAAATTTTTATTCCAAGGCCACTAGACCGTTTGTTTAAAGTACTTTGTGTGCTAGCATTCATTAATTCAACATATATGTATTAAGCACTTATTTACTATGTGCCAGTTTCTGTTTTAGGCTCTGCCGATATAATGGTAAACAAGACTCTATAACCTAGTTAGTGAAGGAGGTGAGGGAAGAGACAATAAATACCAGTTTGTAATTAAGTCCTGACTAACGTAAATCAGCGTATGTGATAGGTGGGGTCATGAGAGGACCCCTTGAGTGGTGCCATCTGACCTGAATGATGAAGAGTCAGCCATGGAAAAAAAGGAACACAAGTGCAAAAGGCAGGAAAGTGCTGAGCCTGTTCCAGTGACTGAAAGAAAAGGCTCAGGTGCCTGGGACTCAGTGAAAGGAGTGGCGGGGGATGGATTAGGACAGAAGGCAGAGTAGGGATTAGAACAGTCAGTCACGGTTTGTCACCAGGGGAAGGAAGATTTCCAAATTTAGGGGTAAGTTTAATCAGAGGACTTCAGACAGGCTGATGACATGATTTATCCAGGGGTATGTGAGCCCAGAGGTGGAGATCAAAAGTTTCTTCAGACACAGAACACAGAGGAAAGAGGAGCTGTGTATTTTTCCTTTTTGTCCTGTGATAATTAATGGCCTTATCTGAGCCCTGAAAAAGTTAAGTTTTTGCCTGCCTCTTCAGTTATGAATTAACTCCACTCCAGTATTCCTTTTTTCCTTTAACAAAAGGTGGACACTGCCATTTTCAGCTTTCCCCGAAAGGCGGGCTCAGGTTTATACTTTTTCACATTCCTTGTTTTTGGGATGCTGTCACTGCCTCAATGCAGACATGTATTTCATAGTAGCAAGTAGAGGATAAGCAACCATGTGCCAAATGCTTATAAAAATTATTTGTGGGATACCTACAGCAGTTTAAGCTTGAGGAGCACACAGCTCGTTTTTGCACCCTCAGCTTCCATATATCTTAGTAAAAAGGGGCCCCAGATGATGTTTTTACGTATGAGAAAAAGAGTTACTGGAGATACGGCTACTAAGACCATCCATCCAGTGGGGTAGTGATCTGGATAAAATTCAAACTCTTAAGCATTGATGAAATTAGCTAAAATGAAACAAACACCCCCCCCACACACACACACACATACACCATCTCATTCTTTGTCTTGATGGCCATGTTCAAATTCTCAGATTCTATCTTGGTTCCCTATTAAATAATTAATCTCTCCTGAAGCAATTCTAATGTTTTTGTTGTTGTTTGTGGCACCAATTACCAATGACTATTTGTAAATTAAAATTATTATTGGCATTATTTGAGGTAACATGCAGGTTCCTTAGAACAGGATTCTTCATGTCGGATCCAGGAGCTCATTTGCTTCAGTTTATCTGGAAATTCCCTTAAAATTGCATATTCTTGATCAATTCTAGGAAGCCAGTCAGTCCACAGCCTTCACTACATACTGATTAGTAGCATTTGAGTCACAACTTTAGTAACTAGATGCCAAGAAGTAGAGGAAAGGAATCCATGTGACGTGTTAGGGAAGATTTTTATGTAGCATATGCAAATCACTGCAGACTCTAAACTAGAAACAGGGCTCATCTTTAATGGAAAATATTTGATGCAAAGAGCCTCTAATGCATGATAATCTAGTCCTGCCCAATAGCCCATTTCTTCAATTCAAGACCTGAGGCTTATAAATTATGATACCCAGATGGATCCATCCAATGAAGTGCCCACAGATGTGCTGCCACCTTTCTTTCCTCTTAAAATTGAGAATCAAGATGAGACCACATTCAGGGACTGGATGCGAGTCGAGTTCTTTCCCTACCTGCCATTTGTCTTATTTCCACAAGACAGTGAATACGTAATTCTTTGGAAGTGACCCTGTTTTAGATAGATGAGAAAAAAACTAGAAGAGCTAAAGCAAGTTTACTAGTGAGAAGCATCCAAAAAGATCTTCCAGATTTTTCAGTTAGAATTGAAATGAGTAGGGGAAATACTGAAATTATTGGGCCTATTATACATAATAGTTACCCACTTGTCAAATGTTGAGTTATCTATGCTGGTTATGGGCAGGTGTTTAGGTCTGAACATCTTTTATCTAGTTGGTTTGAACTGTTAGCCTAAGGTGCCACAATTTTTTTGTTGTTCCATCCAATTCAATACATGGATTTTCCTGCATTTTTTGTTTCCGGTGATTTTAACTGCCCAATCTGGCTGAAGCAGAGCAATGTTAACAATTTAAGATTTTATTTGCCAACTCTGCTCAAATTTCTTTGTGTGGGTGTAATTAAACATGTTTTGGGAGCTGCAATTTGGTATTTTCAAATGGTTAAATAAGAAAGTGTGGATGTTACTGTGAAGCCTACCATTACAGGTAATTGTTCACTCTTAAGAGATCTGAAAGTCAGGACAGTGCTCTCCCTGCTCTGCTTTTTTAGTAGATGGTACTTACTGAGTAAATGACAATGACAAAGTGACTTAGATGGACAACAATCCCTTTTCAAAAAAACTTTCAAATTGGAAACCTCTTTAAAAAATCCAACTCTTGAAGAAAAAACCTATGAGATTATATTGGTAAAAGTAAGAATTTGCTGTATTTATCTCATGGAGTATGGAAAATAACTATCCTGAGGTTAATTAATGTTGCAATTCAATTTTAAGGTCCAGAAAATGGACAATGCATTTTACTACCCACAGTCAGTCCACTTGAATCTGAACACTAGTGGAAAGTAACAAAAGTAGGCCTTGAGCTGGGACTAGTTTCCACAGTGTTACCAGGAGTCTGTTACCCTGGTAGAATGGAGTCTATACCACCTTAGATTAAAAAATAAATTCAAAGGAGAAAGCAGGTCATAACCCAAAGTATAATTTGTAAAGGAAAACTGAATGGCTTCAGGTCCACTTAACCAAAACACAGAAACTTTAATTGGGTCAGAATTATACCTGTCAAGAACCTGGGCAGTACACTCTTCTTTACAGCACCAATTCCTTCTGAGGGGGGAGTTCTCAAGCCATCTGAGCAAGTGTTCCAGCTATACCTGTTGCAGAGGTGTCCCAAGTATGGTCACATCAGCATCTATATCTGGGCATACTCAGATTTCTGGCTTAGTGCCACTTTTCCTGTCACTCCCTTATATCCCAGGAGGGTCTCACAGCCAGCAGGTAACTTACTCCCCACCCCCACCCCTACCCTGGAAAACCCTGGAGTGCCTTTTTACAGCTCCTCCTTCTCAGCCCCCTTCTTCTGGAAGGCAGTCAAGATATTTAAGCTTTTCTGGAGCTCTTCCTTCTTCCCGTCGCTCATCTTGTTCTTCTCAATCAGCTTGGTGATCCGGGTCATCTCTAATGCTGGGAAGTCCTCACCTTGGTCTAAGATCTTTCCCATGATCTTAAGGTATTGCTCGGCCCACTTCTTCTCAGTCTCCTTCACACTAGTGAGGTTGTCCTGCCCCCGCTTCAAGAGGGCCTGGCGGGCCTCCATGCCAGAGGCCTTGATGAACTCCCCCGCAAGGCTGTCATATGCAGGTAGGCAACCAGGCATACCTAGGTAGACCCCATGTCCTTTTAGCCAGCGCTGGATGGCTCCAACCTTAACTGCCCCACTGTACAGGATTGGGTTCTCAAAGTCCCCATCCTGGAAGAGGTAGAAGACGGGATAGTTCTCCTTGTCCAGCTTGTATTTCTCACTCAGCTCCATATTCAGCTTGTCACCGTAATCTATGAACAGAAACCAGAAATGAGGAGCAAGACCATGAGGAAGGCGGGGCAGGAGATTGCTATGAGACCTATCAGAGCTGAGGGGAAGAAGAATCTTCCTGGCTGTCTGAATTCCTCCTCTGCTACTTTCTAGCCGTGTGGCGTTAGTCAAGTCATTTAACCTCTGAACTTCATTTTCCTCATGTGAGAAAGGGGAATTCTGAATATTTATTGCATGCCTGCTATGTGCCAGGGACTGTGCTAAGTGCTGGGGCTTAGCTGTGATTGAGAGTATTAAGCAATCTGACCTCAAGGGGCTTATACTCTTCGAAGGGTGAGGAGAGAAAATAATAAGCAAACAAATGAATGTAAGGGATTAGTGCCCTGATGAAAATAAAACAGGGTGGTAAGACACAGTGACTGGGTAAGACTGCCCACTTCGGATGGTCATGGAAGGCCTCTCTGTGAAGATGACATGAGCTGAGGGACCTGAATTTGAAGCCAGGCAAGTGAAGATGTGCAAAGTTTGTCTCAGGCAGGAAGGATAGCAAGAGCAAAGAGCTCTGAGGCAGGAATGAGCCGGGTTGTATTTAAGGATTACAATGTGTGGTCTGGCTGGAGCTTAGTGAACACATGGTAAGTAACAAATGTCGTTCCTATACAAGGGCTGTTGGGATGACCCAGTGAGGGGAAATGTGCACTCAACCTGGCAGAGTTAAGTGCTTAATACGTGGTAGCTGTTAGTATTTACTATGTCCTTCCCAACAGGCAGCAACAGCCCAAGGGCTGATACTGACAACTGGTTTCTTACACCTGGCCAAGAAGAAATGGCCAAAACCACTTATGACTGGGTAGTAGTATAGGAAGTGTGGGGTTCCAATCCCAGTTCTGTTACTTTAAACTCTGTAATCTTGAGCAAGTTACTCTAAGCATCCGTTTCTTCATTTGGGGGTCACAGAATTTCCTTCACAGAGTTGTCACAAGGATGACATACATGTAAAACACTTAGCACAGTGGTCTGGCACATAGTAAACATTTGAGAAATGCCAGTTATTATTATTATAGCCCCCAAAGAAGTGGACTCACAATTGAGTCAGAACTGATCAACTGCCCTGGAGGAGGGTGACAGCTATCTTCTACCCAGGGCTAGACTCAGGAGCGTACTAGGGAACTGAGGCATCTCAGCTGGGAGGAAGCTGAGAGGGAAGAACCTACCTCATATAGGAACACACACTTAGGTGTTCTGAATAACCGTGTTTCTGCCCCACTGTCTTAGACAAGTCTTTTATGCCCCCTGAGCTTCAGTTTTCCTCAAGTATGAAATGGAGATAATGCATGTGGTTCCTCAGACAGGGTTCAGGTGAAGATAAAAAATGCAACAATTATGTATATCTTTATAGACTCAAAAACCACTAAATGTTGGCAACTGTATATTAAAGTTGTCAAGATCATTGAGAGCTGCCCTTGGTTTAATGGCAGCTCTGGTGGATTTGGGCTAAAGCCCAAACCTAACAGTTTTGGTACAAAAGGGCTGAAATGAAGATGGAAGAACTGACTGCACCCCCTCTGACCACAGTTCCCTGCAAGGAGAGCTCTAAGTTCTAACAGTAAGTTTGATGTCAGTGTGGGTTGGAGGGTGAAAGATGGTGAATTCCCTTCCCTCAGGCACTTGCAAGACCAAGCTGAGGTTCTGTGGTCACTGAATTTGTTCAAGCTAAGCTTCCTATGGGTACCAGATTCCTTGAGAGGACATGACCCCATTTACACTCCTGTGTGTGGCTCAGACAGAAAGGCACTAGGTATCCCCACTACAAGTAGGGAAATAATTCCTAATTTCCTCCCTCTCTGCCCTCCCCAGTTGTCCTGGATTTGTTCATACCTGAGATCCCCACCTCTGCCACCAAGAGATCATCACTGGAAGCCGAGTTTTCAGCCAGACGCTTGAACTCATCCTGCTTCTCACCGTAGGGGTACTGGGTGTCGAACTTCACCAAGACGAACTTGCTTTTGGGAATAACCTGAGGGCGTATAGAGCTGAGCAAGTTGGGGTTTCAGGGGCCTCTGGAGCTAATTCTCTTTCCCAAGGGACCCTTGTTTAAGAAACAGAGTGGAAACCAGGCCCACAAGGGAGACAAGCTCTTATACATGAATATTCATTCATTTACCCATAGATTCATTTAACAATTTTGTGGTGCCTGCTATGTCCTTGGTACCCCACCAGGTCCTTGCTCACATGAATCAAACTGTATGGAATAAACAAAACTCTAGATGTATTAAGGCCTTTTCCTCCAGTGGCCCTTTTGGTAGGACTAAGGAGACACTACACACTATGCTGGCCCCTGTCATGCCCATCATCCCAGGGGGCCTTTCTCTAGCAATGAACTAGAAATCTGACCAAAACCAATCAACCAACCAACTATAAAGGAGTTAGCACCACAGAGGACACTTTGGCTAGGGAACCAAGAGTTTGAACTCTGCAATTTCAGGGCTCACAGGAAGTTGCTGAGAAGCCAGGCTTGGGACAATGTCCTCTCCCTAAACCACAGTTCCCTTTAGTTAGATCTCTAGGTCCTAAACTGTCAGGGTCAAGACAATTCAGTGGGATTTAGTACACTAACCATGCTGTGCAACCATCACAAATATCTAGTTCCAGAACATTTTCATGACCTGAAAAGGAACCACGCACGTATCCATTAAGCAGTCATTCCCCAGGTCTCCTTCCCCTCAGCCCCTGGCAACCACTAATCTGCTGTCTATCTGTATGGATTTGTCTACTCTGATAGACTTATACAATATGTGACCTTTTGTGTCTGACCTCTTTCACTTAGCATAATGTTTTTGAGATTTACTCATGTTGTAGCAGGCATCAGTAATTCACTCTTTTTTATGGCCAAAGAAATATTCCATTGTATGGATATATCATATTTTGTTTAGCCATTCATCAGTTGATGGGCATTTGGGTTGTTCCCACCTTTTGGTTAGTTGTGAATAGTGCTGTTATGAACATCTGTGTACAAGTTTTTCTTTGAACACCTGTTTTCATCTCTTTTGGGAACATACCTAAGAGTGGAAATGCACGGTCATACAGCAATTCTATGTTTAACTTATTCAAGAATTCCAAGGGCTTCATTTTGATGGTTTCTCCCAATGTACAGATTATTAAAATTATTAGATAAACTGCTTCTGGTCACTAGCACTGCCTCCCCTGCTTCTACAATTTTTTATTTTTCTTTCTTTTTATTTTTGTACATATATATTTATTAAAGTATAGTCAGTTTACAATGTTGTGTCAATTTCTGGTGTACAATTTGGAGGGGGTAATTAGATTTATTTATTATTGTTATTTTTTTATTTAACTGACGTGCTAAGGATCAAACCCATGACCTCGTGCATGCTAGGCATGTGCTCTACCACTGAGGTATATACCCTCCCCTATTTTTCTAATCAAAGTCATTACTGCCAGTTAGTTTTTCATTATAGGCAATCACTGTCATAATTAAGTCAAGCTGACGTTATTCCAGCTTTTGATATTCCTTGTTCCTTATTGTGTGTTGATGTCCATTTGATTTTGGGTTTTAAAAAATATTTAACAGTGTCTAGGGACACAAGGGAAGAAAAAGGGACCAGAATAGGTAATCTTTAAGTGGTCACTGACCCCAAAAAGTCTGAGCTCTGTAGGCCTAAAAAGCAGGGAAGACTTAAAAATATAAATCAGATCACATCCCTCTGGCCCATATGGCCTTATTTCAGTTCAACACAAAATCTTATTCCCACTTAGGGCTTTTTCATTTGCTGTCTCTGCTGGGTGGAGTGCCCTTCCCCTAGTTCTGTCCATGGTTGTCTTTTTATCATTCAAAGCTCAGTTCGAATATTCCCTTCTAATGGAGAGGCCTCTTCCACTCAAACCATCTCATACTGCCTCGTTTCCATCCTACTCTATCATGCTACCCTGTGCTACCTTCTTCACTGCATTAATCACTTTCTGAAATTCTTATTTGCTTGTTGTCAGTCCTCTCCACTAGAATATACACTTGTGAGAATAAGGACCTTGTCTGACCTGTTTTCTGCTCGTGCCCAATAGTGCCTGGCACACGGCAGATGCTCTGAAAGTATCTGATAAATGAAAAAAAAACTAGAGCAGGCTTTGGTAGCAGGTGCTACATGTCCTGGGGAAAAATTTTTTTAAAAAGCATAATACAGAATAACCTACCTTCAAGGGGCCTACATTTATATTATGGAATAACATTAATAACCATACAGTGGTCTAACACTGAAATAGAATTGAGAGACCTTCATCTTTTACCTTCACCTTTCTAAGGCATCAGCAAAATGGTTTTGAATGGCAAACATCTGCACAATGAATTTTCTCTTGTTCTTTTACTCAATCTGTACCTCTTAGAAATCTCTATCCTTTCCTCATCCTTGAGGAATCAGCTCCACTATAACCTATATCTAGGCAGTTTACTTCTTCACTGTACAGATGAATTCATTATTCATTTATTCACTGAATAAAAAGGTACTGAGGAACTGTCATGTGCCAGGCACTGTTCTAGGTGAATATGGTAAAGAAAACAGACATGGTCTCTTATTTCTAGTGATGGTAAAGGGAAGAAACAAAAAAAGACATTGGAAATCATAGAAAGGCAAAGCACGAAACAAGGCCTCTGGATATGGTAATACTGCGAAGCTCCTTTTTTGTTCAGTGGAAGAGAGGGAGACTTAGAATGGGACTGGAGAAAACATTTGCTCCTTCATTCAACAAGTTATTGAGCATCTTCTATGTAACAGGTAACCTGGTAGGTTGTGCACATGATCAGTGAACAAGATAGACAAGGTAGTTCTTCATAAGCACATAATGTTCTAATGTGGGAGAAGATACAATCGATAAGAAAAAAAAAATCAGTGATGAGTGCTCTATAGAGAAATCAAATAGGGTAATGTGACTGGCACTTTACGCTGGGGGAGGGGGAAATCTGAGAACGTAACATTTAACCTAAGGCTGAAAGATGAGGAGCAACCAGCTTTTCAGACTGGGAAAAGAATGTTCTAGTTACAAGGAACTGCCAGTGCAAAGGGCCTAAGGCAGTAAGGAGCTCCAAATATCCAAAGGATGCAGGGCACGGCATGAGTGCCCGGAGCAGAGGAGACAAAGAGGAGAATTGGTTAGAAGAGGAGAGGGAAGCAAGGCTCAGATCACGTAGGACTCAGGCTATTGTGTGAATGGACAGAGAGGCTCAAGACTGAAAACAGGGAGACCAGGGAGAAGGCTACTCTAATGCTAGCCCTAGACTAGGGTGGTAGCTGTAAAGATGGAGACACACCAACTGATTAGGAAATACTGCTAACGTTACAGGGCAGAGTTTCCTCTAAGTCACACTTGGTCTGTGATGTTATCCCATTTCCATGTTTGGGTGGTAGGGGTTGTCAGGTTGCCAATAAAGACCCCCAAAGCATAGTGTGCTATGCCTGACAACCAACCAGCCATACCTACACTCTTAAATTCCCCAAACTTTTACTACTCAACCATAAAAACCAACAACATAAAGCCATGTGCAGCAACATGGCTGCTCCTGGAGAATGTCTTTCTAAGTGAAGTAAGCCAGAAAGAGAAAGAAAAATACCATATGAGATCGCTCATATGTGGAATCTAAAACAAACAAACAAACAGCATAAATACAGAACAGAAATAGACTCATAGACATAGAATACAGACTTGTGGTTGCCAAGGGGGTGGGGGGGGTGGGAAGAGAGAGTCTGGGATTTCAAAATTGTAGAATAGATAAACAAGATTATACTGTATAGCACAGGGAAATATATACAAGATAACAAGATAACTCACAAATCTAAGTATCGGAATACTGATCTGAGTTCTGCTGGACTAACTTGTAAATCTAAGTTAATTAGTGTTGGTTTGCTGTTCATGGTTTTTTGCTAGCCAGCTGGATTTTCAAAGATATATAATCTGGCTTTGGAATGTTGGTTTGTTGCCTCCCTGTCTCCACTTTTGTGATAATGATGCTGCTAAAGCTGTTCCATGCCTATTGGCCGAATATCCCAAGCTTGTACTTTACCCTATAAAACCTCACGCACACGTCTTGGAGGTGCTCAGAGCTTCAGAGCAGAAGCCCCTCTGAGCCCGCCGGCATAATACATCTGAGTACTCCAGCCCTCCGAGTGGTGCTTGTTTCTTGGCTAGCCCGTCATTTCCGTAACACATGTATAATTGAAAAATTGTGCTCTACACTGGAATTTGAAACAACATTGTAAAATGATTATAAATCAATAAAAAATGTTAAAAAAAAATTTCCCAAACTTTGCCTTGAGGGAGCCACAGATGCCAACTTCACGACAAGGAACCCTTTTGAAAATAGGAAGAGTTCAACCACTTGAGACAGATTTAGAGCTCCAATTCTTGATTTCACTTCCCAGTAATGGGTACAAATTAAACAATGAAATGACTGGCTCTCTCTCAACACTTGACTTGCTCGTCTCATAGGCAAAGTTAAAAAGGTGCCAGTGGGTAAAGACACGTGCAAGATTAGGGAGTTGGAGCTGCATCCAGCCTTCAACATTTACCCACTCAAAGGTAGGGACGAATCCTGCCATATCTCGATCCAATTTTAATTGTCACCAGGCCCAAGACATTCACTAAAGGGAGGGTGAAGGGAAGCTTATTCTTAACGCTTGCACTTTTTAAGGAGACGCAAAATATCTGGACAGTGGCTGAAATCCACGCCAAGGGAAGAGGGGCGCTGAAACGCCTGCTAACAAGCCGGGTTTCCACTCCCGCCCCACCTTCCGGGTCTCCTACTTGGAACTCGAGGATTGGATCTCGCCCGGCACCGCCCTCTTCCCGTAGGTGACGCGAAGGGTTACCCGGCTCCCTCGGCTGCCTCTCTGCAGTTCTTTTGCTAAAGAGGAAGCAAGTACAAATACTGCAAAGGCAAGGGAGCGCGAGGACCCTGGATCACGAACACTCCATGGTCATGAAATGACCTCGGCCCAGAGTCCACCAGCCCTACAGGATGGTGGGAAGTCCTGGGACCGTCGCTACAGACCACCTCCTGCCAGCTCTCGGTCCCCAGCGTCCCCGACGGGCGCGCGCTCCCCTGGGCCCTCTGGCCGCACCTGCGCGCGATGTCCCCCCCACACCATTACCTTGTAGAAAGTGATTGTATCCAGGGGAAGGGCGCCCTTGGTGTGCAGGCCGCTGCCGCCTTGCGGAGCGGAGAGCAGTAGGAGGAACAGGAGAAGGGGAAACAGTGGGGAGAGAGAAGCAGCGCGGGACATGGCGGCAGCCATAACGCCGGATTCAGGCAGTAAGAGCTGGGAAAGCTGTAGTGGAGAAAGCGCGGAGTCGGGAGTCACGTGGCTAGGAGGGCCGACTCGGGTGCGCGCACGTGTACAGCCCTGCAGGCTCACGCCGGATTAGGGTGAGAGGGAGGGGCCACGTGAGGGGCGGGGAAATGGAGCTGTCGCGCGTGCGCACTCGGCGAAGCTCTTGCAGGCCTAGGGTGAGAAGGCGGGGACGCGTGGCGGGAGGGGGCTGCTGGGGGAGGAGGAGATGGAGGAGACTACCGCGCACGCGCACTGAGCGAGGCTTGCCCGCCGGCCCGCCCCTTTCCCGTCCTCCTCCGCGTGAGGAGCGGCGCGAAGCGCGTGCTCGGCGTCTTTGCAGGCTTTCGTTCGCTGCCTTTTCTTTTTCGAAGATGAGGAGACCAGTCGTCGTTTCTTCCTGCCTTTGGTTCGTCAGGCAGTCGGTTGGGACCTGCTGCTCCCTTCGGTTAGTCCGTCAGTGAGTCTGACTGTGCTACCACTCCTCACTCGGTTGGCCCAGTATTACCCTCAGTCAGTCATACTCCGCCCCCTTCCCTAGCCAGGACCCGAGTTGGTCAGTAAGACTCGGCTTTTCGTCAACATGGCAGTCGGGGTCGTCCTGCCCCCGCCCATTCCGATATGAGGCCTACTCAGTGGTGAGTGCCTCACCGGGGAGACGCCAGGCTCCTATAAAAACCGGCTTGCCAGAAGGCGGAGTACCCGTCTAGCTATGTCCTAGGCTACCTGAAGTTTTTTTGTCTTTGTTTTTGGTTTTTTTTTTTAAGTCTTAGTAATTTTAGTCAACAGGTGTTTGTTGAGGGTATGGTTTTCCCTGCGGGAATACAGAATCGAGATGAACGAGACAAGGCTCTGTACCCACGAAGCACGATGGTGGGGGAGGAGGAGACGTAGGAACAGTGATATAACCATTACAGTGGAATTGGTAGGAAATAAGAATATATTACAGCCTCTTGAAAGCACAAATGGAGAGTCAGTCATTCCTGCTCTGGAATGTTGGGGAAAGTTATAGACAGGAGATGACTTGAATGGGATCTTGAAGAGGAGGCATTTACAAGGCAAACACCAAGGGAAATTTCTAGCTGGGGGAGAAAGCATGGTGAATCTGTGAGGGTAAACTGGGGCACGTTGTAAAGGGTGTCTTCAAGCTGAAGGGTTTGGAGCCACCAGAGGTTTTAACCAGGAAAATGATATTAGATTTGCTGTCACTCAAGAATAAACGGGATGGATTGGAAGGGAGAATGCTGAAATTAGGGAGGTTGATTGCAGTAGTCTAGGTAGGAGGGGTTAAGGGCCTGTAATATGACCTAATAGTAGAGATTAAGAGGTAAGGATGGAGTTGAGAAACTTTCATAGGGTAGAATTCACAAGTCTTGATGAACAAGTGGTTGTGAGGGTAAGAGAATAAATGATATAGTGCATTTTAAGGGGCTTAGCACCAAATTAGCCACTACATGTGTCAGATAAATGTGTGTGTGTGTATAAAATCATCAATGATAACAGGATCCAGAAAACGTATATATGTATGTATATGCATGGCTAGGACATTGTACTGTACACCAAAAATTGTAACTGTACTTCAATAAAAAATAAAGTTTGTAAAAAAAATAATAAAAGTTTAATTAAACTGAAAAAAAAAAAGAGAACAGGATCTAATCTTGAGCAGCCAGTTTGGATAGAAATTTTGAGAGAGAGTCTAATATATGTGTGTGTGTTGGAGAGGGTCAGAAAAATTTATTTTGAGTTTGCCCTAATGAAGTATTAAAATTTTATTTACTTGTGACTCATTTTAGAGCGGCACAAACAAATGATAGAAGTTAAGAGGAGTGGAACTATCCTGTGAACTAGGATAGTTAAAGAAGGCTTCATGTAGGAGGTGGATATGGAATTAAGCTTTGGAAGGAAGAACATTTTAGGTGGAGAACAAGAGAAACGGGCAGAAATGGAAATGAGTATGATGTTTTGGGGGATGACTGGCTTGGCTTGAGGAAGTTCTCAGAACTGTAGGTAGTAAGACCGTTTTAAGCTCAGGTAGGGGAGAATCTTGAAAATCAAACTAAGAAATTTCCATTTTGTCCTGTAGTCAGTAAGGAGCTGTTACCCACTTCTGAGTATATAAATGCTTTAAATTAGAATGATTGATTGGAAGTGACTTTCTAGTCATGACTAGACTAGTTCAGAAGTAGGTTTTGAAAAAAGTGAAGGAAGTGGATTGGTTGGAGAGGGAAGGGAAATATTGGTACTTTGCCATGAATTGCAAAAGTACAGTAATTGTTTCAGTGCTTCCTTTTAATAGTGCCCTGGTCCCAGTCAGTTCCCTCATGATGTAATTAGGTTCTTGGCTTCAGGACCTTGACAACAGTCCACATACGTAAGCCAAGTATAACCCTCCATATTTAGGAAGTCAAAATCCCACAATTGATCTGTTGTAGAAAATCAAAAGGCTCACGCTGAGTATTGTATGGCAGAAGGGAGGAAGAAGCATCAAGTCATGTTACTTGAGTGTGCACATGACTTAGTGTACCGCTGGAGTAAGGAGGAAGGAAAATGGCATGGTCTGCCAGAACAACTAATATATAAATTCTCCCATCTTTTTTCTAACATCAGCAAGCCAGTGAGCCCCCAGGCTTACAGACATCTTTGCTATTTCTCATATTCACAAGGCACGTTCCTGCCTCAGAGCCTTTCTACTGGCTTTCTCCTAGAACACTTTTCTTCAAGATATTCATATGGCTGGCTCCTTCATTTCCCTCAGGTCTTTGCTCAAATGTCAGTATCCTAAGATCTACCCTGACCATCCTTAAAATAAAATTGCTCCTCCCTGATGCTTCCCTGCTTTCCAGCTCCCCTTTCTCTGTCATTTTTCCTCCATAGCATTCTTTAACTTAACATACTGTATAATTTGCCTTTTTTTCCTTACTGTTTCTTATGAGGGAAGGGTTTGTTTTTGTTTTTCTGTTTGGTTCACTGTTACAGCCCCAGAACCTAGAATGGTAGCTGGCACATGGTATATGCTCAGTAAATATATGTGCAGTGAATACATGAATCATGTCAGTGACAGAGGAATATTATGTGGCTGTCTCTCAAAATTCCATTGGTCCTTTCTGCATTCTCTTCTTAGATCACATATTGTTCTTTGGAGCTATCCTATCCCTTAGAGCTAATTGTTTTTCCCCTGCAAGGTTTTGTTGATGTTAACACTAGTTCTTTTGACATAGATGTCTCAATGAATACTTAAAGCAGATTTCATGTTAAAAAATTATTATAGAAGGAAGATTTACTCCACAGTATGATTTTCTGCAAGCCCCATCCTCCTTTAAGAAGCCTTTCAATATTTAGTAACTATTTACTGAACATTTTTTATATGCCACACAATCTTCTGGGGGCAAGGCTTACACTGTTGAACAAAATAGATATGCTTACTTCAGTCCTAGTGGGGAGACCAACATTAAATACTTATACAAATAAATATCTAATTAGAAATTGTGATAATTTCTAAGAAAGACAAGTTGAGGGCCTATGAAAGAATATGATGGAAGATTAACTTGTATTGGGGTGCATGGAAAACCTCTACAAACAAGCATATTTAAGCTGATATAAGACCTAAAGCATGAATAGGATTCAGCTCTCAAGGAACTTAGACTCAAATGATGAGACAGACATTAAATAATTATATAAATAAATTTAAATTGTAGATTAATATGTATAATGAAGCATTTTAGGAAAATAAAACTATGGGCAAAGGTTCTAGGAGGAAAAAGCTTGAAATGTCCATCATGAGAGAAATTGTTGGGTAAAGTATCTTATGTGGAATATTATACAGCTAACAAAAAGGATTAGAAGAATTTGTATTAAGGTGGAGATATATCCATGAAATAATTGGTGAGAAAAGCAATGTATACAGAAATATATGATACGATTTTAAAAACCTACCACTGTAATAACCCCCATACATGTGTATATGTATTTAGGTATATTTTAATGAGCACAGAGAAAGATGTAGAGAAACATACCAGGCTTTTTGCATTAGTTACAGTGTAGGGGAGGGGAGAGAGGGTAAATTGGACTCTAACAAAAGGAAAAAAAGATTACTATGGAATAATGTTGGGCAAAAAATGTAGGATATAAAATACTAGCTGTAGAATTATTACAAATATGTAAAAATTAAATACCATAAGGATAAAGACTTAGAGTAACAACAATAAATACAACTTGATTTTGATGAGATTGCAGCAAACTTTTAGATTTTATTATTTTAGTCTTCTTACTTTAATATTGTTTTTTCAATAAAGTAACATTAAAAACCTCACAGACATTTTAACATCCAGCGATCAGATCATTTCAGCAGACTAGTTTTTCTTTCTTCTTTTGTCCCACTTTCAATCATGTTATTTTGTCTTATTTTATGTACTGCTGTAAGCTACCTGATGTATTATCTAGGTCAAAGTGGGATGTAAAGAAGTAAATAAAAGTTCTCTCTTACAATGTTTGTTTTACACTTTTCATTCTAAATATTACTGTTTTCAGTAGGAAAGTCAAGATATGTTATTCATTAATCATTATACCATGAATTTCAGCAGTGGGACATTTCCTTACTTTTGTTCCAAACTTCCATTTTTTGGGTAACAGCTTTATTGTGATATAATTTACCTGCCATACAATTAATCCTTTTAAAGTATAAAATTCAGTGGTTTTCAGAATATTCAGAGTGCAACCATCACTGCTAATTTTAGAATATTTTTGTCACTCTAAAAAGAAGCCTGTGCCCATTAGCAGTCACTCCCCATTCCCTCCCAAACTACCTTTCTAGCCCTAGGCAACTATTAATCTACTTTGTCGCTATAAATTTGCCTGTTTTTGACATTTTGTATGAATGGAATCATAAAATATGTTGTCTTTTGTGTCTAGCTTTTTCATTTAGCATGTTTTCAAGGTTTATCCACGTTGTAGCATGTGTCAGTACTTCTTTTAATTGCTGCATAATATTTCACTGTACCAATATAGTACATTTTATTTCTCTGTTCACCAGTTGATGGACATCTGTGTTGTTTCTACTTTTTTTCTATTATGAGTAACACTGTAATGAACATTTGCGTGGACATGTTTTAATCTCGAGTATATACCTAGAAGTAGAACTGGGTTTATACCAAGGAGCTGAGTTATAGGATATGTTTAACCTTTTGTGGAACTGACGAAGTGGCTGCAATATTTTATATCCCCACCAGCTGTGTATGAGGATTCCTATTTCTCCACATCTTCATTCATTGCCGTTGTCTTTTTATTATGGCCATCCTGGTAGGTGTGAAATATCAACTCGTTGTGATTTTAATTTGTATTTCCCTGGTGGCTTATGATGTTGATCATCTTTCCACGTGTTTATTAGTTGTTTGTATAATCTTCGGAAGAAATTTCTAATTTAAAACCTTTGCCCATTTCTAAATTGGGTTGTATTTTTATTACTAACTTGTAGGAGTTCTCTATATAGTCTGTGTACAAATCCCTTATTAGATATATGGTTTACAAATATTTTCTGTTCTATGGGGTTGTCTTTTCACTTTCTTGATGGTATCCTTTGAAGCACTAAAGTTTCTAATTTTTAAGAACAATTTATGTATTTTTTCTCTTGTTGCTTATGATTTGTTGTCATATCTAAGAAGCAATTGCTTAGTAAAAGAACTCTCTTGATGTCACATTATTTTTTTAAATTACCTTTCCCTATTTTCCCATTAACCAGTTCCCTGTTAAAGTACTGTAGGTGTTAAGAGTGAGAACTATGATCAGACTGAGTTGGAATGTTGGTGTTACAATTTGATAATTCTGTAACCATAGGGAAATGACTTCTTTTAAGCCTCAGTTTCTTCATCTGTAAAATAGGAATAATATGACTTCTTACCTCAAAGGTTGTGCTGAGAATTAAAATGCTTACATAGAAAGCACTTGCTAATTGGTAGGTATTCTTACTAGAAATTTTCTTTAAGTACTATTTTTGCTTAACTAAAATACTTTACTAGGTAGGTGTTTTTCTTGACTTTGTATCCACTGCAGTAACTTGCTCATGGTAGAAGTTTAATGAATATCTGTTAACTTAAATTGTTTTGTAATATATGGTAGTAACCCATTACATTAAATGAGAGCTGGGATGTGTTTTAGCTTGCTAAGGAGCTAAGTAAAAAGAGAAGGGGAAGCTGAAAATAAGTATCACCCAGTTCATCATTTGGGCTTAGTTTAGCCCTTGTAGAAAAGGAACATGGGAGGATTATGTTTCCAAAGACATTTCAAAGGGGAACCATGCTAAATATACAGAAGGCAGGGGGTTAATTTAGAGAGAAAAATGGAAAAGTAAATCCCTAAATGTTGATGGGTGGCATAAGACATTTTAGAAGAGATGCCAAAAGAGAAAAGTTCTCCTGTCAAGAGCAGAAGCAGACTGATTTGCTGTGGCTGTTTTCTGAACAATTTGAGATTTGTTCTTAACTGAGACAAGAACCCTTTGTCCCAAACCATTCTCTTATGATTTGGTGAGGCTGTCATTAGTCCCCTCACCCTTATTAGACAGATACATGATTAGAGGCCTCAGAACACTCCCTAAGATCTTATGGTAGGAATTTCTGATCCAGAAATGTACTGGTATTTTAATTTGTTTCCCTCATAATTTAAGCAAAGTGATTAGAGCCTACCTCCACTTAGCAATGTCCTATCTTCTACTCTATGGTATTCTTAATTTCATATGAATAAATGAGTAATATATTTAAGTTACTCAACCCATGCAAATGATATGATTTATGTTATAAATAAATATTTGTAAAATTTATGACATAATGTTTAGATGAAAGGTAAATGTTTACATAAATGAAATGTTCTTCCTTCTGCTTTCTCTTTCCGCCAGTCTTTTTCTAAATTTTAGCAGTTCTTCCAGATAATGTTCAAATGTCAATCAGTGTATATTATTTCTATGTGCAGATTATTTGAGATTTTTGTATTCAAGCTGTTTTTCTCTACTATATTATAAGCTCCTAGAAGTCTGGGTCTGTGTCTTATTTGTCTTTATATTTTCCATAACATAGTTTTACACAAAGTTGATATATAAAGATAAGTATTAAATGAATTGTGTAATTTAGTAATATAATTATATTTCTGGTGAGAATTTCTGGTACAGAATATTTAAGAAGATGTTACTATTAAATAAATGTGAGACATTAATAATCCCTTCTCATATCTTTCCTAGGTATTACTAAAAGCTTATTGAGTGAATATGCAGTCTGTCTTCCCCAACACAGGCTTTTGTCCCTAAATAAGGGCAAGTTTTAAATAGACTTCTTTTATTCCCCATCTTTCTCTCCTTTTTTCTATTCCATTTCTCTCTTACAGCTCTATTTATCTTTTCACGATGACTCATTCTCTCTACTTCTTATTATTCCTACCTCTTGGCCCTTCTTACAATTCCTAATGCTTTTTAGAACTTTGTTTCCTTGTCACCTGCTCTTTCTGTTTTTGTTCTTTTTGCTTGGCTTTCTCCTCCACTTATCGCCACCTTCTCTCCTTGCCCTCAAGGTACAGGGCAGGAGTGGGTAAGGAGGAGCTCAGCTGGGCTAGGGGTGGAGCCACCTGTTCACCGCTTGGAATTCAGAACCTGACGGAGAAGGATCTGGCTGCTTAAATTTAGCCGAGGCTGAAATCCGTATGGCCTTCCTACTGAAGGCTAACACTTTGGAGGGCAATTGGGACTTGGTGAGATTAGGAACTGCCCCTCTCTTCTTTTTTTTTTGCTCTCCCTTTCCTCCTTCCTGTTCTGTATTTTTCACTCACAGTGTCTATCTCCATGCTATTAACTTTTCTTTCCTTTTCCCTGTTGCTTACTATTCAGTTTTTTTCTCTGTCTAGCTCTGTGTCAGTCAACTTTATTTAGTATTTGTTTGTCTTTTCTGTTACCCATTCTTCCTACATATGTTTGCTCTCTCTCAAAATTTAACTTTTTCTACCTCTTCTCCATTTTATTCTTCCCTGTATTAATTTTCTTATCCAACTCTCTTTTTTTCATTCGGTCATTTTCTGTCCACCTCTTTATTCTCTTTATCTTACAGTTTTCCAGAGATGTAGCCGTGAGAAGGGTAAAAAGGCCACCTTGTCTTTCTAGGGGCCTATTCAGCCTTTCTACTCATTCTCAAACTTGTAGTGTGTTTTGATTAGACACTGAAGAAGAGTTTGCACTCTGTACAGATAGTTAATAAACAGTGAAATTAGAGTAAGGTTGGATATTAAATTTAAAAGCTTAATTTTATACTTACTTTCTCTATTTAGCTTTTTACTGCAATACAGTGGATACAATTTGTTATGGCAACTCTGAGGTAAGTTTATTTAATCTCATGTAATGTGACTAAACTAGTATAAGCAAAGCTGGAGAATCTTGAAGTCTTTTTATTTTCCCCTGGGGATTTGCTTTTACTCTTCAGCTAGAGAGAAATACTTTTCTTTACCATGTTGATATTTTCTTTTTTTTTTTAAGTTGAAGTATAGTTAGTTTACGATGTTGTGTCAGTTTCTGATGTATTTCATCTTTCAGTCATACATATATTCCTTTTCATATTCTTTTTCATTATAGGTTACTATAAGATATTGAATATAATTCCCTGTGCTATACAGTAAAAACTTGTTGTTTATCTATTTTATATATGGTAGTTAATATCTGCAAATCTCAAACTCCCAGTTTATCCCTTCCTACCCTCCTTCCCCCTGGTAACCATAGGTTTGTTTTCTATGTCTGTGAGTCTGCATATTGATATTTACTGATTAATAAAATGTAATAACATCAACAGTAATAATAACAAAAAATAGATTGAAGGATAATCTCTAAAAATCAAAGGACATTAATTTGCAAAATCAGTTGCAAAGTACTCACTTTGGCAGCACATATACTAAAAATTGTAATAATACACAGAAGATTAGCATGGCCCCTGCTCAAGGATGATGCAAAAATTTGTGAAGCATTCCATATATTTTTATCATTGTATTTTTTTTTGGTGGGGGGAAGATTACTAGGTCTATTTACTTATTATTAGTTTTGTTTTTTTTTAATGGAGGTACTGGGGATTGAATCCAGGCCCTTGTGCATGCTAAGCCTGCACTCTACCCCTTGAGGTCTACCCTCCCCGCATATATTTTCAAAACATATGTGCAATCTATTTTATATCAATTATATGTCAGTAAAGCTGTAAAAAAAAAATCAGTAGCAAAAAAGAAGGAGCCCCAGTTGTCCTATTTAATGATAGTCTTTTATTTCTGTCAGTGTTATAGGTTCAAGTTCACTTATTGCTTATGCTGTATTCCAGAATATACAGAAATCTCCAGAGGTGAGCAATCTCTTTTTTGTTGGATTTGAACTTTTAGTTACTTAGTCTTTGAAATAAATAAGAGAGGTGTCATCTATAAATGATGGATTAATTCTATGAATTGCTTGTAAATTTGTCATTGTAATACACTGAGATATTTTAGTTACTGCCAATAGATCTCTCTTTTCTTGTAGGTAATTATTTTAACTATTACTTTGAATACTGAGGGATTGACTAAATGTAGATTAGTGGATAAATGTAGATTTTTTTGGTATGCATTAATTATTACAGTTAAGGAAATGGGGTGTTGTTTGAAGCCTATATTCACTCTAACCATGGTAGGGTCCTGACTAGAAGTAAATTTTGTGATGTTGATATCTTGGTAAAATTGCTAGTGGAGCTAGAAATAGCTTAAAGACAGCTATACGGAAGATACTTGTTTTGCTGTTCTGGCCCTCTAGGCAATCACAGTTTAATGGTGAAAATAGAGTAAAAATACACCCTATGTAAAATTGTTCATACCAGAAAGATCTCGTCAAAAACCTTCCTTTTTGCTCTCCTGCCTGAGCAGTGTTCAAAAACAAAAACAACTCTTCCTTTTTTTGACATATAAGTGATAAATAAAGATTGTATATATATTTTAAAACACCCAATCAAAACCAACTAAATAAACCTTCCTGATCAAGAGAGAACTTGGAAAAGTGATGAATTTGCTAAGCTCGATAAAGATTTTAAGAGAAATGTTAACAACTGTTTTTCTAACTAGACCAAATGTTGCAAAATTAAGCAAAATGTAGTTCAGGACATGTATGGGAAAGCTTTTATAATGTGGAAAATGTCATTGGGTTTTATTGGGCCCACTTTAACTCTGTATGTTGGACGCTTACTGTGTTTCAACTGCTTTGAATGTTTTACAAACTTTATTTTATTGATCCTCATCATTCTCCTATGAGAAGGATGGTATCAGCCTCACTTTACAGATGAGGAAATTGAGGCTCAAAGTCATGAAATAACTTGTTCAGGTTATACAGTAAGTAATAAAGCAGAGATTTTCAAAAGTCCAACTCTTAAATACAGCCCCCCTTCAAATTAAACACAGTTTTAAGTATTTATTATATTCTAGGCACATGTGCCCAATGTTTAAAGTACATTTTTCATTTAATCCTTAAAATAATTCTGTGAGGTAGATATTATTAGTCTGATATTATATGTGAGTAAATGGAATCCTAGTGAAGTTGAGAGACTTTCCTAAGGTCTTATAGCTAGTAAATGTTTGAACTAGAATTTGAGTGCAGACTTGTCTTGTTTCAAAGTCTCTCCCCACATACACTTTTAAACCATTGAAATATAATACCTAATGAAAAGAGAATTTTTAATTTCAGAGGTAGAATATGACTATGTAAGTAAAACTAGGAAGTAGAAGTCTTGATACCGTATTGTCATTGCCAGCCAAAGTAATCTTAGGTCATACATCCTCTGATGATTCAGATTTCCCTAACATTTGTTTCCTGAGTGTTTGCTGAAATTTGAGTTCATATGTGATTAAGTTAATGAAGTATGAGCTACATACTGGATGGAGGTACACAGAGATTCTCAGTCTCAGCATTGTTGATCTTTTGGGTTAGATGGTAATTTGTTGTGGGTGGCTGTGCTGCATCTTAGGATGTTTAGCAGACTTTACCCATTAGATGTAGTAGCAACCCACCTTCCTCACGCAGTTATGACAACCAAAAATATCTTCAAATATTGCCAGTTGTCCCCTGAGAGAGGCAAAGTCACTCCTAGTTAAGAACCACTGCTGTAGGGTGACCTATGGCCTGACAGTAAGTTAGAGCCTTATAAGGATGTGGGGTCTAGTTTGGCCTTGGATGTGACCTTTAATTTCTCTGGCTTCAGTCCTCTTACCTTTCACATAACCAGAGCCTAAAGGACTTAATAATCATTAGTTCAGTGGTTCCTGCACATTGTTTTCTTGGCCTAAGGAAGATTCCAATTTTTCCATCTTAAAAATGTCAGCTGTACTCCCTGTTTTCTTTTATTTCTTCATCAAATAGCATATTTAATAGCAAAAACTCATGGAAGGCATAATCCGAAAAAGGCAAAAATTATTAAATTAATGATTATAGTAGATTGGAGAAATCCATGGAAAATCTTTGAGGGAACTAGCTGATTAGACGGTAACTCAGTGAGGCAACTTAAAGAGAAAAGAAAGTGGCCCAGGCCAGCCAGTGTTAAAAAACAAACAAAAAAAAAAACCCAAAAACCCAAAACAACTTGAGGCAGATATACTTGACTGCACTTGTGTGACATGTGACTTCATTTCCTCGTGGAGGGCACTTTTTTTTTAAACTGGAGGTACTGGGGATTGAACCCAGGACCTTCTACATGCTAAGCATGCACTCTGCCACTGAGCTATACCCTCTCCACCTAGGTCACTTTTGATATTTTTTTGTAACTTGATTTCACTTGAATAGAAATATTGGGAAGTAAGGTTTTAAAGAGTATTAACATGAGTTATTTTAGGTCTTTCACTTTACCAGGATACCTGGACCCAGAACCTCCCTAGGGAAAGTCTTTATATACAGTGTGTTCTGCCCTTGCACCTTATTTTGCTCTTGATTTAAATTAGACAAGTGCGAATATATATGTTTTCTTAAAGAGTTTTTGCTTTCATATTAAGGGCCATATCTTAAGCTTTTTCATGTCTTTCATATTACCAAACACTGTGCTTATTATATTTTTCTTAATACATGCTCTGTATCATACTTTTCTTTGTATTACCTTTGATGTATTGTCTTACTGAACATAGAAGGGATGAAATCCTTTTTAATTTCAGTAATAGGTGCTTAGTTAAGTTTTGTTGTTTAATTGATTTTATCTCCTTTTACTAGAACTCATGATTTTTCAGCTATAAGTAAAAGTATATAAACTTCTTTTTATTCTTCATTTCCCTTCCAAAAACTTTAGGTATGTTTTAATGGCCAGCAGCTCCCTATATATAATAAGGCTGTTTCTTGAATCAATGACAATAATTATGTTTTTGCTCACAAAAGTTGCTTAGCTGCCTTTCTGCTCCAGAGTTTTGTATTCAGTTTTAATTTTTTAACCATTAACAGTTACAGACTTGTAGTGGGTCATAGGCCAGTACAGTCTATAAATATGACACCTGGCTGGAACTTTAACAGGCTTACCTGGAGCAAAGGATATATAAGGTTAAAATATATATTTATGGTTAATTATATTTGATATCTAGTAAATACAGTTTTAAATATTATTTCACTTGTTTTTGTTTGTGGTAGCCAAAGCCATGTGACCATTTACTCCTCTTGGCAAGGTATTAGCCTCTTAACTTTCCTTTCATTTGGAAGAAAGATATGAGAAAAATTCCCTTTTATACAAGTGAGAAGATTAGTTCTTATATTAGTATCTGATGACAGCTTGAAAATTTTTTAACTCATATATTGTGAGATATATCAGACATGATTTGGAATGCAAAAAACAAGTACTATATAATGAATGATTATAAATAAAAACTAGGGACAAGAAATAGAAATTGCCTGTATCCCCAAACATTACTACTGTGTTCCTTCCCAGTCACAACCCTCCCCCTCACCTCTACGGGTAACCACTATCCAGATCTTTGTTATAATCATTTCTTTGCTTTTAGGTAAAGTTTTACCAGTAATGTGTATATCCCTAAACAATTTAATTTTGCATTTTTGAACTTGACATAAATGGAATAGTACTGTCTGTATTTTTTGGTATGTATTGTTCTGTGATTTGCTTTTTCCCTCGATATTTGTGAGATTTACCTGTGTTGTTGTGTATAGCAGCTCTGGCTTATTTCTTTTTCATTGGTGTTTAGCATTCTATATTATGAACATACCATAATTTATCTATCTACGGTGCTATAAACAATCTTGTACATTTCTTCTGGTGCGTACATGCAAAAATTTCTCTACTGTATTTACCTAATAACAGCATTGTTATAGGATATGTATATCCCTTAGATAATGCCAGACCTTTTCCAAGTGGTTGTGCCAGGATTGTATGAAGGGTCCTATCGCTTCATGTTCTCATTAATACTTGATATTGTCAGACTTAAAAATTTTTTTTTAATTTTTAAAAATTACAAAAATATTTTTTGAGGGGAGAGGTAATTAGGTTTATTTATTTATTTTTTAACGAAGGTACTAGGGATTGAACCCAGGACCTTGTGCATGATAAGCACGCACTCTACCACTGAGCTATACCACCCCTTCAATTATTTCTTTCATAGATTTTTGTGTTTTGTTTAGGAAAATTTTCCATAACCAAAAGTTGAAGACATTCTCCTATATTGTCTGAAGAAAACCTTTACAGATTTTGTCTTTCACATTTAGGTCTTTAAACTAGTTGGAACTGATTTTTTAATCTGTGAGGTAGAAAGTAGGGCCCGAATTTCATTTATATCTGTATGGATACCCAACTGTTTTAGCATCACATTTTGAAACAACTGTCCTTTCTCTATACATCTGAAAGCCACCTCTATCGTACATCAGAAGTTTAACCAAGACTTATATGCTGACAACTACAAAACATTGATTAAGGAAATTAAAGATGATTTAAAGAAATGGAAAGATATCCTATGCTCTTGGATTGAAAGAATTAGTATTGTTAAAATGGCCATGCTACCCAAAGCAATCTACAGATTTAATGCAATCCCTGTCAAATTACTCAAAGTACATTTCTCAGAAAAGTGGAACAAATAATCCTAAAATTTATATGGAATCACAAAAGACCCAGAATTGCCAAAGCAATACTGAAGAAAAAGAATGAAGCTGGAGGAATAACCCTCCCAGACTTCAGATAATATTACAGAGCTACAGTAATCACTGGTATTGGCACAGAAACAGACCTATAGATCAATGGAACAGAATCGAGAGCCCAGAAATAAACCCACAAACTTTTGGCCAATTAGTCTTCAACAAAGGAGGCAAAAATATACAATGGAGAAAGGACAGTCTCTTCAGCAAGTAGTGTTGGGAAAACTGGACAGCCACATGTGAATCAGTGAAGTCAGAACACTCCCTCACGCCATACACAAAAATATATTCAAAATGGCTTAAAGACTTAAGATTCTATAAACCTCCTAGAAGCAAACGTAGGCAAAACATTCTCTGACATAAATCTTAGCACTGTTCTCTTAGGGCAGTCTACCCAGATAATAGAAATAAAAGCAAAAATAAATGAAGAGACCTAATTAAATTCATAAACTTTTGCACAGCAAAGGAATCCATAAGCAGAACAAAAAGACAACTCCCTACAGAATGGGAGAAAATATTTGCAAGTGATGAGACTAACAAGGATTTAATTTCCAGAATATATTAACAGCTTATACAGCTTTAATAACAAGAAAACAAACCCAATCAGAAAATGGGCAGAAGACCTAAACTAGCTATTCTCCAATGAAGACATACGAATGGCCAATAGGCAGATGCAAAAATGTTCAGTATCGCTAATTATCAGAGAAATGCAAAAAAGAACTACCATGAAGTATCACCTGTCAGAATGGCCATCATTCAAAAGTCCACAAACGATAAATGCTGGAGAGGGTGTGGAGAAAAGGGAACCCTCCTACACTGCTGGTGGGAATATAGTTTGTTGCAGCCATTATGGAAAACAGTATGGAGATTACTCAAAAGACTAAAAATAGACTTACTATATGATCCAGCAATCCCACTCCTGGGCATATATCCAGAGGGAACTCTAATTAGAAAAGATACATACACCCCAGTGTTCACAGCAGCACTGTCTACAATATCCAAGACATGGACGCAACCTAAATGTTCATCGACAGATGACCGGATAAAGAAGTTGTGTTATATTTATACAGTGGAATACTACTCAGCCATAAAAAATTAAAAATGCCATTTGCAGCAACATGGATGGACCTGGAGACCATCATTCTAAGTGAAGTAAGCCAGAAAGAGAAAGAAAAATATTGTGTGATATCACTTATATGTGGAATCTGAAAAAAGACACAAATGAACTTATTTATAAAACAGACACAGACTCACAGACCTTAAAAACAAACTTAAGGTTACCAGGGGAGAAAAGGGGTGGGAAGCGATAAATTGGGAGTTTGAGATTTGCAGATGCTAACTACTGTATATAAAATAGATAAACAACAAGTTTCTACTATATAGCATAGGGAACTATATTCAACATCTTATAGTGACCTATAATGGTAAAGAATATGGAAAGGAATATATGTATGTGTATGTATGACTAAAACATTATGCTGTACACCAGAAATTGATACAACATTGTAAACTGACTATATATCAATTAAAAAAAGTTTATATATATACTTAGGTTTGTTTTGGGCTCTCTGTCCTGTTCCATTGATCTGTTTGTCCATCCCTAACCTAATACTGCTATATCTGCACTCTAGCTTTATATTGCTTTGATATGTGTAGGACAAGTCCTCCTTCTCCTTTTTCTTCAAGAGTATAATGGTTAACTTGATATTTTGTATTTCAGTATAGATTTAGAGCCAACTTTGTGAAATTCCACAAGAAAATATGTAGAGATGTAATTGAGATTGCATTTAATCTGTATATCAATTTAAAGACAGCTGACATTTTCATAATATTGCATCTTACAGTCCATGAGCCTGGTATATTTCTTCACTGTAGATGATTGGTGTCTTTCAATAAATATCTTACAATGTTCTCCACAGAAGGGCCTTAACTGTTTTCAGAAAAGTGAGAGTGGGGAGGCCAAAAGAGGAAGGATACTAGAAAATGAGAAAAACAAACTTCACCAATCTGGTCAGAAATTGTAAGACAGCATATACAATTCACACTGATATTTTTCTCCACCTTGATCTTTCACTGATATGTAAACCTGTAAGATGAATAAGGTCTGAGGATCTAATGTATAATATGGTGACCATAGTTGATAACATTGTATTGTACAGTTGAAACTTGTTCAGAGAATAAAACTTAAATGTTCTCTCACACACATGCAAAAAGGTAAGTATTGTGAGGTAATGGATGTGTTCATTAACTTGGGGGAAATCTTTTCACAATATACACATATATCAAATTATCACATATACTTTAAGTATCTTAAACAATTTTGTTTGTCAATTATACCTCAATAAAGAAAAAAATGCAAATTAAACTATATGAATATTTTTTTTTAAAAGCTGTTTTCATTTTCTTTGAGTTCTCAACCTTATCCAAAAAAACACTCAGGTAATAATTTCATTTCCTGTTGTTAGAAGATGTCAGCTGTGCAACTAGAGCACTTTAAATTTCCCATTTGTGGTATGTCTCCATCTCAAAACTTCTCATCTTTCCATTCTTTCTTTTTGACCCTGTATCTGAGGAAGGAATGCCTCTGTGAGGAAAAGTTCCAATGGTAATACGTCCATGAGTACTCTGATTGCGGAACAATTGGGGTAGTTTCGATTGCAGATTCCTTCCTGCCTAGAGTATTACTATTCCTTTACTTTCCCCCCACAGTCAACCAATGGCAGAGACTCCAGAAAAAATTATGCCTGGTTTCCTACTAGAAAGGTAAAACGTAAAAATAATTGATTGTTACATTTTCCTGGCTATATCATTTTTGAAATTATTAATTTGATTGGTTTGACAGATAAGGCCACTCTTTTATCTGAGCCTCTCTGACCTCCTCTTGGGGATATGCTGGCTCATTGAGGCACTTCTCTATGGAACTTCAGCAGCCAATAAGGACATTGTCTGCTATAACCTACAATCAGTTGGGCAGGTGAGTGCTGCTAGATTGTGACTGTACCTTGCAAGAAAGGTGCACTTAGATTTAAATAAGAAACAAAGATAATCCATCCTGGGAAGTGAAACCTTTTTGTTTATTGTTACATTTCAAAGCAATAGCTTTTTATTGTTTTTCCACATTAAAAAACTTATTTATTGTAGAAAATTTGGAAAATTCAGAGAAGCAAAGAGATAATTAAAATCACCTAGATATAATCACTCTTTAATATTTTATGTATATTATATATTTTCTAATCTTTTCCTCTGTTGATGTATACATTTTAGAACAAATAATACATTAATTCTTTCTGTAATCTGCTTTTATTATTCACCATCCTGTGACCATATTTCCATGTAATGGGATATACTTCTACAATATCTTGTGAGAGTACTGCATGTTTTTAAAATTACGTTAATATAATAAATACTGACTTTCGGAAATACTACAGATGATTGTATATGAGTTGTATGTCTTTCACAGATTTTATCAATGGATTAATCCACATATTACTATCAGTATTTAATGTTTCTGAGCAGTGTGAAAAAAAAAGAGATTAATATTCAGTCTGTACTCACTGCTAGATGCTTCCTCAGGGATTTATTAGAGGGGAAATTTGCTTCAGTTTAGTAGGAAAATAATAATATGTAATTAGTATGAAATCCATGTAATAATAATGTTACTTATCTGATATGAATATAGATATCTTAGAGACATACTTTACTCAATCCTGCTAATAACCTTATAAATTAGAGATAAGACTATATTGTTTTCTCAGATGATAATAAACAGTATTATTTCTCAATAATAATATTATGGTCTTAGAGCTGGAAAAAAAAATCTGCATTAGAATCCTGGACCTGATTAATTTTATAACCTTAGGCAAGTAACTCTTTCTGAACTTCAGTCTCCTAAATCTGTAAAATGGTCATTAATAGCATTTACTTTGTGCTTGGCACAAGTGTGATGAATGTTACTTTATTTTTTTAACTTCCTTGAGCTAGCTGTACATATAATAAACTACATATATTTGAAGTGTACAATTTGATCTTTTTTATGTAAGTGTGAAATCATCACCACAATCAAGATAACAAACATTCCTATTTTCATCACCCCCTAAAATCATTTCAAGTGTATTTTCTTTTACCTCATGGACCATATACATTATAATAGTTGCTTTCAGAAATATTTGTTGGATATTTCCAATATCTGGCTTATTCCTAGGTTGGTGTTTGTTGATTGTCTTCTCCCATGAGAATGAGTAACCTTTTTTTGTTCTTTGTATCTCGAATGTAATTTTTATCTCATCATCTTTAGGAAGTGGTTCAAATCTTAGTCTAGTTATGTAAGTCTTGGCTGTACTGGTTTGGGACTGTCATGTGCATGTGTGGTTCAGGGATTAGGCTGAGACTTGTATGGAATCACACATAGAATTAGAGCATCCTGTTTTCTGGCTCTGTCATTTCTGGAATCCCCTTCCTACTTCCCTGCCTCAAGGGGGACTTTCTCTGGTTTCTATGGCTTAAAAAATGGATTTCTATTAGAGATTTAGGTGCCAGCATTGAGCAGCATCATGATTGGGGTGCACAATTGAGGCAAAACTGAGAGAAAAAAAGGAAAAAGTTTGGGAAACTCACTTCTGTGTAGTTCACAACTCCATGTTAGACTCCCTTCTGCTAGCCACTTGCTTTTTTTTTTTTTTAAACTGTTCAGAGTCCTCAAGTAGTTGATTTTTATATTTTTTCCAGAGTTTTTGTTTGTAATCAGTGGGAGGGATGGGCTATAGAGAGCTTAAACACACTAGCTAGTTTAGTTTTAGTTTTTTAATTGTGGTAAAATATATACATAACATAAAATTTACCATTTTAACCATTAAAAATTTTTAACCTGTGATAAAAAAAATTGTATTACAAAATTTAATATCTCAGCCTCCTTTAAGTGTACAGTTCAGTAGCATCATTCACATTGTTGTGCAACTGTTACCACTATTCACTCCAGAAATTTTCATCATCCCAAACTGAAACTCTGTATCCTTTAAAAAATACATCTCCATTTCTTCCACCTTCCAGCTGCTGGTAACCACCATTCTACTTTCTGTCTCTATAGAATTGACTAACTCTAAGTACCTCATGACAGTGGAATAGTACAGTATTTGTCCCTTTGTGTCTAGCTTGTTTCACTGAGCTTAATATCTTCAAGGTTCATCCGTGTTGTATGTGTCAGAATTTCTTTGTTGTTGTTGTTAAAATATAGTTGATTTATAATATTATATTATTTTCAGGTGTACAATGTAGTGATTCAATATTTTATTTGATTATATTCCATTTAAAGTTATTATAAAATATTGGCTATATTCTCTGTGCTGTACAATGTATCTTTGTATCTTATTTATTTTATACATAGTAGTTTGTGCCTCTTAATCCCCTACCCCATCTTGCCCCTCCCCCATCCTTCTTCCCACTGTAACCACTTGTTTGTTAGGTATGTCTGTGAGTCTGTTACATTTATTTGTTTTATTTTTTAGATTCCACATATAAGTGATAGCATACAGTAGTTGTCTTTCTCTGACTTACTTCACCAAGCATAATAGCCCAAGTTCCATCCATGATGTTGCAAATGGCAAATTTTCATTCTTTTTGTGACTGAGTAATATTCCATTATTTTTTTCTTCTGTTTTTTAGGAGCATGTTATTTAGTCTCCACATGTTTATGTTTTTCCCACTTTTATTCCTGTAATTGATTTCTAATCTTGTGCTGTTGTGTTTAGAAAACCTGATTGATACAATTTCCCTCCTCTTAAATTAATCGAGACCTGTTTTGTGGCCTAGCATATGATCTATCTTGGAGAATGTTCCACATGCACTTAAAAAGAATGTATATTCTGCTGTTTGGCATGGAATGTCCTGTAGATATCTATTAAGTCCAACTGGTTTAATGTGTCATTTAAAGTCATTGTTTCCTTAATGATTTCCTGTCTTGATTATCTGTCCATTGATATAAGTAGGGTGTTAAAGTCCCTTATTGTTATCATGCTATTGTCACTTTCTCCTTTTATGTCAGTTAATATTTGCTTTATATATTTAGGTGCTCTTACATTAGGTGCATATATGTTAACAAATGTTATAGCCTCTTCTTGTATTGATCCTTTCATCTTTATATAATGCTCTTCTTTGTCTTTTGACTTTGTTTCACAGTCTACTTTGGGGAGAGGGTATAGCTCAGTGGTAGAGCACGTGCTTAGCATGCATGAGGTCCTGGATTCAATCACTGGTGCCTCCATTAAAAATAAATAAATAAATACATACATACATACATACATACATACATACATACCCTTATTACTCCCCCAAATTAAAAAAAAGTGAATGAATAAATAAGTAAATCTGAATACCTCCCTCCCCTCAAATATTAAAAAAAAAAAGATATTTTAAAAAATGCATGATGTGGAGGAGGGTATAGCTCAGTGGTGGAGTGCATGCTTAGCACACACGAGGTCCTGGTTCAATCTCCAATACCTCCATTAAAAATAATAAACAAACAAAGAAACAAACGAACATACCTAGTCACCTCCCCCTGCAAAAAACAAACAAGAAAATAAACTCTACTTTGTCTGATACTTGTATTGGTACCCTAGCTTTTTTTCTTTTCCATGTGTGTGAAATATCTTTTTTCCATTTCATCACTTTCCATCTCTGTGTATCTTTAACTTTGAAGTGAGTCTCTTGTAAGCAGCATATTGTAGGTTCTTGGGTTTTTTTTTTTTAAATCCAATCAGCCACCCTATATCTTTTGATTGGAGCATTTAGTCCTATGACATTTAAGTGATTGTTGATAGGTATGTTATTGTCATTTTGTTAATTGTTTTCTGGTTGTTTTTATAGTTTATCTCTGTTCATTTCTTCTTTTACTTTCTTCCCTTGTAGTTAGATGATTTTCTTAAATGGTATATGTGTGTTCATTTCTCTCTAGGTTTTGTATATCTATTGTACGTTTTTGATTTGTAACTACAAATCTGCAGCCACTGTGGAGGACAGTATGGAGGTTCCTTAAAAAATTAAACATAGACTTACAATATGATCCAGCAATCCTACTCCTGGGTATATATTGGGGAAAAAAATACTAATTTGAAAAAAAGATCATGCACCCCAATGTTCATAGCAGCACTATTTACATTTCCACCAACAGTGTAGGAGGATTCCTTTTTCTCCACACCCTCTCCAGCATTTATTATTTGTAGACTTTGGCAGGGGGAATAATTAGGTTTATTTCTTTATTTATTTTAAAAGAGGTACTGGTGATTGAACCCAGGACCTCAGGCATGCTAAGCATGCACTCTACCACTGAGCTATACCCTTCTCCCCAGGAAAATGTCTGTTTAGATCTTCTGCCCAGTTTTTGATTGGGTTGCTTTTTGATATTGGGTTATATTAACTGTTTGTATTTTTTGGTTATTAGCCCCTTGTTGGTTGCATCATTTACAAGTATTTTCTCCTATTCCGTATGTTGTCTTTTCATTTTGTTGATGGTTTACTTTGCTGTGCAAAAGCTTTTAAGTTTGATTTGGTACCATTTCTTTATTTTTGCTTTTCTTTTGCTTTGGGAGACTGATCTAAGAAAATATTGCTGCAGTTTATGTCAGAGACTATTTTGCCTAGGTTCTCTTCTAGGAGCTTTTGGTATCATGTCTTATATTAAGTCTTTAAACCATTTTGAATTTATTTTTATATGTGGTGTGAGAGACTGTTCTAATTTCATTGATTTACATGTAACTGTCCAACTTTCCCATCACCACTTGTTGAAGAGTCTGTCTTTTTTCCATTTTACATTCTTGCCTCCTTTCTCATAGAGTAGTTGACCATAGGTATGTGGATTTATTTCTAAGCTCTCTATTCTGTTCCATTGATCTGTATTTCTGTTTTTGTGCCAGTACCACACTATTTTGATTACTATACCTTTCTAGTATAGTCTGAAGTCTGAAAGAATTACAGTTTTTTTTTAGCTTTGACTTTTTTTCCCCCTCAGGATTGCTTGCAGTTCTGGGTCTTTTTTGATACCACATAAATTTTAGGATTTTTTTTTGTTCTAGTTCTGTGAAAAATATCAAGAGTATTTTGATAGGGATTGTATTAAATCTGTAGATTGCTTCTGGTAGTATGACCATTTTAACAATACTGATTCTTCCAATCCAAGAGAGTGGAATACTTTCCCATTCATTTGAATTATCATCTATTTCTTTATCAGTGTTTTATAGTTTTCAGTGTACAGGTCTTTTACCTTCTTGGTTAAGTTTATTCCCAGATATTATATTTTTTGACATGATTTTAAATGGGATTTTTTTTTTTTTACTTTCTTGTTCTGATATTTTCTATACATTTTTTAAATTTCCATATATTAATCTTGTATCCTGCTACCTTACTGAATTCATTTATTAGTTACAATAGTTTTTGTGTTGAGACTTTAGGGTTCTCTATATAGAGTGTCATGTCATCTGCAAATAGTGACAGTTTTACCTTTTCCCTTCCAATTTGAATACCTTTTATTTCTTTTTCTTGTCTAATTACTGTGTCTAGGACTTTCAATACTTTGTTGAATGGAAGTGGTGAGAGTGGGCATCCTTATCTTGTTCTGAATTTAGTGGAAAGGCTTTCAACTTTTCATTGTAGAGTATTATGTTGGCTATGGGTTTGCAGTAAATGGCTTTTATTATGTTAAGATATGTTCCTTCCATACCCACTTTGGTGAGAGTTTTTATTATGAAAGGATATTGAATTTTGTCAAATGCTTTTTCTACGTCTTTTGAGAACATCATATGATCTTTGTCTTTCCTTTTTTCAATGTGGTATATCACATTGATTGATTTGCATATGTTGAACCATCCTTGTGACCCTGGAATAAATCCAACTTGATCATGGTGTATGATCCTTTTTATGTATTTTTGAATTCTGTTTGCTAATATTTTGTTGATGATTTTTGCATCTATATTTATGATTATGTTAGTACCTTGGTGTGCTTTCTTCATGTTTCTTATGCTTGGTTTTGTTATGCTTCTTGGACATGGTGGCTTATATTTTCATCAGATTTGGAAAAATTTTGGTCATTATTTCCTTAAACATATTTTCTGTTTCTCCCTGCCCTTCTACTTCATCTGGAATTCCAATCCCCTGTGTTAGCTTTCGTGTATTGTCCCACAGTTCACTGAGGATTTGTTCTTTTTTAAAAGTCTTTTTCCTCCAGGTGTTTCATTTTAGTTTCTATTTGTGTGTCTTCAAGTTTATCATGTTTACTAATTTTTGCAGTTTCTAATTTTCCATATTTTAAATTTCATATACCATATTTTTCATCTCTAGAATTTCAACTTGGATCTTTTTTATATCTTCCATTTCTCAGTGTCATGCTCATGCTTTCCTTTACCTTCTTGGACATAGTTCCTTTAACATTTTTGTCTCCTAATTTTTATAATTATGTCATATATGAGTCCATTTCTATTGATTAGTTTTTCTCTTGGTTATGGGTCATATTTTTCTGCTTACTTACATTTTTACTAACAATATGTTAGTAGGTGCCTGACATTACAGATTTTACATTGTTGGGTGTTAGATTTTATATACATATATGTTCCTTTAAATTTGGGGGTTCTGTCTTAGACGTAGTTAACTCTGCATCTGTTTGATTATTTTTGAAGGCTTGCTTTTAAAGCTTTAGTTAGGGCAGCCTCTCATGCTGATTAATAAGGCAATACTGTTCTTGTAATTCTACCTTATTATTCTACAGTACTGCCTTTCCTGCCTATGGTTTAGGAAGTCTTCACACATTGGCTGATGGGAACACAAACTATTCCTTTAGGGATTCCTTTAGAGATTGTTCTACCTCCTTCTTTCTGGTGTTTTTTTTTAATCTATTTTTCATGGTTTTCTCTCCTATATGCATAGATCAATTCTTAATCCAAGACTTGAAGGTACCTCTGCAAATCTCCAGAGTACTATGTCTCTGTGTGTCTACCTCTTCTCCGATAATCTGCTTTACAAATTATAGCTGCCTTTGCCTCCCCAGACACTGAAATCTGTCTTCTCAGCTCACCAAGATGGCTCATCTCTGTTTGGATTCCTTGTCACTGCACTCACTTTTTCTAGCCAGTGAGCTGGGGAACTTCATGGGTTCAGCTTGTTTGTTTTTCACTCTTTCAGGGATTACTGTTCTGCACTGATCATTATCCAGTGCTTGAAAACAGAATTTTTTTATGTATTTTGTCCAATTTTTAGTTTCTAAGAATGAAGGGCAAATTATATTTCTGTTACTTCATCAAAGACAGAAGTAGAAATTCCTTCTCTTGGATTTTATCCTATGGCTTATCTTCTCCACTCTTTGATGCCTTTAAAGTTTTAAAGGATATTTAATCCAGCATGTTTAGTTCTTAGAATGCAAAGTTTGATTCTGACAACCTAGGCTATCATTATTAGAAGTGGAAATTCTTACATCCTTTTAATTGAAAATTTTAAAATAAAACAGAAAAAGATTCTGTGATATCCTCATAAAAGTAGAACAGTTGGGTGAGAGCAGGTAGATAATGCTAAGGTTCTTCTGAACAGTCAAAAGGATAAAATAAGGAAGATAGGACTTATTTTAGGTAGATCTGAGTAGAATTCCCAGACTTGGCCCAGTTTTGCATGGTTTGGATACTAGGTTGTAAGTTACTCATAGACGAGTAGGTAGGATTCTTACAGGAGAAAATAATGAAATAAATTGAAGAAAGAGTGAGACAGTTATGATGGATTGTTTTGATTTTCACCTAGATATTCTACATTTCGTCATTTTTCTACACTGTCAATTACATCTGGTATCTGTACAAAGAGCTAAGGATGAAACACAACCAGAATGGCCATAGCATATTTCCACTGGTAAGTTTTATTCAGAGCTAATAGTTAAGAACAGTATGTTAAATCAAACCCATATATCCTTGATAAACAGTATAAGCACTCAGCACTGGCTTAGCAAATTCATGGGAGTTAATAAAAGGAAAAACTCACAGTGTTTCCATTCTGTTGACGTGACTTTCTCTTCTCTCTTGCCACCACTGTCACCACCACCACCACCACCACCAATAACAACAAAAGGATTTGATTATAGGAAACATTATTTACAGTATTGCCATTCCTGCCTCTGTTCAGTAAGGGAAATCCTTCATGGTTCTGTGCCAATCCATTATTGTTGTCAGAGTAAAAGAAAAAGATCTTGGAGAAAAGTTAGGGAAAGTGCTCCACCAGCTAACATGGGATTTGGGCTACAGATATTGGAATGGAGAGTGTTTTCTGCTCTGCTATATTTCTTTGGTTTGTGTGGGTAACAGATTCTGGTTTGCAGAAGGACGGAGGAATTAATGTATGTAATCAGAAAACAAGATGGAGCCAGGGAGCAGTTATCTTTCCTTCTTTAGTTCACAAAGAGTTTTGGGACACTGTCTAATATTATAGTTATGAACGAGAGGAGAACACTAAGTCAGTACATCTGGATTCTTTTTTGTGTGTAAGTATTTTACATATCATTTAATTCCCCTATTTCAAGTGTACAGTTAGATGGTTTTAAAAGTAAACTTACCCAGTTATAAAATAATCATCAGAAATCAGTTTCAGAATATTTTTCTTCACCCCAATAAAATCCTTCATGCCCATTTACCGTTAATCTCTTTTCCATGCCCTGCACTAGGCAACACTAATACACTTTTCTGTCTCAATAGATTTTCCTTTCCTGGACGTTTCATGTAGGCATTTCATATATCATACAATATATAGTCTCTGTCTGGTTTATTTCATCTAGCATAATGCTTTTGAAGTTCATTCATTATAGTATGTATAAGTAATTTATTCCTTTTTGTTGTTGAATAGTATTCCACTGCATAATACACTTAGTTTCTGAATTTCTAACTCTTTCAGTAAATCACTAAGTGATCTTGGCAGAAGACTTTTAAAAATCATGTTAGCAATTTTTATTTCATTAAATGTCTTTATGTATTTTAATCTTATTATACATGCATATCTTTTTATTGAAGTATAGTCGATTTACAATGTTGTGTTAGTTTCAGGTATACAGCAAAGTGATATGTTATCTGCATATATATATTCTTTTAAAAAATCCTTTTCCATTACAGTTTATTACAAGATATTGAATATAGTTCCCTGTGCTATACAGTAAATTCTTGTTGCTTATTTATTTTATGTATGGTAGTATGCATCTGTTGTCCCTCCCCCACTTCCCCTTTGGTAACTGTAAGTTTGTTTTCTATGTCTGTGAATCTGTTTCTGTTTTGTAAATAAGTTAATTTTTACTGGTTTTTAGATTCACATGTACGTAATACATATGATATTTATCTTTCTCTGTCTGACTTACTTCACTTGGTATAATAATCTCTAGGGCCATTCATATTGCTGCAAATGGCATTATTTCATTCTTTTTATGACTGAGTCCGTTGTGTGTATGTATATATATACATGCATGCATATATATCATATCTTCTTTATCCATTCATCTGTTGATGGACACTTAGTTTCCTTCCATGTGTTGACTATTGTAAATAGCATCGCTGTGAACATTGGGATGCGTGTATCTTTTCAAATTAGATCTATATGTATTTCCCTGAGCTATGCAATATGTCCTTGTTGCTTATAGAGAAAATTAATTTTTGAAGGAAAAGTGGAGAGACATAATACTAGCTCTCATGTATAATATTCTGTTGCTTTCTATGCATACAAATGCACATATTGTACTTCTCTTTATAACCCATACTATGACACTAGTTCCAAGAAGACAAACCGTATCCCCCAATTTTAACCCCACTGCCTATTATTCTGTCATTATAGCTTTATATCAGAAACCCTGAAGTTTTTTTTTCATTTTTGAGTTCTCTTATAAATACTGCAGCAAGACTTCTGCCCTAAACTATTACCAATCAGTAAGCTTTTTACCAGAGATTGATTGACAACCGGGTAAGAACAGAAATTAAACAAGAATAGCCACCTGCTGGATAGGGGATAGAATAAAAGAAGAAACATGAGTGGGAGAGGTCACCAGAGACTAATTTCACCTATCTCCCATTTTACCTGAAGTCAGCACTGGCTATCCTACTTTAAATCATTTGCTATTCCTGATCCAGAGTTCATAAGGCATATCAGTTCCCCGTCTCTGATTATTGATTAATTGCTCACTTACTCCTTATTGATCCCTAACAGTGGCATTCCTGAATATGATATGATCTCTGTCTTAAAATAGGAAACTGTTTGTTTTCTATTATATTAAGATGTTCTGTTCAGAATCTCTCTCTGACCATAAACTCCTAGTAGATAGAAACCATTCTTCTGTAAGGTTGCTGTAAGGTTGTTTTGTTTTGTTTTGTTTTTACAATGTCTAACACAACTGGGGATTTTTGAAATGTTCTTTCTTCTTGAGTCTGATAGGTCTTCTATTCAAAGGATTTTTTTGACTCTGCCCTATCAAACTTAATCCTGGCCTGTTATGCTTTCTGATGGTCATCTTATACATAGACTTTTACTCCACCCATAAGGTCTGAAAAGTCCGCACTTCCCTGGATCTAAAAGAGAAGAGAATTGAACCTGAATCCTTATTAGAAGATGAAGGATTACTGTGTGATGACATATTTGCCTTTCTTCTTAAGAGAATTAGTTGTGGTATCTAAATCTTATATTAAGCTACTCCCAAAGGTCCTCTTTGTGGCTAGTGTACTTTTTAGAATATAGTAATACAGATAAAGTTCTCTTATCTTCAGTGCTAAGAAACTATCTATTTCATTGAATTTTATAGCAAATATAGCTTGACTCAAGCAAACTGGCTGTTGGGAATTTTTGTACTGTCAAATATTAGTGATGACCTGGTATTTAATATAATATGATATGATTGGCAATATCCTGAGGCATTACATTTATTCTTTTCATAGGTTATAGATTATACTTGTCGAGCTGGTCAAATAGCTACCATTTTGTCAAGGTAAGATTGTTTCTTTTCTTTCTAGCAAGCTGTAGACTCTTATTTTTTGGAGGTCCAGGTAGGAACAAATAGGAGTCTAATGCTCTTTATTTCCATTGAGTCTGTCACTCCTAGGTCCTCACAGAGCCTTACTGAGTAGGAAGGAAGCAACAAATATATGATCATTGATTCCATTTTCCCAAATAGAATAGGCAAGCAATTTGAAGTTACAGATTGGGTTTTAGCCCCAGTTCTGCCATCAACTCTATGAGACCTTCAATAAATATTTCCCTTTAAGTCTTTGGACTTCTAATTCCTTTTCATATATCATGAAAAGTTGTAATAGATGGTTTTTCAAGATCTTACCTACCTTCATAACATTGGGTGAGACTCTTAAAATTAAGCTCAGAAAGGGTATAGATCTCACCTCAAGTGATGGTCACATTGAGTTGGTTTTAGAGTTTGTAACTTTTACTCCTGGATCTTATCCTCTTACAGGGATCTGAATATATTTAGCTGGATAAATAATTAGTTACTTAAAGGTATGCTTGGAAAAGCCCTGAGGAAGGGGCTGATCAGAATGAAGTTGTACCTGATCACCATGGGATCACCAGACTGATCATAAAGCTCCTTGGTAGATTTTTCACTTCATTTTGACCCACTTGGATTTTTATCTGACCATACAACTCCCAGAGACTCTCTATGAAACTCTGTTACGGTCTTTTAACCTAGATATAAAATGCATTTCTGCACTCCACTTCCCCAGGAACTTGAAAAGTAGGTATACTTAAAGTTTTTAAGGTATTTTTCTTGAAGAAATTAAATGTATATGTATTTGTGGAGAGTGGGTGGGGTGATGGGAAAAAGGGATAAGAACATCTGAATATTAGGGTGATAAATTTCTTTTCCTCCCAGCCTGATACCTCTACTATTGATGATACCTGTATTCTGTTTGGGCAATGCCAGTGAATGTTTCCGCAACTTCAGCCAGAGCCACAGGTAAGTAAGGACCAAACCTATCATTTTCATAGTAGATTACACCTATTTTTTCTATAAATAAAGATAGAAGAAGACTTTCTACGTACATTCTGGCCAAGGTGCATGTATTTGAAATGGGCTGTGGAACAAGGTGTGTAGTCAAGTCTGAAAATACGTAAGTAGAAATACAACACAAAGTAACTAGAAGGTAGCGTGTAACTGAAAATGAACAAGGTGCTATGGGCAAGACTTAGCTAAATGATAAGTAAAATTATATACTCATTAACTTCTCTTGTACCAGGTGGATATCTCTCTGGTCTTGTATCTGTAGCAGCACTTCTGTCCATTGATTCTCTTCCTAGGTGTATCCTGATGCACTCACCACCATCAGCCATGGCTGAACTCCTGCCTTCTGCTAGCACATCAGTCTGTAACACACTTTATTTTTATGGGCTCATCATTTTCCTGGCCAGCTTTCTACTCAGCCTCCTCACCATTGTGGTATGGTGCCACCCTACCTGTCTTTATGGAAAGAGGGAGGATTGGGTGGAATTAACAAGCCTGAGAAAGAGGGGATGAAGAGGCACTTCCTGTAGTCCTAGAACTAAAAAAGTGGCTAGTAGATATTGACAATGTAATTACGACCTTAGTCTTTTGGACTTCCCAAGCCCAAGCAATGAGTAGGGAAAAGAGCCTGTATTCGTTATGTGAGAATTACGCTCACTCTAGAACTAACGTATGTTCCTGTGGATCCGCATGGAGAGCCAAACCAGAAAACTAGTATGTGTCAGGTATATTGTTTGTGTAGTATGACACTCTGAAACACAGGACATGTTCTTTGACTTAATTTTCCAAATAATGAAGAGTTTTCTTTTCTTAGTTCTTTATTCACTGTAAATTTGCATTTATGCTATGTCTAACTGGATTTAAAGTGCTGAGTGGCTCAGGCAGTTTTTAAATACTCATTCGACATCATCAGAATGATGGACAATAGAAATAACCACTCGTGGGACAATACCTTATTTGTATATAACTGCCTAGTACAAAATCAGTAGGCAAACAAATATGCCTTTTTATTTGCCGTATCTACTTTTTAGTATCATTTTCTCCTTTCTTAGTATGCTGGTTCGGGGATTACAAACTATCTGCTTGTAGATAAGCTTTATCCCACAATTCTTTTTTTTTTTTTTTTTTTTTTTTTTTTTTGCTAGCACAGCTAGCACGTGTGAATAAAATATAATTGTGAAGAATTTTCTTTGATAATTCAAAAATAAGTTATGGAGAAAGCTTAACTCAAACCAGCAACTTTGTAAAGAATGCACATTGACAAGCATATATTAAAATGGCCCTGATGGTTTACATTTAGAACTGATTGACAAGAGGCCTCCCAAAACCTGGCACCCTGAGGATTCTTGTTTGCTTTTCAGAATATCCCAGACTTCAGCTGACATTGAGAATTAGCATTGTGATCCTTTTTTAATCAGTAGACTGTGAACTGATTCTACTACACATAAATACTCTCAAATAAGTTCAAGCCTCTTTTTGATTCCTATGTCTGTGGGGAAAGGAAACTCCATGGCTAAACTTAAGTAACTGGGTTTTTAATGTAAAGAGTGAATCTGGATTATTAGGGAAAAGTTTCAGGTTTGGTCAGATTTTATTACCCAGTTTATTACCTAATTTACTCCACACAAAAAGGACATTGAAGTGATTTATATTTCTTTCACTAAGTAAACCGTATTCAAATAGCTCCCAAATGGAAGGGAAAAACAATCTGTTTTCCATCCAAGGGCAAGAAGAGACTTCCTAAAATTTTTTTTGCTTGGAGTTGAGAATTTGAGCTCAGCCACAGTGCTGAAGTATTTATTTTTAAGGTTTTCTAACACAATCTCGAATAAGGTAGTTTAAAAGAGGGTCTGCTTAGATCTTAGTTTTGACTTCCCATGCATAGCATATTGTGATTAACCTCAGTGAGAAAAATAAAAGCCTGAGGGTTGATGTAGGATTCATGTATTGAACATGGTAACCACACGTTTGGCTAATATCTGTCCATTTCCCTGGCCAAGCAAAACTTCACTGTGGAGATAATTTTCTCTCAGAAAAAGCCTGATCTCAGATGGTAAAGATGGGAGGATGGTCTTTTCTGCTGTCAGATCCTAAGAGAATGATTCCTCTAAAATGATAGGCTAGACCTGGGAAGTTTTAATAAGCCTTAGACAGACTACTTACTGCTATACCCTTATTTAGGTCTTAGTCATCCAGGCCCAGACACTTTATAAGAAGTTTGTGAAATCAACTGGCTTTCTGGGGAGTGAACAGTGGGCAGTGATTCACATCGTGGAGCAGCGAGTGTGCTTCTACCCAGTGGCCTTCTTTTGCTGCTGGGGCCCAGGTGGGTATCTTAATGGAAAGATCTGGGCAATGAAGAGGGAAAATATTGCTTTGTGATCAAGCAAAGTGGTCTTACCAAAAAAGGATGAAGACAAATTCCTGTTCAGCATGTAAAATTTACCTTGGTCCCACCCATATTTCCAGTTTTTCCCAACCATCTTAACTTCTTTTTCTTATGTTTTTAAATTAAGATAATTAGACACAAGATGCAACCTCATATGAAAGGAAATGTCCTGACTGGACTCAGAGATACTAACACCTGCCTTTCCTACTACATAAAGTTATAGTGAGGATCAGATTGGGTAATGTCTATGAAAGGACTTGGGGAACATAAGAAGTTAAGAATTCTATCTTATGATCATCCTGTAGTATGTCGTGCCACCATTGCTACTCTAACAATCTACAAACTTTAAACAATGTGGAATAGCAGCTGGAGACCTGAGGCCAGTGGCTTATATAACTGGTTACTCTCACTGCTAGTCTTCATTATGCCTCTAATTCTCAGTGCTTAGGCATGTATACTGAAAAACTTTATGCTTAGTTAGCCAGGGCTAGCAGCAAGATTTATACTTTGTGTTTTCACAGCTGTCATTTTGATGATCATAAAGCTGACTAAGCCACAGGACACCAAACTTCACATGGCCCTGTATGTTCTCCAGGTAACACTTTCAACATCCAGCATCTCTGTTCTTATACTTTTACACTGGCATTATTCAGTAAAGATGGAGTATATCTTTATACATTTCAAGAAAGAAAGTATATTATTTACATTTAGTTATGAAGAATATGAAAATTTCCTCACAGATAGGTGGATACTTCTGTAAAAGTGCTGCCATACATTCCGGAGCATATGTATCTCTGGCCAACTTTATTGTATTGGTGTGGTTTAAGGGACGGGCAACAAAAGAGAGATCTAGCAGATAATGTTCTTATGAAACACTGATAGTGACATGATTCTGCCTCATCCAGAGTGGGATAAATTAGCTATTCTAGGTGAATGGAGAGAAAGGAGTAAAGAAATGGAATGGTTCTCTCTTTTCCTCCTTTACAGATTTAAGGTTTTTGCAGGGCTATCTGACTATTTTGATAGGGCAGTTTTCTCAACCCTAACCTGGGAAATGGGACGATAAGGAGAGACATTGAAACCACTAATCATTGTCCTTATAGGTATACTAAGAAATATGACTAATTCTCAGTTATCCATGATAAAGTACAGTGTGAAAAGTGTTCAGGAAAAGCTAGAAAAATAAGGGGAAAAAAAAACTGGCACCAGATCTTGATGTTTGAGGCAGAGGAAATATAACAATGATTTATAAATAAGGAGAATGGGGGCTATTCCTCAAATCTCTGAAAACCTGAAGAATGGACTCCATCACCCCTTCATCTCCTCCAGGCTCTAACAACATCGTCCCAGGGTCTACTCAACTCTGGAGTATATGGCTGGACACAGTACAAGTTCTACCAACTAAAGCAAGAGGCTCGGCGTGATGCAGACACCCAGACGCCATTGTTATGCTCACAGAAGAGATTCTATAGCAGGGACCTAGATCCACTGGAGTCTACCCTTGCCTTTGGTACTAGCACCTCTACTATTCTTTAAATGTATAAAACTGGAACATCCGGGAACTGGAGTTACTCTACACAAATGGATTGAGAAGAGTTTTGGGGAACAACATCTTAAGTTTTTTCTAGCCATGCTTTAAACTAGGGGAATGAAAGGGAATATAGTGCCATGGTTAGCAGCTACCCAGGTGTAGGGTTCAGAATCTATCCATTATTCTCAGATTGACAAGTGATTCTTAAAGTCTTTGTTCAGGAAGATGAAGCCACTTTCCACATAAGAAATAAACTCATATTACTTTGATAAATATTAGATTTGTCTAAGTCTCTTTTAGAAAAAAATAAATTCCGGGTTATTATTTATAAAGGTATTTCCAGGCTCTCTACTCTGTGGTTGTTGGGGAAGTAGTGTGGCATGCAGCAACTTGCTCAGATCTTTCCATTACTATTACTCTCCCTGAGGTTGTACAAAGAAAGTCTTTGATTTACATTCTTTGAAGAGTTTCAGAAACTCAGAATAAGCAAAGACAAAAGCTGTCGAAAAGGGTGATAGTGGGATCCTCAGATATACCACATCCTGGTCTCTTATATGTTCAGTACTGGTCTAGGCCTTAACAGTAGGAATCATCCTGCTCTAGAAAATTAAGGCCACTCTTCTTAAGTTACAGTGGATAATAAGATTTAAAAGAAATCAGGATTAAAAGAAAACGGAATCAAAACCTTCTCAGCTCTCATTTACAAGCAAATCCATTGTAGATTTCATAGTACTTATATGTAGGATCGGGTTGAACTATATGAACTTACCATTTTTGTAGGTGAAAATGGTCTAATATCAGTTTTACATGGTTCAATCTGACAGTAAGTGCTAAATATATGTTTATTGAATAAATGAGTAAGCAAGTGAATGAATGACTAACAAGCAGAATTTAACCTTTGGGGAAAGAAAAGATTCCCACACTGAAGAGGCTCATTCATGGGTAGGGATGTTTAATGCTTCTTCCTCTTTAGTCATGTAACGAGTAATATTTGGCCTCTCCAGTTAAGTCATGAAGAAGACCAATCTGAGGCCAGGGTATCGGATACTATGATGCCAAAACAAAGGAGAAAGCCAAATGGACAAAGGCTGGAATGATAATCAACTAAAACATTTAAAACTAATAAATCAGATGCTTCTCCCTGTAAATTCCCTTGGTCTGACCAAGGCAAAAATCCTTAAGATTAGAGAAAATTGACAGAGTAGATTATAATGGGGGACTAGACAGTAGAAACTCAATAGAAATGTTAGGGAGCTCAGTAATAGCTCTTTAGGTTTTAGGCCATGAGCTTCAGCCTTACTGTGGATGGTAACCTGGCCTCATTCTGTCAAGATCACATCTTGAGGCCTCCCCTTGTCCCAAAGCTCTGGAGACCTGGTTTCTGGGTAGCAGAGAACAAGAAAGATTGTCTCATCTAGAGAGCTGCTTTAACTTCTTTTAATTAAAAAAACTAATAAGCATTCAGCATACAGAAAGACAGATAGAAACAAGAATTCTCATTTCCATAGACCTTGTGGGACACCAGAACTAAGGACTTCATTTCTTTCTTTTTTTTTTTTTAATGGGGATATTGGGCATTGAACCCAGCCTTGTGCATGCTAAGCACACGCTCAGCTGCTGAGCTATACCCTCCCACCAGGACTTCATCTCTTAAAAAGTCCTTTTAGTATCACTTCATATTTGACTTTATTGCCAGAAAAAAAGGTTATTATAAAATATTTGTCAGGTTTGTTCATCTTCTTCTCTGACTCTTTTTTTGCATTGACATAGGTCTTAGATATTCTGTGGATGTAGGCAAACAAAAAGATTGTAGGAATGAAAAATAATAAAAGGTTAGGGAAAATTAGGATTTTCATATCAGCTTTTCATCCTACTAAGAATAAGATAGCCATTATTCAAACTACTGTTGTAGCCTTTGAATTCACATTTAAGAGGGGCATACAAATAGACACAGTTCTTAAAATGTCTGCAAACATCCCTTTCATGGCTTGCCCAGGTTGTAGTCATAGTGGAGTATAATTGGATCTAAACAAGTTCAACTAATACATATCTTCTGTGGACCACGTGTTGTACCATCCTTCACCTCCCCCTCATCAGCCCCGTCTGTGGCTTCAAAAGCCTTCACACCCCAACATCATGTGTCCTGCATAGGGAACTGAGTGTTTTGATGTTTTTCAATGCATGGGAGCCTTTAGATGTTTTTACATAGTAGTCTCCCACATTTTACATCTTTGGCCTTGCACTTGCTAAAGACCTTAAACATCCCTTTAGATTCACTGCCACAGTTCCCAAACCTGTCTTGCTTGGTATTCAACTTTCCTGGACAACCTTTGTGCCCTTTCCAAAGATTTTTTTAACACACACAATCTCCAGTCTTCAGCACCAGCCTTGGTAACAGTAACCTTGTTGCTTGCAAGAGGTACTGTCTTGCTTGTAGACATCTGTCTGGTGCCACTTAGGGGTGCCATTACAGTATTCTGGGAGGTCACGTTCATCGACACTGAGGTGGCAGGATGTGGTTGTCCGTAAAAATTTGCATTTTTTGCAGTAACATCTAAATGCATAATCTGAACCCTTCTTCAACTGGCATGAGGGCAGACAGCAGTGATCCTTTTGACAATCAAGGACATTGCCATAGTCACATTCTTTTATCCATTATCTTATTCTTACAATATGGCTTTCAAAAGGAGCTTTGGCTCTCAGGTTTATTAAATAGGCAGCTCTCTGTGCTTATGCAACAACTTATGGAAGTAGTGGAAGCTGCATTGCTGAAGCCCATATCTACAGTAATAAATTCATACATAGTATAGAGGTTCTGGCCATGGTACTTTAAGGGCACATGGTCATGCTAACTACTGTATATAAAATAGATAAACAAAGTCCTACTGTATAGCCCAGGGAACTATATTCAATACCTTGCAATAGCCTATAGTGAAAAATAATATGCAAAAGAATACATATAGAGAGATAGATATAGATATAACAGAATCACTATACTGTACACCAGAAATTAACACAATGTTGTAAGCCAACTAAACTTCAGTTAAAAAAAAAAAGAAAACAGGAGATAATACTTGACATCAGTACATCAAGAGTCCAGAGGCCGTGGTCTTCCAGAGGGCAGTAGCTTCCAGCATTCTTGTGCCTCAGTCCTTTACCTGGACACTCTTAAACAAACCCCAGGTCTCCAACTTCCAGCTTTTCTCTTAACAAAATCCTTCCTTCTCAGTGATCGACATAACTGTACTCCAAAAGGAAGTAATTTTGCTTACACTGAAGACAGCTCATCTTTAAGTTTAGTTGAACTGTATAAATCATGTCTCAACTATTCTAGTGAGGAATAGTCCTTGAGTTTTATCTTTAAATAAAATAAAATCTCACTAAAATATTCTCCCACAAATAAAGCAGATTTTGCCTCTGACTCTGATTAAATAAGAACTACTGAGAATTGAAATGTCACAGATTTCAAAGATATAGGATTTGTCACATAGGTAAGATCATGGTCAAAAAATTTATCTCCCCCTCCCACCATCAACCTCTGGAAGTAGGAGGATTTTCCATAACAGAACATAAGGTAGTAGAGTGTGTGTGTTTGTGGGGGAGGATTATCGCTTCTCAGCCTTTAGGCTAAGATAAAGTGTGGGAGAGATTTATGGGAGATTTGTCTACCCATTCCAGAGTAATTACCTGGAGCCATGGCATGTATTATGGGAGTCTAATAAAGGAGCTCAAATATTTTGACAGCTTTAGGTATAGTAGCAGGGGGGAAAATTATTTTACTTATTTAGCATTTTCAATGGTGGAGGAAGATTGCCCTTTAAAAAAAAATTTCATTGAGATTTTGGTCCACATCCACCCAAAATGACAAAATGCTACTCAAGAAGAAAGCTAATAACATGATACTTAGTGGTGAATAGCTAAAAGCGTTTCCTCTAAGATCAGGAACAAGACAAGAATCCTACTCTCGCTGCTTTCATTCAACATAGTATATTACAAGTTGTAGGCAGAGCAGTTAGGCAAGAAAAAGAAATAAAAGGCATCCAAATCAGAAAGGAAGAAGTAAAACTGTCATTACTTGCAGATGACATATAAAAAACCCTAAAGACTCTAACCAAAATACTCCAAATGTATTAAAGACATGAAAGTAAGATCCCAAACCATGAAATTCCTGGAAAAACAGACACAAAGCTCCATGATATTGGTCTTGGCAGTGATTTTTCAGATCTGACACCAAAAGCCAAGGCAACAAAAGCAAAAACAAGTGGAACTACATCAAACTAAAAGACTTCTTTCTGCACAGCAAAGGAAATCATCAACAGAATGAAAAGGCAGCCTCTTAAATGGGAGAAATTATTTGTAAATCATGTATTTGATAAAAGGGTAATACCTTAAATAAAAAATGAACTTATACAACTCAATAACAAAAAAAAATTTTTTTTAATGGGCAGAGGATCTTTATTAACAGTTTTCCAGAGAAGATATACCAATGGCCATCAGGTCCATGAAAATGTGCTCAACATCACTAATCACCTGGGAAATGCATATCAAAACCACAATGAGATATCACTTCATATCTGTTATCAAAAAGGCAAGAGATAAGTTTTGGCAAGGATGTGGAGAAAAGGTAACTGTTGTGCACAGTTGGTGGGAATTGGAAAAGCCACTATGAAAAACAATATGGAGGTTCCTCAAGAAATCAAAAATAGGACTACCGTATGACCCAGGAATTCACTTCTGGGGATTTATCCAAAAGAAATGAAAACACTAACTAAAAGTGGTATCTGCACCCCAGTGTTCATTGCAGCGTTATTTACGATTGCCAAGTTGTACAAGCAACTTAGGTGTCTATCAATGGATGAATGAATTAAGAAAATGTTATACACACACACAAATGGAATATTATTCAGCCATAAAAAGAAGGAAACCTTGCCATGTGTGACAACTTGGATGGACCTTGAAGGCATTGTGTCAGGTGAAATCAGTCACACAGAAAAAGGCAAATACTTTACTTATTTGTGGAATCTAAAAGAAACAGAAAACCAAAAAACTGAACTCACAGATACAGAGAACAAATCAGTGGTTGCTAGAGGCAGGACGTAGAGGGCTGGTGAAATGGATGAAGGTGGTCAAAAGGTACAAACCTCCAATTATGAAATAAGTAAGTCTTGAGGATATAATATAGAGCGTGGTGACTATAATTAATACTACTGTGTTGTATATTGAAAGAGTAGATCTTAAAAGTTCTAATCATAAGTAAAAATGTAACTGTGTGATGATGAATACTAGCTAGACTTACTGTAGTGATTATTTTACAAAATATACAGATATGAAGCATTATGTTGTACATCTGAAACTAATATGTTACATGTCAATTATATCTCAATGAAAATTAAAAATAAAAGAGAAAACTTTAAAAAGATTGAAGTTTGGACATAAAAAAGCTAAATTATTGTTAAACCAATTTAATGCTTTTTCATTGTGGGCAGGATTGCATTCATGTGAGGTTATGGTGATATATGATCTGGATTTTCAGTAAGTTATTTTTTAAAAAATTTCTCCTTCACTGAAATTTTCTCCCAGAAAATGATGTGGAATCTAATTCCAGGCTATGAGGATATTCCTAAAAGTCCTCCTACAGGAATAAGGGATGTCAAGTCAGTTCCAAGGAGGGAGATATCCTATCCGAGTACCCCAAGAGGGCATGACCCCTGAAACCCAGAAGCATAATATCTGCAGCATACAAATGTGTTTTCTTTTACACATTGTAATTTCCATTTTTTTCCTCAAAATCTGGATAAAAATCTAGAGCCTGGACTTGCCTGTGCTTCTAGGAACTAAGGGAAGGACGAGGTGTCTGTTGACCTGAGACAGCACAGAAAAGATAGTAGTACTCAGGGAAGGCAGGAAAGGATGGCAATAAATCACCATCAGAGTTCTCACAAGAGCAGCTGGCTGGGTCATGAGTGACTACTAACACAGATTATTGGAATGTGTAAGCATTCGTCAGACTCCCCCAAATAATAGGAATCGGGTGAAATGATACACATCCTAGAGGCAGTCACACACAGTGCAGAATGAACTGTTGTCACCTGAGTGTTCCAGTAAACTATCCTTGAACATGGAGATTTTACAGCCCAAGTTACATCTCCCTGCTCACTCCTGCCTACATTAAAACTGGCACCTCCCTTATCATAGTCTTTCTTTCATTTGTTGGAGTTTGGGATTTTATAAACCTTTTGTGACTTATTTGACTCTTTATAAATATTTAGGAGTATTGAATCTAAGGAAGATTTTGGTTGTGCTAGGGAGTGGCAAGAGGCATCCTACCCCAAGAATGAATTTGGTCTTATATTTTAAAGTCAGCTCTGGTTAAATCATTCACTTGGTAAACACTTATTAAGCATCTACAATATGCTGGGCCCACAGCACTGAATAAGATGACAGCTTGAAACACCATGATGTTAGGAGAAAAGACATTTTCAGCAATAATGACTACACAGTTTGTGGGCTCATAATACAGGTCAGTTAAAGACATGTTGAGTGTCTTTCCTGTCACGTTTTACTGAAAGGAAAAGTATATACGATAGTAGGAAATGTAGACTGAGTCACACCTGGGAAGAAATCCAGGTACCACCACTTACTAGCTCGAGAGAAAATTCTCTTTGGTCTCTTTCCTCATGAACAAGATAGAGGTTTCATAGGGTGGTTGGGAGGATCAAATTAAGACAGTAAATGTAAGGTGTTTAACACAGTTCCTGTCACAGAATGAATAATGTTAATATTATACTTGCTTTATGCTATCTTCACAGAGAAGTTATCTACCACATCCAAAGTTGTTACCTATAGTTGGAGAGATTCCTTCTGATGTCAGTCAAGTTATTAATTTCAATAAATAAAAAAAGAAAAATAGAAAAGACAAAATTTTATTTTCATACTTTACTCAGTACTGTGGTAGGGGCCTCTCTACTGTATAACATTAGTATAAATACTGAGGGTGGGTATAGCTCAGTGGTAGAGCGCATGCTTAGCACGCACGAGGTCGTGGGTTCAATCCAGAATTGAAAAAAGTCCCCATTGGAAAAAAATTAATATAAATACAGTTTCCTAACTAGGTGATATTCCATCAGAAATGATACATCTGAAGGTACTAGTAAAGAGGAAGGGATATGAAAGCTGCCCTAGAAGAAAAAGAAGCATTTTATGTAAAAAGAGACTGGACCTGGGAAGTAACCAGTTGAAAAAGTACACACACACACACACACACACACACACACACACACCCATGTTAAACATCTTCAAACATATGCCGGTTTTGGAAAGGTGGGGCAGTCTTCAATAAGAGACTTCTGCCTTATTGGTTATAGTCCATCCCACAGAGTCCCAGAAGAAAACAGATTCAATAACTATACCACATGGAATCTGAAGAGACGTCTAATCTGAATAGGATTTTATTTACTTATTTATTCATTCATTTAAAAACTCCTTGTTTCATGAATGCACACTTACAGTGCAAATGAGAACAATCTGTCACATAAGAAAACTGTCCTCACATAGTAGGTAGCTGTTACTTAAGTGAAAATTCAGTTAATAGTAATAAGTGCAGGTACCACTATTAGTTTATGTCAGACAACTTAGATGAAAGATGGTATGTCCTAAAAAAGGATCTGTGACTAGAAAAGTTAGCCCAAGACAGGAACGTTGATGACAGTAGAGGCATGTGAAGAGGTCAAGTAAAATGTGAAAAAGCAAAAAGTAGTAATATATTTAATACAAGAATAAAACCTTTATTACCAAAATGAATAATGTGACAGGAAGAAGCCCTCCTCCTACATGAGTATAATCTTGTAGACGTTATAATCCTAGCTAGAGCCACTGAAGCTACGAATTCCCACTTAACCTTTGCTTCACTAAGCTGCTCATCCCCACTCAAACTTAAGGTGTTTGATGTATCAGGCCTCTTTCTCCCTCTATTGTCTTACGGCTCTGATTCTTCCTCCTCCTCTTCCTCCTCTTCCTCTTCCTCTTCCTCCTCTTCCTCTTCCTCTTCCTCCTCTTCTGGGGCCTCCACTGGTGGAGCAGCCTCTGCAGGAGGCCCTTCTTCGGGTGGTGGAGCCGCTTCTTTCTCTTTCTCCCGTTTGCAAAGGCAGAAGATGCAACACATTATAATTGCTAGTATTATGAGGAAAAGTATAATAAATAGTATTATCGCCGTATCTAAGAGTTCTTCTTTTTTGCTTCCGGTAGTGTTTTGACTTCCACCTCCAGCTGGTGGTTCTGGTCCTTCACTCATACCAGGGGGGCCACTGTCCACACTACCACCATTTCCTGCAGTGTTGCAGTCAGGGGGAGCAAAACCACCCACACAGTGGCAGTGCTTCAAATTGTTGCAAACTCCTTTCCCATTACACATTTCTTCTGGTTTGCAGTCATACCCAAGCACTGAATGATCACTACAGATGTGATTCATGCAGACACTGTTGTCTCCACAAGTACTGCCACCCCATGACGTTCCTTCATCCGGGATATCAGTAGTGTCATATGCATCCATGACCCAGCAGTAGTCATTTTCATGAGGGACCTGCAACACTGTATGCTGGGGTCTGATATCTGGTAGCTGTTTGACATTTGTACATACAACTTTACCACAAAATAAGTTATTATCTTCACATTGAACATATTCTGGGTTACTATTCGTGGGACTACCACAGTTTCCAAACCTGTTCCCTTTCTTATTGAGTGACCGATAACACTCTTCTGGGGCAGATTTTGCAGGGTACCCAAAAATATCTAAACATTGGTTATCAGCAGTCCTGCAGCGTCCTTCAAAACAATAGTGCACTTTTTGACACGACGTACCGTCTTGCTTGTAGCGGTCTGGGGGACATTCTCCAGAGTCACCAAGACAGTACTCTGGGAGGTCACACTCTCCCACAGCAGGACGGCACGTGGATCCAATTTTTTCATATTGGCATGAATTATTACAGCAGGGTCCAGGATTACAGACTGCTTTCTCCTTCAGCCTACATGTTTCGTCACAGCATGGGTGATTGTCACACTCAGAACCACAGTCACACTGCTCTGTCTCATCCACTATACCATTTCCACACTGGACGTCCCTCTGTAAGCGGCCTTTGTGCCCAGGCTTGTTAAACAGGCAGGCCCCTTTGTGTTCCCAGAGGAACCGGTAGAAGTCGTCAGAGCTGCAGTTGCTGAAGCCACTTCCTTTGGTGATATTTTCATGCATGAGGCAAAAGTGTTTACCTTTACAAATGCAGGCCGAATGGTCGTGCTGAATCCCCAAGTTGTGCCCAAGCTCATGGACCATGAGTGCTGCAAACAGGAGGACATCTTCGTGATGGAAGGACTCAACAGCTGCTGCAAAAGCACTTGAACAGGCGCCACTGAGAAAGGCCTGTCCCATATCCTCTTTAGGATGGTGTCCAACAATCATGTGGGCAACATCATGCTTCACACGATGGAAGAGCTGCTCGTGTCTCCAGCTATTGAAATTCCTGAGTGCAACTTGCAGGTCCATTGGGACGCCTATGAGGTCCCGCTCGGTCCAAATCTCCATTCCAACCAGCACCACCTCTGTGTTGATTCCCCTGGTGAAGCTGTTGGCCAGAGCAATGATGTCCATTACTCTCTGGACTGTCTCATTGACGTCACTGCCCCACATCTGGAACCGCTGGTTGTTGACCACGACGAACATCTCCACGTACTTGGTGTGTGACCACAAGTAGGACGGCACCTGCAGACCGCGAGGCCTGCTGCTGTCTCGTTGCCGGCTGGTCGGTGCCACTTGGCTGTCCTTGGAAGTGACACTACAGGAGACGTGAGCTTCGTGTGCCATGATGTACAACACATGTTCAAACCGTTTTGAAGAGTGCATGGGCTCAATGCCATAGGATTTTTCCTCCTTAATCAGGATGCCCCTGAGGCCTGAACAGGTGTTGACGGAAACAAAAGAACCTGGGACTCCTTCTATGTAGCCTTCGTAGTGACAGTCACGTGCGACGAAAGGCATTTCTTGCCCCAGGATGCCGCTGTGGTAGCTGAAGACTGGAAAGCTGTTGAGAAAGTAGTCTCTCTTCACCGTCAGGTGTATCAGCTGCTTCTGGCCCTGCATAAACAGCATATAGGACACCTTTTCCACTGGGTCTTCCCTTCCCTCCACTGTCAGACTCTTGGGGATGACTATTTCATAGGAAGAGTAATATACTGATCCCAGGTCACCGTACAAGCTTGGCAGGAAAACCAATACCAAGACCAGCATGATCCCCGACATGACACGTGAAGCTTCTGGCAGTAGTGCCGGCCTCAAGCCCTTCATCTGGGAAGCCCAAGTCTCAAGCACTCTGCTAGCTTCATACATAACCACTTGGTTTTTCTGGATACAAGATGAGAAGGGGGCAGAGTCTCTCACAGATGGTGCCACTGCCACGGCCCTAGTGAGTCAGTTGATGATGTAGGACCTCTTTCCATCAGCAGGAGCTCTGCCTGACACACAGACCCTCTGTCACAGGTATTAGCCTCAGATCTATGCTGACTGCATGGACGGTGGCTACTGCCTACCTCTCAGAGGCACAGCCCCTGGCTGTGTCCTTTCCAGTCTTTCTGATCTCTCTGTTACGCTTCAAATAGTGTCTTTCTCTGTGACTTCCTTCCAGCATCAGCTTCAGCACTTCCTGGTTAAGGTCCTTTTGACATTATGAAGTGACATAATCATGAAGAGGGACAGCAGACTCTAAAATGCAAAACCGTATCTTGAGAGAGGAAACAAAAGCGCCATACCCTCTTGGATTGGACCGTATGGAACGCCCCTCCCCCACCCCTCCTGTTGTCCGTTGCTCGGCTGACTCCAAATGTTCCAGGCCAGGGGGCTTGGAGGACTCTGGTGGGCACTCCATTGCCCAATTCCCCCTCTTCTGAAACTCTTGCTCTGTACCACATGGACATCATAACTCTGGTGGTCTTTACCACACAGTGAGGCCTTATAGTGCTGTGCCATCCATTAGATAAGGCCAGTGGGGTGGCTGCCCTGTGCCCCCAGATAAACCCATGGGGCAAACAACAATACTCCTATTTCTTTAACATCATCAGAATTCAGTTTCTCAAGGTCACTTTATAACACTGTCCAGAAGTGTGTATGGGGGGTGCCATTAGAGCAGTGTCCGCTTTGGGCAGTTATCATGGGCACACTGGTTGGTATCTCCAAGCCTATTACCCTTCTTGGGCTGGTCCTGACACGGCAGTATCTTAAGATGATGCCTTTTGAAGATTAGGTATCCTGAAAGTCTCCCCTGTGTTAGGATATGACCTCCATGTGTTCAGTGACCACTTCTGTTTGTTCATCCTTGTAGCCCTCCGTGTCTGGAAGAGTGCTTGTCCAAGAGTAGATGCACAAGACTTATTTCTTGAATGAATAAATAGCTCCCGGGTATGGTTGCTGGGATGTGTCATCTGCTGTACCTTATGTGTGTGTACTTGCTTCATGTCTGCCCTGAACATCTGAAAATGTCTTAAGAAAGACCCAAAAAAACATGGTGACTACTGGCGCTGTCACGAGCTCAAAATGTACCCCTTTGTACATTTGGCCAGTCAGTTCACTCTCCTGATTTCTTCTTGCCTCGTATTTCCCTGAGAAAAATAGAAGCAATCAAAAGAATGCTTGCACATGTGGACACCGGATGTGTCCACCTGTATCTAATGTCCCTCCCACTACAGTGGATAAACTGTCCAAGCGCCTATCTAAGGCCAGTCCTTTTACTTGTGAGTGAAGTGGCCTTCCCTTTCAGTTTCTCATGGACTTCACTTTTCCATTTCTCCCTTCTCTCTTTTACACCCTAAACATCTGTCAGTCCATTGGATCCAATCCTATTACATGCTGTATTACCTCACCTTCATAAAACCATCCCTCTCAGCCCACATCCCCGTCCAGTTGCCATCCAGTTTCACCTGCTCTGTTGTATAATGAAAGTCTTTGAAAGAGTGTATAGATATTCTGTTCCAATTGGCATCACTCCTTTGTTCTTTACTGAAATTTTTTTATTTTGACTCATAGCACAGTCAGAAAATGTGCATGAAACAGAAATATAGTTTTCGGTAAATGAGTAAAATGAGAACAGCTAAGCCAGGCACAAAAGGACAAATACCTTATAATCTCATTTATATGAGGTTCCACAAGTAGTCAAGTTCATAGAGACAGAAAGCAGAAGAGAAATTACCAGGGGCAGGGGAAAAGAGTAATGGACAGTTATTGTCTAAAGGGTATAGACTTTCAGGGTGCCACGATGAGAAGTTCAGGAAATGGATGGTGATGATGGTTGCACAACAGTGTGAGTGTGCTTAATGCCAATGAACTGTACACTTCAAAATGTTTAAGATGGTTGATTTCATGTTATGGATATTTTACTGAGAAAGAGAGAAATAGGGAGGGAGAAGGAGAGAAGGGGGAGAGAAAGGTAAACACTTATGTAAGTAAAACCCTGATCAGGTAAACAACAGTTTAGCTCCATAGAAGTCACCTATGTGTCATTGCCAATCATAACTCCTCCTGCTTGAGAGAGATCATGATCCTGTCTTTTATGGTAACGACTTCTTCACTTTCTTTATTAATTTGCTTCCTAGGTATGCATCCCAGAATTATGTAATTTGATTTGACTTGTGTTTTAATAACAGCTTTATTGAGATACAATCACATACCATAATATTCTTCTTCAAAGTGTACAATTCAGTGGTTGTGGTATGTTCATACAATTACACAACCATCACCACAATCAATTTTAGAACATTTCCCTTAGCCCCAAACAAAACTCCCTTATCCGTCAGCACTCACTCCCCATTCTCAGCTCCCTTCAGCTCCCTCCAGCCCCTGGTCACCACTGCTCTACGTTCTGTCTCTGTGATTTGGTCTATCCTGGACAGTCCCCATCAGTGGAACCTACATGTTGTAGTGTTCTGTGACTGACTTATTTCACGTAGCACAACGGTTTCAAAGATTAGCCATGTTGTAGCAGGTATCAACACTTGCTTTCCTTTTGGCCAAATAATATTCTTTTCTTATGGATATGCCATATTTTTGTGATTCATCAGTTGATGAACATTCTGGTGGTTTCCACTTTTTGACTATTATGAATAATACTTCTGCGGACATTTCGGGACTAGTTTTTGCATAGACACGTTTTCCTATCTCTTGGGTGGATACTTAGGAGTGGAATTGTGTGGTCATGTGATAACTGTGTTTAGCCTTTGAGGAACTCCCCAACTGTTTTCCAAAGCAGCTACACAATTTTACACTCCTGCCAGCAATGAATGGGGATTCCAGTTTTGCCATGGCATCACTGACGCTTGTTCTTGTCTGTCTGTTTGACTGTAGCCATCCTAGTGGATGTAAGTGGTATCTCACTGCAGTTTTGATTTGCACTTCACTAATAACTGGGGATGTTGCACAGCTTTTCATATTCTTATTGCCATTTATATCTTCTGTGGAGGAATGTCTCTTCACATCCTTTGCCTTTTTAGAACTGAGTTTTTTTCCTCTTGAGCTGTCAGAGTTCTTAGTATTTCCTGGGTACTAGTCTCTATTAAACGTATGTTCTTCAAGTATTTTCTCCGAGTCTGTGGGCTGTCTTTTCACTTTCTTGATGGTGTCTCTTAGAATGGAGAATTATTTCACTTTTTTATTCTGTTAAAATGCTCAGAACCTAAAATTTCACAAAAGACCCAGAATTGCCAAAGCAATACTGAAAGAAAAGGATGAAGCTGGAAGAATAACCTTCCCAGATTTCAGACAATACTACAGAGCTACAGCAATCGAAACAGCTTGGTATTGGCACAAAAACCAGCATATGGATCAATGGAACAGAATCGAGAGCCCAGAAATAAACCCACAGACCTATGGTGAACTAATTTTTGACAAAGGAGACAAGAATATACAATGCAGAAAAGACAGTTTCTTTGGCATGTGGTGTTGGGAAACCTGGACAGCCACACATGTGAATCAGTGAAGTTACAACACCCCCTCACACCATACACAAAAATAAACTCAGGATGGTCTAAAGATTTAAATATAAGACAAGACATGATAAACCTCCAAGAAGAAAACATAGGCAAAACATTCTCTGACATAAATCTGTTCTCCTAGGGGTCTACCAAGGTAATAGAGAGAAAAGCGAAAATAAACAAATGGGACCTAATTAAACTTACAAGCTTTTGCACAGCAAAGGAAACCATAAGCAAAACAAAACGACAACCTACGGAATGGGATAAAAAATTTGCAAACGATGCCACTGACAAAGGCTTAATTTCCAAAATACATAAACAGCTCATATAGCTTAATAACAAAAAAACCAACAACCCAATCTGAAAATGAGAAGACCCAAACAAGCGATTCTCCAGTAAAGAGATAAAAATAGCCAATAGGCACATTAGAAAATGCTCAGTATCGCTAATTATCAGAGAAATGCAAATCAAAACTCCCATGAGATATCACCTCACACCAGTCAGAATGGCCATCACTCAAAAGTCCACAAACGGGAAATACTGGAGAGGGTGTGGAGAAAAGGGAACCTTCCTACACTGCTGGTGGGAATGTAGTTTGGTGCAGCCATTATAGAAAACAGTATGGAGATTCCTCAAAATACTAAAAATAGACTTACCCGATGATACAGCAATCCCACTCCTGGGCATGTTTCCAGAGGGAACACTAATTTGATAAGATACATGCGCCCCAATGTACACAGCTGCACTATATACCATAGCAAATTCATAGACACAACCTAAATGTCCATTGGCAGATGACTAGAAAAAGAAGTCATGGTATATTTATTCAATGGAATACTACTTGGCCATAAAAAAGAATAAAATAAAGCCATTTGTGCAACATGGATTGACTTGGAGACTGTCATTCTAAGTGAAGTAAGCCAGAAAGAGAAAGAAAAATACCATATGATCAGTCATATGAGGAATCTAAAAAAAAGAAAGAAAGAAAAAAGAGGACACTAATGAATTCACCTACAAATAAAACACACCTGCAGACATCGTAAATAATTTTACAATGATAGGGGAGAAGAGATAGGGTAAAATTTGGGAGTTTGAGATTTGCAAATGTTAAGCACTATACATGAAAACAGATTTTAAAAAAAACAGATTTCTTCTGTATAGCACAGGGGACTATTTTCAATATCTTGTAATAACCTTTAATGAAAAAGAATATGAAAACAAATATATGTATGACTGGGACATTATGCTATACACCAGAAATTGACACATTGTAACTGACTGTAATTTAAAAAAAATAAAATAAAGTTTACCATCTTAACCATTTTTCGGTATACACTTCAGTGGTATTAAATACTTTTATGTATTGTGCAACCAGCACCACTTTCCATCTCCAAGACACTTTACGTTGTGTAAAACTGAACTATACTCATTAAACTACAAATCATCATTGTCTGCTTTCCCCCAACCCCTGGCTACCACCATCCTACTTTCTGTCTCTGTGATTTTGACTAGTCGAGTACCTCATTTAAGTGGAATCATACTGTATTTGTCTTTTTTGTGACTGGCGTATTTCCTTAGCATAATGTCCTCAAGGTTCATCCATGTCGTAGCACATTGCAGAATTTCCTTCCTTTTTAAGGGTGAATAATATTCCATTGTATGTGTATTCCACATTTTGCTCATCCATTTGACCCTCTGTGGGCACTCAGGTTGCTTCCATGTTTTCGCTCTTGTGAACAGTGCTGCTTGGAACATAGACATACAAGTATCTCTTCAGGAACCTGCTTTCAATTCCTTTGGGTATATACTCAGAAGTCAAATTGCTAGATCACATGGTCACTCTTATTTTTCTTTCTTTTTTTTTTTTTTGAGGAATCCCTGGACCATATTCCACAGCAGGTGTACCATTTTACATTTCCCACCAATACTGTGCACAGGTGTTCCAGGTCTTTCCATATCCTCTCCAACACTTGTTCTTTTCTGTTTTGTTTTTATTTTGGTTTTTAGTGGCCATCCTAAGGGATGCAAGATGGTAGCTTACTGTAGTTTTGATTTGCATGTCCCTAATGATTAGTGGCATTGAGCATCTTTCCATGTGCAAGAGGCCATTCGTGTATCTTGTATGGAGAAATGTCTGTTTGGGGCCTTTGCCCGTTTTTTGAATCAGGCTGCTCGTCTTGTTGCTGGAAGTTCTCTATATGTCCTGGATATTAATCCCTTACCACATATATGACTTGCAAATATTTTCTCCCATTCTGTAGGCTGCCTTTTCACTTTGTTAACAGTTTTTTTTTTGATGCATAAAAATCTTATATGTGTGTGTGTATATATATATATATATATATATACACACACACACACACACATATATATATATATAATTTTTTTTTTCCTTATGGTGTCATATCCATGAAATCCTGGTCAGATCCAATGCCATGAAACCTTTGCCTTATGTTTTCTTCTAAGAGTTGTATAGCAAGGCAAGTCCCGTGAATGGGGATTTTCCAGGGAACTGCCAGACATGCAAATTAGTAACAGTGCTATGGGAATAAGGCTTTTGAGGGGTCTTAAAACTGTTCTGCTGATTCCACTGGGTGCTAGGCTGCCTGTTTTCATAGCCATTATCTAGTGGAGATGATGTGGCTGAGATGTAGCTGGGATGATGAGTGGGGACCGGAGGAGAGGGCTGTGGGAACAGGGCAATTAAAACTTGACATACCTTCCTTCTCTCACCAAGACTGAGCAGTTAATTATTGCTTTTGTTTTTGTTTTTGAATAAACGGACCTCAGGTGGTTCTCTGAATTTGCTTTATTTCTGTACTTCCAAAAGTGTTCAGAGAAAGCCACTGGAGTCATCCTCCATTGCTGCCTTTCTCTCACACTCCATCTGCTCCATCAGCAAATCCTTTTAGCTCTGTCTTACAAGAGCATACCCAGATTCCAGCCTCTCCTCACTGCCACGACTTCAGCCATCCTCCTGAAAGCTTCCACCATTGCCCACTTGGCAAATTACAAGAGTCCCTAAGGGGTCTCTGCATCTGCAGGGGCCCGTCTCCCTGGGCCTGCCTGCTCCTCACTTACGTAGCAGATGGAGTGATCCCTCGGTGCCTCTCCGCTCCGGTTACTCCTAAAACCCTTCCATGCTTCCCACCTGCACTGCAATAAAAACAGAATTCCTTTGCAAGTCTTATGTGACCTGGCTCCTCCCATAGCTCTCAAGCTGTTCTCCTTGATGCTTACTCTGCAGATGTGCTGATCTCCTTGGGGTTCTTCAGATGTGTCAAGCAGGTTCCCATCTCAGGACTTTTCACTTAGAGTTCCCTCTCCCTGCTTTGCTCTCCCCACTGATACCTGCAGAGCTTCTTCCCTCGCATTCTACGTGTCTCTCCTCAAAAGTCACCTTGTCTGGTAGGACTTCTCTGACCACTGGCCTGAAATAGCTGAAAACTCCACCCTGATAACATCACCCTTGTTCCCCTTGCACTGCTTCGTGTTGTTTGATCACACGCATCTCAACTTGGCACATCGTATAGGTGTCTGTTTGTCAGGTTCGTAATTTTTCACGTTTTCGTGGGATCAGAGACTGTCTTATTTACTACCGTTTCCCCAGTACTAGACCAGTTCATAGTTAAAGACTCAGTAGTGGCAGAATGGATGGTTGAATGAACAAATGCATGAAGAAGAGGGAGAGGCATGTCTCCGTCTCTTATTACAGTTAGAGTTCTGTAAAAAGCATCAAGCTTGGACACAAGGCATGGAGTGTGCAAGTTGGCCTGTCCTGAGCCATTTGCACATCAGTAATTGAGGACAGTCAGGAGAGGCAGAAAGCTAGCATCCTTACTTAGGGTCCAAGGAGCAGCATTGCTTTGAATGCCATCATGGTCTTGTGTGGGGCTCTGAGGAAAAGGATAACGTCCCTACCAGTCTTACCCGTAACTGGGCCCAAGGCAGTGATTGCCACGTTAACCAGAGCTTGTGCCTCACCCCCAGAGATTTACAGTTGAGTGGCAGAAATAGAGTGTGTTTGCAAATGGCCATATGGTAGGTCAGAATGCCTTAGATGTGAAGGAAATTGAGCATTATGATTTGATAGTGGATAAAGCGTCTTGTTGCTGAACAACTTACCGGTAACAATACTATCTTACAGCCGTGATCACCTTTGATTTTAAGGTCTTCTCAGCATTTATTTGAGCACCTGCTGTATGCCAGGCATTACACTAGATGCCAGCACACACGTTGCCTGGTGGAGCCTCTAAGCTGCTCTGTGGTGGAGAACCACCGTGTGACCATCCAGCTGAGGAGGAACCCAGGCCCGAGGCAGTGAAGTTCCGTGTCTCAGACCAGTCAGCCAGAAAGTCACACCTGGGATGTGGGTACATGGGATATGAAAGCCCCCTCAATCAGAAGAAAGGTGACTGTATTGTTTTTAAAAAGGCTGTTATTTGCTCTCAGGAATGTTTTCCTGGCTGGATGTGTCAGGCTAGAAGAACACAGGACTCATAGCTTACACAGCACACATGCTCAGTTCCAGGGGGAAGTAAAGAGCTCTCACGGTGCTTAGGAAACATATTCTACTGTTTTCTCTTATGCTTGAGTTGTTGTGGAAAACACTTTTAGATATTTACATTGGTTAAAAAAACAAGTAATGGGACAATAAGGTGGATTAAAAATGGTGTCTCTTCTGGCAAAGCTCAGGAAGAAAACCAACAGGTTCTTCTTTAGGTGCGTTACTGTATAAAATGTAAATTCTTCAGTGCAGACTCGCAATAGCCAGGGGTTTAATGTTACAGGTCACGTTTTGTTGCAGCAGTCTTCATTTTCCTGTGAAGAGATTCCTGTCTGTGAGCTTTCCTTAGATCGTGACCCATCAGTTACCTCAAAGGAATCCATTCTCATTTAAAAAGCAAAGAATTACTAGGTCGCTTTTGCTTTATTTGGCATGTTTACTTGCATTTCTGTACTTTCATAGTGACCTAATTTATCCGTGGAGCTGTAAAGGATGGCTTTGGGTAGATAAGGGGTCAGTGGAAGGCATGAGGGAAAGAAAGCCTTTTCTCCTGTTCCCTGGCACTGACACTAATGCCTTTTTTATTTCTACTTTAACATGAAATTGTCTGCACTAACACACAGCCCGTGATTATTAGGTGACTGAAGTTGCATTACTGTAAGAAATGTGGTTGTGGTTTCAGAGTTTATATCTTTTGTCTCTTACAAGGTTTTCTTTCCACATTTCTCCGCTAATGCCTGAGCATCTCCAGAATGTGAGATTCTGAGAACATGCTCGTGAGTAAACACATTTCTCACCCTCCAGGTACCGTGGAAACTTCACTTGATGATAAGGTTGCGTATGTGCTCCTTGTTCGGCAGAAAACAACCACCTGATGGTCTGTTTCAGGCTGCCTCCCCTATAGGTCCTTTCCATGAATATCCTCAAAGAGAACCCATGTTTCATTCTGAAAGGAGAGGAAGGTATGCTAGAGCAGTTTCAGGCACCTCACTGGAGCTGTGAGAGGTGAACTAAAGAGGGGAAGGGAAGAGGAAGGCCATTCAGGGGAAACAAGATTGTGATCAAAAGCCTGGAGTGGCAAGTGGCCATGGTATGTAGTGAGGACAGAGGTTCTTCCTGTTAGACATGCCGATAAGAGGAAATGCTTGTTTTCCAAAGTCCTAGGAGACAACGGTTGGAAATGGACAGGAGGATCCAATTGTCACAGTTCCTTAGTGCCACATCAAGTTTACATTTTCTACTCTAGATAATGTGTGTGGGATCTGGGGGCGCTGGGCATAGGGGTCCAGTAGAAGTTCCTGAACTCCAGACTGGTAAGAAAATCAGTGTCTGGGGAATCTTAGGAAGGTTGTTAGCTTGCCTGCCCAGTGAGACAGATGACAGCGATGAAACAGACATGAGGCTGCAGACACTTGGTCAGTCATGATTCCACCTCTGCTGTTTCCTTTTTAAATATTAAAAGAAATATTTTCTAACTACGATAAGAGTCACCATGGCTTTGTCATTCACATAGTGATCTAGCAATTCGTTATCCTCATGTATTTAAATGGGGCGTAAGCTCCTCATGTAAGAGTTCCATAATTTTATGAAATAACAAAAGTGGCCTTGGATCTTTCTTTCCTATTCTTCCTTAGTTCAAAAGTTTTTAGAGCTTAATGTCCAGAAGCAGGGGGAAGATTAATTTTAAATAGTCAGCCTTTTGCAATCATTCTTGGAGGAAGCCTGCGCCTGCTTTTGAGAAAACATTTCAGTGAGTGTATTTGCCCAAAGGAAAGCAGCAGATTTGTATTCTGAAATTAAGCTGGTAAACACAAGGAGTTTTTTTTTTAATTTTTAGATTAAAGATTTTTTTTTACATTTTTTATTGATTTATAATCATTTTACAATGTTGTGGCAAATTCCAGTGTTCAGCACAATTTTTCAGTCATTCATGGACATATACACACTCATTGGCACATTTTTTTCTCTGTGAGTTATCATAACATTTTGTGTATATTTCCCTGTGCTATACAGTGTAATCTTGTTTATCTATTCTACAATTTTGAAATCCCAGTCTATCCCTTCCCACCCTAGAACCCACAAACTTTTGGTCAACTAATCTTTGACAAAGGAGGCAAGAATATACAATGGAATAAAGACAGTCTCTTCAGCAAATGGTGTTGGGAAAACTGGACAGCAGCATGTAAAACAATGAAGCTAGAACACTCCCTTACACCATATACAAAAATCAACTCAAAATGGATTAAAGACTTAAACATAAGACAAGATACAATAAACCTCCTAGAGGAAAACATAGGCAAAACATTATCTGACATACATTTCAAAAATTTTCTCCTAGAAGAAATAAAAGCAAGAATAAACAAATGGGACCTAATGAAACTTACAAGCTTCTGCACAGCAAAGGAAACCAGAAGTAAAACAAGAAGAAAACCTACGGAATGGGAGAAAATTTTTGCAAGTGAAACCGACAAAGGCTTGATCTCCAGAATATATAAGCAGCTCATACGACTCAATAGGAAAAAAATAAACAACCCAATCCAAAAATGGGCAGAAGACCTAAACAAGCAATTCTCCAAGGAAGACATACAAATGATCAAAAAGCACATGAAAAAATGCTCAATATCACTAGTTATCAGAGAAATGCAAATCAAAACTACAATGAGGTATCACCTCACACCAGTCAGAATGGCCGTCATTCAAAAATCCACAAATGACAAATGCTGGAGAGGCTGTGGGGAAAGGGGAACCCTCCTACACTGCTGGTGGGAATGCAGTTTGGTGCAGCCACTATGGAAAACAGTGTGGAAATTCCTCAAAAGACTAGGAATAGACTTACCATATGACCCAGGAATCCCACTCCTGGGCTTGTATCCAGAAGGAAATCTACTTCAGGATGACACCTGCACCCCAATGTTCATAGCAGCACTATTTACAATAGCCAAAACATGGAAACAGATTAAAGATTTTTTTAATTTTGCAAAGTACTGTAAAACTTTGTTTAGTGCAGAATTGCTTCCCTGGGAGGCTGATGATACCACCTGTGTTTAACATAAATCTTTTACTTTTTCTTTCAACTGAGCCCAGGGAAGAGAGTGCGGTTTCACTCCAAGTTATGAGGATATTCCCCAAAGCAGTCCTACCTGGACAAGAAGAGATGTCAGGTTGCGGACATCCTGTCCGAAGAACGGGAAGACTTATCCAAGTCTCCCAGGGAGGGGCATGACCTCTGGATTCCCGGAACATTAATATTGGCTACATCCAAATGTGTTCTTTTCCACACTGTAAGTCCCTTTGTTTCCCCCAAGTCTGGATACAAATCCAGAGCCTGGACTTGGCTGTGCTTTGGGCAACTAAGGGAAGGGCCTCGGCCTCCACTGGCCTCAGGGACACAGAGAGGACAACAGCCACTCAGGGAAGGCAGGTAAAGGATGGCAAGAAGTCACTGTCAGAATCTCCTGGGGCAGCAGCTGGCTGGGTCATGAGTGGCTACCAACACAGATTATTGGAACGTGTAACCAGCCATTCCTCAGAATCCTCCAAACATAACGGGGAGAAGAATCAGGCAAAAGAGTGCACTCTATAGACACAGTCACACAAAATGCAGAACACTCAACCTTGAACCTGGAGATTTCAGACTCAAGTTACTCTACCTTCTCTCTCCTGCCCACACTGAAATTGGTCACTGCCCTGCTGTGGTCTATCCTAAAGAGCTTCAGCCTTCAATCCCCAGACTTTGGGGTTTCCACACATTTTAAGATTCACCTGATAATTTATAAATATGTTCATTTCTCAGTCACTCTTTCAGAGCAAGTTCATTCGCGTAGCTGTCCTAGCCTTTGCTTCCTGCCTTTAACGTGGTCTCATAGTCCTGAGGGTCAAACATGAAGACAGCAACTAAGAGTTTAAAATAGTCTGTACAACTTTCATATTGGCTAAATCTGTGTAAATTTTGTTGTCAAATGTTGTGAAATCCTAAACTGGTTTTATTGATTGATTCCCAGGTATCTACCTGACTTTTTTTTTTTGTTTTCTTTTCTTTTTTCTTTTTTTTTTTTTTTTTTTGAGATACAAGTAACAGAGCGCTTTATGTCAGTTTCAGGTATACTACATAGTGATTTGACATTTACAGACGTCTGTCCCGAAAGTTATTGAAATAATATCGACCATATTCTTTATGCTGTATATTACATACACATGGCTTATTTATTTCACAACTGGAAGTTTGTACCTCTTAATCCCGTCATCTGTTTGCCCCCACAACCTCCTTTCTCTCTGAAAACTGCCAATTTATTCTCTGCGTGTTTTCATTGTGTATGTTTTTTAACTTCCAGATAGAAGTAATATGTCACAGTATTTGTCTTTCTCTGTCTGACTTATTTCGCTTGCAAAGTAGTCTGTAGATCCATCCATGTTGTTGTCAATGGCAGGATTTCATTTTTTTATGGATGAATGTGTGTGTGTTGCACACACACACACACACACACATCTACTTTACCCATTCATCTACTGATGGTTACTTTCATATCTCGGATGTCGTAAATAATGCTGCAATAAACTTTAGGGTACATACATTTTCAAATTAGTGTTTTCATTTTCTTCAGGTTAATACCTAGAAGAAGAATTGCTGAATCATACGGTAGTTTTATTGATTTTTTTTTAGGACGCTCCATACTGTTTTCCATAGACTTGAACCAACTTACAGTCCCACCAACAGTGCACAAAGGTTCCCTTTTCTCCACATTCTTACCAACATTTGTGAATTCTTATCTTTTTGATGATATTGATGAAAACCCAATTTGACAGGTGTGGGGTGATAGTTCATTTGTGGTTTTGCTTTCTTAATTTCTCTTTTTGATACTTTATTAGGGTATAGAAAGTCACCTTTACTGTACTCACTTACTAGTTCTAATAAGAATAGTAGTCTCTAGGATTTTCTTGGTATAGTATGTCATTTGCAAACAGTGACAGTTTTACTTCTTCCATTCTAATTTGGATTTCCTTTATTTCTTTTTCTTTTCTGGTTCCTGAGGGCTCTTTTTTTTTTTTCTCAGTTCTTTTTTGTTAATTGCCACTACTTTGTCTTCTAGATCACTGACCCGTTTCACTAAATCTTCTGTTCTACTCTTCCTTGCAGTTACTGTATTCTTCATCTCCGTTTGTATCTTCATTGTATTTTCTGTCTCTTTCTTACTAAACTTCTAACTTCTTATCCTGTTCATCCAGTACTCTCCCGAGTTCTTTTAACATCCTTATGATCATTATGTTGAATTCTTTATCGGACCGATTGCTTATTTCTTCTTGATTTAGCTTGTTTTCTGAGGTCATGCCCTGTTCCTTCATTTGGAACATAGTCCTCTCTCTCACCGTTTTTGCACGACTCCCTGTGTTTATTTCTGTTTTCAGAGCCAGAAGTTCTGGGGGCTTATCCTCCTAGTGCAGGATCCTCAGGCTTGGGAACCCAGTGTGGGCCTTGGACCTTTTGGAGAGGACCTTTATGATTGTGATATCGCTGTTATTTCTGGGTTGCTGTCCCTGGGATGCGGGTCCTAAATCACTGCAGAAATATTCTGGGAATGAAGCTAATCTCCTAAGCCCACTTAGAAATACCTTGGAGAAGAATCACGGAGCTCCTCCACTCTGGCTTTCCTTTCTCCTCTCTTCTTACAGTGCTCTGGCCAGTTTGCCCCTATCTACCTGAGTTGTGGTCCTTAAAGAACACCTTTCAATTAGCTAAGCATAATTACCCCATATCTAAATCATGATTCCCTTATATTTCTTAAGTTGTTTTAAAACTTACAAGCTTACTAGCTTTTGTCATAGTCATCATCAGCATGTGCTCTTAGGAAGGTTATGGCTTCTGTTCTCCACTGAAGTGCTCCTCAGCAGAAATCCTCCACATCTTTTTCAGAAGTCTCTAATGACAAGTTTACACTAGGAGAGCTTCAGGTACCCCGTTTCCCTCTTGTCCTCAAAGCTCTCAGGTGACTACCAACTAATAGCATGCTTTCACCCCAGATCGTGACCTTCTGGCATACAGCATTCGGAGACATGGTTACCAGCAAATCTTGTGGCCTGGAAACTTACATAACTGAAGGCTTGATTTTGGATTTTGCTCTGAAGTTCAGTTTTGTTCCACCAAAAGTAATTAACATAAGCTTCTGGAAGGCAGAAGCCAGGTCTTATCCTTCTTCTGTTTGCTCTTTTGTGCTCACGTAGGGGTAGGCAGTTCGAAGAGAGACTCAGCAACTGTACCATCAGAGACTGATGCTCAGGAACTCCCGTGAGACTCAGAATACTCAACCTGTAGCAACACTGCACCTGAGCAAGGTTTCGGTTGTGCCACGCCTAGGGACTAGCAGGTGGCATCCATAGAGGTTACCCTCCTACTTGAAGGTTGGCCCTGGTCAAGTTGTTCATTTGTTCAGCATTTACTGGGCACCTTCAATGAGCTGGGCTCTCAGAGCTGAGGAGAAAGGACACAAACCTGCCACTCCACGATGTCAGGTTGTAATAGGGGAAAAGACACTTTCATCGATAATGACTGCACGATGTGGTAGGTTGCTGAGGGAGATCACGTCTATATGTAAGGTTTTTGTTCCATTAGAGTCACTGAGGAAGAAGCCACGCACGCTCTGGGCAATTAAAGACATGTCAGTTGTTTCCCCACTCACTTTTTTTACTAAAGGAAAAGGCTCACGAGGCAGTGGAGAATGTAGGTTCGGTCATACCTGGGGTGAGATGCAGGTTCTGCCCCTTAGTGGCTCCAGAGCAAAACTCTCCAGTCTCTATTTCCTCATGTACGAGATGGAGGTCTGATAAGGCAGATGGGAGAATTAAACTAAGACAATGTTTGTAACATATCTAGGATGGAGTAGGTAATGTTATGTTATACGTGCTTTGTGCTCTCTTTACAGTCACTTACCTACCCTCCAAAGCTCTGTTATTTTGGACTGTCAGTCAACAATATGTAAACTTTAAAAAGGAAATGAGAAATAAGTACGGTAAATAAAGTACAAAACCAGAAGAAAGGAAAATGAATACTTCCAGCGGAACTTGGCACTGGACAAGGTTGCTTCTTGCCTAGGTTGCTTCCCCTCCCCCATGGACCCAGGCCCAGGGTGATCAGACCACCCTGGAGCAGAGGTAGCCCCTTCCAGAGAGCCCCAAAATGAAGAAGTCCTAAGGACTAGGATGCATGAAGTGTGAAGTGAGGCTTCATCTGAAAATAGCTTATTTATTTTAAATTAACTTTCTTTCATGAAAAGTAACTGTCGGGTAAATCAGATTACTCAATAGGTAACATTTAAAACAATATTGTGAGTGGGATGAATAATCCTGTGATAGTTCTAGATATAGATAATACTATATATGCAAGTATGTAGATGGAACATAGTATGAACTGAAAAATAATTTCAGATTATAAATTGGATGAAACAAAAGATAGGTATGATCCATGAGAAAAGCTTATATAAAATTGTTTCATTAAATGGGAAAAAAGCAACCATATAGAAATTTTATATATGATTTCATATATGAAAGTATAACCAAATTACTAAAATGAATATTGAAAGCAAAGGGTTCCTTGTTCCCATGTTAGTATCTTTCTGTAGACTATATAATCCAGTCAGAGCCACAGGAGCCATCAATTCTCACTTCACTTTTGCTTCTCTCTCATTCCCACTCAGTGCTTGAAGTATTTGGTATTTTTTAATTCTTCCTCCAATCCACTTCTGCCTTGGGTTACTGTTGTCCTTCACCTGCTACCTCTTATGGTGCTGTCTCTCCTGGGGGTTCTGGTGGTGGGGCCTCGGGTGGTGGGGCCTCGGGTGGAGGGGCCTCTGGTGGAGGGGCCTCTGGTGGTGGGGCCTCCGGTGGTGGGGCCTCCGGTGGTGCGGCCTCTGGTGGTAGGGCCTCAGGCGGTGGGGCCTCAGGCGGTGGGACTTCTGGTGGTGGGGCCTCTTTCGGTTGGGGGGCCTCTTCTGGTGGAGGGGCCTCTTCTGGTGGAGGGGCTGCTTCTGAGCCCTCCTCTGGTACGTCCTCTTGTATCCCCACGGGTAGGAATTCCATTATGAATACTTCGCTACTGGTTTCCTCTGAACTGTCCTCTGAAGTGCGGCCTGGGGTCTGTACTGACTCAAGTCCAGTCCTGATGCTAATGAAAAATATTGCAATTAACAAGAATAGTAAAAGAAATGCAGGGAGTATGAAAATTATCTTGCTTATCTTTCCAAAGTCAACACTACGATGCATAGGACTGTCACTTACATCTCCACTTTGAATTTCAATTAGTGCAACAGGCGGACCACTATCCACACTACCACCATTTCCTGGATCTCTGCAGTCAGGAGGCGCATAACCAGCCTCACAGTGGCAGTGCCTTAAATTGTTGCAAACTCCTTTCCCGTTACACAATTCCATTGGTTCACAGTTGTACATAAGTACAGAAGTATCAGTGCAGAGGTGATTCATGCAGACTTTGTGTGGGGCACAAAGAGTGCCAGTGTGCATGTCTCCGTCATCTGGGATATCAGTAATGTTATAGGCATCCATGCTCCAGCAGAAGTCATTTTTGTGAGGAATCTGCATCAGTGTATGACTTGGTTTGATTTGTGGTACCTGTCTAACATTTGTGCATATAAGTTTCCCACAAAATACATTATCATCTGCACACTTCAAATATGTTAACTTAGGCGAGTTTGTAATACCACAGTTTCCAAACCGGTCCCCTTTGCTGTTCCTTGAAATGTAACAGTTTTCTGGGGCAGACCTTGCAGAGAACCCAAATATATCCATGCACTGATTATCAGGGTTCTTACACCGGCCTCCAGCACAATAGTAGATTTTCTCACACAGTGTACCGTCTTGCTTGTAGCTGTCTTGAGGGCATTCTCCAGAGGAACCATCACAATACTCTGGGAGGTCACACTCTCCCAAAGCAGGACGGCACATGAATCCCCTAGGTTGCAGTTGGCATTTAACACAGCACAGCCCATCACTACACTCTGCCTGCTCCATCAGCCTGCATGTTTGGTCACAGCACGGGTGATTGTCACACTCAGAACCACAGTCACACTGCTCACCATATTCTACCACACCATTTCCACACTGGGCGTCCCTGCGTAAGCGGCCTTTGTGCCCAGGCTTGTTAAACAGGCAGGCCCCTTTGTGTTCCCGGAGGAACCGGTAGAAGTCGTCAGAGCTGCAGTTGCTGAAGCCACTTCCTTTGGTGATATTTTCATGCATGAGGCAAAAGTGTTTACCTTTACAAATGCAGGCCGAATGGTCGTGCTGAATCCCCAAGTTGTGCCCAAGCTCATGGACCATGAGTGCTGCAAACAGGAGGACATCTTCGTGATGGAAGGACTCAACAGCTGCTGCAAAAGCACTTGAACAGGCACCACTGAGAAAGGCCTGTCCCATATCCTCTTTAGGATGGTGTCCAACAATCATGTGGGCAACATCATGCTTCACACGATGGAAGAGCTGCTCGTGTCTCCAGCTATTGAAATTCCTGAGTGCAACTTGCAGGTCCATTGGGACGCCTATGAGGTCCCCCTCGGTCCAAATCTCCATTCCAACCAGCACCACCTCTGTGTTGATTCCCCTGGTGAAGCTGTTGGCCAGAGCAATGATGTCCATTACTCTCTGGACTGTCTCATTGACGTCACTGCCCCACATCTGGAACCGCTGGTTGTTGACCACGACGAACATCTCCACGTACTTGGTGTGTGACCACAAGTAGGACGGCACCTGCAGACCGCGAGGCCTGCTGCTGTCTCGTTGCCGGCTGGTCGGTGCCACTTGGCTGTCCTTGGAAGTGACACTACAGGAGACGTGAGCTTCGTGTGCCATGATGTACAACACATGTTCAAACCGTTTTGAAGAGTGCATGGGCTCAATGCCATAGGATTTTTCCTCCTTAATCAGGATGCCCCTGAGGCCTGAACAGGTGTTGACGGAAACAAAAGAACCTGGGACTCCTTCTATGTAGCCTTCGTAGTGACAGTCACGTGCGACGAAAGGCATTTCTTGCCCCAGGATGCCGCTGTGGTAGCTGAAGACTGGAAAGCTGTTGAGAAAGTAGTCTCTCTTCACCGTCAGGTGTATCAGCTGCTTCTGGCCCTGCATAAACAGCATATAGGACACCTTTTCCACTGGGTCTTCCCTTCCCTCCACTGTCAGACTCTTGGGGATGACTATTTCATAGGAAGAGTAATATACTGATCCCAGGTCACCGTACAAGCTTGGCAGGAAAACCAATACCAAGAGCAGCAGCATCCCGAACCTGACATGTGAAGTTCCTGGCTTTGGCGTCAGGCTCAAGTCCCTTTTCTGCTGAGCCCAAGCATGAAACTGTACCTTACCCCCTTTCAAGGCCACTTGTCTTTTCCATGGTGAAGGCAGTACAGAGGCAGAGTGTCTCACGGAGTCTGCCACTGACATGGTCTTAGGGAATCAGTTGATGATGCAGAGGCCGTGCCCAGCAACAGGAGCTCTCCCTGGCATGCTGAGCCTGGAGACTCAGGTCTCTGCCCCAGATCTATGCTGGCTCCCTTATGGGTGGGTGCTGCCCAACTCTTACAGACTTCAGAGCTGTGTTTCTGTTCTTGTTCTTCTCTCTTGGCCTTTGGCAGTTTCCTTACTTTATGGCTTCCTTCCAACAGCAACAGTTTTAATGCTCCTTGGCTAAGTTCCGTTTACCCTCATAGAGAGAGATACCAAGTAGAAGGCCTGTATTGATTCGGCCAGTACTGCTACTCAGGCAGAATATCCTTAGCTTGGCCCAGGCCACACTACTCCTGATAGCCGTTAATTTGCTCATTCTTTGAAACCCAACATTCTGGCAGGAGATCGGGGGGAGGGGACAGGGATTCCTTGGGGATCTCTGAGCAGGACAAAGTTCTCTGTTGCCCATTGCCTCTTTTCCCTATTTCTGTAGTATTGAGAGTATTGTTTCCCAGTCCAACCCTCCTTTATCATGGTCTGGTTTTCCCCTTTAATTCAAGAAAACTTCTATGTGGATACACAAATTCTTCCTCATTAGCTTTTGTTCGTAATAGATGAGTTTAGACATTTTGTATCTGCATATAAACATAATTTTTCTCTAATAAGAAGCTTTCCTAATGCACAGACATAAGTGTTAAATGAAATGAGCTCAGTTTCACCATGAGGGCTTACAAGTATCTCAAATCCAAGTTCAATTCCTTCCAACTGCCCCATCATAAAAACAAAGTCCAGAGTAAAAAGAAACTCTGATTGACCAGGTATCTAGTTATCATTTCATCCAGAAAATTAGAATGGACTCTATAAGAACTTTTTAAAGACTTCGCTTTTGTAACTAAAATTGAACTGTAATGTCTATAGAAGTCCTCAGATTTGGTTTTGATGTCAATCTCCTGGTGTATTTAGCAATACAATTTTAAAAGGAAAAAAAGGGGGGAAATGCGCTATCTATCCACATTCCCAGTCAGGTATTCATTCTCCTTTATACACTGAGATGAACTAAACAAAGACTCTACCTCTTTTATCTTTTCATAAAAATAATTTTATATTAGGTCAGATATTTACAACATAATATCTTCAAAATAAGGGTTATGACTAAGTACCACACAATGGAGAAATGCCCTTTCTAATTCAAAAAGGAATAGTACAGTACTACCAGATCTCAGATATGAGCACGAAAGCAGATCAGCTCATTAACTATGTCCAATTAATGTCACTTAATTTCCTAATACAGATGATAAAATTTATCATCTGCATCCAGCAAGGAAATTCATACTGTCATATCACAAACCCATTAAAAAAAGTAGAGGAGAAATGGTGAAATGATTTCTAGCTGGATTTCTTTTCTCCTTATATTTTATATAATAAGAAAGCTTCTTAAAGTTAGGTAATTTGGAAATTATAACAGATTTAAGATATTCCCCTGTGTCTTAACCAAAGAGGCAGGGCAAATCAGGTTAAGTCATTTTGGGGGATAAAAGAATCAAATCAATAATGAAAGACCACTTCTATTTTTTAAATAAATAAAAATATAATTAAAATTAAATATCCAATTTTCCAGTTCTCAAATTGAAACACATTTTTAAAATAAATACACGTGCACGCAAGCATTCACACACAAAATCTGATTTAAATCATTTGACTCCTACTTTAACCAATAAATTCCTTCAACTTATTATATCTCAAATGAATACAAAAACAAAACTCTTTTTACAAAGCAGTTCCTCCTATGTATATGTTTCAAACAATTTCTGACAGATGTTCTCCTATGCTTATACAATACATTAGCCAGAAAAAAATACAAAAGTTGTTTCACATCAAGCAGATTAATAACTATGGTAAAGTCTTAAGGTATCTGAGTGATAAGTAATGGTTTCAGTGAGCAGAAGATTAGCAAATCATGTAGGAAAACTGGAGACTCCAACCCCCTGCCTCTGAGAACTGTTCTAATAATGTGAACTTTCTGCAGGTACAGGCATTAGAAAGACAGGCCAAAAGAGACAAGGATGATTTTGTTTCACTTCCAGTACATGCGAATTTTGCTTTATTAGTAAACCTGACTAGTAATTTTCAAGCAGAATTTGCTACTGGTCTACAAACAAACTCTATAAACAGAATTCCTCTTTAAAGATCAAACAATGCTGAGTCTTTTGGGAGTTACTGTCAAGGAGCTCTGTGTACGATCGGACCCACTTTTGAGTTACAACAGCTGGAGCATCCTCCAGGGTGTTCACAAACTTTCAGCACGGACCTGTCTAGACACAGCACTCATTTTGGAGGCCAGATTAATTCAGCCTGAAGGGACTGAAACAAGAGAAAATGCTGCTCAGCGTAAAAGGAAGCCTCATATGGATACCTTTTTAGATCATGCCTAAAATTCGCCACATAGTGAAGGAAAAAAATCATCCTGAGTCTTTAGAAGACGCCCAGATAACAAATTTGATAAGTTAACGGTAGACTGAGCATGCTAGAAGGTTCCTCTGAAGAAAAAGAAGAGTAACAAAGTTAATTACTGCCTTCCTCTCCCCGGCAGATACTGAAACTCTGCTCTAAGATAAGAAAAACAACAGGTATTTAGTTGTTCCAGTGCAGAGTTTTTCCTGATTACAAGAAGTGATTTGTAACAAGTGTTTTTCAGCATTTCGCTGAAAAACAGAATAATTCAACCCTTAATTCAACTCTCAGCTAAGTTTTCTGGTTAGTAAATAAGAAAACATTGTTCTTCTCTGTTGCCTAACTCTTTAGGTTTTGCTATGTTTAAAAATACTGAATTCTCCTTACAGGGTATCCATTTATAACAGTTATCAGTCACCTAAGATTAGTGAATCTTACCTCAAAAAATGCATTGAATTACAAATTCTCTAAGATAAAAAGGAACCAATGTAATAAGGTGGTTTGGATAAGATACTTTGTGTTTTTATCATATATTCCCACAGTCATTCACACACAAGGGGCATACTAACCAAATGTCACCATGAAAACATATTCAGCAAAGTGGAGGAGTAAGAAAAGAAGTGAGCTCTGTGGGGTCGATTTTGATTGAAGAGAATGTGGTAAGACAGAACTGAATAACTGAGCCTACTGATCCTTTTCCTCTCCTCTGTGAACCGGAGGTTGCCTATTAGCTCTTCTATTTACCTACACAGAACCAACAACTAAGAACTGCTAAAAATAAATAAATAACAATGGTTTGTTATGAAAGCCCATAAGAACAATAGCAAACTAGAAAAACATCTAGCCTTGTTTTCCATTCAAATAGCTGATCTCTGGGTCAGAACAATGCTTCCTGAAAATGAAGGGTACTGAACAAAATAAATGCAGCCCAGGGGTATGCCAACATGAAACCCAGGCAGAAACATTAAGAGAAAAAAGGTAAGGTAGCTTTAAGAGCAAATAACCTGGACCATCTTAGATGCTAATCCAATAGTCCAGCTTTTATATGTAACTTTCTCAGAAAAATCATCCCATAGAGGGGTCCAGAAGAAACGGGAAAGGAAATAAGAAGTAATGGAGTTGGTGAGGCCTACAGGAAAGGGTGCAGACAGAGCAGGACTTCGAAGGGTGGAGGGAGCAGGGGGGAAGCTGAAGCTCTAGTTAAATATGAAAAGAATAAACTCAATAGAGAATCCCATTAGACTTAAGAAATGTACCAATACCTTTCAACAAATATGACAAAAAAGAAATGTTAGCACTTTTCTCTAGGGAATAATGGATAACAGAAATAGGGCTCACCTCCCTGCCTCTTCCATCATGGTAGCTGACATCCTGTGAGTTCCAGCAGGCAGTCTGCAACATGGATCCATAAACATTTCTTCACACCAGAGCTAATTCCACTGATAGTGCAGAAAGTAAATACACAGGGCAATTGAAACCAGATTCCACAGTACTCAATTCAACTGTTTACTAAGCAGAAAGGTCAATATAATTGGTCCTTTGCCTACCACTGGCGAGTGGTTTTTTGTATACTTTATTACAAATAAAACATCTTGCTTAACAATGCCATCTGTCATCTTTACAAACATATGACTAAACAATCCTGAAGTAATAGTACATCTCTAGGAACTGGGCTTTTCTTAAAAAACAAACAGATGAACTATACTATTAGTAAATCCTGTATCTAAATTTATACAGCATCTTTAAGCAATGTGGAAATGTAATTATGATTCATTAATTTACATAAAAATTACTTTATACATTAATGAATAATTTTTCAAATTGTTAAAAAACAAAGTCTGAAGCTGTCATTATTGGGATTCGTGAGAAGTAGTTTGCTCTTCTATCACTTGCTTCACGATTTCTGCCAGTTTTAGTCGATCTACTTTATCTGTGAATCCACGACCTGAAATCCAAGAAAGGAAAAGGTCAGTCTCCAAACTGCTTGGGAGGTGATAAGATTCTTGATAAGGACCCAATAAGATACACCTTACCAGTGTCAAATTCACCCTCACCAATGGAGGAACCATCCCCAACACTGATCAAAAGCAGTTCAGATCCCCCATTTTTCAGGTAGCAATTGAGCAGTTCATTAACCTGGCAGTAAAAATCCAATATTCAGTACAATAGCACAGAAGGAAACCATGAAGAGGGAGAAGTTCTTTGTAATACATATATGTACAACAGACTCATATCTGGACTATTTAAAGAACTTCTATACATCTATAAGAGAACTACAACTCAACAGAAAAATGGGTAAAAGAATAGGCCCTTCACAAAATCTGAAAGACCAATAAACGTTAAAAAGTGCTTGAACTCCTAAGTCATCAGGGAAAGGCTAAGTAAAACAACACTGACTGCAATAACAGTGGTACTTACTAACTAGAATAACTAAAATAAAAAAGACAGACAACAGCAAGTGTTGGTGTAGGGTAACTAGAACCCTCAAACACTGCTAGTGGAAGTATCAATCTGTACAACCACTTTGGAAAACTGAGTATCTACTAAAGCCACGCAGATGACTATCCCCACAAACCAGCAACTCCAAGCCTAGATACATAAATGAGTTCAAAATATTCACCAAAAGATACACACATGAGAGTGTTCACAGCAGCACTTTCCTTAATTATGAAAACCTGGAAACAACCCACATATCTGTTCAACAGTGGAATTGATAAACATAAATATTAAAAATTTTTGTATACATAGAAAAAAAGTATATATATAGAGAGAAAGAATATACCTATATTTATATGCATACACATATATATATAATGTGAATGACTTGCTGCTACACACAGCATAGTTGAATCTCACAAATACAATGTTGACTAAAAGAAGCGAGACACAGAAGAATGGCAGACTTGCCCGATTCCATTTACATAAAATGTAAAACCAGGCAGAAGTAATATATAGTGCTAGAAATCAGGATCGTGATTACCCTTGTGGAGAGGGAGGTAGTAGTTAGAAGAGGGCACATGTTCCACTACATGTTCTAGGTGCTGGGTACAGGGAAGTGTTCACTTTGAAAGTTCACTGAAGTGCACACTTCAAATGTGATCACTTTTCTGTATTGATAGTTCAAAATCTTAAAAAAATAAAAATCCCAGGGACGCTAATCTCTTCCAAGTATGGGCATGGCCAGGCTAGCGCTCTGCATTTCTCACGTCCAAGAACCAACCCAGGCAATGGGTTTGCTCCCTTACCTGAGCATCCTAGACCTTAAGTCTAGTTTAATCTGCTAAAGTAGAAAGACATTACAAAAACAGCTCAAAAAGTACACCTCTACCTTGTTTGCCTATGGGGAAAAAATTCAGTAAGCAGCAGATCTGGCACTCTCTACTCTTTAGTGAAATAGGTCTTCTCTAAGCTGATCTCTAAGATCAGCAGGGTGGACTCTGTGGTACTTTGCCCTCTTTCTCCCCTTCAGAGTACACTGCTCCTTAATGACCTGGTGAACAGCTCAGGGATCTGGATGCAGTTCTGAGATCTGACGGGTTTTTTTTCCCAAGTGGCGTGTGGCAGGGGCCCTACAGCAATGAATCCGCAACACATAATTTACTTGAACTCTGGAAAAACAAGCAAAATATCCAGATATGCCTGGGCAATTAGTGAAGGGCTAGCCTCCTACCCAACAACATTTCACTCACTCTCTGGCCCCACCTCACCTGAAAACAGCCCCAGCTCAGCCCCTAGAGATCCTGCATGTTCTAAACATAGTTGCTTCTCTGCATTCCGGAGGAAAGGCATAATCAAGGCTCCTACCATTCCAGCTGAAGCTTTGCAGGGTATCTCTTAGGAGTTTGCATTCCCGGTTATACTTCCAAGCTTCCTGCACTACTTCATTCAGCTTCTCATCTTCATTCTCTCCTATTGATAAAGATGAAGAAGTTGTGTTTTCCTGCAGCATTAGGGGATTTTAGTGTCAGATATGGAAGGATATGATGTCCAGTTTGCTGAGAAGTGACAGTTAAAGGTGCAAGCTTTACCAGACACTGTCGTTGCTGCTAGTCCCTACATTACAGGTAGACCGCTTCTGGTCTCTGAATGCCTCTGCTCTGAAAGCCCCACACAAATCCTCTGAATCCCCCAGTCTTAGCACTGAGGGATGGGAAATAGGCAATATCAGACTACTGCTGAGCAAAAGTGCCTGGTTAACCTAAGAGACCAAGAGAGGGAAGGAGAACAAGGCTGAGTGGGCTAACTTCTTTCTCCTAAGCTCGTTTCTTCCTTTAGAAGGCTACCTGAGGCACTCTATGTGAGTTCTCTTAAAACCCAAGGACTCTAGGAAGACCGGTCAGTTCAACAGTTTTCCACCCTGCTACTTGAAGCATCTCATTCATCTGCTGAGCAAAGCTCATCACGCCCCATTAAGTGGAGAGAGAGCATACTGAAAGCTCTCATTTAAAAGGACTCATGTGTAAGTCACACTCTGCTCATGAGACAAGTAGCAGCAGGGGCCAGTTCTGGACTTGGGAGGTCTTCTCTTTATATTCACAAGTCAATGGCAACCTTGTACTATAAAGGCTCCGGAAATGATGTTTCCCGACCTGCCTGACCTTCCCACCCTAACCTTGACCCTGTCCACATCTTCCATTCTCCAGCCTCTATCCTGTGACCTCGTTAACAAACTAAGAAAACAAAAAATTACATGCTGTGCCCAACACTGGCAATTAAACCCAAACTAGAAATTTCACAGGAAACCAAAGGAGGAGAAGAACTTAACCACATTTCTGAGTTCCCACTGTCCACTCTTTTCAGTGGGCACAGGCTAATTTATATAAGGTACTTATTCTCTTTTAACACAAAGATGAAACAGACAAATTCAAACTAAACCACTCCTTAAGTCATGTGCACATGCACGCACACACAGACACACACAGACCATTCGTAAATGATGTAACCTTTACCAGCCTGGGGGAGAATACACTGAGCAATCACATCTCGGAGCTTTTCCAAGGCAACATTTGAATCCTCAGCTCCATTTTCACGGTCGTGGATATAAACACCATCCTTTGGCTTGGTGCTTTAAAAATATGGGAAAGAGATAATAACAAGGTGAGACTCAACAAATGTTAATGCTAGACATAAGGCAACCGATTTTTCAGATAAATAACTATAGAGTATCTCCAACTTCTGATGCTATTTAAAGAAGTTACCCTTTCCACCTTCTTACAAGGCAGAAAAAGGGCAGACCCCTGGCTGACCTTTCAGAACCCTGCACTCAGTCACACCAGCCATGAGGAAGAATCAAAGAAATAAGCTCAGTTACCCAAGTAATTTCCTCTTCCTTAGAATGGGGTTGTTCACAGAGTGCAGGGGTTTGAGGCTGACTTTCAGATCCTGGATTCGCATGTTGGCCAACTGTTCCGCATGGGCCTGCTGGATTCCTGCAACCACCGCCTGAATGCAAACACTGTCATCAGTTTCTCACAGTCATTTCTGGGCACCTAAAAAGCTAATCTAAGAAAGTGGGGAGGAGAATCTCAAAGAACTAAGAAGGCAACTTCACTATTATGCTGGGTATACAAAGTCTGATTAGGCAGAGGACTTTTCCCCATGGAGCAGCAGGGCCCAGGGAATACCAGGCAAGCCAAGGGCCACACAACAGCTAGCCCTTCTTCCCTGCGGGGAGACAGAAATGCAAGTAAGAAATACTCACACAGCTCATGCTCAGTTGTTGGCAAGGGCAAATGTAAAGAGAGGCATACATGTACATCGGGCGAAAGGCTGGCAGGCTACTGCCTGAAAAGCCTCCCTGACTGGCATTTATTTACTGCCCCTGTGGTGTAGACAGTCACCTCAGCCCTGATGGCTCAGAACCCCAGCCATTTCACATGTTGAGCACAGCAGACCCTCAAAAAATGATCTAAAATCCAGTCAATTAATTTACAGTGAGAAATAACTGTCATGAATCTACCACTCTTCAAGTCTGTCTTTATGACCAGTGCATCCTCTCACTATGGGCGGACCAATGAGGGAAGGCAGAGAATCAGCAGAAAGCTTTGTAAGAACAAGAAGATCTCATTTTTGTATTTTTTAAAAAAGGACAAATTCTGTGTGTCCCTAGAAAAGTGTGTATGTATCTCCCTAGAAAAAAATCAGGAAGGATACATGAAGCCATAGATCACCTCACCTCTGAAGGGTGAGATTGAGGCAGGAGAATGAAAGGGAACTTTGGCTCTTTATTTTATATACTTCTGTATTATTGGAATTTCAACAGCAAAATTTGACAGTTCAAAAAAGTCGTTCCTTAGTGAGCATGCAATTAGATCTGGAACAGTTGGAACTCACTTAAGGGAACCATAGTAACTGGCCCTGGCTACATACTTGCCCCTGGACCCTTGGCTATCTCCCCCTCATCAGCAATGGCCCAATCAAAAAAGATAGGAACAGCTCAAGGTCGTGAACACAGGCTCCATCTAGGCACAGCTTAGATGGACAATATTCAGCTTCTGCATATGTGGCCATTTTTCCTACACTCCCAAGTTGACCAGCCTGCATCTTGACCATATCAATTCTTTAAAAATACGAATGCACTGTCAACACTACAGTTCCACTCTATAGGCCTAGGAGCTACCTGTCCTCATTAAGAAGATTATGCATATCCATACTTGGTTTCATTATGCACTAGTCTTAAAAGTAACTCCAGAAGTCAGTCTTACTTCTTCATTTCCAGGATCTTGAGGAAACCCACACTGTAACCCTCAAGTGCTGACAAACATAGGATGTAAGTAATCCTTTGGTTTTTCGGACTGAACAAACCATTTCTGGACTACTGGGCATATCTGAAATAGGAAGACAACTGCACACAAATCAGAGATAACAGAAAACTCTGTTCCTTCTAACTCTCCTTTCTCTCCCATAGTCTTAGCATCCTTTCTTCCTATTCTCTTACTCCTTCCACTTCAACTCCATCCTTCAAAGTGGGTAACACTCAGGTGTGTGTCAGTGCCTTTACCTCAGCCACACTGATTCCACACCACACAGCTCATTCATCTGAATGTCTATTTACCACCTTAAACAATATCTAAAACCTAAGCGACTTCCCTTCATCCAAACCAGCTTCATTCCTGAACCCCATGCTACAAATATGGAAACCCAAACCCCATACTACAAATATGGAAAATAGTCAGGCCTTGATCTGGTCTTCTATGGAAAGAAGTTCTTTATTTCTGACCTAATTTTCTGGAAATCAGAAATGTTTCTCTGCGAAAGACTGCGTGCTCTGCGCTGTTTTGCCTTTCACCCGCCACTGAGTCAAACCCCAGCATTCCTTCCCCAGATAGCCTTTTCGGCCAACAGAATAAACATCATTCAAAACCTTATCCATCATCAGTTGAGCAGAGGGTAGCACATTATCCAGGGCCTCAGTTGAGTTGAGCCAGGGGTGATCCAACACTCCCTCGATTGTAAGTCTTTCCTCTGGTTTGACCTTCAAGAGCCTGTGGAGAAAAAGCCAACAGGGCTACTAGGCACAGTTGCTTCCAGAAGGCCAGGAAGTTCCTGGGTCTGGCTCTAACCAGCTCCAGCTTCCGACTTTCTACCAACTCTAACAAGCCTAGGCTTTCCATCTGCAGCACAGGGGTGGGGTTCTTGTCCTTAACCGTTAGTTGTGAGGGCATTGTGTCCTTAGGTGGTCCTTTCTAGACTAAACAAATTGAGGTTAAAGTGGTAGGAAAAGGCGTAATTCAGTGATACTTCAGAGTGAGTTCTAGGTTTAGTAAAGTAATCCTAATTTGGCTTATAGTTCCTAAGACCTTGAATCTTCAGACCATTGTTTATAGGACAGTGGGCTATAATTTCCAAAAGGGACTCAGAGTGCTCTTTTGGCTGATAGTGGCTGCAAAATTAGTTGAGGACCCTTGCAGTTCTGAAAATCCAGGTTGGTACTTGCAGTAAAACTCTTAGATGTCACCATATGGCAGGATATGAACCCTTTATTCCAAAGACGTTCAAAAGCTAAACATCTAATCTGTGAGGAGATGGCATTTCCTTCTAAGCCTAATGTATGGCTCTGTACCATTGACTTTTTGATCATAATTCTTTACATCTTGTCCATTCATGCTTATGCAATTCCTAGCTCACCCCAGCATATTCTCTGGGCCTTTTACAGCACTGCCTTCCAAATACACAGCCTTCCATTCCAAATATCAGAGTCAGGACAACATGCCTACTTGCTCGTTCAGGTTCTATGCAAACTTTTGGATCATTGTGAACAAACAGCTTCAGATTCTAAGGAAAGGATTGTTTAGAAAAGAACCCCAATGCTGAAATAAGATAATGTTGTTCTGAGGACAAAAGATATATTCTATAGAACTGCAAAGAACCACTTAGAGGAGATTGATGTTTTGGCTAAGTTGCTGAGAATACAGCATGGAAATAGCATGGGAAGACCACGGATGATTTAAACATTGCCTCCACCCTCCTAAAAAACTTTCACTTGAATATTTTAGAAACGAGTTCTTTTTTACATATATACATAAATACCTAACCAACAGGATAAGCTCACTTCTGAAAGAGAGTGATCTCCAAAGGAAATGGCTGTACTGTTAGGAGACATTTCCCAGGTTCTGCCCCTTTAATGCTTATTTTTACTGCATTACAGCTGAAGAAACTAAAACCAAAGAAGGAGAAATTACTCAATGAAGACCAAGCAGTAGGAATGCCAGAACAGTGTCCAAGTCGCAGACAGTGAGCCTCTCACACAGGTAGGCAGAAAAAGCAAATACACCTCAAATGTAGGTCTGATTTCTTACTTAATGCTAATTTCTCCAAAGAACTCTGAATGTCAACTCTCCCTCATCCACTCACTAGCCCTAATTCTTCTAAGTCTTTCCATCTTAATATATGTCAGAGCAACCAACTAGCAGTGCAAAGGCTTGCAGGTGGGGTCTAGACCCTGCACAACCGATCACACACTCCCACAGCAGCCACAGAGTGAAAAGCCAAAAGCACTGTGCTCATCTTAGCACCCCAGTTCAATTCCAGGCATCATGTCCATTCCAAATGACTAGCCTTCATGCAAGAAGCATACACCAGGGGGTTTAACATTTAAGCTCCTGAATTAATGCTCACAGATACAATGACTACCAAGGGACCAGGGTTCAACCCTGGAGACAAATTCCAGGAATGCAACAGGAGGGAGCAAAGCTCCAATTTCACGGAGGTGTAGACAGTAAGAACTCTCATCTCAGGCTCTGGGGAAAAATTTCTTTGATGCTAAAATGGGAAGGAGCATGTCTGAGAAACAAAGGACTTTTCTCTACCCAGTGTCCTTTGTGACCCACCACCTCCCCCACCCAGCAGCCCAGGGACTCACTTCCTCACAACATCTTTGGCCATCTCTGAGATCTGGCTCCACTCTTCCTCTGGGAACTCAAAACTGCCTGTCATGATCTTTCTCCGCATATCCTTTGGGATAGTCCGGCTGTGGTGTTTGGAGTAAAAAGGAGGGTATCCGCACAACATCACGTAGATAATCACCCCTAGGGACCACAAGTCACAGCTCTGAAAGCAAAAAGAAAATGGTCATTCACAGCAGAAGCACAGCCCCAAAATAAAGCCCCTAGGACTGACCCAGAAACAAACCCCTGATATACACAGGCTGATATTACCAATAATCACTTAACAGAGACTGGAAGAGATACAGCAAGTCTTGAGAGAACTAATCTGTCTTATTTGTTATGTGCTATCAACACTACGTATATGCACACCATGTATACAAGTGCAGCCTGGAGTAAAACAGTCACTTTTATTCTCACTGCTTAGACCCAAGCTGCTATCTGATTGCTGCATACAGATGTAGAATACTTTGTCCCCAGCCAGAAAGTAATAGATGTAAGGCAGCTGGTTGTGAAACATGTATTCTGTCGACCTGGGCAGGGTTGAGGGTGCAGGAACAAAGCAGCTAAGACACAAGTGGGCTGACCCCATAAAATAGCACAAGTCATCTTGTAAAGGCTCAAAGCAGTTTGACACAGATCAGGGGTTTGTTTCTGGGTCATTCTGGAGGGAAGAATGGGAGGCTAAAAGCAATCCTTTGTCCACAAAGGGCTCACTGTGTCCATTTGCAAGACCATTCTTGGGGAAGATACTGCCACCAACTACCATGTCTGTAGGTATTAAGGTGATTCCGTGGCCTGTAGTCACAGTGCTATTATTAATAAAGGATTCCTATTTTAATTAAATGCGGCTCCACCTGCCTTGGACACTGGGTCCTTAGAGGCTTCAACTCAAGCCTCTCCTGAATTAAAGGACAAAAGCAGAGTCTGCCTGAGAAAGGCAGCCCACGGAGCCTGTCGCTGTGGCCACACGTTCCTAACACCACATCTGTGTGCTGCTCTGAGAGAAGCCTGGAAAATGAGGCGTCTCAGGAGCTCTCACCCACATCTTGGCATCATACTCCTAAATATTTACACATGACATGACTCATGCCATAGAACATAATCAGAAAATTACAGTGGTGAAAAGAAATCTTAAAAAATAGTTCAAGTGAGGAAAATAGTTCACATGAGGAAACTGATACTTCAGAGATCTCGTCACCTCTAAGGTCCTCTGTCAAGAGTGAAAGAAACTAAGTGCACCAGCCAACATCATGCAGCTGAACAGTGGTGGAGTCACAGCAAGTCTCCTGGCCTAATGCCCCCCCCCCAATTTAGGTTGATGTATTTATTTAATTTTTGGAAATTTAACTACATCTTATTACATTATTTTTATTTAAAAATTACTTGCAAATGTAGCATTCAGTGTTCTCTTAGTTGCCAATATAAAGATTATAACTAGACCAACATATATACACATTCAGAAGTAATATGAACTCATTATTTCAAAAATATTACTCATCTGTGGTGTGTAAATTTTATTAGTGTCATGCTAATTCACAAGCACCCCTAGGTTCACAAAATGGAACAGGAAGAGAAGAAAAAACTAGTACTGGGAAATAATATATCACACAAGAATCCACTGCGTTCATGCTGAGAAGACTGTGTCAAGTAAATGAATCTCCCTTAGCCAAGTGCTTCTACCACTCAATTCCTTCCTGCATGGGGAAGCAGGAAGCAATTTCTGACTCAGACACTATAATTAGCACAGCCCTCACCTTAAACCTTCACTCTATTAAGGGCACAGCTGCCTATAAGGTTTTAAGTGTGGAGCAGTGATTACCTGGGGACTGAACAGTGTCAATCTGTTAATCAGTGAAAGCAGATGTTTGGGGTTCCAGTCACACAGTGCCAGTGCCAAGTGGGGGTCCTGAGTGCCGTGGGAGCCTGTGTGTTCTTTGATTTGTATGTGTGTGTGTGCGTGTGTGTCTGCATACATGTGCATGCGTGAGTTAGGAATATGTAGGGCCCTGTAAGGTGTGGGACCAGGAAGAGCTGGCCTGCTTTTTTACCAGCCTCAGCTCCCTCTCTGTCACCTACATCACCTTCAGTCCCCGAGCAGCAGCATTTCTTTCTGATCTACTCAGTGACTCCGGGACCTCCGGGACCTCCAGGACCTGTTTCAAGAAGCCCTAAACCTCTTGTACTTTAGAAAAGAGAAGTTTGATGCACAGGCTACAGATTTAAGAGCTGTGATAGTACCATGCAGCACTTAAGGATACTTGCTACTATGTGTACTAGACCCTGTTCTAAGTTGGGTATTTTATGGGGTTAGAAATAAGGGCACCATAAATGGCCAAGGAATATTCTCTGAAATGGTCTCCACCTCAAAAGAGCAAGACAAACATATCTTTTAAATATGGTCAGTGGACTACCCAGCTAGCCAAATGAAAAACCTCCAGGTGACCATCGTCTTTGGTTCCTGCTGCAAAACCTAAATTGGTAAGAATCTTATTTAATATTTCATCAGACAAAAACTTGAATTCCAAATACTCTTCTGCATGTGTGGCTTCTTTCAGCCTCTTGGGCAGGAATATTAGGAGACGAGAATGGAATTCACCACCTTCCCAAAGGGCCACAAACACCTCATAGGAGAAGAGGGACTACACCCGAGGGGTGAAGAGAAGTGTCTCTTCTGCTACCTTGTTGTACGTGTAGGGTGTTGGCGAGGTAGGTATGATGCCAGATTTCTCCTTCTGATGCCTTCTTTGTGCCTCCAGTACCTGTCACAGTCATAGAAAGGGCACAGTTTACTAAAAATCACACCAATGATCTGCAACTTGAGATAGACTGCTGGAAGGCTGAAGAGGGTAGTCAACAATCAACAATTTAAAAAAAAAAATTCTACATAAACTTTCAAAAACCTTTTTTCTCTCTTATAATCAGCAATTTATCAGTGTGTCTGCCTAGGTCAAGGACATGAAGATCAAAGTCCCTGAAGGAGACTTATCTCTTCTTCCTGCCCATTGAAGCATCTGAGATCACCGACTTTTTCCTGGGGGCATTCCCTATGCAGCTGTAAAAGCAGACTGGTTCTGGCCAATGGTTCAGGTTCATGGGGGGCCTGTTGCCAGGGAGGGCTGTAAGGGTCACAGCGGCCTGGGTGTTAAGTGCTCCAGGGAGGTAACTACTGCCACCCACGGGACCATCATCCTGGCCAAGCTCTCCATTGTCATGTGCAGTGGGACTCCTTGGAGCACAAGACTGGCAAACCACACAGCTCCTTGAAGGTGACAGGATTCTGCAGCTCTCTGCGGGAATGCATCAGCCTTGCACTCAGACCCACTGCTGTTGTAAAGCAATCTTCACAAATCTTCAATGACAACAAAATTCAAACATTCACCAATATAATATTATAACATCCAGCATCCAAACAAAATTTATTAAACATGCAAGGAAGCAGGAACATGTTATCCAGAACCAGGAAATGGGATCTATAACCAGGAAAGAAAAATCAATCAAAAAAAGCAGACTCAGACCTGACAGAGATGATGCTATCAGCAGACAAGGAATTAAATAAGTTATTAAATATGTTGCAGTACTTACAGGTAAAATTAACAAAACGAGAAGAGAAACAGATGATATAAATCTGAAATGAGGAACTTCACAGATTAGACAATGCAGAAGAGTAGTGAAATTGAAAACCTAGCAAGAGAACCCAGCCAGAGTGAGGCATAGGTAGAAAAAAAGATCAGAACCTCTGTGCTGTGTGTGATCTAACATACATATGACTACAGTCTCATAAAAGAGGCACAGAGAGGACAAGCAGAAAAACATTTGAAAAAATGTCTGAAAATTTCCTAAATTGGTAAACACTAAAAAATGACAGATCCAAGGAACTCAACAAACCTCGAGCAGGAAAAACAAACACTCACACCAGAATCAAACTGCTGGGACTTCTGTTTCTGTCTATGATGTAGAGAGCTGGAAAGTGTTACTCCCACCTTAACAGCAAGGAAAAACCACATAAAGTACAAAATCATCACTTTTCTTGAATCCATCAGGGATCTCAAAGCAACAAAGTATCTTTGTCCCTTCAAAGAAGAGACAGCATGCAAAGACTAGCTCATCTGTGACAGAGCCCAGGAGAAAGCATTATAGCCTGCCATATGGGTAAAAAGTATTTGGCTAAATTTTTAACAAATTGCTAAAGGCAAAGTTGGGGCTAGCACTAGGGGATAGCAGACCCCCCAGGAGCAATGGAAACAAGAGGTGTTCACATCCACTTGTGGGCTCTTCTACTTATGAAACTGAAGAAGACAGGACCTGCCCAACACAGAGGCTGGTTCAGAAAAGAGATACCTCTCCATCCCTCGCCACTACCACCCTCCACCAGGATAGCAAACACCAAGTAGTAACAGCAGACTACCGCTAGTGGTGGAGAAAGACTACGAAGCAAACACCCCCCTGAGGTACCGGCAGATAGGCAATGCCAAAGCTGAAGGTGGAGAAGAAACATTAAAAAAAAAAAAAAAAAAACCCAAAACACCAAAAAACCTGTGGCACCCCAACCCCTACCCTAAGCACAAGGTAACAAGAGAAGAATCTCAAGCCAGTGGCACAGTAAAGGTAACAGTAGCAACAACAAAGCTCAAACTCAGCTCAACTCCTGAGCGAATGACCCAACCCCCCTACCCCCACATTACAGGAGTAACAGCAGAAGCAGCAAGCCCCCTTCCAGCATAAATACTATTCACCTCCATCTCTACAGATCCTAAAAATATTTAAAAGGTTAATAAGGGATTATCATAATTTTATGCCAATAAATTCAAAAACAAATAGTCAAATTTCTTGACTCAAATTACTAAAACTAGCTCAAGAATATAAAAATTCAGTAGATCTATACCTATTTTAAATTTGATTACATCATTAAAAACCCACAATGAAAACTCCAAAATACCAATCTTATACAAACTGTTTCAGAAAATAGAGGAAGACATAATTCCCAATCAATTGTATGTCAGTATTATTACCCTGATAACCTGAAACAAGGCAAAGAAAGACATTATGAGAAAAGATTATGGACCAATATCCCTTTTGTTAAAAGACACAAAATCCTTAACAAAATATCAGCAAAACAAATCAATCATCATGACTAAGCGGCATTTGTCTTAGGAACATTAAGAATGGTATAATGCCCGAAGATCAATTAATTCAGCATATTAACAAAAGAAAAAAGAAGAAATATATAATCAGCTCAACAGATGCAGAAAAAGCACTGGACAAAATTTATCACATTCCCTTTCAGTAAACTAGGAACAAAATGAAATTTCCTCAACCTGATAAAAGACATCTACAAAAAACATAACAGTTAATGGTGAAAGACTAAACATTTTTTCTGTAAGATAAGGAGCAAGGCAAGGGCATCTGCTCACATCACTTATATTCAGTAGGTGGTCCTGGCCAGTACAATAGGGAAGGACAAGAAATAAAAGACAGTCATACTAGAAAGAACAAAGTAAAACTATTTTTATTCACAGATGACATGACTTTGTATGTAGAAAATCTTAAACCTACAAAAAATCTACTAGACTTAATGAGTGAATTTAGCAAGATTCCAGGACCCAAGAGATCAAAACTCATTTTTATTTCTACAAACTAATAACAAACAATTGGAAAATGAAAAATTTTTTAAATGTCATTTCCAATAGCATCCAAAAACATAAAATATAGAGAAAAATAAGAAAATAGGTATTAGACCTACACACTAAGAAATACAAACATTTTTGAGAAAAATTAAAGACCTAAATAAGTGGAGAGATACACCATGTTCACTGAGTAGAAGACTTTATACTGTTAAGGTGTCAGTTCTCTGCAAATTCATCTATAGATTAAATGAAATCAAATCCCAGGAGGCTTTTCTGTTATAGACAATTAAATTCAAAAATTCATAGAGGGGTCCTGGATTCAATCCTCATTACCTCCACTGAAAAAGTAAATAAATAAACCTAATTACCTCCTCCTTGCAAAAATTAATTACATTAATTAATTAATTAATATTTGTAGAAAGATGCAAAGGATCCAGAATAGTCAAAACAATTTTGAAAAAGAATAAATTTGAAGGACTTTACTTATTACACTATCTGAGGTCAAGAGTTAATAATAAGCTACAGTAATCCAGATGATATCGCTTTAAGGACAGACATACATATCAAATAAACAGAATAGAGTCTAGAATAGACCACACATACATGGTCAGTTGATTTTTGACAAAACTGCAAAATAATTCAATTAGACAAAACTGTAATGTAATTCAATTTTTTTTAAAAAAGAGGGAGACACGAGGGTCAGAGGCAGAGAGAGACTGGAAGATGCTACACTGCTGTCTTTGAAAATGGAGAAGGAGGCCACAAGCCAAAGAATGCAGGTGGCCTCAGAAACTAGAAAGGCAAGGGAATGGATTGTCCCCTAGAGCCTCCAAAAGAAACATAGTCCTGCTGACACCCTGAGCCATTTCAGACTTCTGACCTCCAACACTGTAAGGTAATAAAAGTGTGTTGTTTTAAGTCGTTAAGTTAGTGGCAATTTGTTACAGCAGCAGTAAAAAATTAATACACATATATGATAAAGAACTTGTATTCAGAATACAATAAAAAATTTTCTATCTCAATTATAAAACCAACAACAAAAGAAGGGCAAAAGATTTGCACCCATACTTCACAATAGAATGTTGTACCCATATTTCACAACAGAATAGCCAACAGACACATGAAAAAATATTCAACAACAGTAGCCATCAGGAAAATGCTATAATTATATCCATAATGAAGTAACACATACTTTCCAGAATGACTAAAATTATAAATACTAACAAACATGATGAGGTGGTGATAAGAATGTGAAGAAACTGTACATTACTGGTGCATATATAAAATGGTATAACCATTTTGGAAAAATACTGTACCCAAGCCGGGGTAGAATATGTCCCCTTAAACCTGTAAATTAATTTCCTAGCAGCTTTATTCATAACAGTCAAAAACGGGGAACAACTCAAAATGGTCATCAGTCAGATAAACAAATGTGGCTTAGTCATATGATGGAAAACTACTTAGCAATAAAAAGGAACTAACTACTGATACACACAGCAGCATGAATGAAACTCAAAAACATGCTGAGCCAAAGAAGTGAACACAAAAGGTACATGAATTCCATTCTTACAAAATTCTCCAGCAAGTGAAACTAACCAATAATGACAGAAAGTAGATCACTGGTTTTAATTAAGAGGATTAAGTTGGGAGCAGAATGACTTCAAAAGCACACAAGACAGCATTGGAAGTGATGGAAATATTTTGTATCTTGATTGTGGTGATGTTCATGCAGGAGTTTGTCAAAACTCATGAAACTACACTTAGGATCAGAATATTTTACTGTGTATTAATTATATCTCAATAAGATTGATTTTAAAAGAATAAAATGCCTACACCAAATTACATAGTCTATATGTATCTGAAGCTGAGCTCTCCCCTTTCCATTTGTAGTACATGCCTACTTATGCTGTGGAATGGGAGAAATATGAGTCTATAGGCAGCTTGATGATACATCTATGGCAGAAATAGCACATGCTTACCTGTGGTGCTACGTAATATGGGGTAAACTGAGGTGTCATCAAGTCACCTTGGTCAATTTTGGCAAATCCAAAGTCACACAACTTCACTGGGGCATCCTGAAATAAAACAAATGGGAGTTACTGCTCCAGAGGTCTCGGAAAATGTTAAAGGAAAATCCAGGTGCAAGACATGTTACCTTAAGCTCTCATGAGTTTCTAGCTGACACCTGAGCCTATGAGTAGCATGTCCTCAGGTCTGGAGATAATGATTTATATTTAGGAACTGTTCTTAGTAATGCAGAAGTAAGGAATTTCTACCCAGTCACAGCCTTGTTTTATAACTTGTAAAGGCAGCAGCACTAAAATCAAGATCTTAGCCAAATGCGGCCTATCTGCTGGCCCATCTCTCATCAGTGCAGGGTGTGCTTCACCCTTAACATCAGCTTCACGATAGCGATAGCCAGAGCAGATTATTTGGTGGGACACAAAGCATGAGGCTAGGGCTGCAGGGGAAAACACACCTTGTCAGGGTTAACAGCAAACACAACTATTAAATTTCAAGGTAATATATATCAGCATGTAGACTCCTGCCCCTTCCCAAAGTCCCTCCAAATAATACCCCAAAATCTTAAGTCATAAAAATACATATTAGTATCATCCAAAATTATCAGTGCTGGGGTATGTGCAATTTCTCTGAGCCTCTAGCAAGGGAACAGGTGGGAAAAATAAGTTGCTTAAAGCTCTTTGGCCTAAAGTTTCTTCACCATGGATTCAGAGCACTCCAAACACAAACACACCTACATACCATTCCTGAACTACGTTGAGAGTAGCAGCACTAAAATGCAGAAAAGCAAGTCATCTCACCAAAGAATTATCCTTGAAGAGCAGATTTTCAGGCTTGAGGTCTCTGTGCGCAATGTTTAACAAGTGACAGTGCTGTAGAGCCAAAGCTATCTGGAAAAGGACATAACGGAGCAACTGTATCTTAGAAAAGATAACTCTTTAATGCCCCTGGTTTAGAGAACTCAGGATGTTAAAAAATGATCTTTATTAAGTCAGTTAGGACTGTGGTCAGTTTTCAATTTTAAAGCAGAAGTCAAGTAAGACTTTGGGAACTAAGAAATAGAAATGAATTAAGCTTAGTTTAACTGCAGCTTTTATTTTGTTAAACAAAAAGAAAAACACAACAGTAAAACAATTCTCTGTCAGCTAAACCCAATGGTTAAATCCTGTATGAAATGGGAAAAATTAAATGCTTCCACTTCCGTTCATCTGAGATGTGACAAGCACTGCAGAGCGAACACTGGGCCAGGCAGTCTTCAGCAGGCCTGGGTCCCCCCCAGCCGGGCAGTGGCACTGACGCCTGGCTCAGTGGCGACCTGCACTCTCCAGGGAGCCCGACTGCGAGCTCTGCCTTCAAGAACAACGGAAAGCAGCTGAACGGACTTTTCTACCTGATGTTGCAATTTGCCCATCCTACTTTTGAAAATGTTGCCTGTTCAGGTGGATTTGAAGGGGTCTGGTTTTACATAAGATTCTCAGAGCTCATCCTTTAGTCCTAATATTTGAAAAATACAAGCTGTAATTTTTTTAATTAAAAAGAACAAATTCTATCTGTTCTTCAACATGCTGTATGAAATTGTCTTGGCATTCTAAGTATCAGTTCCTCCCTACCAGAAAGGAGGCATCAAAAATGCTTGAGGCTCATGGAAACTTTGGAAGAATTTTTTTATTAAGAACCAGTTGGGCCATGTGTCCAGCCTCTTTGCTTTGCTTGCTTGGCCTGAAGATAAACCTTGAGGATTCAGCTTTTCATCTCCTCAAGAAGTTATTTCCAGTTGGATTCCTAGCATTGTTTATGATGTAAATCATTCCTCTAGCAATAAAATGTGATGTCAAAATAAAACATAACCAGGAGTAACCCATAATTACAAAGGCCTTAGAATCCTATTAAAATCTGATGAGGGAAAGGTGACCCATAAGCAAAAAGTTATCTTATATACAATTGTCTTAGAACATATTTTTACATCATACAATCTTTTAGGTAGTATCCGCAGCATTTTATCTCAAAGTCCAATAACAGTGCTTGGAAGCTATAATTATAAAGATTATCTACAGTCTAAAAAGTTGTTAAAATTACCTTCCCTCCAGAGCTTATTTAAATCTTATAATAGGCAAACAGTTGACAACCACTTATGAATACAATCCCTCCTCAGAGCATAAAGAGGTCACATTCCTTCTGTCAAGGCATCTTTTCTAATTACATAACAAAGCAGGCAATGAGAGATCAAATAGAGCTTTTCTTCAAGCTTTCTTTTATTCCCCCCAATGAAATTGTGCTTGTTAACCAACACCGTTGGCAGTTTGATTGGTACCCGGGGTTAACTTGCCTGCTTTGTTACTTGGCTGGCTTGCTTCTCTGTAAAGTGCCGGTGCTGGCTGATTCTGTGAAATAGCTCTCCCCCTTCCATCATCTCCATTACAATTAAGAGTCGAGCCCTGTTTGAAAGCATTTGATTTTGTTAAGTTAAAAAAAAAAAAAAACTGAAACATCAAGTAGCTAACCTAGATGCCTATCTACAAAGTGTGTAACTACGTCCTAAGCTACCAAGCCCCTTTGGGTTGGACCCCTTGTCACTACCAGCTAGTCACTATGAGTAAGGAATATCCCTGACCCAAAAGTTTCTAAGAAGCTAAAAGAAAGTAAAAGAATTAGTCTTGAAGGCAATGATCCTTTCGAAGATACTATACTTAACTTGTTATTGCTAGATGTTAAAGAGCGGGAGGTGTTTTTTTAAGTGACATGTGTTGTATATGTATTTTAGGGAAGCTAGACTGAAAGTATATTGAAAATAGAATATGACTTTGTGTGGGACATGAATTTCAAGTCATTTGGTTGGGCTATTTTGGCGTGTGTGTGTGCGTGTGCGTGTGCGTGTGCGTGTGCGTGTGTGTGTGTGTGTGTTTCCCTCTCTCTACTCCCCACCCCTACTCCACTAGTTTTCCATATGACCCACAGCATGCCCAGCAAGACAGCTGGATAGAGTTACACAGCCATTAAATAAAAGCAAAAATTCTCATGTTGTCAAAAAGAAAAATCTGAGTTTTGGTTACCATTATTTGATATAAATGCTTCCAGCTTGCATCCAAATGCTTTCACCAACAGAGCATAGTTTTAATAAATAATCATCTGATTATCCATTTGTTTTACAAATTCATCTTCTTTTTCCACCTGGAAAACTCCTACCCACCCACTTCAAGTCCTAGTCCCCACATAACTACCTTGTGAGACACTTTGCCTCCCCCAGCCAACAGAGAGCAGCCCTCCTCCTTTGTAGCTCAAAATATTTTATGGATGCCTCTCCTTGGTACTTATCACATTGCTATGATGACAGATTTATATCTCAGCACCCCACCCCCCAACAGAAACCATAACTTTTTAAACTTTGAATTCCCTGGAAGACTTAGAATTCCACCCAACATTTGGAGGCAAAAAAGAATGATGCTGACTTCTTCCTTGAAAAGGAATGTCAGACTAAGCAATAAGGAAGGGCCTTTATGCCATGTCAGCTTCTAAGACATTGCCTAGAATATATTTGATCCCCTTTGCTAATTTGAAATAGAATCTCATTTAATTCCATCTTGCATGCTTTTTCTAAAAGAGAAAATAATCACAATAATCAGGGGCTCAGGAGAGTGGGTGGGGTAAGATTGGCAACTGAGTTGTTAACTGCTGAGGGTGGGTGATGGGTACTTGGTGTCAACTGAAAACAATGCACAACCTAAAAGTTGAGAATTATGTGTTATTTGCAGGCTTTCAGAGGACTTCAAGCCCGGGAAACAGCCTCTCAGATGGCCCTAAGGGACTGCTCGGAAGAGGTAAGGGAGGAGCCAGGATATATAGGAGTTTTTGCAACAAAGACCACAACATCAAAAGAATACTGTTAATTAAAGAAAACCAGATATCTCAAGTTAAGGAATTTAGTGCTTTTCTATGTATGGGAAAATGCAAGAGTCTGGACTCACTGAAATCATTCCTTTGACATGTACCTTAGTTATAGAGGGCCAGTATCCCTTGCTTTTCCATCCTGAGTTCCCTCAAGGCTCACCATAGTGGGGGTGAGGGGGGACAGCTGCAATCTGATGGCTTGATGGCTGCAACATCCTTTATTTACTATTTACTGATATGGCAGGCAGTATTTTTCATTCATATTGGGGATTCACTACATAATTCTGTCTTTTAAAAATATTTGAAAATTTCCAAAGTAAAAAGTAAAGGAGAGAAAGAGAAAGTGGAAGGAAGGGAGACAGGCAGAGAGGGAGGGAAGAGAGAAAAAGAAGGCACAAAAGAGCAGACGACCCCACTACACTTTGACTTACATATGTAGAGGTGGGCATGTGATAATAACCCCGTGTAGTCTTACCTGGGGCTGGACTCATGAGGAAACTGTACACTGTTAGCAAACACTTCAATAATTTGCACTATATTTGGGTGCGTGGCACACATCACGTGCAGACGTACCTTAAAGAGAACAGAGGAAATGTTTCTGTATGTACGGCATGCCAATATTTTCTCTCAAAACGTCCCCAAACTGACCACACTAGGCCTGAGGATGAGCCTAATACAGTAAAAAAAAAAAAAAACTTATCACCTGGAATGATGAAAAAAAAAAAAGTGTTTTCATACACAGATTACCTCCTTAATGCTCTTTCCATGGAAAAACCTCACCAACAGATTTACTTTGTACTATCCTACCTATAATTCCTCTTATTTCAGAAATTATCATGTATCTCTGAACAAAAGAATAAGTCCTTCATTGCGTATTATTAACATCACCACATCCAAATAATTTAAAACACATCCTCAGAGCTCTCCTGTGGCACCCTTTCAGACAATATTAACCAGAACCTTCCTTGAACTATTTTACCCCTACTCTTCAAGGACCTTTTCCAATAAGCAAAAACTAAATAGAAACCTGAATACTTCAGGGTCAAAAATCACATTAATTGAAAAAGAACGAAAGGTGGTTGAAAGGAAGCAAAACTCTACTAACAGCTTTTGGTGTTGATGGATGCAGGACTGCTTTATAATGATAGCATGAATAGGGAAAAGGAATAAGTATGAACATAAAATTCCTTGTGCATCTCTGTATTGTCCCCAGGAAGCTGCCTTACTTGTAAAAAAAAAACTCTTGGGCACTTCAAATATTTAGGCAAGTCAAGGCGAGAGAGAAAGGACCATACCTCGTTTCTAGCTTTTGGACGATCCAAAAGAATTTTCAGTGCAAACCGTTCTTGGGTGGACTTCTTCACACAGACTCTAGATTTAGAGAAGAAATTCAATCAGAAATCACCTATGTTACAGTGAAAACTAATTTAACAAGTTCTTCTCTGAGAACTGTACTTCTAATCAAAAATATGTCCAGGCACATCAGAACAACCTGCCCCCAGGGCTAGCAGGTGGAAAGGCAGAAAGGCATCTCACCCACCCTTCAAGGCCTCAGCCATGTGAATCAGTTTGAGGTTGGCCCAGATAGAAAAAATGGCCTCTGCTGGCTACAAGTGACTCACACAGGAGCTCCACGGTGTCGACATCTTAAATTATTCTGTTACAGACCATGTGACTCGGTCACTTACATATATTTCTAAATAGATGAAAAAAGCCTATCATAAATACTTCTACTTGTTAAATTAAGGCTATTTCACAAATCTGACACATCTGAGGCTTCTAACTTAAGATGTATTTCAAATGGCCCTTTTTAGAATTTTGTCATAGTTTGCACATAGGTCTCTTACCTAACTGGACCACTAATTCCAGCTCCCAGCTTCTGAGTCCAATTGATATTGTATTCTTCTAAAATGGAGGTTTCCTATTAAAATAAAAGTGGAGGGGGCAGAAAATGATTCTCCAATTAAAAAGCTGAATAGTTAAGCAGAAGTAGGATAACAGAAGACATTCATGCTCAACAACTCATCTTCTGAAAGACACTGATAAGCGGAGCTTTGTGTAGGGCTTTATAATCAGACATTTTGCCTAAATGACTACACTAGGTTAGGCATTGTTTTCCAAAAAGGGGGAAAGCAAAAACTTTACGATAAAAAGAAATTCTTCATCTCATCTGCAAGATCCATTTGAGTAAATACTCATTGTGGGTTTTTTTTTTTTTCCTGAAATGTGGGAGGAAGATACTCTTTCAAAATGCTTCACTAATAAATACTTATTCGCTCAAACGGTCAAGTGTATTTTCTGAGATTCTAGAAAGACTGGTCTGATATATGCTGCTGTGGATACAGGGGCCTATATCCTTGAACAAGTTGATCAAATTGGAATAACTGAATGAACTGAGGCTTAAAACTTCAAGTAAAATAGTAGTAAATATCAGTAAATTTATCTAGTTTTCAACAGCACTATTTTGAGTACAAAGATACTCTGTCATATGCATTGTGTAACTATATTTTTATAGTTTTTTAAAATAGTTTCCAATAGCTTTCATAGTTCCAGATAGAGCCTCTACAGTTTCAATTAAAGTTTTTGTGGAATTCCTGTCTAGTCACTATATATTGAGCTTCTGTTGCCATATGTTTTTAGGTAAGAAAGCCATATATTTAAACTGTGGTAGCCTAAAATTCATTTTTCAGGGTTCTACAGGTAGAATAGGAAACCAACTGCAGACCAAACTCATGAGACTTTCAAACTGCTTTTTTTGCAATGAAAATCGGATAAGCAATTATTAGCACCAGAATCCTGATTCCCAAGTATAGGGATGGAATATTTATTTGTCCATGTAACACAAATTCATTGAGCAGTTAGTAAGTGCCAGATGCCAGGCTAAGTTCAGAGATGAAAACAGAGCTTCTGTCCAATGAATATGCAAATGTATAAAACGAGCTTAGAAGAGCATTCATCCGCACACCTTTCTGCTGCCAGTTCTTGATAAAGTTTCCTATCATATAGTAAATGCTCAATAACTATGTAATGAATTGCTAGAAAGGTGGACTAAAGCCAGGTGATGGTGGGATATTGATTTGGGAGGGACCACTAAAATCATTACACAAACTCTCTTCTGAAAAACTGTACAACAGGGTTAAGCGGCTTGTGAAGGTCACCTAGTGAGTTACAGGCACTGATAAGACTAGAATCTATGACTCTGGCCTCTTCCCCAGCATCATTCTGACTATAAAGGATAACTGCCCAGGCATTGAAGATTAGGGAGGAATCCTGCCCAGTTAGGGAGGTTCCAGGCTTTGTCTCTACTCACCATCTCCTAAACAGAATTCAAACCTATCTGCTTGACCTGTCTACCTCCTTCATGTTTCCACTGCCTAGCCAGCTTGATTTAGAAGTATTTGAGAAGACAGAGAGGAATGTAGAATTGGGAAAGAGGGAATTAGAGCAGTCAGTGCTTCCTGGTAGAGTAAAATCATTTGCCAAGCCTCTCCTCTCAACTCTAATGGAAATACACACTCATAGGAGACACAGTGGAACAGAGAGATTTGTTCTATAGAATTATTTGTTATAAGCAGATCAAAGGACTATTCATATGTCCAGTTCTGGGTTGTAAAAATAATATTAGAGCAGATTCCTCACTGCACTGGTGCTTATTAAGATGGTACTCTACCTAATGGACAGCCAAGAATTATAGAGGCTCTGACTGGAGTTTTGACACTTGGCTTTGCAGAAGGTAAGAGAGGCACCGCCAGGACTCTCCACAGCCCCGATTCTCTCTTTTGTTTTTCAGTTGAAGTATATTTGATTTACAGTGTTCTGTTAGTTTCAGATGTACAGCCGAGTGATTCGGGTTATACATATATATACCTTCTTTTTCAGATTCTTTTCCATGATAGGTTATTACAAGATACTGAATATCCCTGTGCTACATAGTAGATACTTGTTCTTTATTTTATATATAGTAGTGTATATATGTTAATCCAAACTCCTAATTTATCCCTACCCCCCCTCTCCCCTTTGGTAACCATAAGTTTGTTTCCTATGTATCTGAGTCTATTTCTGTTTTGTAAATAAGTTCATTTGTATGATTTTTTTAAGATTCCACATATAAGTGGTATCATGTATTTGTCTCTGTCTGACTTACTTCACTTAATGATAATCTCTAAGTCCATCCATGTTGCTGCAAATGTCTACAGCCCTAACTTCTGAACCCCATTTTTCTTAGGTCTCTTGTCCTCTTTCCCAGATTTAATTCTTGCACCTTTGTTGATAGTGCCATAAACACTAACCAGTGCTAAGAATTCACCAAGCCTAGCTGGGCAAAAGAAGTAACAGTCTCACACCAGTCAACTCTTCTATGTGTAGATGGCCTATTTTCTCACGTATTTTAATGACTAAGAGAAGGTAGAAAGGCATGGGTCAATGTAGATACTCTACCGAAGAAAATTACAAACTACCTCAAAGGCATCAGTGACAAACACATTGACTGAGTTCTGCTTAAGAAATCTATTTGCTGCTTTAAATAAGGATATAGATACATGGAATGAAGTGCAGTTTACCCTTGAACAAGACAGGAGCTTAGGGATACTGACCCCTGCACTGTTAAAAATCCACATATAATTTAACAGTCAGCCTTCATATCTGTGGTTCCGCATCCATATATTCAAACCACAGATCATTTAATACTGTAGTACGTATTTATTGAAAAAAAATCCACATATAAGTGTGTTCAAACCTGTGTTGTTCAAGAGTCAACTGTAATTCTTGAGAATCCTTCTAGACCAAAGGTCGGCAAATTACAACCCACAGGCAGACCTATCCATTGCCAGTTTTTATAAATAACAATATTTACAAAATAATAAAGAAAAATAAATAATAAATGTAATTATAACTAATATAAAAATAAAAATAATACAGTGAAAAGTAAATAATAGTATGTACTAGATTTTTAAAAGATCCAACTATGCTATCTATAAGAGATACACTTTAGATTCAAAGATGCAAAGAAGTTAAAAAAAAATGATTTCAACAAATAGTGCTGGAAAAACTGGATATCCTCATGCAAAAGAATGAGGTTGGAACCTTACATAAAACCATATACCAAAAATTAACTTAAAATGGATCAAAGACCTAAATATAAGACCTAAAACAACAAAACTCTTAGAAGAAAACACAGGGCAAGGGTTACACAGCACTGGATTTGTGACAAAAAACACTATTAATAGAGTAAAAAAGGCAACCCACAAAATGGGAGAAAATATTTGCAAATCATGTATCTGATAAGGGATTAATATCCAGAATGTATGGAGAACCCCTAAAACACAACAACCAAAAAACCCAAACAACCTGATTCAAAAAATGGGCAAAGGATTCAGACATTTCTCCAAAGATACACAAATGGCCTATTGCACATGAAAAAATGCTCAATGTCATAATCTTTAAGGAAATGCAAATCAAAACTACAACAACAACAAAAAAAACTACAATGAGATATCTATCACCTTGAACCCCTTAGGATGGCCACTATAAAAAAAAAATTTTTTTTAAACAGGAAAGTACAAGCATTGGAGAGGATATGGAGAAAACTGGAATACTTGTTCACTGTTGGTAGAAATGTAAAATGGTATAGCCATTGTGGAATACAGCATGGCAGTTCGTCAAAAACTTAAAAATAGAAAGACTATATGATCCAGGAATTCCACTTTTAAGTATAAACCCAAAAGAACTGAAAGCAGGATCTTGAAGAGATATTTCTGTGTCCATGTTCAAAGCAGCATTATTCACAATAGCTAAAACATGGAAGCAACCTGAGTGCCCACAGAGGGACAAATGGGTAAGCAAAATGTGGGATACACATGCAATGGAATAGTATTCACCCTTAAAAAGGAAGGAAATTCTGCATTATGCCATAAGATGGATGAACTTTGAGGATATCATTAAGAGAAATAAGCCAGTCACAAAAGGACAAATACAATATGCTTCTACTTATATGAGGTACTCAGAGTAGTCAAATCTGAGACAGAAAGTAGAATGGCAGTTGCTAGGGGCTGGAGGGAAGGAGGCAATGGGGAGTTATTTTTGATGGGTACAGTTTCAGTTTTACAAGATGAAAAGAATTATGGAGATTGATGGTGGTGATGGTTGCCCAACATTATGAATATATTTTATACCACTGATCTATATATGTAAAAATGATTAAGACGGTAAATTTTATGTTATATTTACTTTACTACTATAAAAAAAAAAAAGAAAAAAAAAGAATGGAAAAAGACATACCACAGGTAACCAAAAGAGAGCTGGAGCAGCTATACCCAACAACAGACAGAATATACTTTAAAACAGAGGTGTTAATAGAGAAAGAGAGGCACCTTTTATAATGATAAAAAGGTCAACTCATCAGGAAGATATGACAATTATAAATATAGATGCATGCACCCAACAACAGAGTTCAAAAATACATGAAGCAAAAATTGACTGAACTTAAGGGGAAAATAGACAATTCAAAAATAATAGTTGGAGATTTCAATAGCCCCATTCTCAATAACAGAAAAATTAGAAAGTCAGCAAGGACGTAGAAGACAACACTATAATCAGCTTGACCTGTCATCTACAAAACTCCATTCAACAAGAGGAGATATGTATTCTTCCCAAGTGCTCATGGGCTATTCTCCAGGATAAACCACATGTGAGATCTTAAGTCTCAATAAACTTTTGAAAATTAAAATTACATAAAATTTTCTAACCATAATGGAATTAAGCTATAAATCAACAGAAAGAAATCTGGGAAATTTTAAAATGTGTAGAAATTCATGGGGGGAGGGTACAGTGCAGTGGTAGAGCACGCACAAGGTCCTGGGTTCAATCCCCACTACTTCCGTTAAATAAATAAATAAATAAATAAATAAATAAATAAACAAACAAACAAACAAACAAACAAACAAACCAACCTAAATTTTTTTAATGTAGAAATTAAATAACATGCTTCTAAATAACCAATGAAGAAGACATAACAAGGGAAATTAGAAAACAGTTTGATCTGAAGGAAAATGAAAACACAGCTAAAATGGATGCGCTACAGCTAAAGCAGTGTTTAGATGGAAATTTATAGCTAACAATGCATCTATAACAAAGGAAGATCACATATCAATAACCTAAGCTTCTACCTTGAAAAACCAGAAGAACTATACCCAAAGCAAGCACAAAGAAATAATAAATAAAAAGTAGAGCAAAAATCAATAAAATAGAAAACAGAAAAGAGAAAAATCAATGAAAACCAAAAGCTGATTGTTTGAAAGATTATCAAAACTTTAGCTAGAGTGACTGGGAAAGAGAAGAAATACAAATTATAAATGTTAGGAATGAAAGAGGGTTATCACAGTAAACCTGAAAGGAATCAAAGCATTATAAGGAAATACCATAAACAACTTCATGCCAACAAATTAGACCACTAGATGAAAGAGACAAATTCCTAGAAGGATACAAATTCCCAAACTGACTCAAAAAGAAACAGAAAAGCTGAATAGACCTATAACAAGAAGCTGAATTAACACTGAAAAATCTTTCCACCAAACAAAGTCTAGGATCATATGGCTTCAGGGGCAAATTCTACCAAACATTTAAAGCAGTTTCTCAACCTCAGCATCATCACTGACGTTTTGAACCAGACAACTCTTTGTTGTGAGGCTGTCCTGTGCATTTTAGGATGTTCAGCAGCATTCCTGGCCTCTACCTGCTAGATGCCTACCAGTAGTGGCAACCAAAAATTTCTCCAGACACTGCCAAATGTCTCATGAGAGGCAAAAACTGCTCCTTGTTGAGAACTACAGATTTAATTAAATAATACCAATCCTCTACAGACTCTTCCAGAAAATAGAGAAGGGCATACTTCCCAACTCATCTATGAAGCTACTAGCATTACCCTCATACCAAAGCTGGACAAAGGCATCATAAGAAAACTATAGACCTATCTCTCTCATGCCTACAGATGCAAAAATCCTCAGCAAGTTATTAGCAAACTAAATAAACAAACATATAAGGGGGCAGAGGGTATAGCTCAAGTGGTAGAGTGCATACTTAACATGCAGGAGATCCTGGGTTTAATCCCCAGGACCTCCTCTAAAAAAATAAACCTAATTACCTCCCCTGCCCCCCCAAATTTTTTTTAAAAAGAAACATAAAAGGATGGTTTTACATCAAGAATGCAAGATTGGTTTAACATCTGAAAATCAATTAATATTATTATGTACCATATTAGAAATAAAAAGCAAAAACCATATGATTCAATAGATGAAGAAAAAGCATTTAACAAAAATCCAACATCTATTTCTGATTTAAAACAAAAACAAACAAACAAACAAAACTCCTAGCAAACAAGGAATAGAAGGAAACTCAATTTGACAAATAACATATACAAAAAAACTTACTTAGTGATAAGTCTGGAAATTCTTTCTCCCTGAGATCAGAAACAAGGCAAAATGTCCACTTTTGCCACTTTCATTCAACATTGTACCTGAGGTTCTTCCCATGAAATAAGTAAGAAAAAGAAGTTAAAAGTATACATACTGTAAAGGAAGAATAAAACTATGTTACTTGCTGAAGACATAATATATGTAGAAAATCCTAAAGAACCTACAAAAAAAAACCTACTAGAATAAGCAAAACATAGTAAAGATGCAAAACACAAAATCAAAATACAGAAATCAACCATATTTCTATACACGAGCAACAAAAAATCCAAAAAATGAAACTAAGAAAGCAATTCTATTCTTAATAGTATAAAGAATAAAATATTTAGGAATAAATTTATCAAAAGAAGTGCAAGAGCTATATACACTGAAAACTACAAACACATTGATGAGAGAAAGAGGACAGCCTTAAAAAGAATGGAGAGTCATACCATATTTTGGACTAGAAGACAGTATTGTTAAGATGGCAAGTTGTCCTCAAATTGACCTACAGATTCAATGGAATCCCTGTCAAAATCCCAGCACACTTTTTTTGTAGATTTTGACAAGCTGATTCTAAAATTTATTTGGAAATACAAAGAACCCGAATAGCCAACTTAATTTTTAAAAAGAAAAGCCAGGTTGGTTCTCACACTACCCAATTTGAAAACTTACTGTAAACTTCAGTAATCACATCACTGTGGCACTGACATAAGGAAGATGATATGGATCAATGAAACAGAAAAGAGAAACCAGAAAGAAACTCATACAATTATCATCTGATTTTCAACAAAGGTAATTCAAGAAGCAAAAGACAGTGTTTCTAACAAATGGTCCTGA